>NC_140582.1:670076103-670695746 GCF_964204655.1 Triturus cristatus | reverse complement strand
GGAATGCCTAAAGGATCTCGTCCTGGGATTGTACCAGGGTGCCATGAAGATTTACTATTGCCGTGATGAGCTGCACCTCCGTGTCTTGTTTAGCTAGCCACGCTAACAGTGTGCCTGTTTTGTCGCGGTCTTTATGCATTCGGGTCGCATGGGCCCGAAAGATGTGACGCCGAAGGTCCGCACATGCTGCCTGGTACTCTGATTTAGTATGAGCCACTTGTGTCGCCGCTGCCACTGACTGGTCGGCGGCCTTAGTGGCAGTAGCGAGCCGCTTTTCCGCTTTGTCGAGGGCCTGCTCCAGGGTACGCTTCGCCCCGGCCCTCTGTTTAACACTTTCCCCTCGGGCCACCACCTTAAAGCTGTCCCACTCGATTAGGATTGAGGATGCGGTCCCCGCATTGTGAGTAAAGTATTCTTGAATGCTACGTCTTTGCTTGAGCGTGAAGACGTGGTCCGTCAGAGTCTCGTGATAGGCGCCATGTGGGGACAGGGGGGATGTGGGGTCTCCATTGCAGGCTTAAGAGATGTGCATCATGATCTGAGACGATCCTTCCTAGGTAATCTCAGTGGCATATTTGCGGAAGAAGTGTTGCTGTACATAGGAAACGGTCCAGTCGGACTCGCAAGTTGTGGAGGACGGAGTGGAAGAGTAGATGCGTGTTTGAGGGTGGTGCAGTCTCCATGCATCCATGAGTGACCAATGTGCGACCCATGCCTTGAATCTCTCAATTTGCCTGTGAGTGGGGGGGGAGTGTGGGAGGGGGGGGGGTTGGGAACGGTCCAGTCCTGGGTCCAGAATACAATTGTAGTCCTCCCGAGTATCCAGGGTACGTGTGTGAATTGGGCTAGGGTTTTCGTGAGTCGGTCCCAAAATTTGTCCTGGTCAACGTTCGGGGCATACACGCTTCCAAGGAGGACAGCCCGACCATCCAAGAGTCCCTCCAGTAGGGCAAATCTGCCCTCCCCGTCCACCACCCGACTGAGTTCCCGGAACGGATTTCCTGGCCGAACCCAAATCAGCGCCCCGCGGGCAAATGATGAGTAGGTTGTAGCACATATGAGGCCGCGCCACTTTGCGTGTAACTTGCCTGCTTCCGCTGCGTCGAGGTGGGTTTCCTGTAAGAAAACGAATGAACGCTTTCTGTCGCTTCGCGTAGACATAGATTGTGTAACGTTTACGTGGGGTGTGGAGGCCGCGTGTATTTAGTGTGAGTATGTTAATGTCTGCGTTTTTCGTTAACGTCGCCATGGGCAGTTTATATTGTGTGCGAGTCGGATGAGATACCCGCCAGATAGGTCGTTAAGTGGTCTCCTAGGGCTACGCTGCGCGTGGGGAGAACAGAGGAAAGGTGAGCCTGGCCGCTCAGGTGTTCTACGGTGTGGAGTTCCATGACGGAATGGGACTTGTATGAACTGGGATGTAAACAACGTGCGAGGGCTCGGGAAACAGTCCCAATGCAAAGGACTCATCGTTCGGGAAACGGTGTATCCAAACTTCCTCCCGTAACACTGGGGGGGAAAACTGCTCTATATGATGGGGGGTGGCGATATGCAAGTGCGAGGCCGCGCGCTGAACGGCATGCAGAAGATCATTGCGCGTCACTTGCAGGGTATCAAACCCTTCTCTCTCTCACCAGTGGGCACGTGATGGACATTGCTCATAAGAATACAGTTAGGTAGTCTGTGTGACTGGGCTGGTTCAAAGTAAGGGGGGGGGAGAGGCTTGTCCATCCAGTAGCCCTTCTGCCGTTTGTGGATTGACGTAGGGGGGTGCCACTGAGTCAACCCCTGAGGTGGTGTAATCGCTGTCGTTTTCGCCTTCCGATGAGAAGAGATGCGGGGGCCAGTCTACGGGCTCCAAGCGCTGAGTGGAGCGTAAATCAATTACTGCTTGTAATGCTTCGCTTCTCTCCTTCATGGTCTGTTCTAGATCAGGCGAGTCGTGGGTGCCGATTGCCGTTTTTGTCTCGGTGCTACGGAGTTCCATGGGGCGCTTTCTAGCACTGAAAGTTTTGAGAGGTGAGCCACGTTTGGGGCGAGTGTCGGGTGCCCGCGTACAGTATTGGTCTGCCCAGTCATGTGCGGCTTCTGCTGTCGTGAAGAAAGTGGAGGATCTTGAGGCGGGCCGGGAAGAGCAGAGCATATTGAATGTTGTTTTCACGCAGTCTCCGTTTCACGTCTAGGAAGGATGATCTTTGTTGCTGCACTGCTCGGGCATAGTCCGGGAAGATCATTATCGGTTTGTTCTCTACCCGCAGCGGCGCCGCCTGTCGCGCCGCCCGGAGTACTGCATCGCGGTCCCGGAAGTGCAGGAATTTAGCTAATAGTGGCCTGGGGGCCGCGCCAAGCATGGGTTTTCGGGCAGGCACCCTGTTGGCTCGTTCAATTGAGAAGAACGCGGTTCGGTCTGATGCTGGGGTGAAGGATTTAAGCCATGTGTCCATATAGTCTACGGGGTTTGCTCCCTCGATGCCCTCCGGTAGTCCCAGCACTCGGATGTTACAGCATCTCGAGCGGCCTTCCAAGTCCTGTGCTCGCTCCTCCACCGCGGATAAGCAAGTGAGAATTCCTTGAAGTGTCGTCTGGTGTTCTTTTAGTGTAGGCTGCATTTCCTCCAGCGCCCGTTCCTCCGCTCTCACCAAGTTTGCGGTGATCGTCTCGAAGGAGGTTGACGTCTGTCGCCAACATACCGAGTCTTTCTTCCATAGATAACCGGGACAGTTCGATGGCGGCAAGGACTTTGTCTAATTTGTCCGAGATTGATAGGTACGGTGAAGGTGCGGTATTAGGGGAACAATTTGAGGTTTTCGGCATATTTTCCGGGGCAGTTTCCGGTACTGCAATGTGTTGTGGTGTCGGCGAACAACGGGAACGCACCACCGCAGGGAGAGAGTCCTCGATAGTATTCCGGTTCCCACACTCCGTCAGGTAGTCCAAGCAGGGGGTGGTGTAGGACGATCCGGGCATAGAGATAGCCTGTGCCGGGTATGGGGAGTTGCGGGCGATTTGCTCCGATCGTTAGGCCACCCTCATGAAGGCAGCGCGTGCTCTTGGTGGTACAAGTGGATCAAATGAGTGTTGGAGGGGCACAGGTGTCGCCCCAGTGGGTGGAGGGCTCGCCTCTTGCAGGTTGAGGAGCGATTGCTGCAGCCGCCGTGCAATCGGGGCCTTCGTGGGGGGTTCGCTGTGGAGCCAGGTGTCATGTAGGCGGCCATATTAAGGTCAGGCAGAATGCGTTTTCGGGCAGTTGAGGCCCCGGGATCGTGGCGCCCCCGCTGAGAGTCGAGCTCCCTCTTGGACCCCACTATGCAACGGCCACGCTGGGTACCTGGAATATCCTGTGGGGTGTTCAGAGCCCGCCGGGTGCCGACTCCCTCCAGTATTGCGGGCCGTCACGCAGGTCCGTCCCGGTCTCCGGCGCCGCCTGGGCCCCAGGAAGGCTCACGGGTGGTCCGCTGTGTCGCTTTCTGTGGGCCTACCGCTGCGGTGGCCGCGGGGTCAGGGCCCCCGCCGTGGGTATTCGGTGAAGTCGGGCGGCCATGTGGAGGTCAGACAGGGTCCGATGCGGGTGTGTAGGAGGCCCAGGATCACGCCACCCCCGCCGACACCCGTTGCTGCCCCGCGGTCCCTCCAGACGCCAGCCGCGCCGGGCACCTGGGATGTCCAGTGGGGGGGGGGGGGGAGGGCGAGCCCACTTCAGGCTCGCGCCGGATACACGATGTACAAAATGGCGAGTGTATCGGGGACGCCGGTACTCGCCTGTACCTTGGCTTGCGGTGCAGCCCTCCGCCGGCTCGCTGTAAGCCCACGGCGTCTGGATGTCGCGGCGGGCCGGGCGCGATACGGTAGCACCCCTGGGTCCTTCCCCGCGCTGCCGCTGGGTCCGCTCAGAGGGCTCCCGGCGCCATTTTGGGAGCTGGCTTGCGGCGCGGGTGGCTCCGTATAATGTAGCCCTGCGCAGGAGTTGCGGGTGTCCTCAGGTCTCCGCACGTACCGCACCTCCATATGATCGGTTCCGATGGGTCTGAGGCCGTTTGTCAGCCGCAGTGACGCTCTAGATTAGACGTTAGAGGCGCCCGAGCACGGAGCCTCAGAAGTGCACGTCCGCCATCGTAGCTTGCGTTGCCACGCCCCCCTCGAGACTGCACCTTAGGACAAAATAGTTGACACCATCATAAGGTTAAAAAAAAAAAAAAAAAAAATGGAGGACAGACAGGTTTACAGGTGTTCACTCTTAGAGGGTCATAGCAGCCTCTAGAGTTCTCCAAGTTGGTTAACCCAACTGAAACAGACGTCCTACTAATCTCACCGAAGAATTCTATCCTGCCTGTACGAGAGTGAATGGAAGCCTTTCCCCCACAAGATTGCAAATCATCTATTGTGAAGAATGCCAAATCCCTGGATTTTATCCTCCACAACCGTCCGAGAAATATTTGTGCTACGGCCAAAAATGCAGGCCTTCAACTAAGACTACTCTGAGGAACCAGGCAGTTCATTCCAGAGCAGGACTTATGTAGTCCAGGCACTAATCTACTCAAGACTTGACTACAGGAGCGTGCTCCTTTAAGTTCATCTGGCACTCCAGAGGGCATTTCTATACATGACAGCTCACTTTGTTACTAGACAGAAGAAATTCTGTCATATCACTCGTCCTGCTAACTCTTCAGTAGTGCCCCACTGCATCATTAGTATTGTTTAATTCTGCCACCATCACTCACAAAGCCCTTCATAAACTCTTCTCCTTCCTATCTAGTTGAAATACTATCTCTGGCAGTAAAAGTCAAGAAAGTCTGAAACCCTTCTCCTGGGGCCTCCAATATTTTAGCTCCTTTGCACTATGGCACATGACATGCTGGCTACGCTACTAGGTATAGACGGGTCTAAATTAATCAACATCCTCCCCCCCTTACCCCCCTCAGAGGGAATAGGACATCTGGCACAATGTGCTTAATTTGAGCCAGTTGTTTCCGGTGCTCAGCGCCGGCACTTCAGAGTGCATCTTTTCGCTCCCCCACCTCAGAAATCCGCAAGCACTTTTCCTTTCCTTCCTTTTTATTTTTTGCATTATATAGCGCAAATTAAGGTATCAAAGCACTTTACATAAGTACTAGTTCCATTACAGAAATCTGCCCAGTGGGTGATTATGTGCTGCATGGCTAAACACTTATAAGGTCCCAAAGGCGAGACCTATTGGCTATGCCAATGCTTGTTTCATATTAGTAAGCAGAGATGTATAGATAAGAAGTGAACTATCTACTTTTGTTCACCAGCTAGGAGATACTCATGCTTCAAAGCGTAGGTTAAATAATGGTAAAATGGAGGAAGAGGTGACGGAAGTTAATGTTTTGGCTGCATTATCTAGAACAACTTGAGATCGTGATTCAGGCATCAAATCAGGACCCACACTGGCAATGCCCAATTTTATGTAACTGCACAAAAAAGAGGAACATGCAAAGAGGTTTATTGCGAGCCACCATGGAAGACACGCTAGCAAAAGTATAATTAAAAGGCAAGGAGTGAGTCACACAGCATTTAGTTTGAGAAATTAAGACACGTATGGACTGCTTTTGGAAAGACCAGGGAATTAACAAGAGGCTAGCCAAAAAGGGTCTCCTGGTGGTCTTTTTATCGTATTCATCCAGCGTCAAGTGTTTCTTTATTAGGAGTGTTATATGACAACAAACAGTTTGTAAGATACTGCGCTCACTAAACATCAGGAGTACAGCTGAAAGCAAGAAATTGTAGTTTGCGGATGGTACAGATTCTGACTGGTGTGCGCAGCACAGTGAAATGAACAAATCTGTGATCAATGTGGTGTAATTGGCTATCAACGATCTAAATGAATACACATTTAATTCCATATGTTAAAGATGGGAATTGAAGAGCTGAATGGTCGCGACTCGCAAAGAATAAAAACAGACTACCCTACTAAGTCCTGCAAAAAAGGTCACCGAGTACAGGCAAAAAAAGCTACTCAAACAAAATTAAACGAAATGTACGATCTGGTAATACAAAAAAAATCCATGTTAGATACAGGTTGGATAGATACACGCTCGAATAGCACATCGATAGGGCCTAAACAGAGCTTGGAGGAGGGAGGAGCTGGGGTGTCGTGCCTCTAGCCGATTGGCTGTATTGCAGGAAATCAATTTCTTAAAAGAGGACAAGCATTTTCGAAACAAAACACAGTGATGTAAAAGACCGCAGTACGAGGTCGAAAGAAAGACAGGCGGTAGAAATACAGGGTAGTGGTCGCCTCTTATAGCTGTCAATGCTTTCAGTTTATGCCAATGAGCTTGTGTGAGAAGTTTAATGTGACTGTCACGAATGTAAGCAAGGGGAGAGTGGTGATGCTTGTGTATGTGGTGATGCTTGTGCATGAGGTGAAAAGGGCTTAATAGCTAGCTACCCTTTATTCCAGGATGCGCCTAGGAAATGGTACTCACAGCATGACCCGGGATACGTGGATGTCCACCGGTACGACCCTCTCCTTAAAAGCAGTAGTGATGAAGCAGCCGAAGGTGAGGGCGGCCATGACGCTCAGGGAGAAAGCGAAGAGAGAGTTGGCTCGGGATAGGGCAGTATTCATGGTGGCAGTGGGAAGAGAGGCTGACACCACGATCCAAAAGCTTAAAACACGGCGCGACTCGTCAGCGTCCCCGATCCACCGCACGCATGCGCGCCACAAACAGCAACTTGTCTTTAGGGACTGAGAAACACTAGACCGTGCATGTTGTATAAATGGTGTATCTGGTAGGCGATCATCTTAGGTGGTAGGCCAATTGATCAGCTTCCGGGGCAAGGCGTTACATGCTATCTCTCGCACGCTGATTGTCGGCATTGTGTTTCCGAGTACAACTCGATCTGCGTGTGTGCCGTGCTACCGTGACATGGTGTGTTTATTATTATTTTTTTGCATCTTTTATATAGCGCGAACTCGACTCGAAGGTATTGGAGCGCTGTACATGAGCACCGTATTTACATTACATATTCAGGCACGGGGAGATTAGGTGATTTGCCCATAATTACAGGATGTGAACGCGACCTCGAGGCTCGAACCCTCGTTTCCTACACCAAAGTCAAAGTAATTTCGCTGGAGGTGTCAGTGACGGGAAGAAAGGATAAACAAACAACTGATTTCGTCTACTGTACTTTTTTTCAAATCCTTTTGTTTCAGATGTTCACCTCCCTGAGTGTTACACGTCTATGGTAGCTGTTAACTTTCATTCCGGACTGGCCATGTCGGTGCGCAAACCAGTAGAAAATTTCTCTCCCAATGTCCTCCAGCAACCGGATCGGGAGCGGTGTATTCCTTAACAAACTGGCGGTGATTTTTAGGATTGTCTGTGTTCTCTTACGCTTAATAAACGTTGACCAGGGTTTGATTCATCCTGTTTTAACATAATAAATGTTTTCTGGTAGTTTAGTGAACCGAAGAAATTAACTGTGATAATAAGACAGAATGGACTCCTTTGCTAATTTTGTACATTGGGTTGTTTGTAGTTAATACATACATTTGTCGTATGCTTCTTTTTAACCTGTCTCTTTTATGGCTATATGTTTATGCCGAATAAAGTTCATTATTATTAATTATTAACTTTGGCGCTCTCTGCTTGACTCTTTGCTCTTTTAGATAAATTCTTAAATGGCTTACCATTTCTGAATTAAGAACAACAGACAAGGTCTAACGTTTAAAGATTTACTTAAAGTAATTCAGTTACCGAAATGGATGGACCATAAATCAAGAGCACTAAATGACAAGATCAGTATTTTGAGAAAAGAGAGCTCAAAGCTCCGACAAACCGGCAGAGACTCGCCTACAAAAATGGAGGCAAAGATAGGGTTTTCTTCGGCATGGAGAAATCACACCTTTTATAGGAATTTAGACAAAGTTTCTATACATTCTTTACATAGAACGCGGTTCTTAGGCTTTTCTTCAATGAAAAATACGCAGAAAGAAACATTTACTAATCGAACCCATTCGCAATTCTCTCAATATGCTACTACATTGATTTCAGGTGTTCCCTTAGAATGTGAGTGTGTTACATCGTATGTTATCCAGTCTGAGACTGTTGAGTTGTCCTTGGAAAGGCACATTCTCTTCCTGTGCGACTGGGAAAACCTCAGTCGTTTCATAACATGTCTGATAAATTATTTATTATTAAAATTACAGACAGTAGAAAAGGTCTCGTGGTGCACTGCGGTGTCACATCCAAAACGCACTCAGAAGCAGACGTGCCCTAAGTTAAGCCACCTGCAGCCTTGTTGTTTATTTTGCACACATTTTTTAAAATGACATTCACAACCCATATTTATTTTTATATAGCGCGGACGTTAGTCCAATGTGCTAGAGCGCTTTATAATAAAACATACTTGCTACATTACATTAAAAATTTCAAAAAAGCAGGTGATTACAAACAGCACATAATTACTATTCGTTATAGAAGTTTCTAGATTACAGAACAGCAGATCGTTGCGTAAGGTGTAGATTTACAGTTGTTTGAGGATATAGATAGTATAAGTAGAAGCAGTGAGCAGGTTATTAAATGGTGAGGTCAAATGAAACCGTGCAGTTAACCAAAGCATTAGATGTGAGAGCATATTTGTACTGGAGTGTTTAACTAAGGGGACATTAGATGAGCGAGCACATTAACATTGGAGACATTTAGCAAAATACGTTTGAAGGAGAAGGGTTTTCAGCTCCATTTTGAAGATCGCCAATGAGGTGGTGGTTCGAAGGAAGAGATTACTATATTCTCGTCACTTTTCATGAGAGGGATTGTGCCAGGAGTCATTCCTTTTTAAAAGTTGGAGGTTCAAGCAACAGAGCTTTCGCATTTCGCAATTGTCCGATGTCTCCAAATTGCTTAAGTTTATCTCCTAGGTTGGGAGGTGTGGACATGTATAGGGCTTTGTGGGTGATACAAGTCATCTTTTATGTGCTCGTGGCTTTCATGAGCAGCCAGCGAGGAGTGACTAACAGGTGAGATATGTGCATTATTTTTGGCACCATGTACAAAACCTGCCGCTAAATGTAGGATTTGTTTCAGAGGGGGAGAGATGGGTCTTGGGGAGACCAGTCAAGAGAGAGTGACAGTAGTCGGCTCTGGAGTACACCAGTGATTGAACAAGAGATTTCAGATCTTGCTCTTGAATTTAGCGACAGATTCCCCAGAGAAGATGCAGTTGATAATGCGCATCCCTGACTACAGTAGTGATTTGAGATTGTAGATTGAGCTTTTTATCTAGGTTGACTCCTAGGGATTTGGCACTGTTAAAAAGGGTAGGTTTGCTGTGAAGGATGTTGAGTGTGTCCATCCAGGAATGTACAAGAGGTGGTGATTTCGATGAGAAGGAATTCAGTTTTAAATTATGAGAAGTCCTCCAGTCTTGAATGGAGTGGTGGCAAGATGTAATTTGGAGAGGAGACCTTTAAATAAAGTTGTGTGTCATCTACATATTGATGAAAGAAGGTCTCAGCCTTTCTTAGTAGGACTCCAAGTGGCTCAGTACACAGGCTCAACAAAGTCGTAGCAATGAAATAACCCTGAAGGACCCCTTGATCAGCAGCTGTCGAATTTAGACATCAATTTTGATCCTCTTCGACATACCAGCGAGGAATGAATTACACCATTTAAGGACTACACCATTCCGTGTTTTAGAGTGTCAAAGAGCTTATGGTGATTTTCTGTATTGAGAGCTGCTGCTAAACCAAGAAGGATTGGAGGGAGAAACTGTCGGAGTCCAGGACATGAACATCACCAACCACCTGTAGCAGTGCTGCTTAGGTGCTGCAGCCTTGATTGGAGCCAGATTGGAAGTCGTCCATGAGGTTGTTTGATGTGTTTGGTGAGCTGCTCCGCTACACATCTGATTATTTTAGCAAGGAAAAGCAGGTTGGCGATTGGGTGATAATTGTTAAGGTGATTCCCATCTGCAGAGGGTTTATTGAGGAGTGGGGTTGTCTGACCAGTTCTTGAGGCAGTCAAGGTATGTTCCTTGGCTGAGAGAGAGATTCATCAATTTTGTCCAGTAAGGCAACGTGCGTGTAAAGTCTTTGGCAATGTTACCTGGGATAGGAGCCACAAAGTAGTTTGAAGGTTTGGCTTTCATAATGATTTTAAGTATGTCTTCCTTCCCAATGATATCAAAGGTTTGCTGCGTGTTCTTGGATTTGCATACTTTTGCTTTTATGGATGGATATTCACTTTTGATGGAAGTAAAAACGGATGAGCCTTTGGCGGTTTTGATTAGAACAAAGAGTTGTTTATGTTGGTTCTTGACTAAGTCAAGGAGGGATCTAAATTTATTTGATTTCTCATAGAATAAACTTTTTTCGTATACGGATCTTGCATTTTGGAGGCAGGATAGATTAGTAGTAGTTGAGTGCGACTGTCGCCACTTTTTCTCCAATGTTCTCAGAGCTTTTTGTTCATAATATAAGGCATTATTGAACAATGGAGCAGATGGTTTTGGTCTTTTCTTCGTGCTTTGGAGTGGAGCTACCTTATCAAGCGAAACAGAGCGACTGTCAAAACAGTGAGCAGTCAAGTCAGTGACATCTTTGACAAGGCTAATGGGCAGTAGTATCGTCCGTGCATTGCAGAGTATGCTGATGTTCTTCGTGTCACAAAACCAGGTAGGCGCTCCTTTTGGTTGCCCCACGGTCATAAAATGAGACTTGTAACAAGAAGGGGGAATAAGAAAATGGTCAGACCAGTCTACCGGCAAGAACAGGTCATCTTTGGAGATTATTAGCTCAAGTATAGAACCTTTTGTGTGTGTTGGTGTTAGGTTGTGTTGGATCAGATCTTTTCCAGAAAGGAAGACCGCACACAGGTTGGCTGTAGAGTCTTCTGTGACGCCGCAGTGAAAGTTAAAGTCTCCCAGAAAAATCACTTTACGTTGATTGGTCACTTGTGAGATCCATGTATTACTCGATTAAAGGCTTTCTTATCACCTGGTGGGTGGCAGATGCCTTTACATTTGAAAGGGGAATTGTGTTGCACTCATATGTCTAGAATTAGGCATTGGAATGTGAAAAAGAGCCGTTGGGTTTCTCCCTGCATTGTTAGGAGTCTATGAAGACGACATCAGTGCCTCCACCGACTGTACCTACGCAATTGTTTCTGAGGAGTAGTTTGCAGGCAGTAAAAGATTTAATATGTTGTGTGATGGTCATCAAACCAGGTCTCTGTGAGGATTAGTAGGTGAAGGTTGTAGTTTGTGACAGTGTCCAACATTTCTAGCTTGTGTTTCATTGCTGATCTGCAGTTATGGATTATGCAACCTAAAGCTGAGATGACTGATTTGGTGTAAGGTTTGTCTGGAGTTTTATGAATCATAAGAATAATGTTTCTGTTGGGCATTGCCTGCTTTAGGTGGGTCTGATGTTTGGGGCTAGTCAAGGGAATGCTTGGTATTTGGTGTTGGTTTGAGTTGTCTGGAGTAGTGATGGTAGTGAATGTCTGGGTGTTGTAGTGTGCAAATAAGTTCACAATATAAGCTTGAAAGAGAATCACTTGGGGGCAAGGATGAGGACTGTTCCTTGTTATTGAGTTTATGGGGTGATATGCCCTCAGCTGAGGGAATACAAATTCTAAGACAGCAGACAGATTTGAGCTTAGGTCAGATGCAGTAATATCCAGTTGGGTGAGTGTTGATTTGAGATGTCTAGTTGGTGGTCTAGGTTAAGCAAAACAATGGTGTGTGACTCTTTGTGGTACTCATTTGAAGCTTTTGACATTGAAGGATGATTGTCATAGATAATATTTGAGCGTTGAAGGCAATTGTAGACCAGGATCATGATGGGATGTGCTAGTCCGGGGTTAGCAGTTGGAGGTTGGTACAAGGTTTTCATTGGCGAGGTGATGTGTTGTGTGCTATAGGGGCTGTCTGATGTTGGGTGGGAGCAGTCGAAGTGTGAGGGTATAAGCAAGGTATAAGGGACTGAATTGCTTTGGGTGGGCTTTTGATGTGTGGAAAGAGATGTGCTTGTGGGGTTGAACAACGTGGCGAGTAGTTAGAGGTAGTGTGTGAGTGAATCATAGAGAAGGGAGTTGTGTGTAGAGTGCCGTCAGTGAGTTTGTAGAAGATGTCTGTCATGGTGGAGGGGTGCAAGTAGTGGTGCAACAATATCATGTTTGAAGAAGCAGTACAAATGGTGGCAGGAGAGGGACTGTAGTCAGTAGTTAGTGGGGATGTGGGTAAGACAGCGCATTCTTTCAATGTAATCTGGAAAGGTGCGGCAGTGCAGGTGCGATCAACATTGTGAGGTCCCCTAGTCTACAAGGTGTCTGGTATTTGGGACCGATCTGCTTCCTTTGCTGAATCAAACATTCTGCTTTGTGTTGGCGTTCTGACTTCTAACACTGTCCTCTATGGTATGTCCTCTTGAAAAACCACAACTGTTTTCTTGGGGCCATCATCAAAAAGTTGGTCATCCAGTATCTTCCTTACCAACTTTCCTGGCTCTAGGAAGATGACACATGCCCACAAAACATCATTATGGTCGATTGCTATCAGAAAGCCATAGTTTGGCGTTATGTCCAAGGCTTCTATCTGCAATATTAACTCGGCATTCAATAGCTCAGATCCTTGACCTTGTAGTCGCAAAAGTTACTCTTTGGGCAATGTAACCTCTTTTCCCAGTAACTCTGCTGTTTCTGCTATGATCCAACATACCCTACCCAATGACGATCTCATTGAAGTAAGTGGGAAAAGACTTAGAAATAATAAGAATATTGATCAAACTACCCCCAAGAGCACTATGGAAAGTCCCAGCACCTCAACCTTTATGGGAGGTCACCGCACCTCAAATACACTGGGTGTCCTTGGCGGCACAACTCTTAATGGTGTCCTCAGCGGCACAAAATATCAAAGTGCTCATAATATTGATCTCCAGTTGGGAGACGACGATTTTCAGGATGATGATGCCTTTGACCTTCCAGACGAATATATCCTGGATCTAGACGAAGATGACCAGGAGTTTTATTATCAACCTTTTGAAGACGACCTCCCTTCTTCATCTAAAGACAATATTGTAGACCCTCTAGGTGAGGAAATATTTTCACCCCTCAATATAAAACACCCAAGAAGTTCAGAGTGGTTTTCCCACGAACACGTGAGCAAATTCATTAAAAAATGGATAAGGTACCCTCTGGAGAGAGACACTCGTAACCTACTAAGAGCTGTATGCTCCATGCCTTCTATAGACGACCAAATCTGCCAAACCTGGATCCAGAACTAATCAAATATCTCTTTAAACTCGGGAGGGACCCGAGAAACGGGATAGAGAGATCCCTTAAGGGCTGTCAAGACCGGGTCCTTGATATCCTGGGCCCTCTGGCCAGGATCATTGATATAGCCGAAGATAGCCACATCAACGGCACGCCCCTGAACACTGAAGAAATTAGAGGTCTCAGCCAGAGAGCCTTAATTTTACTGGGCAACACCAATGCCAGCCTCAATTCAGAAAGGAGAAGAGTAGTCCTTACTAAAATCTCTCTGAAATTGAGTGATTTGACTGACAAAGAGCCCTCCCTCAACCCCAAGGGACTTCTTTTTGGTGAGGATCTTATCAAGACACTACGTCAATATGTGTCTACCTTTACAACGTTAGACAAAGCCCATCAAAATATGAAAAGGGTTTTCAACACCAATAACCTTTTTGGAAGGGCTGGAAGAAGGGGCCTCTCTTCCGGCCGCTTCAACCACAGGCCCTACCCTAGATCCGGAGGATATGGCGGAAGGGGTTACCAACCCTCAAATACCCCTCAGTTTTATCCACAAAGAGGAAGAGGCTTTCGCTCCACAAGCTTCAGATCACGAGGGGCATCCAGCGACAACAACCCTCAAAGTGAGTACGATATCACCTTTTCCTTCTCTTTCCCCAAAGGTGGGAGGCAGACTCATATTCTTTGATCACAATTGGAAATGAATCACTCAAGACCCATGGGTTCTGAATACGGTGAAAGGGTTTATGATAGACTTTAGAGAAATTCCTTCTCAAACTTCTTGCCCCAGAGACATCCCTCTCACCTTAGATCAGGAAAAAATAATAGAGGAGGAGATATTCTCCATGCTTCAGAAGGGTGCAATTATAGAAGTTCCCCTGGAGATGTTAAGGATTATAAGCACACTCTTCCTGGTTGAGAAAAAAGACAAGGGTTGGAGACCCGTCATAAACTTAAGGGAACTCAACAAATATCTTGTTTACATGCACTTCAAGATGAAGGGCATTCATCTTCTGAGAGATTTATTACTAGAAGGAGACTGGCTAGTCAAACTAGACCTAAAAGACGCTTATTTTACCATCCCTATGGCCAAGGCTCATCAACCCTTTCTTCAATTTTTGTGGAAAAAACATCTCTTCCAATTCCAAGCTCTCCCATTCGGCCTCTCCTCAGCACCATGGTGTTTCACCAAAGTGATGAGATCAATAGCCTCTTCCCTAAGAGAAAAGGGTATTCGTATCATCATATATCTAGACAACATCTATATTCTATCCCAGGACCATTCCCAAATCATTCAAGACCTGAAGACAGTAATAGACCTATTAGAAAACCTGGGGTTCATCATAAACTGAGAGTAGTCGATACTATCCCCCTCCAGAACCCTGGAATTCTTGAGATTTACCGTAGATACCATGAAATGTCTTCTACTCCCATCAAAGAAAATATCCAAAATCAGGAAAGAGATAAGACACGTTCTGAAACAACAGAATTTATCCTTGAGGGAACTACTTAGGTTACTCGGTCACCTTTCTTCTTCTATCCAAGCTATTTTTCCGGGTCCCCTAAATTATCGTGCTCATCAGAGAGTAAAAGCGAGGGCCCTTCGATCTGGCCTTTGGTACGGGGATTGCATTTCCCTGGACCAGGAAGCAAGACTAGAGCTGAACTGGTGGTTAGAGAATTTGGATGCTTGGAACGGAAAAGCAATTTTTGGTTCAGCACCAGAGTTTGTCTTAGAATCCGATGCGAGCCTTCATGACTGGGGAGCCTGTTTCCTAGATCAGAACACCGGCGGTGTTTGGTCTGAAGAAGAATCTTCTCACCACATAAACTTCTTAGAACTGACCGCCGGTCTCTATGCTCTGATGAGTTTCAAACACTCCCTTCAGGGCAGATCTGTCATTCTAAAAATGAACAATATGTCCGCGGTTGCCTATTAAATCGCCTAGGTGGAACAAAGTCTACAGACCTCTCGAATCTTGCCAGAAAACTTTGGATGTTCTGTCTGGAACACAAGATCTCCCTAAGAGCCGAATATCTTCCAGCGAAAACAAACATATCGGCGGATTGGAACTCGAGGTTCCTCTTGGGCCACAGCAATTGGAAGCTCAACGTCTCTGTCTTCAATTCTCTCAACAATATTTTGAGTCCTCTGGAAATAGATCTCTTTGCGAGCAGGTTGACATTCCAACTCGAGAATTATTACAGCTGGATGCCAGACCCGGGTGGTCTAGCAGTGAACGCCTTTCTTCAGTGCTGGAAGGGGACCAACGCATACACTTTTCCTCCTTTTGCAATGATCTAGAGAGTGCTTCAGAAAGTGAGACATAAACGCTGCTCAATTGTCCTAGTCACTCCCTTCTGGCCATCCCAGGCTTGGTTTCCCACTGCCCTGGAGCTGACTTTCGATCTTCCCTTCCTAATTCCCTCCCCAGTGGACGTCCTTACAGACGTAGACGGATGAAGTCACCCTCTAGTTCAAACAGGGAATTTGAACCTTCTTGCTTGGAGAGTGTCAGGAGATCCAATGATCTCTCAGAACTTTCGTCAACAGCTTCAACTCTCCTCGGAGAGTCTTGGGCCCCTGGTACACACTACCGGTATAAGAACATATGGAAATTGTGGCTACGTTGGTGCTTGGAAAGGAATCTGGATTCCGTGGAAGCACCTATCGTTGACATAGTTAACTTCCTTGTGGAACAATTTGAAAGGGGCCCTAGTTATAGATCTATTAATTGTTATAGGTCTGCTATTTCTGCAGGACATGCTCTTGTCAATGTTAAAATGGTAGGTAAAAATGCCATTATTTGTAGAGTCCTCAAAAGTATTAGACTCAGGAGACCTCCTAAACCTAGATATCAATCTCTCTGGGATGTTAAGCTAATTCTTGATCTTTTCTCTAGCTGGACTGATAATATTCATTTGAATAGGAAAAATCTGTCCATCAAACTTGCTACTCTGCTATGCCTAGTAACTTGTCGTAGGGTCTCTGATGTTAAAGCTCTTGAAATCTCAAATAGATCCTACAACATGTTTGGAGTCAATTTTGTATTGTTTAGAAGAACCAAGCCTATGTCTGATTCAATCTTTTATCCACGTTTTGATCTATGCAAAAAACTTTGTGTGGTTGACTGTATGAAAGAGTACGACTGTAGAATGAATGCCCTTCATCCTTTAGGTGTGAATCAATTATCACCTTCGATAAACCTCACAAAGCCATTACTTTTGCTTCTGTTGCTAGATGGGTTAAAATTTTTATGAATTTAGCAGGTATTGATTTGAAAATCTTCAAAGCTCATTCGATCAGAGGTGCTATGGCCAGTAAATCCTTCTGGTCCGGTGGTAAGTTGGATGATATTCTTAAAGCTGCTTATTGGTCTAATGCTAGGACTTTCGCACAGCATTATTGTAAACCAATTGCTCATATGTCTGATGTAGTCTTACAAAGCAACCATAATGCATAATGGTAGTCTCCGGTCTTGTAATGAAATTACGATTCTCCTATTACCATGACTAGAGAATCTGGATTTCATTAAAGACACGGAGGCTAACATTATCCCTCCCTCCCTTTCCCTTGGATATTTAAAGCCTACAGTATATATATATTTACTATATATTTACTCTAACATATCTGATGTACTTGTGGTTATTGTATCCTTCTTGTTTTACTTGGTCTTTTCAATTTATAAATGCTTGCTTACTTTTTATTATACCTTTGTTTAATTACATTGTTTGCCTCCTCATGTTAGCATTTTTTATTCTGGAGTTACTTGTATCTTTCTCTTCTTTTTTCAGATAATCTCTCATAACTTCAGGATTTTGACCTTTGGTTCATCCATTGTTCTTCCTTTCCTTCGTTTGGTGATGGTTTAAAGAAATTGTTTGGACTCTAAATTCTTTGGGACTTATCCTGTTCTACACCACATTTTAAAAGAGGCAGATTGTTATGGGCTCATGCCTTTTATTTACTGTTAATGTTTTATTCTGGAACCTTTTTGCTTTATGATGTATGCGGCTGCTTGGGACTGCATTAAAAGAAATATGCATAATGTTAGCCTCCGTGTCTTTAATGAAATCCAGATTCTCTAGTCATGGTAATAGGAGAATCGCAATTGTATATACTGCTGTAGTGAATGCCTTCAAATCACTGGTCATACTCTTATTTGCTAATCTACAGTTAGGGCATGATTCTGGAAGGTGGGAACCCAGGGGTGGAACAAATCATGGTACCATCTGGTTCCAAATGAATGGTCATATTTAATTTGGCCATCAAATTTCTTCCTATTAAATTAGCTGTGACAGCTGGAGTGATCACTAAACAGCCATCAATGTCTCTCCCCTCTACTTCCTTCTCCACTGGTTTGGTAAAAGGAACCTTTATAACTTCCCCAGAGAATCCCTGTGTGTCCATTTATCTATTGGAAATCCGAAAGCCTCCCTAATACTCAATTTGGTTGCTTCTGTATCTATGAGGAATGCATACCTCTTGTTATTGATTGCTACCGTCACAATGGGTTCTTCATCTGGTCTGTGCGTTACTAACAAGACGACTAGACACATAGAAATGCTATGTTGCCTTCCTCATTGTGTGTATCCTCCCACAGGATTCACCTGGAAAGGATTTCCTTCATTACAACTGCTCCTTCTTTTCCTCTTTAAAGTGGAGTCCTTGCAGGGATGCTTGGTTGTTCTGCTGAGGCAATCCCTGCTGTGCTTAGGGCATTGCTGGTGGTTGCACATTTTGTCAGGGTGTCTGGGACACATATATTACTTGTGGACTTTGCTATGATATTACCTGGTTGACTATAAATTCCCATTCTTTCATTTTGCTCATCCGATTTCTTCATGTTACTGTCTTTAATCAAATGCCCAAACTTCTGACAGTAATAATATGCCTGATCCCTTCTTGGATGACCCATCCTACCTCTTCCTACTCCTCCTCCTGGTCTACTACTTCCCTGTGTCCTTACATTGTGCTGCTGCTGTGCGTACTGCCCTTGGGTGGCCCCCGGGACTGTTCCCACAGACATTGCAGTCATCCTAGTGGCCACTGCCACTACAGCACCTTCCATTGCTCCTTTCTTCACTAATGTCTGCTGCTCCAACTTGGCTGCTGCTTTCTCTGCTTTTTCCCATTTACTTTTTTGCTTTTTCTTGCAAAACTGGATTATGTGTGCTTGAGTTTTGGTTCAGGGCTTGGCTTCCAGTGCAACCATGTTGTCTAAGCTGCCCTACACACCAGGAGGCAACCCTTTCTTAATTACATTATAAAACAATATGTCATTACCTTCTGTCACTTCCCAGCCCTAACCCACTTCCTGGGTCCATTTTTCCTTGTGCATTTGTGGCCAAGGAACGAATATGTAGTGCTCCAGGTCCCTTAAGTATCTGGGGCATCTGATGCAAAGAGGTTTTAGCATACAGGGGATGGTGCTGTCTGGTGTACCTCTGCCATACACGCAGACATTTATCACTTGTCCTCTAACCTCCCTGGATCCCATTCTGGGGTCTGGCTGGTCATAGATGCTTTAAAATCGCTCAAGCTCTGTTGCTTGAGGCTTCCTAATTCTAGGGAGCACATCTTGCTCTCTTTCCCTTGCGTCACTCACTTTAGACAGTCTCCATGTGCCCATGTGTGGTCTAAGTCAATGAGTGCCTCTCTTGGATATCATAGGTGGAGTGGCTTGCTTCTGGGGTTTGAATCAGTTCACCCATGCTCTCCACACACTGGTGTAAGGATTCTATTCTGTCTGTTAGCTTTAAAAAAAGATCTAAATTTTGCCCTGAAAAGTCCTCATCATACCTGCCTGTTTTCCATGCCCCCTGCTTGTTGTTTGACCATGTGGCTGGTGTCCATTTTGTGTAGGCCGCCAGTGTGCTTTTGCCAAAGACCTGCATGTGTTCTAAGTTTTCCATGCCTCCTGCTTGTTGTTTGACCATGTGGCTTGTGGCCATTTTGAGTAGCCAGCCAGTGTGCTTTTGCAATAGGCCTGCATGTCTCCTTTGTTGTGGCCATGCCTCCTTGCTGGCTGTTGTTAGACTATTTGGCTGATGGCCATTTTGTGTAGTCAGACAGTGTGCTTTTGCCATAGGCCTGCATGTGTTCTTTGTTGTGGGCATGCCTCCTTGCTTTTTGTTGTTGTTTGACCATGTGGCTGGTGGTGGTTTTGTGTAGGCAGCCAGTGTTTCCTTTGCCATAGGCCTGCATATGTTCTTTGTTGTGGCCATGCCTCCTTGCTTGTTGTTTGACCATTTGGCCATTTTGTGCAACCATCAGTTTTCAAAGCCGTTTTGTATGTAGAGGCTTAAGCCTTTTTGTTTGTGCTAATTTTTTTAACTTTTCCCCGTTATCAGTATAATAAATTAATATACTTAAGGTCTGGTAGGTCAATGCTCATACTAAATTTACTGTATGAACAGTGTTTTATATTATTATGTATCTTTTTTTGCATTTTTCACCTGCATGCACCACTCCTTTCTTCCCAAACCCCAATGTGTTTTTCATGGTAGTCCCCTAGTACATCAGCAATTATATTTATATAATTTTATTTTTTTGATAATTTTTTCACAAACTGTTACAGTTGTGTTACATTTTTTTCATAATTGTTTCAAAAAAATACTTTTGTGAACTTTTTTAAAAGAAAGTTTTAAATTTTTTATTCATTTTTTTCCATTTAAATTTTTTTATTTAATTTTCTTTTTTTACATTTCCCTAACATCCATCAACCTCATGTCTGCCATAGGCTCGCAGCCGCACAATAGCATTCATTTTCTAAGGATTATTCTATTGTCACCTGCACCTCCCTGAGTGCCACATCCCAACTTGATGCACATAAAGCAAACAGTTACATCTGTATGATGTTGCTCTTTCTTATCCTTCCTGAGTGTACATGAAAGTTTATTTTGGTGTGGTTTTACGAATGGATAAACTGTATTGTTAATTTAACTTAAGTAACCACACTAAATGATATTGTTTATACTACTAATTCAACTGCAACAATGCCACATTTCCCTGATGTTTTTCTTGCTTGTTTGCTTTTAGGTGCACAAGAGAACTGACATCACCCACAGTACTGCCAGACAGAAGGCATGAGCACCACGTGACACGTGACCTCACAACACTGACATCTTTTCAACTTGTGGAGCTAAGTGCCCAACTGACAGCTTCAAGATGGCCCCAAAGAATGGTGCTACCAAGAAGGTGGCCAGTGATAAGAAGGAGCTTACCACCACTGGTATGTCGCCCCCAGACCTTTTTCGGGCAAAAGTGTGTGCCTGCCTGTTAGACCTGGCATCTTTGGCGTGGTTACCCCTGACTTTTTGCCTCTACCTCCTGTATTTTTGATGCTATGCTGGATTTCGTTTTTGCTGGTTTAGATGCTTTGGGCACTTTGCCACTGCTGATCAGTGTCAAAGTGCAAGTGCTCCCTTGGTAAATTGTTGTATTGATTGGTTATCCATGATTGGTATATTTGTTTCACCTGTTAGCCCCTAGTAAAGTGCACTGCGTGTGCCAGGGCTGGTGATTCAAATGCTACTAGTGGGCTGCAGCACTGATTGTGCCACCCACAGGAGTAGCGCTAAAAATGATGTCTTAGGCCTGCTTGCAGTGCCTATGTGCAGTCCAGGACTGCCATGTCGACCTGGCCAGTGCACCCACTGACCAGGCCTTATCCTTCCCTTTCTGTACATGTCAGGCATCCCTATGGTGGCCCTAGGTACCCCCCTGGGCTGGGTGCAGTGTATCTGAAAGGTAGGGCATGTACTGAGGTGTGTAACATGCCCTGGTAGTGAATTACAGGCATTTTCGTTTTTCACTGCTGAGAGGCTATCTTGCCCATAGGATAGAATGGGGAAGGCTGTTTACATGCCTATCTTCCCATAAGGGCAAGATAGAAAATCCAAGTTTGGTATCTCTGTGTTCAGAATTTAATTATACATCTTTTTAGCAAGATGGTTTTTAAATTCACTGTGTGAGAATAGCACTTTTTAAAAAGTAGCTATTCTCCTGTTTAACCTTCCTGTGTGCCTGTGTGCTGGTTGGCTGACTGGTGTCATGTGATGGGCTAGGTGGCTCCAGGAGCCTGGATGAGTCAGCAGCAGGGTGAATAGGGAGATCTGCTTTAGATGGGTGGGAGGAGTAGTCCCTGGGTTTGAATAGGGCTGCCCCTGACAAACACAATGCTGGCTCCACCCCCTGCTGGCCAGGCTGAGGACTCTGCCTCTGCTGGCACAAAGAAGGCTCCACCTCCTGCTGAGCGTTTAACGACCCTGCCCCTCACTCTGAAAGGAACCAGGTGCTCCAGAGCAGAGCACACCCAGGAACCGGTTTGAGCAGGGGAATCCCCCCACTGGAACAAAGAGAGACAAAGACTTGGAGGGGTATAAGAAGAGGACCCCAGACACCTAAAACTTTAGATCAATTTGGAACTAAGAAGAAACCTCTGCCAAGGAGAAAGCTGAAAAGGACTGAAGAGGAGAAGACTGCCTGCTTGCTGTTTTGCTTTGCTGCCAAGGAGAGGGGAAGGACTTTGCTGCGTCCCCTTCTTTTGATTCTGATCTCCAAGGGCCTGAGAAGAGCTGGCTCCCTGTTAAGAAGTCCCAGGAACAAAAGGACTTCACCACCAGCTCCCCTGGAACTCTGCTGAGAGAGTTCTGACCTGCCTTGGAGTGCTTGCCCAGTCTTGGGGCCTCAGGAGGTCGTTTTGCTGTGTTTGGGAGCTGAGAAGCAGAAGCGTGAACAAGAGTGACTGGTACCCAACGCATCATCCGATTGCGTGTCGCAAGATGAGAGTGCGAGGAAAATTTCATCGCGGCACCATCGCAACACGCAGGGTCCCCGCATCGCCGAGTGCGTTGAGCATCGTCCCGAAGCGTGAAGATTCCGGCCATTGCGAGGGTTGTCGTAGAACCGGTTTGCGAGCCGGTGCGTGAAAAGTCTCCAGTCATCGGGTGCGTCGACGCAGAGTCCCGATCCGTGGCGCATCGAGAGTTGCGGCGCCGGAAGGCAACGTTGCGCCACGCATCGCACCACATCGAAGAGTGTCGCATCGAACCTGTGCGTGAAGCTTCCCCCCAAGAAACCTACGCAATGAAGGCCAAAGTCATCGCATCCTCCCCCCTACAGATCGGAGCCGGCGCATCCACCTCTGCTGCGTGAAGCAGGGCTGCTGCAAAGCCTCCCCAGGATCTCAGGAGTATCGCATCGCCTTTGCCATCTTCCTTGTTATAGCTTTTGGGAACCTTATCGCAACTACAGGTACTGTTGGGCACGAAAGTGTCGCATTTTGTGCATTGAGAGTCGCATTGTGCAGGACACTGATTTTGACATCCTGGAGTACTTTCTGCAAACTCTTGAACTATTTTTAAAGTAACCTTTTTAATTGTATGTTGGTTTTTCTGTAATATTTGGTCTTGTGAAGTTTTTAGTAAAGATACCTTATTTTTCTAAAACTGGTGTGGAGTAAATCTGTGGTGTTTTCACTGTGTTACTGTGAGTGTTGGTACAAATACTTTACACATTGCCTTTGATAGCCTAGACTGCTCAGGCCAAGCTACCTAGAGGGTGAGCAGGGGTTATCTTAACAGTGTATCCCCCTTTCCCTGACTAGAAGCAAGGGTTCCTACTTGGACAGTGGTACCTACCCTGCCAACTAGAGACCCCCAGATCTAACACTGCCGCACCGGCCTCCGGGAAGCAAGCTGGTGGCAGCACTCCTGCATCAGCAGCCGCACCCCAACCTAGGCCTAAGCCCATGTCTGGCACATAGGCAGACACTAATCATGGCAACTGTGAGAAGGTGGCCTGATATATGCTGTCCACTAGTTCTAGTGGGCACCTTGTATCAGTCCGAACAACCCCTTATGGTGAATGGTTAAAGACAACCTTATGTGATAGCTATCCTAGTGATAGCTATGGAGAGCAGCCTTCAGGCTAAGTCTTGAAGGAATGTAAAGCAGCTTGTTTTACCAGTCTATAATCTCTTGAATGATCAAATGAAAGGACAACCACACTAGGTATATATTTAAAATATATGTATTTAGGTTAACACACACCCCTCTAGTCTCTTTATGAGACTGGAGTTCGAAGTACTTAAGTTACAAGTGATCAAGCATCAGTAAAAGCACAAATACACGTTTGGGCCATAGGGGCGTACCAAACCATATACCAAAAAAGTGGTATATGAACCACGACTGGAATAGGCACTAGGCCTATGGCCTGTAGAATCGCTGGGACCCCAATGAACCACCCAAGGTAGTGACACAGGGGACCCACGGGAGCTGTATGCAGTGTGAAAACACAACCGCAGGTTCCTATTATCTTCTACGGGCAATGTCGCGGTTGGAATTTTAAAGATTAGGGACACTTCTAATCGAGTCTGGACCAAACCTTTTTGGACTTAAGAAGTTCTAGGGCGAGCACCGGAGTACTCGAGTTACTTCACCCAGGGAAGCCGGGTGCATAGGTGTCTTTTGGTGTCGGGTCGCGTCGTCGATTTCAATGGAAGCCTGCAAAGAACTGCTGCTGCCGTGAAGAGGAGAAGTGTCCGAAGAGATCCAAGCCTGGATCTGGGATGTAAGGAACCTGAAAGCAGAGGGGACAAAGTCTGGATCACTAGCCAGTAATCGAGGGCAGGATGAGGGAAGGGTCAAAGGGTGTGGGGTATAAAACAGGAAAAATAGAGCAAGTGCAAAGTGGTAATTTTCATTACAATCAGATGTTTGAGATGAATGCAGAAATACAGAATTTCAGTGGCAATTAATAATTGCAAAATCTTATCAGTCAATATCAATGGGATGTTAAATAAACAAAAGTATGGGGCCCCGATGAAGTGGTTGATATCCTGCAATCCTCAAGTAATATTTTTTCAGGAAACTCATTTAAAATCAAACTCTCCCAAAATATATATACCCAGATATTTCTCATATACATTTTTTGCATCGGCTGGCATGGCCCAGAGAGGTGTAGCTATCTATTTTTCAAGAAAACTATCCTGGGAAATAATAGAAGTCCAAAGAGATATACTGGGGAGATGGACAGAGGTCTCAGTTAAGATACAAGGGCAGATTATCAATTTTGTAAATTATTATGGACCAGTGTCAGACGATACGATCAGTCTGGTCAAAATAAATAGGCTTCTAAGAGGAGTTTCGGGGCAGCTTATATTGGGAGGGGATTTTAATTTTATACAAGATTTAAAGAGAGATACATCAAACAAAAATAAAAAACAACTAAAACCAAAAACTTTGAAAATCATCGAAGCCTTGAAACAAGAATATCAGCTAATAGATCCCTGGCGCGCTAAAAATCCGGAAAAGACAAAATTTACTTGTCATTCATATCGTTTTCAAACCGCTTCTCGGATCGATTTCTTTTTGATATCGAGATCCCTCCAAATAGTTAAAGTAGATAATAGCTGCAATTCCTTTTCAGACCATGCAAAGGTCGAGCTTGAGATTCTGTTGGAGACCGGGAGCAGAGAGCGACCCAGGTGGCAACTGGATCGCACTCTGCTCCAGGATCAAAAATGGGTCGAAAGTTTGAGGAAATGGATTGTAGATTATTTTAAAATCAACGAAGGAACTGCGGAACCTTTCTCTATATGGGGTGGATTTAAGGCGGCTGTACGTGGACAGATTATCGCCTATACAGCTGCTCAGGCAAGGAATCGGAGATTAAGGATAGATATATTAGAAAAAGCGGTTGAACAGGAATATGCTCTACATTTACAACAGCTTCCTAATAAATGTGAGCAGGTGAGAGCTGCTCTTAGAGATTTTTTTTTATTAGAGGAAATCAACAGCTCAAATATGTATCAGCAAAGGGTATACGAAGAGAGTCAGCTGGTAGGAAAACTTCTGGCTAACGCTACAAGGAATAAGCAGGAGGCAGCAAAAATAGTGAAGATTTGGAATCCCCACAACGGCAGAGTAGAAGAGGATAGAGATGAGATTGCACAGATTTTTCTACAACACTTTAAAAAAATCTATTCCACAGAGTATTTAGTGGGGGAGGAGATAATCCGCGAATATTTTGCAAACATAGATCTTTGTAAACTTACAGAAAATCGGATAGAGCAACTCAGAATGGATATAAAGCTAGAGGAGATCTCAATATCGGTAAAAAAACAGCGGGCGCAAAAGCATGTGGGAATGATGGATTCCCTATCGAATTCTATAAAAGTTTTTCAACGGAACTATTGAAACCCCTGCAAAGGCTATTTAATTTTATTAAACAGGGAGGGTCAATACCCACAAGTTTTAAAGAATCAATAATTGTGTCTTTTGTAAAAAAAGATAAAAATCCCGAAGATGTAAACTCCTATCGGCCAATAAGTCTTTTAAACTCGGACTATAAGATTTTTATGAAAATATGGGCCGAGCGTCTTTCCTTCGCTGCTCAGGAAACAATACACGTAGACCAGACAGGATTTATAACAGGACGATTTATGGCAGCCAATACGGAATTCCTAATTCAAGCCCTGGATTATTTTAGTACTACCCTAACTCCAGCATGTATCATAATGGTAGATGCTGAAAAAGCATTTGATTTAGTTAACTGGTCCACTTTATTTTTAGCCCTTCGATATTTTGGCTTTCCAGCCCAGATAGTAAATATGCTACGAAATATTTATAAGGGGGCGACGGCCCAGATTTTAATAAATGCAAAACAAGCTGGAACAATATCAATAAATCGTGGGACAAGACAAGGCTGTCCCGTTTCGCCATTACTTTTTACGTTTTTTATTGAGCCTCTTGCATTCAAAATAAGAAATAACACTGCAATTTTACCCCCCATTCCCCAAATGACTAAATTGAAGTTATTTGCAGACGATATAGTTTTATATCTGAAGCCCCATAAGGAAAATGTAGAGAAGGTTTTAAGAGAATTTAATAAATATGAGCAAATCGGGGGGTATAAAATAAACTCAAATAAGACCGAAGTTTTGGCTGTGAATATAGATATTGATTCCCTTCCTCCAGGCTTGAGGCTACAAGCAGCCAAACTAGATCCAATTAGATATCTTGGGATCTTTGTAACTACTCAATATCATCAATTATTCCATCTAAATTATATTAAAATGAAAAATATAATCAAGAAGCTATTAGATCAGTGGCTGCTAATCCCCCTCTCGATTATAGGCAGGGTTTCATTAATCAAAATGTCTATTGTTCCGCTATTAGTGTTTCTATTCAGCAATCTTCCTATTAGAATTAATATATTTTTTTTAAAGAAATAGAGATGATGTTTAGGAGTTTTATCTGGGGAAATAAGGTATCTAGGGTTAAACGAGCAGTGGTTCAACTCCCAATCGCCCAGGGGGGGCTTGCCCTACCGGACATAAAAACATATTATGAGGCAGCCTTCCTAGATATAGTGGCAGGACTGATAAGACCAAAATCCAATAGAGATACTTTTTTTTTGGATAAAATGATGTTGGAAGCCGGCTCACAACTTCATGTATTTTTAAAAACCTCTAAATGTCCAAAGAAAGTCAGATACAAGACAATCGGAACTTATTTATTCAGACTTCAGTCCTTTTTTAAAAAAGAGGGCTCCTCGGGGCTGCAATATTTGAGTATAAGGGAAAGCGCAAGCTTAGGTCTTCGAATTAAATGCAATCATTTAATAAATTGGGCAAATTATGGATTTAAGGAGCTAAGACACTTTATTACCCAAAATAGATTAGTTTCATGGCAGGAAGTTACAGCAAGAGCTAAAAGTCCCAATCCACCTATTTTCTTCGAATATTTGCAGATTGTTCATTTTTTGAGTAGTATGGAAGGCTTTATTAACCCAGTAAGCAATCGGGTGATAGCCCTGTATGGGGCAGGAACGAAGGGTATGGGAAAATGGTATAAACTAATGCACAATCAAGGCCATACACAATTAATCGATAATCATTTAGCCAAAATAGCTAATGAAACACAATGTGTTTTGTCGATTAGAGAGTGGGAAAAAATCTGCCATCTTGGAAATAAAACTCTGCGTGCAGCTAATTTTAAAAAGATGGCCTTTTTATCTCGATGGCTGGCCTATCTGACTCCAGAAGCTTTGGGGAAACGGTATGCGGAAGTTGAAAATCGCTGTTTTAGGTGTCATATTAATGGTCAGGGAGGTTGGCATCATATATTTTATACATGTTCCCAAATCCAACCCTTCTGGGAGGCAGTCTTTTTAGATATAAATTTGGCAATTGGAAAGAGACTACAGCCCGAAAGAGAATCAGCCTTGTTTGGTATATCCAAGGAAAATATGTTATCGACCAAGGCTGAAGAAGTATTTTTATATATCTCTTGTACTGTAGCTCGATCATTAATATTGCAGAACTGGAAGTCCAGAGATATACCCTCCCCATTGAAATGGTATAATAAAATGAAAAGGATTTACAAATTCGAAAAAGCATACGCAAGCAGAGTAGGAGCTCTCAAAAAATTTGAAGTGAATTGTAGATATTTTGAAAATTTAGAAAAGGATAAAGGGGATTAAAATGAAAATTGTTTATATAACTATTTAAATAGTATTCATTAGATATGAGGAGTTAATAAGCACTCTGCACTCTATATGGCTATTGCACTTTAGTTGAAATTTCTGTACACTTTTGTCAAAAAGGAAAATTGAATATGGCAGTGTGGAGGTTACTGAATACAATTGAGAGTCCCTCTTCTTCGTTGTTTTTTCTGTATTATTAATTGTATTTTAAACATCTAATTATATTTTAACATCTGATTGTAAAAAGAAATATATATTTTATTGTATGCCATGCTCAATAAAAACATAAAAAAAAAAAAAAGAGTCTGGACCAAACCTTTTTGGACTTAAGAAGTTCTAGGGCTAGCACCCACGAGAGCACCGGAGTACTCGAGTTACTTCACCCAGGGAAGCCGGGTGCATAGGTGTCTTTTGGTGTCGGGTCGCGTCGTTGATTTCAATGGAAGCCTGCAAAGAACTGCTGCTGCCGTGAAGAGGAGAAGTGTCCGAAGAGATCCAAGCCTGGATCTGGGATGTAAGGAACCTGAAAGCAGAGGGGACAGAGTCTGGGTCACTAGCCAGTAATCGAGGGCAGGATGGACCAATGCCCACAGATGTCGGGTGCTTCAGGTGAGTTGATGGGTGTCTTAACTCTTCAGCCACGAGGTCCAGGAGGCGTCGACGAAGTCCACGAGCCGGATTCGAGCTGTCCCACAAAGTCTGTCGAGTGCTGCGGTGTCGGCGACCAGAATGGACCCAACAAGCCTTGGCAACGGCAAGTCACTGGAAATCAGAGAAAGGACTGCGGTGCAGACCAGCAAGTTCTGAGGGACTCACCCAGCGAGGGTATGTCGGGGCACGTCTGGAGCAACCAGACCCAATCAGAAAAGGAGTCACCTTCGGGGGGACCTGCTAGCCAATGGGCTAGTGATCGCGAAGGAGCCTCGAGCGGTCGCACTTGAAGCTGGCCAACGGGTCACTCGTGGAGTGGAGGCCAACAATCTTCGGTGCAGGAGGTGTTCAAGGCTGGGGGTACTCGGAGCCCAGAGCACAACTTTGAGGAGGACCAGGAAGATAGTATTGCTGCAAAAGTTCACGGTGTCCAGGGGTCACCATTCTATGTCACCCACGATAGCCACGGACCTCAGCTTTGCTGTGGACCCAGGGTAGCCTCGGGGAAGTCTGGAAATCCACCTCTGGCGATGCAGAGACTTCGGCGTCCGGCGGGAGCATCGGAATTGCAAACCGGTCAGTTGCTTCTTTGGTGCCTGCCAAGCAGGGGAGTCACTCCTTGACCCCAAGGGAGATCTCTTCAGTCTTCTAGTCAGGATAGAACGTCGAAGGTCCAGGATGTACGTTGCAGAGTTTCGTCCAGGGTAATCTAAAGTCCTAGGGACGGGATTCCTGTACTTATACTAAGTTTAGGGGATGGACTAACTCTAAGGCCTCACCTATGGGTGGGCCAGGAAAGAGGGGTGGTTACACATATTTCCTTTGTCCAGTTTCGTGCCAGAGCAGGGGCAGGTAGCCCCTGCAACCGGTTTGAACTGGAGTATGCACAGGGACACCAAGTGTGCCCCCAGTGCAGGACTTCGAAGCACCAGAGAGTGCTCCCGCCCAGCCCCAATACACATCAGCCTGTCTGGAGAGGTGGTTACACCTCCCCTCGACAGGAAACCTATTGTCCAGGCCTCCCCTGACGGAGTTTTGGTCAGCAGCAGGAGGCCAGACCCGTGTCTGTGGCAGAGGCATCCATTTTGTGAGTTCTTCCGGGTTTAGCCAGTGTGAACATGTCTCCCTCTAGAAGGGTGGAATGCTACCCCCGCCGCCAGGACTGGCGAGGGGGGGGGGGGGTAGTATTCCAAACCGTTTGACACCAAACACAACATGTTTTGATGCAGCCATCCCAAAGTTAGCATTTACTGCGAGGTTATAATGCACTTAAGGGTATATGGTATGGCTGTATCACAGAACAGCCATAAGGAAGCATTTCCGAAAGTTGCAGAGGGGCTCAGCTCATGCTTGGGCACTCTCTCACATAAAACCAAGCACTCTGCCTTCAGGATTGTCAAGGCCTGCCATAGGAGTGGCTTATAGGTTTATATGTGTCTGTATAGGGTAGTGATATAGGTAGCCTATACCACAGTAAGGGGTGCAAGCACACCCTTACCCAGGCTGCAGTAGCAGACCTGTGGTGTCATTTTGGAGTGCTTCCCAGGGGTGGCATAATATATGCTGCAGCCCCTGGTAGGCCTCTGAGGTACCTATGCCCTAGGTACATAGTATACCATATACTAGGGGCTTATAAGGCACTCCAGAATCCAATTAGAAATGTACCTAATGTACATGCAAACCATTTTACAGAGAAAGCAGATAGACTGGGGCCCTGAATAGCAGGATCCCAGTCCAACTAAGTCATAAACCAGCAAAACACCAGGCAAAAAGTGGGGGCAACCATATAGTCAGATTCCACCTTCCTACAGCAACACTGACAAGCAATGATGTTGAATTGTAGTTATCTCTTTCACAAAGTAGTTCCCAGTCAATGCCGTAAACTCAGCTAAGTGACAACAACAGCCGCAGCCAGGATATCGAGCTTCAAGCTGAAGAAGTAGAAGAAGCCTCTCTTTCAGAACATCCATTGCCTTCCAGATCTCCAGCAAGTAAAAGGAAGGGTACTCCACCATCTTCTTCTTCAAGCCCCTCTTCAGATGATCAGGACTCCACTTGGATGCCGCCTTAGTCTGAGACATGCCAGGAGAGGCTACTGTGTGGCATGTCCTGGTAGTGACAAAGAGTCATTTTGGTTTCTCACTACTGTGAGGCTGCCCTCTCATAGGAATGCATTGGGGATTCCCTGATAAATGTTTCAGTAGTAATTCCTGATCTGAGAGGAGTAGCGTGGTCAAGTTTGGAATGTTTGGAATAGTGGTAATAAATGCTGCGCATTGTCGTTCGCAGATTTATTATCACTATTTTATAAATGCCACTTTTAGAAGTGGGCGTTTCTGTGTGCTATGTGTCTCTGTGCCTGCCTGATGTGTATTGCATGTCTGGCTCTGGTGTGACAGGGGCTGGGTGAGTCAGCACTAGGCTGAATAGGCAAATCTGCATTTAGAGTGGTGGGAGGAGTAGCAGCTGGGACTGAATGGGACAGTGCCTACCTTCCACAATGCTGGCTCCGCCCACTGTGGTGTGTCTGGGGCCAGGGCCTACACTGACAAAGGGGGTGGTGGTGCACCTTTAGAGAAAGGTGTGAGTGTCTCCCGAATTGGTTTGATCCGGGCGGCTGCCTTGACGACGGAGGCACGCGTCGGGAAAGAAGAATCCCTGCTGGGATCGGAGGAGAAGTTGCACCAAGGGGAGCTGCCAGAGGCAAGAGGAGAGGCCCCCCCCCAAGCCACGAGGAGACCGGAGAGGCTGTCGAAGGAGGAGAGGGAGTGGTCCCTGCATCCCCCCCCCCCTCTTGGCCGGTGGGTGCAGGTATTTTTTGCAAACCCAGGCCGCGGTGGTGAAGGTCTCCCGTTAGAGGTCAGAAGAGGTCCCGTGAACGGGCCCTGCAAGGCACACTGTTGGTGCCAATTTTTGTACACAGCTGCACCGTGGGGGCATCCGTTGAAGGAGACAAGGGTGAGTTGCACCCCTGCCCCTTTCCATTGCTCACGTTGTCTTGGTTGCATCGGCGGCTGGGGCGGCAGTTTGCGAGCCTTGGTGGAGACTTGCCACGCGGTCCAAGAAAAGAAAACGCAGAAGCGCTGGGGCTGCCATTTGGGGGCCAGTGGGCTATCCGGACATGGGGCTTACGGTACGTAATGATGCTGCCTAAGAGTGGCAGGGTGTGTGGTGATGTTGCCCCGCATTTCTGCTAGGTATATTTTTGCATTATATGCCAAGTATTGTTATGATGTCTAGGCATTATGTGTTTATGCAGTGGTGGAAGTTGTGCACCTAATAATTGATTACTGTGCATGGCTGATTAGGTACAGACCTAAGAGGGGCCTGATGTGATTATAATGTTTACCCTATATGTTGTACTAGGTGATGTTAGGTTATTATGCCTAATGTGTGCACTCCGCCAGTGTAATGTGATGCATAATAATGTTGATGCCTCATGGGATGATGCATATGATGGTTATACCTAAAATGTTCTGCATATGCTAAGTGTTGTGATATGATGGTTATGTCTAAGCGCTAATGCCAGTGGTTACTGGCTGTTTTAAATTCACTACTTGCATTATGTTGGTAATGACAGTGGCCCGGTTGGCCCTGTAATGTGTATAATCCCCTGTAAAGTACTACCTAGTGCCAGTTGGAACAGTGTATATTTCTGATTGTGATCTAATGTGTTTATGAGTAATACAAAGGCTATTTTTTATATAACCTTGTGTGGAGTTTCTTTTGTGGTGTGCCTAGTGTGTCGCTGCTGGGTGAGTGTGTTGCGCAAACGCTTTACACATTGCCTCTGGGATAAGTCTGACTGATCATGCCAAGCTTCCAAGGGGGTGAGCAGGGGTTATCTTCGGTGTGTAACTCCCTTGCCCTGTCATGGTTTCTGCCTGGCTTAGGCGCAAGCCCTAGTCAACCAGAAATCCCATTTCTAACAGCAGCCATGATAAAATATATAACTTGGCTAGAAAAATGTGGCGCATGCAAAGAATGGATTTTTCAAACTTTTGGGATGGCTGAGACAGAATTTAGGAAAGATTAAAGGAGTGAAGTACTAGAAAGTGATTGAGTAGGCACTGGCAGGGAAAGGAAACACACATTGTTTTCGCATTGCAACTTTGTAAATGCCACCTTAACTCAAGCAGACGCACATTGCACACCCAACACTGCAGTCCCAAATTTAACCATGCAGTAGTTAGGTCATCATGATTGCAAAGACGAAATGGCATGGGTAGGGAGTGAGTTGATGATGGATGGGATACATAATATCTGTCTCACTTAAAAAATACTATGAGGTCTATTAGCATGGCGGTCGGAAAATCACTCCGACCGCCATGGTAGCGGGAAAACACCGCCCGCAAGGACCGCGGGAAAACCGCCGGTCCATTTATCATGCTCCGCAGTGGAAATCTGACTGCGACGGTTGGATAGTGGCGGCTTACATTGTGGCGGGCGGTGCTGTTGGATGCCACGATGTCCAAACAAGCATGTCCCTGCACTGTGTTGCAGGCACTGCACAGTGCCTGCCACCTGGTACAGGGACATGTAGGGGGGTACCATGGGTACCCCCCAGTGCACCCACACACCCCTCCAACACATTGGGGGTCCGCAATGGACCCCTGGAGGCATTCTCTGCATGCCTTTCCATGGCGGTTCCATCGCTGTGGAAAGCTGGCTACCGCCGGCATCATAATCGTGCCGGCGGTGCTTGGCCCTGATCCACCACAATTGTAGCGGTCCAGCTCCGCACACCAGGCAAGCGGGCGGACTGCAACCGGCGGAAAAGTGGCAGGCGGAAAATCACACCGCTGGGTTCACGACTGCAATGCTAATCGGACCGGCGGTGTTCAGGGCTTCGATGGCGGGCGGATGTCCGCCGCCGGTCCGGTGGTTGCTACCGCCCGCCCGGCTGAGGACATCCGCCCTCCATCCTAATGGACCCCTGTGAGTCAAGGGAGTAGACAGAAATGCCACCCCAACCCTTTGAATCAAAGCTTTGATAAAACCATTAAAAGCACGTGAAGTAGGTGAGCACACCCCTATCCAGAAGAGCTCCCTTGTTTCTTTATCCAAGCAATTATCCATTCATCATTGCATCTTCTAGTATTCTTAATCTTCATACCATTTAAGCTTTACATTCTCTCATCCAGTCTTTCACCATTGAAAATCACCCATCCATATATATCCATCCATTCAAACATGGCTTTCAACTAACCTTTCACCAACATCCAATTACCCACCCACACATCCTTTCACTCATTCATCCATCCTGATTTAACCCACCCAAGCATTCCTTTCACCTACCCAGGCTGGCATCCTTTCACCCATACCTTTTTATCCACCCAGGCTGGCATCCTTTCACCCGTATACCTTTTCATCCATCCTTCATCCACCATACATGCTATCACCCACCAAATGCATCCTTTCACTCATATTACATTTAACCCATCCTTTTCCTTCCATCCTTTTTATCCTTTTCCATCAACCCATTGTTGGTAAAGTTCATTATGAACCTTAGCTGCTGAGTTACAGATAGAAGAGGTCATTAACTACTGAGCTCCAGTTGTTTTTGCTAAAGTGACGTGTTCAAGAGTTAAGGCCCTTGCAGTGAGTATATTACTAATTGTCAATAAGCAAGCAATGTGAGTTACCACCGACCGTCCCTGCCGCCTCTGGGACCCCCCTTCGAATGCCGCTGCCGTGTCTGCTCTGCTGGCACTCTCGCTTCTGGCTCCGGCACTGGTGGTCCGTGAGGCTAGACAAAATGTTACATATTTTAGAAGCCAGATACATCTCCCCCATTATTATTATTTTATTTTGCAAAATACAAACACAATGCATCACTACAGTTTGATTACAGCATCTTCTATCAAAATATCACGTTGGGCATTTTGTTGGTTGACAATGTTTGAAAAGCCAGGGAGTCAAGCCAACCAAAATGTTTTGTAATGGAGGGGTAAAGCTATGATGAATCTGAGTTATTGAAGGGCAATGAAGGGGTGCAATAATTGGTCAATTAAGGACATATGGTCTTGGATGGCAAATGCAGTAGGGCCATCCTACTCATACCTCCAGCCATACTGCACTGTCATCAACTGCTGGTATACTATGATAATAATACTAACAGAACATTGGGGGGCCCACCATGACCATGTCCACTCTTTCATTTTACTGTTTGAGCATGAGCAAGCAAAAGAAAGCCTTCTCAACTAACATGCATAGATTACCTTACTTGGGCATGCATCTTCACAGTAGAGTACCTGACCTAAAATGGGTTCTCGGAGTCTTACAGTACCACCAATCCACAAGATATACAAGGGGAGAGGGAAAGCTTACTGACAAAGCAGAAGGAAGAAAGCTACAGACAGACGAGTACAGACAGTTTGAAGTCAAGTACAGAAACTTGAAACATAGAAAATAAGTGAATAGAATAATGCAGGGATAAGAAGAATTGAGGAAAAAGTTGGAAAAAATTAGGAGAAAGGCACAGTAAAAAGAAAAAATAATTCTAGATGTGGAGCGGAAAATGTTCGGAAAATAATAATAATATGAACAACAGGAGGACTTACTGGTGCAAGCAGATCAGGCACCACCGTCTCCCTCACCGACTCGGTGGATCCAGGACCAGCCTTCTTTTTGCACCTGGATGCTGATGTAAGAAATAAAGAAAAGAAAAGAAAAAACAGATTAGCGGTACAGTAAATATTCTCCCCAAAAATATTTTGACAGGTAAAAGCAAATGCAGTATCATTGAACTTTTCTAAATCAGATTGCCTACAGTACCAGTATCGCAGACCTATTCCAAATTCCCTAAACCTAACCCTTTTCCAAATTTCATAAACTACATTTTGAAACTACTAATAAATTGTAACAAAATGATCTTTGTTTTTCATCTCATTCTCAACCCCTTTTGACGGACCAACTCAGTCGGCATTGTTTTCAATGCATAGATGCATGCATACTACACATCACTGGGAAATTGCTTGGGGTTGGGACTGAATGAGCTACAAAAAAGTAAGGCACTAAAGCACAGAGAAGTGAGAGAATGGTAACTCACTAATACCAATACAGAGTAGTCTCTGTATGACTTCTTAAATAATCAGCCCAAGCGAACGCCAATGAGCAGGGTTAGGTAGCACCGAGCACCTGGCTAGATGATGATCACATAATATTTGTAACATAAACTTAACTTACCTCTGAGTGTGAGCAGCATGCTTGCTATTTGGGAAAAAAACATTAGAACACAACAAATACATAATTATTGCTCACCAAGCTCCCCAACCTCAATGCCCAGCAGGTCAAGCAGGTCCTGTTCCCTGTCCAGGATGTCAGCCCACCAGTGCATAAGCTGTTGTTGAGTGCGCCGGACCCCTGAGCTGTGGCATACAGCCCGGCACACCTTCTCCAAGCACTGCCAATGCTCCTTGGGGCTGTACCCACAGCTAGGCCTACTGCCTGCTGCTAGGGTGTAGGGGAGGTGGCGCTGCACATAAAAAACTAGCATAGCCAACTCCACCTCTGAAACATGGCGCAGGGCTGCACCCCTTACGGCGCCACTGACCACAAGGTAGGCGGCAGGTGCTATGGGTGGTTCAGGGGGGACTGGTGTTGCCGCTCCCCTGCTCTGCCATGTAACTGAGTGGGGGTAAGAGAAGATAAGAATAGAAACAGGATAAGGAAAGAAGGAAAAAAATGAGAAATGAAAGCAAAAAAGTCACACAGAAAAAAATTACAAAAAAGTAATAAAATACACAAACACAAAGACACACTAATATAATAAACAAGCATTTGCAGTGCAACAGGTCTTTCATTTACGAGAGTTTAAGCTATTGGCGTTATAAATGACAATGTCTTTTATTTATGTGTTGGTTTCTAAACAGATAAATAAAAGGCATAGTCATTTACAATGCCATTAGCTCAAACTCTCGCAAATGCGAGACCTACTGCATTTGTAATGCAATTAATCTCACATTTGTTGAAAGTTAGAGCTCTTGGTGTTAAAAATGACAAAAAAATGTACTTTCGTTTTTTTTTTGTATTCAGTGGAGTGGTGATATTTGGATAGTGCTATTGCCATTTGTATGAACTTGTGGTGCTTGCAAACCAAAAAATGGCAAAGAGGTTATGAGGGAGGGGAGACAAAAGTAATATGCTGGCAACAATTTTTTTTTAAAGTAACAACAACCTGGAAAAAACAAACACTTATAAGAACTGCAGGATTAAATAAAGCATGTGAAATGTATCAGGAACAACATGGTTATCTTAATGCTTTTACACTTAGCGTTTTTGCTTGAAAAGTTAAGGGCATAACTACAGGAACCCGTTTTAATGTCCATTGCTTATATCCTTATGAAACTTGAGTAGAATGGTTTAAAGAAGAACACATTCCTGAACACATAGCTGCAGTACACATTTTATAAACTAAAATAAGGAAAACAGATGATACAATGTTGTTCAAAGAAATATGAGAACACAAACCTAGCACTTCACTGGCAAACTCTGTAAAGTCCCTAAAATGTGTCATTAGTTTTAAATATATAATGTTCCTCATACATGCAGAGATAGATAGATTTTTCACTGCTCCATGTATGGAGTGAGTAAACAGCGCAGCTGTTGCCACACAATGATGTGGAGAGGGGCTTTGGCTTCGTCCACATGTCGGGAGTCAGGACTGCATGTTTTGATAAGGCAGAAGTTGTGTACTTTCAAAAAGGAGTGTGTTGTGCTCATCCCACTGGCATCGTGAAAATAAGGCACAGATCGTGCAAATCCTTGTGCAATGTCTCACCATAGAATTAAGTAGACTCTCGCACACTTCAAGCGTGTGCACAGCAGGTCCCACTGGCATCGTGAAAATAAGGCACAGATCGTGCAACTCCTTGTGCAATGTCTCACCATAGAATTAAGTAGACTCTCGCACACTTCAAGCGTGTGCACAGCAGGTGCACGGTTGATGAAAACTGCCACAGCTTGCCACAAAGAAAAGACCAATGCATCCTTTGTACATCACCAAGAAAGGACACAATTCCTCACGCTCTAAACACAAAGATGTAGAAATGGCAAAGCTACAGCTAACACCAGACGTGTTTATCGATTTGGATTTGGAATTGAACAGGGTCTGTAGAATTTCACAGAAGTGTATGAATCTCCAGGCACATTACTTCTACAGCACTCAATGTGTATACTTGTACTTTCTATGTGCCAACAAAACGCCAATCTTTGCAAAACCACACCGCTCCTGTGTGGTACCTGTGAATTAGTTTCACTGAGTTAGTCCAACACTCACATCTGAAAAGCCACCGTTCCTTTAGCAGTAGATACATTCATACGGCAGATCCAAAAGGAAGTGGTAGGGTGAAAGTCAGACCATTCATACCCTAACATACAGACCATACCTGTGGTCAAGTTCATGGAGTAAGATCAGGCAGGACACAGGTTGGGGCAGACCAATGACATGGACACTGGTGGGGCTGGCTTGCCTTTTACTCCATTCTGCTTCAAGTACTTTTCTTTTTTTTCTGTGTGTAGTTGCGCTGGTTACAATAGTTTCTTAGTAGTCTCTGGGTTTCTGTACAATCCATAAGTACGCTTGGGTCCAGGTCCGCTCATCGCCAAAATGGTGTGGTGCTCTGTACATGAAGACACTGGTAGCCATGTTGTAAGTTTCTAAGTCTTCTTTATTGGTTCCAGTTCCAAACAGTATCAGTCTTAGTTCAGCCATGTACCAGCTCCTACATCAGCCCCACCAGGAGCAGCCTGCCTAGCTGCTCAGCCCATCTCCAACTGTCAGCACTCATCCACACAGGCACCCAGGCATTCCACGCATCACAGTCACACCAACATTCCGTCACCATCTGTCACTCTGGCTGAGCAGCTAGGAGGACCTAGGCTGATTACAATTAAATGTAATACTCAGGATATAACAGAGTGCTTGCCATTCACACAGCTGGATCATTTCGTTTATCCGTTTGCCTAAGCTTGAACTTTCAAGGGCACACACAAAACATTGGAATACTATTAAAGTGTCTTAGATAAATATCTAATATATGTTGTTTTTCTCAGGCAGCAACACAGATGGAAGGAAGGCAGTCACTAACCTACATGTATTTTTAGGCCTGGCTGAACAGTGCAACTGTCACCTGTGCTTTTAACCTAAACCAATATTATTCTATAGTTATTTCTGCCAAATAATAATATATCTATTCCCATACTATTTACTTATAATGCTTCACGTCTCAATACAAAATTCCTTTAAAGCCAGACCTATTGCATTGCCAATGCTTGTTTTATTTTACATTCTGTTTTTGTAGTCTAATATTTTTAACTGATAAATAAACTACAACTATAAGCACTCCATGAAAAAAAAGAAAAATAAATTAATGATAGGATACTTGCTTGCCGTGGGCTAACTTGAGAGCTTGTATTTGTTTTTTCTGGTGTTCTAAATGTAAATGTACCCGCCCTGTCCTTCTAATGTTAGCTGCTCCCACATGACTGAATACTTCAGCGTGCTGAAAGTATAAGGCTGGCCTGGCTCACCTTGGCTCAAGTCTTCCTTGCACACACCAAGTTAACATATGAATACCCCAGTTTGAGCTTTCCTTGCGCACACACAGAACAGTTACCACTTGAGTATCGTCAGTGGCAGCTTCCCATGTGTGGCAGATGCACCAGTCAACGTTGAGTGGTGTCCCCCATGTGCACACATAACAAGGACTACCTTTGCGCATTTGTTTAAAGTTCACTCATGCACACAGATCAGGTGCCATGTTTACATACCAGCTCATGCTTCCCTTGCAAACTCAAAGAAGACCCAACAGGAATATCAGCAGTGCAAGCTTCCCTTTTACCAGGTAGTACAGGTGGAATGGGGTGGTGCAAGGCTGTGCTCTCCAGTGCCAGGAAAGCATGAACCTGCCTCGAAGTAGTGCACGATTCACAGAGAGATGGAGAGGAAAGATGCATAACATGGGCCACAGGAGTACACAAACAGATGTTGGCAACAAGCCATTTTGAGACTAAGCCAACATGCAAAGCATACAAAGAGGCACACAATAGTTATTTTAATAAACAATACTGATACTTTCGGCCATCCGCATCACTCACTGACTTGCTTCTGTCTCGGTTCTCAAGAAAGCAAAGACAGCCAATGCTTAATTTGTGGAGGTGGCTATAATAGTGGGTGCAGGAAGTGAACCTCGATTTTGATTGGCTGGTCTGCTTTCAGCTCTTACAATAAACAGCTCCTTACAACCAGAGGTGAACTGACCTATAGGAAACTCGTCAAATTTTCCAACAGGCTTGTGAGGGTTTGTTATAAGATAGAGCTAGTAACATGTTAGACACTCTCAGTATATTCCTGAGTGCTAATGGTCTCCCCGAGGCACCAGCCTGTAAAGCGTGGTTTAAGAAGATCTGCTACAGGCCAGTTCACCTCTGGCACCAACAGAAGGTTTTTGACAAGAGGATACAGACCACATCTTTTAGATAAACATAGACTTCCTTCTTTACAGAGTGTTGAAATAACTTTCAAAAGTAACATACAATTTGCAGGTGCACACTATTTGGAACTGCCCTGTCTCAATGGCAATGTGCTTATAAGAAGGGTTCTGTTAAAATATTGTTGATAACCTGGGCTAAAATAGGCTTTGTAAGTTACCTGTAATAAACATATGTCACCATGATATGTATTTACATCAATACAGAGCAGCACTCTCCCATTGCAGGAGGTATTCGGACCTCCAAGGGACGCAGCAACTTCAAACATAATATTTAATTTGTTGCTGCAGTAAATATGACAGACGACAGAGTGTAGAAAAACAGGTCTCCCGTTAAGCTCAAAGCTCTTCGTGGTTTGATCTTTCAGCCAAGCTGTTTTTGGTTTTGAGTTTTTGCACAGGGCTTGTGGTCTGGCGTCTGTTGACGTAGAGATGATTTTTAGGTCGAGCCTGTAACAGCGCGCATGCGCTGTTCTGGCGAAGACTTTATGTAAGAGCTTCAGAAAGCTGACCACATGCTCGTGAATGTGCTTTGTTATTGTTTCAGGCTATTGGCTTTTGCGTGCGTCTTTTTAACAAGGACAGCATGCAATTGGTCAAAGGTGGGTGAATGTCCCACCTTTCTCAACAAATGTAACCACCCATGGCCTATTGGTGTCAGTTACCCACAGCAGCGGCATCTGTTTCTTATCAACACCATGTATTTATAATTATCGCGCGTTCACTTTCCTGCCACACGCGCTCGCCTCGTCGCTTGTGTGTCGCCTTGTTATAGCCAGCTTTGTGAATTATCTCTTCTCTTTTCACTGTTTAAAACTCCTCTGCAGTGTCTCTATTTCATTCTGAATAGGAATGTTTGTTGCTGGCTTATCTGCTTCCGTTTGATTTTACACTTGTTCTAGAATCCAGTATAATTTAAAATACATTGGGCACCCCTGTCTTTGGCATTGCTCTTCCATCTCCAGGAGAGAGCGGCTCGAGCCCGGTCTCTGTTCCATTTCGAGTCCGCGTCGCTCTCCCTTGTTACCTGGATGGACGAGGGGCGTGCGAGGAATGGTGCGTGGCTCGCCCGGGCTTAAGCAAAAGTATTGTCTAGACTTCTTGCCTGGGGAGGGGAACTGGTTCCGCCCCACGTATATTTAAAGACCGTGATATTGATACGGGGCTTGTGAGACAGGATTAGCTGTTTTTTTAAATTGTTTTTTAATGCATTTTTTTTAGGTTTAGGACAGGAGATTTGTTGGGGGCGGGGGGGTTTGTAGATCACATAGAGGCGCTTACACTGCTGTCTAGTGAAATAGAAGGCTTGCACGCCATGTAAAATCTTCCATTCAGCTCTGAGGTCCCTTTATAAATGTACGTTTCCGATACGTGGCGGTTTCATTCTGTATGCATTGCACTTTAGGTCTGTTTGAGGGGCGCTACTGCTATAGTAAGAGACTTGCTTGAGGGGTAGGAAAGTGGCGGGACTGGGTGATGCGGGTTTTACTCCTGCATTTTGGGGTTCAACAACAATCTTTACATTTTTGGCAGATCGTGTAATTTGCCCGTGCCTGTAAACGTGAACATAACATGCATGTTTGTAAAGTGCACGTTCACCTCTGGGGCTTCTTGGCGCTGAATAACAGAGGTTTATTGTTACCCACCGCAGTGGTACTCAATTTATGCTTCCTGCAAATATGTAATTTAAAAGTACTTTTAACTGTCCCAATCACACGTACATCCCTCCGTTTTGTGTAATCTAAGCTCAGTTGCATTCACAGCACCGCGCTGTGCCTGATATACAAGAAAATGTCTGTAAAGCTCTCTGTTTATCACTGCAACAAGATCTATGTTGTGTGGGTCAGTGGTGTAGTAGGGCCCTGACTTCACCTCCTGGTGCAGGGCGGGCTGTGCTTTATGGCAGGCATGGACAGAGGGAGGGATGGTCTTGGCTGCAGCTGTGGCCTCTGACAGTGCTCCTGCTATTATTAGTGAGCGAGAGGCCCTGAGTTGGTGGTATTGGTATTGTTGGCGGTGGTGGTATTGGTATTGGTGGTATTGATGGCGGTGGTGGTATTGGTATTGATATTGGTGGTCTTGATATTGGTGGTGGTGGTATTGTGATGGTGGTATTCATATTGGTGGTGGTATTGGTATTGGTAGTGGTGGTATTGGTGGTGGGGGTAATATTGGTGGTGGTGGTATTGGTGATGGTGGTATTGGTGGTGGTGGTATCGGTGGTGGTGGTGGTATTGGTGATGATATTGGTATTGATGGTGATGGTATTGGTGGTATTGGTATTGGTGGTGGTATTGGTGGTGGTGGTGGGGTATTATTGGTGGTGGTGGTATCGGTGGTGGTATTGGTAGTGGTGGTGTTGGTATTGGTGGTGATGGTGGTATTGGTGGTGGTGGTATTGGTGGTGCTGGTGGTAGTGGTGTTGGTATTGTTGGTGGTGATACTGGTGGTGGTATTGGTGGTGGTTGTGGTATTGGTGGTGGCGGTGGGATTGATGGTGGTGGTATTTTGGTGGTATTGGTGGTGGTGGCATTGGTGGTGGTATTGTTGGTGGTGGAATTGGTGGTGGTAGTATTGGCGGGGGTAGTATTGGTGGTGGTGGTATTGGTGATGGTGGTATTGGTGGTGGTGTTGGTATTGGTAATGATATTGGTATTGATGGTGTTGGTATTGGTGGTGGTATTGGTATTGGTGGTGGTGGTATTGGTGGTGGTATTGGTGGTGGGGTATTATTGTGTGGTGGTGGTATCGGTGTTGGTATTGGTGGTGATGGTGGTATTGGTGGTGGTGGTATTGGTGGTGGTATTGGTAGTGGTGTTGGTATTGATGGTGATACTGGTGGTGGTATTGTTGGTGGTGGTATTGTTGGTGGTGGTGGTATTGGTGGTGGGATTGATGGTGGTGGTATTGGTGGTGGTGGCATTGGTGGTGGTATTGTTGGTGTTGGTGGTAATGGCATTGGTGGTGGTATTGGTGGTGGTATTGGTGATGGTGGTGGGATTGGTGGTGGTGGTTGTATTGGTGGTGGTGGTATTGTTATTGGTGGTGGTATTGGTGTAATTGGTATTGGTGGTATTGGTGGTGGTGGTGGTATTGATGGTGGTGGTGTTATTGGTATTAGTTTGGTGGTGGTATTGGTGGTGGTGGTAGTATTGGTGGTGGTATTGGTGGTGGTGGTATTGGTGGTGCTATTGATGGTGGTGGTATTGGTGGAATTGGTGATGGTATTGGTGGTGATTTTGGTGGTGGCATTGGTGGTGGTGGTAGTAGTGGTGGTATTGGTGGTATTGGTAGTGGTGGTATTAGTGGGGATATTGGTGGTGGTATTGTGGTGGTATTTGTGGTATTGGTATTGGTTAGTGGTGGTATTGGTGGTAATGGTGGTGATGGTATCAGTATTGGCGGTGATATTGGTGATGGTGGTATTGGGGGTATTGGTGGTGGTATGGGTGATGGTTGTATTGGTGGTGGTATTGGAGGTGGTAGTATTGGTGTTGGGGGGGTATTGGTGGTGGTGGTATTGGTGGTGGTTTTGGTGGTATTGATGGTGGTGGTATTGATGGTGGTGGTATTGGTGGTATTGGTGGTGGTGGTGGTATTGGTGGTAGTGGTGGTATTGGTGGTGGTATTGGTGGTGGTGTCATTGGTGGCGGTATAGGTGGTGGTGGTATAGGTGGTGGTGATATTGGTGGTGGTGTTGTTAATAAAACAAGTTTTTGAAAACAACCCGTCGGGTAGCTTTAGTACAGAGGACATGTAACACCACACTAGAAAGATTTTTCCGCAATAAAATGACTTAGACAATGTGAAGGAAATAAACCCAATTATTTGTGGACCCTCGTTTCTGCCCTCTGCTCTCGTAATTGGTTGTATTTTCAAATATTCAAAACTGTGTAACCGGAAACCAGGTTCCCTCCGGGGCGGCTCTTTTTAAGGCGCTACTCGCGGTGACAGTTTCATCCGCAAATGGAAGAGAGCTTTGGTTCAACGAGGGGTTTTCAAGCCTACTTCAGACTCTGACTTTTGGGGTTCATGGGGATGCAGAGCCACACTCACCCCTGTTCTGTTCGGTTTAGTTTTAGGCATCAGCAGCTTCATGTTTTGTTTGAAAAAAAACCCTGTATTTTCCGAGTTCGTATTTCTACATTTCATACCCCTTGTTCCAGTACACCCAAAATATACATTTATAAAGTAACTGTTCTGGCATGAGGAGAGACAGACGCCTCACCCTGCTGCGCCATGATGTTCGTGAGACCCCGAGGGGATCCAAAAGCACCATCTCCCTTATCTATTGAATAAAGAACTTTAGTGACCAGCAAACATCGTTTACTGACCGTGAAGGGAATAAAACCATGGGAATACTTAAAGTGAAAGTGCCGACGGGATACTTAAAGTCAAAGTATGCCGTGCCACACAATAGCATGAAATTAAATAAACAAGTAGTCCTTAAAGAACACAGAACACTTATGAGTGTAGGAAAATTGTAATTTACCGATGCTCCTTGCATAAAACTGGAAATGACGTAGCGGAGCTCTAACAAATAAGGAGCCAGGAAATAAAAGTGAAGCAGGAGTAAACCAATTGCAACAGCAGGAGGGATTACACGCAGTACAAGTGATCACAGCAGGTCTTGCAGACAACGCATGCATGCTGAATCACAATCTAAAAATGGTCTTTCCAGTGGCAATAACATCAGCATGCCATGTGAGTGAGCTTAAGGGCCTCTCAGTCCAGCAGCCATGTACCACCTTTTTTCCAGACAAACTAATGTAAAGAACTAAAGCTGTGTTCCTGCCAAAGGTAGTGAAGCTTTTTCATGTTGGACAAACCATTACTCTTCCAACCTTCTTTGCTCTGCTTACTTGAAAGAGAAGGAGAGGCCGTATCTTTTGAACCCCAAGAGAGTGCTGAGCTAGTACATCAGTCACACCAAACATCGGGTGGACAATCAGCTCTTTGTGTTGGCTCCATAGGGCAGAGAAGGGCAAACAAGGTGGTGTAAAAGCTGGCCATCTCATTAAGGATATTCCTCTGTATTAAGATGTACTATGCATTGGAGCAGCCTCCAGAAGATTTGAGGGCTCACTCCACCAGAGCTAAGTCTGCTTCCACTGTGTTAGCACGTGGAATTCCTGTCCTGGATATCTGTCAGGTTGCTGTATGGGCATCAGTGCATACAGTTCACATAGCCTTGTTACCTTGGCAGTCAAGTCTGTCAGTCATTTAACCTGTTGGGTTCTGCAGGATGTTTTGATCTGTGCCATTTTACAAACCCATCACCTTGGAGTTACTGCTTTGGTATCTATTCACAAGGTTAGGAATCTGCAGTTACAAGTATCTATGCGAAGAACAAGTTGCTTACTTTTGGTAATGGCACTTTCTGGTGGATACTCTATCTATCCGCAGATTCCTCACATCCCTGCCATCACCCCATTCTGTTGAATGGTCTTCTTTTCTAACTAAAACTACCCAGTTTAGAACTCTGAACATTTGTCCTTCCTATCCTCTAGTGTGCTCCGTGTCTGAGGGTGTGGACAAGCTTCAAGAAAGAAACTGCTGTTGGTGCCCATCTGTGGCGTTTATATGCAATTCCACTTGTCACTTCCAGAGTGGAACAAAGTCAGAGCGGGGTCACACAGAACCCCATATTCCGATCAAACCCCCAATCAGATCAAGTGGGTAAATGAAAACAGTTAGACAATCCTGTCTTTAGGCACCATGGCTCAAACAACTTTCACATTTAAACATGGCTCTAATGTCTGGAATCTTCTGGCACAAAGTAAACCTCAAAGGCCCTCAGTCAATCTGCAAAACTATAGCATTTACTCACAGCCAAGGGTCATTTTCTGAGTGACAAGTGCAATGTTTGACTTCCAGTTCACCAAACTGGCTACAGCAGTGGTCCTAGATAAAGCTATGATCTGGGAGATTAGGCAATAAACACACTATGAATTAATTTTTTTTATGTATATTACCTGACCATGCGAGATAAAGCTCGACCTTTACGATTATTAATTTAAGGGTTCGGGCACATTGAGCACAAGCAGACCAATAAACCTGCCAACAACTTGTTTGCTCCATTTCTTTCAGAAGTGTCACTAACCTGATTATATGAGATTGTTGTGTAAAATCTCTTTGTTCCTCTGAATAATTCTGTCTATCTACTTCGAAAGGAATATATGTTTTCTCTTAAAACACCATGAGTATCTAGCTGGTGCTTCAACAGTATTGTGAGGATTTTGAACATAATATCCATGGCATATTATCATTACCTTAGTGATATCACCCCATCACATACCAGAACCTGGGGTTTGTGATAGCATACATTTCACACCTTCCTCTTCAGAGATACCGCCTACAGCATTTCTGCACTCCGCCTTCATTAGCAAGTATACGCACACTAGAATATTGTCTCTAGCAGTCTCGAGAATGCACATGTCCTCATTACATGACTATTTACATATTTACACACATCGCCCACATGCTTCAAAAGTGACCAGTACAGAAGGCGAACCTGCAACAGTAATAGTGACCTATAACTCACTATAGCTAGGAGTGCGGATGGATAACACTCTGGCCTTTGAGGTCCAAGCTAAATCTGTTGTTAGCACCTGTTTTGGACTCTTGAGAAGTCTTAAACCTATTGTGGGCCTCTTTGACTCTCATATCCATAAAATTATCATTCAGGTGGCTATTCTGTCTCGGCTGGAGTATTGTAACATTTATATTTAGGAGGCAATAAATCGGACATGAATAGACTCCAGCTATCCCAGAATACAGCTGCTAGGCTGCTCGTCTCTCTTCCTAAGTTCTGCTTTGCTACAAGCCTTTTGCGCAGATTACATTGGCTCCCTGTGGAAAAGCGTATTCATTTTAAGACTCTTTGCACCGCCCATGAGATTCTTTACTCCAAGGGGCCCCCTAATCTGAGCCAGCTTATTTCATTTTACCAGCCCATACGCTCCATGCTTTCTGCCAACCGTAACTTGGCTATAGTTCCTCAAACCAGGAGAGTAAGAAAGGGGGGGGGGGGGTTCTTTTTGTGCCATGACCTTCTCCCTTTGGAACGTTCTTTCTCTCTTTATTAAAAACATTCTTAATCACCTTCCCTCAAGACTTGGCTTTTCTCAATCTAGCCTCTCTCCCTTATTCTTCGGGTGCCGACAGCTGCAGTTATGTGTTCTTGAGGCCTAGCGCTGGGAAGCCCCATTGCAGGGGCAGCCATGCGTGCTTTACAAATCCTGTACAAATCCTGTAACATAACATAACTAAAGATGTATGAGAGGGGAAAGTAATTTGTTTTAACACCATGATATTTGACAAAACACATATATTCTACAGGAGAAAAATGATGCAGTAGTCTAAGTGACAGGACATACTGGCTGATGAATGAGATACTGTGACTTACAGTGATGGTCACTGGCATTTTATAGCAATACCTCACAATTAGTCCCGATGATGTTGGCCAGGGTGGCGTAAGCAAACTTTTTCCATTACTTGTGATCTTTTAAATGGTGGAGAGTCACCATGAAAAAATAAAGCTGATTATTGGAAGACTGCTCTCACGATTTTAAGTTAAATGGTATTTTGCCAGTAACTACCTCAATCGTTCAAATATATTCCCTTTCATGGAGGGACAACAAAGCCATGGACATAGTATAAGATGGCAACAGAAGTGGTATTTTGACAGGTAGGGACAGAGGTTACAGGAGTTAACATTGGGGAAAGAAAACATAATGATCATCTGTTTGTTGTAAACAGTTTGTCAGCCAATCCCTGCGGAAATATTGTCAATGATGAACATTGTAAATCCAGCACAGGACTGTGTTTGCTAAAGACTTGTTACATTATATGCATGGTGTATTGGTAACAGTTTCTTATATGCTATGTTCCATGGTTTGAGTCGTTTAACTACTTCTATACACAGTATGGTCTCTTTCGTTCCTAGGAATTCTAGACATGTTTCGTACCAGGTACATAATGGACACCTGCCCCCCTCTATAACTATGAAAATGCCTTCTTTTGTTCATTAAAAAATAAATTGGCAATAACCCCACCACCACTTGGCTAGTGGTCTACCATTTACAGGGGTAGGCATGCCCATGCAAGAGAGTGGCAGGACTGTAGTGGAGAGTGGAATAACACTACAGTTGATCCAGCGTTTCAGGAACTAACATATTTATCATCTGGACTCAATTCATTAGCCTACAGTCCCTTCCACGCTGGGTGAGTTTAAATCAAACTTACCTAAGGTTCTTCATTGTTTATCCTTTTCATTGGCGATTAAATCTTTTTTCAGTCAATCAGGGTTTTGCAAAATAATATCTGAATATCTAAAATATCACCATAGAATAATCACTTTGTATTATTAAATCAATAACACTAAAATATCACCATAGAATAAGCACTTCGTATTATTAAATCAATAACACTAAACTCGTTTGTGAATTAAAAATGCTTTATCTAAATAAATGTGATTGCTCATCAAGTACAATACAGCTCGAATCATAAGTCATCATACAAGAGTAACATAAGCAAATAAACACCAACTGTACATCTCAAATATCAGCGCAATGAGTGTGTGGATAGGCGTAGAGACAAAAGAATAATGACATTTGCAAAAGATTTATGTAAATTCACAACATCGTCCTAACCAATCATATGTGGTTCTAGAAATCTGAACGCTACCCTCTGGCCATGAGAGTAAGCTAAGCCCCTCAAGAAGAGTTGAGGCACAAAGTCAAAGAGTCAGGATCAGCAGAACAACAGCCAGCCCATAGAATTTAGAAAATAGCACATACAGCTCTCTCCTCTCACAAAGTAAGAAATGCGCCTTCCAAAACCCACCCCTTCGTATTGTTAGTTATACTCCAAATTCACTAAAAGTCCAACCCTCATTGTGTCATCTCACATAAATCCGTACTTCTTGATTGGTCAAAAACAAGGTATGTTCAATCACACCACTCTCGATGTGCCTAACTTCATAATGTCCTATTGTTCTATCTTCACACACTATAATCTCTTCCAGCATAGGAAACTCTAGTATTGGGCTTCCGTGTCTGTACGTCTCTCCATCTCACTCATGTAACTTTTTTTTATAACAAATGTCCTCATGCTCCGCTCAGCAAAGAAGGTCCACTTCTTTTTTTTATCGCTTCCTTCTCTGCACAACCTTGGCCATCATTAGGAACTTGCGAAGAACAGATCACAGTGTTTATTTTCTCCCCTCCTACATTTCTAATATCCCATGTTAACTCTAAAATGTCTCTCGGCCTTTTCTGCAGGGCAGCACACTATACTTCGAGGAAAGACAAATACATGTAATAATTATCACCTTAGAAAACTCCACTATTAAACAAACTTTGAATGCTTTCACTTGCTTTCTTTTCTTTTGCGCTGCTTATTTATTTTCTAACTGTTTGTGAAAAATAAACTCTCAACTTTTGACTTGTTTTCTACATTAGTCATGTGCATTTGTGGCCTACTCTAACACTCCCAGCACACGCTTGCGCAGTTTTCATCTTTCCCCTTTAGTCTTGCCTTATTAATTTTACACGTCTTTTGATTTGTATTTAACACACTGAGATTCAATCCGAGCAGGTTTCATTTCATGAAAACCTGGCTCCATCACAGTCAATGCCTTTTTAGGGGGGGTGAGGGGAGGGGAGGGTTATATAGTGCGAACTCGACTTGAAGGTATCAGAGCACTTTACATGAGCACCGGTTGCGTTACAGTCAGACACATTAATTTTGATAGTCACAGGGAGATTAAGTGGTTTGCCCAGAATCACAAGATGTTGAGTGTGGAACACCACTGGTATTCCGAAGGCCCTGAGGGGTCCCTAGACACCACAGTCATCGTTTGGTTTAGCTTCTGTGGGGTGCATTACTAGTTCTCCCTTGGTGCCATGGGTGGCCAAATAACATTTAACCTTACCGGGCAAAGGCCCTGTCAGCTATCTTCATTAAAGGCTTTAGTACCAGTCACTTAATGGCCTAGAGCTACTTCAGTGAAACATGAACACATTCCTATTGAAGTGACGTCTTCACCACCCTAATACTGCGAGGGTGCAAATGGATTGATAAAGTGAAATCACTTGACCAGGGATTGGACAAATATAAAGAATAGAGTTGCTTGGCCTCTTGATATAACTAATGGTCTATTTTCATATATAACTAATGGACTTTTGTTGATTGTACACTCACACCACTGTGGTATACATATAGCATGTTTCACTTAAGGGCTGAAGGACTAATACTTTTTATCTGCAAATAGCTTATTCCATTTTATATCTTATTGGTTTCTAATTTGTCTATTTGGTTTTTGCTGGCATTTTTATGAGCAAGTTCTGAACATTGTAGTTGTTTGCTACTTGCCCATGTAATATGCTTCTAAACATGATATATATGGATTAGATTAGTCTCATTCCATTTCATTTTTGAATTTCTAATATGGATACATTTTTCACTAGTTTCATTTTTCATTTCCTCTAGAACAATTTAACTCCCTCAGTGGGTCTATTTCTCATGCAACAACACACCTTTTTAATTCCTGTTACATGATTACAGTTTCTGTTGGTGTGCAAGCAATGGAGCAGCTGTAGTGCTATATTAAATATGCTTGTACATGCTCCCTTGGCCCTTTAGTCCTATTCGATGTAGACGTAGTGCAAAGTAGGTATATTGCTTTCTGTTGCTCCATATTTGATCAATTTGATGGCAGCAAATCCTGTTTCTTTTAGCATTTTGGGTCGCTATTGGGAGAGCATATTTAAAATGCATTTGTATCACGTTGATGTACAATCATGTAATCAATCAATCAATCAATAACAAGCTTTAATCGGATCATACAAAATGTCCAAAAAAGCATACTATAAAATACAATAAAAATTCATTTATAACCAGAAAGAAGCAGCATTATTACATATTTAAAATACACATAATCATTATACAATTATACATATCATAACGAAAATACACTTTATATTGTTTCATAGTTCAAAATTTCTAAGTGAACGAGTTCATTCCTTTGTTTAATTGCCGACATTATATAGCAGTTTACTGCATTACAGGCAAATACATTTTCCAAATTTCGTAAACAGTTAAAAGCGGCTTTATAGGAATACAGGGAATTTTCTTTAAAAATTGGATGTAAAAATTGTTTTCTAATTTCTATATAAAATTTACAAAAAATTAAAAAGTGAAGGGTACTTTGTTTGGACCTACCATCACGTGGACAATTTGGGAGATTGGCACCCCACTTAGCCCTTTTTGGAAAGGCCAAAACATAATGTAATGTGTTCATCCGTAGTCTGGTTAGGTAGAATCTATGCTGAACATTTGTTATAAAAACGAGGTATGGCTGTATACCCTTTACAATTGGTCCCTCAAGATAAGAGACAATGGTTATCTTAGTACTTGAAACCACATCTCTTGATGCAATCCTAGCGTTCAAGAGGCTCCTTTTTAATTCGACCCTACTAATTTTTTGAATGTCTTCGGGTCGATTCCAATTCAATGACAAGTTGCATTCTTCTAGAAGGCTACTAATATAACTTAACCAGGGTATTTTCTTACATCGATCTTGGGATAGACAGTCTAGTATAATATCCCTCGTAAAGTGAGTTTCTTCCCTACACCAGACACGGTGCCACAACTTTAGGGTAGCCAAACTAATCAGATCATAAATATATGATTTCCCCGTTTCTGTATGCAAAATGATCGAAGGGGTGAAGGCAGGTACGGCTAACAAACTTCTTAGAAATTTGTTTTCAAGGGTGTGTATCGGCGTCGTATCTGCCTGACCCCATAAGGCTCCCCCATAGCAACTCCATTTTGCTTCATATAACTTCAGGACCTCACGTACAGGTTTATTGCCAATTTTATGGGAGAATCTGAAGATAGCCTCATCTAATTTCACAAATTTCATCTTGCATAAAGTTATATGTGTGTCCCAAGTGCCCTTACTGTTAAAAAGGATACCTAAATAAGAGAAGGTAGATGTTCTCTCAAACCGTATCCCGTTAATATAGTGAGTTTTAGTTTTAAATCATGTAATCACAAATGTATCTACTGTTAATCAGTTATCAATGCTGTTTTCCATTCCTTGAGGCTTCCAATGGCATTGTATTAACTGCAAAACATTTATTGCCTTAACAGGCACAGAAGCCGTATTACTCCATGTTGTGCATTACATGTTTTACAGCAGCATAACCTCATTTTCAAAACTGACAGGGGAAGCGTAATTTAGTGACAAAAATTGAGCTAGTATTCTGTATATGAATGATTTCTTCCCTATAAGGCTGTCCCGCTCTTCCTTGAGTGGAAGAGGCTGACACCTGAAAATTATTAGATAAGTTGTTGTTGAGAGCAACAAGTTCTGTCAGGTGGTCATGTTACGTTGACTTGTATTGAGATAAATTGTATACGTACTAGGTCAATTTTACATGATTTTTTTCTCTCTTAGCTCTAGCTGTCTTGAGATCTTTTGCTTTGGTGCCTGCTTTTTTGCATTAAACGTTAGTTAGTCTTTAGGTTTCCGACATGTTGTGTTTCATTTTTAGCACTATATAATTTTCCTGACATTGTTCTTTTTTATTTACATTGAGCCCATGTGTCCCAACATTTGAAGGTGCATGATTTATTCTCAACCAAAGAATGGTGAGTTTCTGAAGCTCCCATCTCTTTTTTCAATTCTAACCAAGTACAATGTTCCTACAGGTGTTTTCCGTATGCAGTGTGCAGGGGTAAATATGTTTACTATACTCCAATATTAGTGTACAGCACCGCAGTCTCTGTTACCTAGATATATTTTCTCTGTATTTTCAGAAATATGACTATTCTTTTACATCCATATTTAGGAAAGAAGGTTTTTGGTCGACTTTGGCGGCATGGGTGTAGGGCGGTGGTGTGGAGGCCAGGTCCCACAAAGCCAAAGTCGTAATTAAGCCCTTGGTCTTGCTCCAGTAGTACTAGATCAGTACCCTCTAGATGTGAACACGAGCAACCCCAGACCAGTTTCTGCCTTTTTGGGTGCAGTAGCTCAGTGAACAAGGGACCTACATCTAGGCACATCAGCCGCATTTGGGGTGTCTCATGTATATAAACAAAGAAAAACAAATGTGTAAAATGCTTGAATCATTCTCACCAGTTGACAGTGATGGAGCAGGGTTTTTGAAAATTGAAACCTGCTCGGATTGACACCCCATAATAGGTACTAAACAGTGTGCAGTGAAATTAATATACATACCACATGAACACGAGGGAAACTGCTTTGCGCATACGTGCACTAATATGAACTAATGCATGAAAGAATTAAGTCGCATTTACATTGCGCTTTGAAAGAAACAAGAAATAATGCATGTTTAGGCTGCATTTTACATTTCGCATCTTGCATCTTGCTTTAAAATAATAAATAAGGATGCTTTTGCCTTAAGCTTCTGCTAGGAAAACATGTAAAAGGGGATAGTGCAAAGTGGGTGGTAAACAATGAAAGGTGCATTATCATGTAATTAATGAATGTTTATATTTAATTTGCCATAGTGGGCCGATTGGGCCAGAAAGTACTCTTAAGTTGACTGAATAGATGAGGGGGTTGGAGATGTGAGATGTGAACAAGAGTGGCCTGACAGAAACAGACAGAAGCACTGAGTGCTGCAAAGAAAGGGCAGAAGTTCAAGGATGCTCAGCACAGAGTGTATTGTTCGCCTGCCAAAAGAAGAGACAGGCTGTGGGATTCAAAACTTCTTCCGCGGACGAAACTGAGAACTATATAAGAAAATTAGTAAAATGGATGCATGTATTAAACGAATGAACGAGTCAAAGCTTAGGTCATGAGAAGGGAAGTGGAGCAATAGTCTATAGTAATTTAGAATGAAATCATGATGGTGTGACAGACCACCTCCCGAATCCACCAATGAGCTGTCGTATTCCATGAATTGTTTCAACTAATGTGGGACGGACATGTAGGTTTTAGGGTATAACTGGGGTGCCTTTGGGGGTGTGGTTTTTAGAGTTAGGTTGGATGAAGAGAGAGGGGTGATGCGTCGCTGACCATCGGTTTGCAGAGAGGCCTAGCTGATCCTGTCCCTGTCCCGCTCCTGGATTCTGAAGACTTTTTTCCCTGACTCTATTTCAGGGGACCCCCACCGTCTCCTTGGCCAGGGAGGTGGTATTTCACAGATGCTTTGGGTTTGTATTATCCTTCTGACTCGTACTTTGCAAAATTACTTGCAAATGTATTTTTGGCTCTGAAGCTAATGTCTCTTGATCTATCCACTCCGTCATATGCATATTGTTTAGCATTGTTTTTTTTGCTGGAACTTTTGTATCTTCATCTATCCACTCCTTCATTTGCATATCGTTTTGATGAGTATGACACTGTTTGCATTAGCTGATTGTTTTTCTCTACCTCTTGTGAATTTTCATTGTTTGCATTTGTAACCGTATGCAATGAGCATTAATATTTTACACCAATTTAAGATAAACTTTATTAATCTTACCGAGAGTCTGTGATTATTTAGCTAACTAGATAGTTAGTTAGATAGTGCTATCATTACCATCAACTTCTCAACTAATTGGTCTGTCGACCGAGAGGAAAGAGAGTTGATATAAGGTTTAGTTATGTATTTAGAGATGTTAAACATGAACCTGTAAAGAAACAAATCTTTACGTCATAAAAAAACTTGACCCCCAGCACATCAGGGATTTGGTTGAATGTGTATGGGCCATTTGTATATTATCGAGTATTGATCCCTGATTAGGTGTCGCGCTGGATCAATAGTTACACAACATTGCAATCCAGTCCATACTTTTGTTGCCCATTACTCCACATAGACACCAACCATATGTAAACCAGACTTGGGGCCTAATTACGAATTTGACGATGTGGGAGCGGTCCGCCACATCACCGCTCTACTCCCACACTGCCAAAGTTGACCGCCGCCCACCCGCCTATTACGAGTTTCCTCATGGTCTGGTGGGTGGTGCTTTGGCGCTCCTGCGGTGGTGCAGTGCTAAGGCACAAATGTGAGCCTTAGAACTGCAGCGCTGAGGGAGCACCTTAGCCCGTTCCGCACGTCATGGACTGTACAGTCCATGACGTGCAAGAACAGGGATGCATGCACACAGGGGCACACAACATGTACTCCCCTATATGCACCCCCATGCACACGGGCACCATGGGGCCCTGTAGGCCCCCTTACTTTTCTGACTGCCACACTTTTCATGGTGGGCTCACCTCCATGAAAAGTGTGGCTGTGTGGAAAGTCATAATATGTTTTTTTCCCCAGAATGTTATAGAGAGCAAACTTGACCCGGAAGTGTCAGTGCACTTTATATAAGCACCAACTGCGTTATGGACTGACACATTAATTTTTTAGGAGGCACCAGGAGATTAAGTGATTTGCCCAGAATCACAGGATGTTGAGCATTCCTGCCGAGACTTGAACCTGGTTCCCTAGCGTCTAGGTCAACCGCTCTAGCTGTAAGACCACATGGTGGTGCCGCAGCAGCACCGCCAGCATATTGCTGCCCAAGACTGCCGAACCACCGCTGAGGGATCGCGGATCCCCGGCGGTTGTGGTGGTTCCATGGTTTTCAGACCAGCAAAGATGGAATATGGCTGCGCCACCCTGAGTTTGGCAATTCACGGATCACCAAACTCCTAATCATGCCCTTAGTCCTTCTCTAAGCATGAATTTTCCTGCCCAGCCAGGTCCCATTTAGGCGGAAGTACATGCATCCCCAGACCGGTCTCAGCCTTTTGGGCCTCACATACACTTCACAGAATCATATTCATGCGTGCAGGGTACTTACTTGCTAGAGACATCATGGCCATGAAGCTTGAGGCATCCTAATCAGCTCCTGTCTGGTGCACATCACACGGTTCTCCCAGGTTACATCACCCTCTCACTCTATGATGTACAACCCTCAGTGCCTCCTATGTTTTATAGCTTCTATAATTGTGCCTGAATGCAGTATTCAAAAGCCACTTCTATTGGCTTTGTCAGTCCTTACTTCACAGTTCATGTATTAATGTGTGAAAGAACTGGTACAGTAAAGAAACATATTTAGTTGTCAACATTATTTGAACACAACCCAGATCCAAATGTTGAACTTGGGCGTCGACTTCAAAGCTCCTAGGACAAAATAGCCATTGTGATCCTTGTGCTCCAAAATGTAGGGATGCTGATCATGCCTGGGCGTTAGGAAACCCATGAATGTAATGCCATACAGAGGCTTAGCTAAGACAATGTTTTTAGAGAACAGAAATACAAGTCAGTAAGGCCGTTCAGGGGCATGCCAGCCGTGATGTCCCGTCTCAGAATATAATATGTTGTAATGAAAAATGCCATTCAGAATGTCTGGAGGTGGTGCATGGGGCTCCAGCAATGCGCCCTCGGGCCTTAGGGAGAGTGCAGTGGGAACGAGAGTTATGTACAGTGTAAATAATCCCCATATTTTGGGCAGCGGGCATCATGACCACCTGATATCATCTTTCCGTGGGGCCAGCTGTTCTGGAGAGCTTCTGGCGCGAGCCATGTGACACCGTCAACACATTCGAGATTCGTTCGTAAACGCTGACTAAAAACTCGAGTGCAGCGATGACGGAGCTTGAGGAAAATCGCGCCTTTACCGAGAGGCTATGCAGTGTCTACTTCACTGTCCTGGCTCTTTTCTGTTTTAAGCTGTTTGTGAAAATTAGCCTCGCCTTGCTGAGTCACTTCTACATTGTGAAGGGGAACCGCAAGGAGGCAGCAAGGATAGCGGCCGAGTTTTATTCTGTCGCTCAAGGGCAAGGTATGTGTTTGCTCTTTCTCCCCCCTCCCTTCCTCCATACGTTTGCGTTTACCCTTTCGCTGCCGCCATTAAAACTGATATTTGGGGGGCGGATGCGCTCTCTAAGTGTCCGCTGGGAAGCAGAGAGTGGATTGAACTTTCTGTATCTTGAGTAGTACTGTTTATTTTGACCTGCCGTGCAGACTCATTCCAACTAAGTACACGGAAGGATTTGTTAGCACCAACACTTGCTTACGGCAATCAGAATAATGGTAGAAGTCAATTTAAGATTGTGGATAATTTTTAAAGTATAAACAATAATAGTCCCCAGGAACATTGTGATGCTCACATATCATGGAGGTTGTTGTATGAAACATCAAAAACCAAAAAGGTGAATGTGATACTCCCTAGCGTATTTATTGGAGCTTGTGTCAGTGTTAATATATTTTTCTTAGCTGAAAATTCCTAAACAATACACGTTTGCTTAGATAACGTGATAATCACACAGGTGATGAAGCTGTATTAGAGGTCCAATGTCAACAAACGAGGAATGATACTAAAAGTTTTACCCATGATCTGTGAACTTGAGGGCGAAAGTGCACATGGCAAGGGGAAGCAACACATTTTGTATGAATGAGCCTCACGAGCGCCTCTGCGGTCAGCTGTTATGCAATAGTGGACGGTGTCGCGAGGAGGCCGGAACTATCTTTTACAAACCGGAAATGATCAGTCAGAGAACATGATGTGCAATGCTTTGGTTCCATTTCTCTACAGCATCTTGTAAGAGATCACTTTTCATTTATTTTCTGAGTGTTTTCAAACTTTCTATCGCGTGCGAAAGTTAGTTCATTGAGGACAACAAAAAGAAGGTGTGTCGTCTCAAGGTATAAAAGTAGCTCTGGTAACTAACTGCTAACGGAAGGAGGCATTTCAGACAGATTCTAATTAAAGCGCCTAAGATTCGGCTAAAATACTTTTTCCTTTAGAGATGGTTTGGGGAAATGTCATTTTAACTGTATTCCCTCTGTTATTTTAACCCAAGGATTAATCCATGTGTTTGTTATTTGACCCTTGGTGTTGCAGCAGTTATCTAGTGGGTGGCATGCTCCTCGCTCTCTATAGCAATGTGGCTGTATTTATCAGTATGGAAAGGATCACGGCTTAGCAGTGGGAACACATGACTAAGCTACCCTGGCAGTGCAGTCAGATGTTTCGAAAGGTTAATGCAGTTCTGTTTTGTCTAGCTTTTGGTTTCCAGAGATCCACTAATTCTGCTTACTACCTGTATGTGGGGTTCTGAAGCACTTGCCTACATGCAGGGCACAAGTCCTATAAAAAGAAGTGGGTAAACTGACCACGTTAGACACTATGCAAGTGACATCATGACGCGTGCCATCACAGCACATGACGTCAGGACGTAGCGCTATAAAAGAAATAAAATAGCGCTATTTAAATTATTAGTGTCTGCACTTATATACAGGGACAGAACAAAGGCAAAAGCATGCCTTTCCTAAGTACCTGTGAAGAGATAGCAAGCTGTGTGCCTTTGTTTTCCCTCTGTAGCATTTACATTTGTGTGAGGTTCCAGGACGCCTCCAGTCACGATATTAAAAAAAAAGAAGGCCTGATGGCCCCTTAACTTCGCCCCAGCTGGAGGTGAAAAAATCCCCCCTCGCTACCTGCAAGTTGCTGCTGGGAATGGAAAGCAGACAACATGCAGGCGCTGCTGAACCTGCCCCGGTGTCCTACACAAGGACAAGTTCAGCATATTTGTGTGGGGCCCAACTTCTTGGCAGGGGGGCGGCGTCCACCTGGTGAAAATAGTGGGTGGACGCCGTGTACCTGCGTGTACCCCTGACTCGTGCCCTGCCTACATCGGTAGCACGCTACACCTTGTAGGGTGTGTGGTTGGAAGGATGTTGTCTTTGTTTTGTTCCTATGTGGGAACAGTTTTCATATTGTGCGTGATGACCACTGAGGTTATTTATGAGATGCAGCATGTAGCATTGTGGTGGATGAGGAACTGTGTGAGAGACAGATGCACTTTTTTACGGTTTTCAGTATGCTGTTATCCTTAAACAGCTTTGCTGGTCCCTTTATAGTATTTCTTATGACATAGTCTGCTTAGCTGGTTTTTGCACTGGGTTGTCCAAACGTAGATTTTGTGTATAGTTGTGGCCCTGAGCTGGCATGGTTGGAGGGAGAGAGAAGTGGAGAGCTCTGTTGGGCTGGGCATTTTTATTATTATTCCATATCTAGTTAAATATTTTTTAATTGAATATAAGAAAACACAGGATTACAAATATAAACTAGTCAATAATGTTCAAAATATAAGCATACAAATGTATGAAAAATAGTAACTGCATAAGAGGATAATTATACATAAAAGGTTACAGAGTATATAAACTTTTATAATAACAAGCCTAAAATGGAGATAAATAAGAAAGGAAAAAGAAAGCATACCTAAGGAAAAAGATATAAAACTAGGATACTACAGTGGTATACAGAGAGCCTGTGTGAATGATAGAATGAATACAATATTTAAAGAGGAAAGTAATTTTTTAAAGAGGAAAGAAACAAGAGAAAAGAAAAAAATAAATAAAAGAGAAAGAGAGAAAACTAGAAAAAGATAAAAGGAAAACGAGTAAGGAAGAGAGAAGAAAGAAAGGAAGGGAAGGAGAACTCAATAATAAGGATAGAAATGGATTATAATGATAATGACAGAAAAGTCGTAAAAGGTAGCCATAGTAAATCAGATTTAATTTGGAGGTGGATAGAAGAATGAGGAATAGAGGCAATTCTATGTTCATCACATATATAGTTCCACCAATGTAAAAAGGATAATTTAGAATTGTCTTTCCAGCAGGTTAATATGACTTTAAAAGCCACAGCAAGAAATAAATCAAATAAAGGAGATGTGGGGTTAGCTTGATCCAAATCAGGCGACATAGTGCCTAAACATATATTATGAATACTAAGTTGTATTTTATAAGAGAAAATCAGAGTACACTTTGACCATATAGCAGTCCAAAATGCATAAACCTTAGGACAATAGAACAATAAGTGCAATAAAGAACCTTCAGCATTAAGACAAGACCAACAAAATGGTGAAGCAGAGTGGTTAAACTTATGTAACAAAATGGGAGTAATGACAACTCTATTATAAACAAAGTATAAGGACTGTGTGATATTAGCAGCTTTGGAAGTCTTGAATATTTTCTGCCAAAACGTATCTCATTGCGATATCGATAGTGTCAGAGAAAAGTCTTGTTCCCACTCTAGCTCAACCTTAGATTTATTCCTTGTGCCAACAGGAGTAGATAAAGATTTATAGATAAAAGAGGCACAAGGAACAATATCAGCAGAAATTTGATATAATGGAGTATCAGTAAGAAATGAAGCGGGAGTTGGTATAGAGAGGAATTTCTGTACACAACCCTGAAGTGTTAAAGCTAAAGTATTATACTGCTGAATACAGGAATCAGGTAATTGAAAAGATTCCTGCAACTGATGGAAAGAAAGAATCACATTATTCACAAACATTTGATGTACATAAATAAGACCCTTTTCTTTCCATTGTTTGTAGTAAAATGATTTGTGACGAAACTTAATGTATTTGTTAAACCAAAGTGATGACGCTAGAAAAGATTGATATTCACCCAAATTCGTAAAGAAAAGTGTATGTAACAAAAATTGAGAGTGTTTCAAAATAGGATATTTGGAAAGAAAGGTACAATTAGTCATGTGAACAACATCTCAAATTGAAAAATCATTTAACAATGAACATTCAACATTGACCCATGAAGGTTTAGGTGAATCCTGATAATCTTTAGACAAAGCATAAAATTGACGAATCAAAAAGGCATTATGATATAAAGCAAAATCTGGGAATCTTACCCCCCCCCCTCATTTTTAGGACGAATCAATTTAGACAGAGCAATACGTGCATGTTTATTATTCCAGAGAAATCTAGTGCATAATGAATTAATCTGAGAAATAATATTTAGGAATTTTAAAAGGTAGCATAGCCAATATGAACAAAATCTGGGAGACAATCATCATTTTAATTGTATCAAGTCTACCCCACCAAGAGAGGAACAGAGGAGACCAAAGGTTTAACAAATTGGTAGTTTTAAGGCAGTAAAATTATGGGATAATGTGTCACGAATGTTGGGGGAGAACCATATGCCAAGATATTAAATTTTTTGGGGACACCAAGTGAAATTAGATGAGTCAAACATATACCTATAGCATGAAGGATTTAAGGGTAAGATCTCAGTTTTAGAAAAATTTAATTTATAGCCAGAAACCTTAGCGAATGATGACATTTCCTGCAAAAAGGGGGGTAAGGAAGACACAGGATTGGACATATAAATAAGAACATCATCAGCATATGCAGACAGTTTAATTTGTTGGGTCTTGAAACTAAAACCATTAATAAGAGGATTATTTCTAATACGTTCCAGAAAAGGCTCTAAGCATAACAAGAAAAGTAATGGTGAAAGGGGGCAGCCCTGACGAGTACCTCTTTGAAGGGAGAAGTAATGGGAAACGAGACCATTAACAAAAATACATGCTTTTGGATTGGTATATAACAATTTAACATATGAAATAAACTTCGGACCAAAACCAAACCATTGTAATGCATGAAATAAAAACGGCCAGTTAACACGGTCGAAGGCTTTTTCAGCATCCAGAGATAAAGCAGCAAGTGGGGCTGGATTATTTCTACTAAGAGCAAGAATATTAGAAAACATTCTGGCATTATCAGAAGCCAAACGACCTTTAACAAAGCCAACTTGGTCTGGTTTAATGAGAAGAGGGATAATTATTTCTAAACGGGAAGCTAAAATTTTTGCAAAAATTTTACAATCATAATTAATTGATGATATTGGATGAAATTTTTTGCAAAAGGAAGGGTCTTTATCTGGTTTGGGGATTACAATAATAAGGGCTTCCAAAAAAAACCACAGGCTTGGGAATTGGATATGAAGGAATTAAAAAGTTCTAACAATTTGGGAGCAAAAATTGAGGAGAAAGTAGAAAATAATTCAACTGAGAAACCATCAGGGCCAGGGGCCTTTGCTTTTTTCAAAGATTTAAGAGAATCCAATAATTCTTGTAGAGAGATGTCCTTTTCAAGGGGTTCAAAACTATCCTGGGAAGTTTTCGGCTTGGGGATAGCTCGAAAAAAAGAAATAAAATCATCTTCAGAGGGCGTGGTAGTTTCAGTATATAAGAGAATGTAGTATGATTGAAATGTGGAGATAATATCAGAATCCGATGAAAGGAGTGTGTTGTTTGATTCCGAATGAATGGGGCCAATAACTTTACGTTCTGATTTAATTTTGAGATCATTTGCTAACATTTTCCCAGCTTTGTTTTGACCTCCATGATATTTCGACTTAATCTTAAGGAGGATGTTACAAGCATCCGCAGTGACTATTTTATTCAGGGTGGATTTAGCCTTTATTAGTTCTTGTAGTGATGAGGGAGATTTAGAAGAATAATAATTATGTTCTAACGTTTTCAGAAGGGTTAGGGATTCTTTATACTTAGCATGCAGTAACTTTTTCTTCCTTGAGGATTATGCAATAGTGAATGCTCTGAAGGAAGCTTTAAAGGCGTCCCAATTGTTGTGTACGGAAGTGTCTAAAGAATTATTAAAGGAAAAGAATTCCTTAATAAAAGAAGTTGCTTCTAGAATAAAGGAACGGTCCGATAGCAGGGAATTATTGAAACACCATCTACCTTGTTTACATGTGGTGAGAGATAGGTCAATAAGGGTGGAGGTAGGAGAATGATCAGATATAAATATGGATCCAATGTCAGAAGATTGGAGACATGGTAGCAGTGATTTAGAAACTAAAATATAATCAATACGAGATCTGGTATGATGGACGGGTGAAAAGAAGGTAAATTCTAAGGTGTCTGGGTTACATGTTTTCCACGTATCAAATAATGGGCGAGAGGAGATGGCTGCTTGGAATGATTTGTGGGATTTGTCAGGTTTGAACTTACAATTGGATTGTCTATCAGTAAACGGATCTAACCAATGGTTAAAATCACCCCCAACCACAATATTAGAATTAGCAATAGACAATAGTTTCAGCCTTATAGAATGCCAGAATTCAGAGTCTGGTTTAACAGGACCATAAATGTTGAAAAAAGTTATTTGTCTTTTATTTATAATAACTTCTGCCAAAACCCACCGACCATCAGGATCACACTCTGACGATATAATCTGTGCATTAATAGATTTATGAAATAATATAGCGACACCACCATGACGATCAATAGCAGGAGAAAAAACAATTTGATTAACCCAATGGCGTTTAAGTTTCAGGGATTCTTTGTCATTACAATGGGTTTCCTGTAAAAAAGCAACTTGGGTATTGAGTTTAGCAAGATGAGGTAATACCTTTTGACGCTTGACAGGATGATCAAGACCACGGACATTCCACAAAGTCACATTAACCATAACTCTGGATGCAGGTAAACATGAGGGAACAGGAACACAAGACTGCAAAATCGACAAGACAAAAGAAGGAAAGACATTGTTCAATATGTAAAAAGAAAGACTTAGTATTAAAAATAAGACAGGTACAGAAAAATCGGAATAAAGCTGAGTAAGAATGAATAGATGAGAAAAAGAGAAAAACAAAAAGAGAAAGAGACAAAAGAGAAAAATAGATACATGTAAACAGATCAAGGAATAACATCCGGATCTGTAAAGAACAAAGAGACATCAAAGAAAGAGGAGCAAAGAGACGCCAGAGGACACAAACCACACTAATAAAAATAGTGGAGGAAAGAGAAAAAGAGCCACATGAATATTGATATTATAAACCAACAGCAAAAAACTTTAAATAAACCATTTAACTGAATACGATGCAACAATCCAGAAAAAGACCAAATCAAGGATTAGTATCCATGCCATGTGACGGGAGACTCTGAAGATAAAGTTTAAGTTTTTCCGGATCGTCAAATGAACGTGATCGACCCTCATGCGTAATTTTGCAAAGACATGGATGAAGAATTCTATACTGGATGTTGAGACGTTTCATTTGTGGGCATAAAGCAAGAAATTCTTTGCGACGAGCGTTGGTTGCATTGGAAATATCTTGCGATATGAAGAGAGGATGACCTGACCAAATAAGACGTCTTTTAAGTCTGACAGCTTTCAAAATATGCATCAGTTCAGTAAATTCAAGAAAGAGCATAATAATACCACATGGTTTATTTGCAGCAGGACTTAATCGACCTAAGCGGTGTGCTCTTTGAATATTAAGAGGACCTGATGAAGGTGTTAGATCAAGGAGCTCTGGAAGAAATTTCTGAAGAAAGGATACCAAGTCAGACCCTTCAATATTTTCCGGAAGACCATAAAGGCGTAGATTATTTCTACGATTACGATTTTCAAGGTCCTCCGTATGAAGCTTAAGTTTATGAATTTCCTGTTCAAGGAGCGTAATTTTTGTAGAGGCATCCTGTAAAACACTAACACGTTGTTCTAGATCAAAAACCTTACTTTCCATGACGATCCATCTTTCCTCAATTTGCTTCAGTTTTTCATTAGTAGTTGACATGAAGGGTTGAAGACCACGGACTTCATCCAGGATAGAGTCCAGAACAGGATTTTGAGAAGAGTGTATAGGAGAAGGTGGGTCATTCTTATGCCGCTTAGGTTTTGTACCAGAGGTGGACGATTTGGTAGAGTGGGATTCAGTAGACATCGTGCCAAGCAGAAGTAATCACAAAAGATTTGCAGCAAAGGAAAGGTGGAGCCACCAAACACCAGGGAAAGTTCAATGATATCCAAATCGTAGAAGCAGGTCGTCCAATAAGTGAAGTGGATACGAAAATGGCCCTAGTAAGTAAAAGTACTACTTGAATACCGCACAGTGCGGAAAAAAAAAAATAATAATAATTATCGCCTGCTGAAATATGGTGAGGCAAGCTCCTGTCACTTGAAAGCTGCGAATATAGGCTTCAAAAAAGGAAGACAGCGCCCAAAAACACAATGAAAATCCTAATGTTGCTTTCAAAAACTGCTTACGCACAAGTCCCGACCGCCAAAAAGATATTATTCGCTCATCCAATCAGTGATGTATGAGGTTTGTTTGAGCAGCTGTCCTCATGAAGGCAGTAGAAGAGATCAAAATGAGGCGGCATAAATAAAGCCCTTGCAGTGGTGCCTGAAGGTGAACTCTTAATACATGAGGGATGTTAGAAATTAGTGGAGAAACTTACTACATCGAGGAGGTAGATAGCAGTGACATCACAGCGCATAAAAAATGATAGCGGCTCCTCGTGACATTGTGAGGCGAAAATAAACGCCAATTCGCAGAGTAGGAAATACTATGTAAAGGGCAACTTGAAATCGGTAACCAAGCTCACCGCATCTTCAATAATAGCGTTTCAAAACTTAGAATACATGGTTGCAGGTATTCACAGCCTGTTGCCACTTGAACTTCACCTCAGGGTAGGCAGCATTTTGCATTTTCAGACAGTGCAGGTTTGCACCACACAATCTCAGCACTCCTTTAAAATATCTTCGGTTGAATACACTGCAATTGTAGCAGTGCGCACCTCCCTAATGAAGCAACAAACGTTGTAAACACTGCTTAGGTAAAATGCACTTTCTGCCCTCACTGCCATACCTTCAACCAGCAAAGCCTCCAGAGTTAACGCGCCCGTGCTCCTCGCGGCGCCTCCATCTTAAGTGCCGCGCTGAGGAGAACACAAGAACATCAAAAAAGAGTGTGGAATGCGCTCCAAATGCGCCGCAACACCTCCTCCGAATTCACGTTACATTCCGTTTGCGATTTTGAGAGCGGGAATCGACCTTCAAAGGCTCCGCACTCGGGAATCCGGACGGCCTCACGGAGGCTCACCGGAGCTTAAAGAAAAGTGGCCATCTTGCTTTCGTGCGCGTCACGCTCCGATTATTCCATATCTAAATGTCTTTGTGAGATGTAAAGAAGTGGTCAGATTGAATAGATATTTGGACCTACAGTGCTGACTATATTAAAGTCCTCCGAATTGTTCAGCTTTGTGTAACAGCTGAGATCTCTTCAGTTATTTCATGCCTGTTATTTAGTGATGTTTGTGTTTTTTGTTTGTACACTGCTGGTGATGGACAACCCTCATAGCAGATATGTCTCGTGAATTTAAGAAGTATAAGTTACAATTTGCTGATGACTAGTTTGTAGTATGGTCTTAATATTATTGTGGCCATAACTATTATATATATCCAAGTACATAACTATATAATGCCACTGTCAACCATAGGTCACCTCTTAGCTTACTTGCACATCAAAAGTGGTTTGCTGGTTGAGCTGTTTACAATTTTTGGGCTGTAAGCTGATGATTGCTCTTGATGGTGCAACAGTTGTCTGGGCTCTGTCGCTGGGGTGTGGGTGATACAACTATCTAGGAAGTATCCATATGTTCAGCTGTCTTTGAATGTGTATTTGCTCCTGGGTGCTTCCAATGTTGGCTGGTGGTGAGTTCTAGAGCTTGGTGGCTTGTACTGAGAGAGAAGTGCCTCCTACAGATTTTATATGGTAAAGAGGTATGATGAGAAGTTGTACAAGCCTGGAGCACAGTGTTCTCCTTAGCTTTTATTGCTTGCATTTAACCTGTAGGCATGGCATTTCCTTCCTTCAGGAGACTCTGTGGACAATACAGAGTGCCTTGAACATTGCCCTTCTAGCTATAGGTAGCCAGTGGAACGATGTCTGGAGTCTTTCATTGGATGTCTGGCATTCTCTTGGGTGAAGGGCGAAAATAAGCCATGCAGCAGCTTCTTGGATGAGTTGTATTTTGCATATGATGAATGCGAGTATGCCAAGGTATAGGCTGTTGGTAGAGTCAAGCTTGGAGATTACGAATGTGATTATGGCTTGAAGTTTTATTTTGGTATGCAAAGTATGGGAAGATGCAATGGAGTGGTCACTGTGCAGAAGGCACATTTTGTGATGTTAACATGTGGTATTAAAGAAAGGTCTGAATCTATGGTTACTCCTAGGTCACTAACTTATCTTGATGTTGTTGAAGGGGCTTTAAGTCCTCTAGACCATATGCCCATAGGCTGGTATTTTTGCCATTCTCCACAGGTCACAATATCTGTCTTTGCGGTATTGAGCTTTAGATTCTTATTCATCATCCATGTGTTTATGGCACAGAGTCAGTCATCAGTTGTGAATTGTGGTAGTCTTCAGGGCTATCCATTTTTAAATGATTTGTGTGTCATCTGCACAGTTGTAACAGGTGAAGTTGTAGTATTTAATCAGATTTGGTAAGACGGTTAAGCAGATGTTAAATAATAGATGGGATATGATGGACCTCTGAGGAACGCCACAGTGTTGTGGGCGAGGAAGTGATGTGAAAGGTGGTAAGTAGACTACACTTTGTCTTTCAGGTAACCGGGCTAACTACTTTATACACCTTCACTGCCTATTCAACATCTAACACACGGATCACAAAATCAATACCAAGACTGGAAAACAAACAGGACTGTAATAGAGACATGTTTACTTCTTTGAGTATCGTAATCTTACAACAGTGAGTCAAATTCAAAGGCTCCTAAGATGAGCTAATAGGTCAAAGGAGGAACACAGGAAGAAATTCTTGTTCCCAGCAGCAATGGTGTGGCTAGGAATTGGAAAATAGTGAAGAAAGGAGATGAGCTGCTGTGCTGTGTCTCAGTTGCCTGGCACGTGCCATAAATCTCCTCAATGTCCCTTTGGTTCCGTTGTCACAGCCCGAGGCATGGCACATACTGCACAGGCACTCCCTAAGCATTGGAAGCGTCATTTGCCCATATATAATCTCATATATCCAGGCATAGCCTCATATGACCAAATAGTGCCTTATGTGATTAGGTTTTAACTTTTAAAACATTCTCAGCTGAGTGATTTCCCAAAAGAGATAAGCAACAAATCAGGGTGTGCATCAATGCTACATTGTGATTTAATTAGCCAAACATGTGATTCATGTTTCCTCCTAAAACAGTTGGGCTTATCCATAGCTTGTGGACTGCATCCTCCTGTCAGGCTATTTAGCCATTACCTACTTGTGTCAGAGAGTGGAGTCACCTACTTACTCATTCACATTTACTATCAGAGTGTGTGAACATTTGAATCTGGAATATATTTGGCTCTGTGTCTATTTACTTTACATTGGCGATTCATTTATACTGTTTTTGAAAGTTTATATCATTTTGTGTTTTTTCATATTGGAAGATAGTGTATTCTTTGTGCATTTGCATTTGTTCCGTAGCAGTTAGCATTCTAGTGTTATAAATACACAGTGTTGCTGCTCAATTTTGAGGTTGAGCCCACTAGACAGTGCATGCGCTGTCTGTTGCAATGCGTATTGTGGCTTACTACGAACATAGTGGGGCTTGGAACCGGCCCATTGCTTACCGTTGGTTGACTTTCCTTGTCACTCTTATTTTCCTGCTTCTTATTAGTGTTCCAGTTTGTCATTCTTGTGTTTGCCCCTACCATGGAGCATTTCCACTTTACGATCTCTTTGATTGGCTGATATTGCTGCTTCCACTGCTTGTTTTTCAAGCACTAATTTTTGTTTTTGTGTGAAGCACCTCAATAGTGTGTGTATCTTTGAGCCACCTCCCTCATGTACTTCTAGCTTTCACTCTGTGTTGCTCTGTTTTATCTGACTGCTTCTTTGCCCCGCCCCCTTCCTCTTGTGCTTGCCTGTGTGCTTCTTCTAGTTGCTTTCCACAAACCGCATCCTCTGTGTTTCTTTTCCCATAACACGGTGTTGCTTTTGCTCTCTCCTCTCCCTGTTGCTTCTGTGTCCCCTCCAGCTATCCTGTAGCTTTCATGTAATCTATAGTGTTGTTCCATCTGTCCTCCCACCCTGCTCCATGTTTCTCTACTATTCACCCTTTCACCCTCCCATTTGTTGTATTGCTGTTAGCCCCACAACCCCTGTTTTGCTTCCCCGCTCCTCCACCCTCCCCTGTGTTACGTCTGCTTCCCCTACCCGCTTAACAAAACCCTTTTTAGTCACAGATCTAACTCAGTTTGGTAACTGAAAAAAAGGTACATGTCATCTTGATTTTGTGGAAGCGACCATGGGTGGTGTTGGGACCTACAAACTGATGCAGGCAGCTGCCTCAAAGACATTAGTTTAAATTTTAACCACACTAAAGAGCATCGCGTATACGATGCAGCATGCCTAAAAACATTGCAAAGCCAATAGGTAACAAAGTTGAGACCTATTGGCTTTGCAAATGCCTGTTCATATTGTGTGCTGATTAGATGGATGGTGGTAGGCATTTTAGAATTTTGAGGCTGACTGGAATTTTTGTGGGGTGTGGGTAAGAGAGATACAGTCAGAAGAAGGTGTGACGAGAAAGTATTGTGAAGACAGATCTCTAGGCTGTGTGGCAATGTAGTCCAGGCTACCAAGCCTAAAATTTCCCTAGTGGGTCCCCCTTTGCGAGATTTTCTATTTCCCCTTATGCAAATAGTGTTTAAGGGGACCCACATAGGCTCTTTTGATCACACAATCTAAACTGGAGACGTCTTTCCCATACCACTGATGAAGCTAGGTGTAGAGATAATACTTGCATGGATATGGAATAAATAAGATCACAGTGGCGTTAACAGGGGACACTGACAAGCTCCCAGTCCGGAAACAGCTGTGGTGACAGTATGAGAGTGAGAGTGAATCAATCAATCAATCAATCAGTTAATTTGTAAAGCGCACTACTTACCCGTAAGGGTTTCAAGGCGCTGGGGGGGGGGGGGTGCTGCTGCTACTGGTCGAAAAGCCAGGTCTTGAGTTGTCTCCTGAAGGTCAGCAGGTCTTTGGTTTGTCATAGGTAGAGGGGGAGGGTGTTCCAGGTCTTGGCGGCGCGGCGGGAGAAGGCCCTGCCTCCGGAGGTGGTTCTACGGATGCGCAGGACCGCGGCCAGGACATGGTCAGCGGAGCGGAGTATCCTGTTGGGTACGTAGAAGGAGAGTCGACTGTTGAGATAGGCTGGGCCGGTTTTGTGGAGTGCCTTGTGTGCGTGGATCAGGAGCTTGAAGGAGATCCTTCTGTCGACGGGGAGCCAGTGCAGGTTCCTCAGGTGGGGGGTGATGTGGTCGCGGCGCGGGACATCGAGGATCAGGCGTGCAGAGGCGTTCTGGATTCTTTGTAGTCTGTTGATGAGCTTGGACGAGGCTCCGGCGTAGAGGGCGTTTCCGTAGTCGAGTCTGCTGCTGACTAGGGCCTGGGTGACTGTTTTCCTCGTGTTTGTCGGGATCCATCTGTAGATCTTGCGGACATGCGGAGGGTGTTGAAGCAGGTGGAGGAGACTGCATTAACTTGTTTGGTCATGGTGAGTTTTGAGTCGAGGATGACTCCCAGATTGCGTGCATGGTCGGTAGGGGCCGGGGGACTCCCCAGTGATGCGGGCCAAAAGGAGTCGTCCCATGCTGAGGGGTTGGACCCGAGGATGAGGATCTCCGTCTTGTCTGAGTTCAGCTTAAGTCGGCTTTCCTTCATCCAGTCGGCGACGGCCTTCATTCCCTGGTGGAGGTTGGATTTGGCGGTGAGAGGGTCCTTGGTGAGGGAGAGGATCAGCTGCGTGTCATCCGCGTAGGAGATTATGTTGAGGTCGTGCTGTCGGGCGATGCGTGCTAGTAGTGCCATGTAGACGTTGAACAGCGTCGGGCTGAGGGAGAATCCCTGTGGGATGCCGCAGATGATCTCGGAGGCCTCGGACCGGAACGGGGGGAGGCAGACTCTCTGAGTTCTGCCGGAGAGGAAGGAGGTGGTCCAGTCCAAGGCCTTCTCCCAGATTCCTGCGTCTTGGAGGTGCGTGCGTAGTGTGTGGTGGCAGATGGTGTCGAAGGCGGCGGAGAGATCCAGGAGGATGAGGGCCGCCGTCTTGCCGTTGTCTAGAAGGATCCTGATGTCGTCTGATGCGGCTATGAGGGCAGTCTCGGTGCTGTGGATGCTGCGGAATCCTGATTGGGAGGGGTCCAGGATGTTGTAGACTTCGAGGTGACGGGTGAGCTGGATGTTAACTATCTTCTCGATGACCTTTGCTGGGAACGGAAGCAGGGAGATGGGCCGGAAGTTCTTGAGGTCGCTCGGATCCGCCTTGGGTTTCTTCAGTAGGGCGTTGATCTCTGCGTCCTTCCAGTTCTCAGGGAAGGTAGCGGTCTCGAAGGAGAGGTTGATGATGTTGCGCAGGTGGGGTGCGATGGAATTGCCGGCTTTGCTGAAGATGTGGTGTGGGAGAGGGTCAGACGGGGATCCGGAGTGGATTGTGCCCATGGTCTTGATTGTGTCCTCGATGCTCACGTTGGCCCAGGTTGTCAGGGAGTCGTGGACGGTGGGGTGCGGTGGGTCCGGTGCGACGAGGCCTGCAGGGGTTGTCCGGGGTTTGAAACTGTCATGGATGTTGGTGATTTTTCGGTGAAAGAAGGTGGCGAGGGAGTCGCACAGGGCTTGGGATGGCAGGATGTCGTTGGTGCTAGAGCTGGGGTTGTAGAGTTCCTTCACGATGTTGAAGAGCTCCTTGCTGTTGTGTGCGTTGTTGTCAAGGCGGTCTGTGAAGGAGGTCCTTTTGGCTGTCCTGATGAGGTGGTGGTGGTTGCAGATGGCATCTTTGTGGGCAGCGCAACTGTCCGGCGTCTTGTCTCTGTGCCATATGTTCTCCAGTTTCCGGCAAGTGCACTTTGAGGCGAGTCCGGCACCTGGTGCGAGGCGCCGCGCCTCGGGGCACCCAGCGCAGACTGCGGGAGGAACAGTGGAGCCGGCGCTGGACTTCGGGGCAGAGCGCCTGCCCGCTGGCTAACGCGGCTGCTGGGCTGAGGAGAGGACGAGCTTGGGAGCAGCGGAGGAGCTGGTGGCGGAGCCGGGCGGCGCGCGCCCGGTGGTGGTGGCGGCCGGATGGCGATGGCGGCCTGAAGAGATAGCGGCGCTGAGCTGGGGGAGCGCTGTGGACCGGCGGGCCTGACGACTGCGGAGTGGCGCCCCCCCCCCGGATGTGAGGCTGGCCCATTGGGGTGGACCGAGTGGGATCGTCCCCGGCGCTGGAGCAGGGAGGTGGTGAGCCTGCGCTGTTGCTGTCGCCACGAGGGGCCGCGGAGGGCCCTTGCGCCAGTGGCGGGTGGCCTTGGCGGGAGGACGACCTGTTGGCCGCGAGCGGAGTGACTCCGGGCTGTTGGGCCGCCGGGCCCTGGGGGAGCGGACCGCCCCCGAGGAGAACATTGAGCTCGGTGAGCGGGTGCCAGGCCCTGGGTCTTCTCTCCTGGAGTGGACAGACGGTGGAATTGACCTGCCTGCCGGTGGGGCCCTGGGCTAGAGCTGGTGCGGGGCGGGATGACCACGAAGGGTGCCGCGCCGCATTTGCCCCCTGGGCACGGCCGGGCGGCGGCATCAGCCGCAGCTGGTGGGGCCCACGATGACCCGGGGGACACGGCGCAGGAACGGCGCCTGAACAAACGGCTGGATGGGATCCTGGAGGCAATCACGGCGACCAAGGAGGCCTTGCATCAGGACATAGCGCAGGTTGCTACTGGGCTGGGACTCTTGAGGGCCGATCATGCCAAACTGGCGAACAGAGTCAAAGACAATGAGGTATTGATCCGGGAGCTCAAGCCAGCGGCGGTGACCACGGAACGCAAACTTGCTGATATCCTGGGCCGTTTGGCGACGCTGGAGAAGCGAGCGGAGGACGCCGAAGGTCGCAATCGGAGAAATAACGTGAGGGTAGTGGGCCTGCCGGAAAAAGTTGAAGGGGATGACGCTGTGGTATACATGGAGGACTGGTTTAAGAAGACTGTGGCCCCGGAGGGTCTCTCCCCCTTCTTCTCCCTGGAGCGGGCCCATAGGGTCCCGGCTCGCCCGCCGGCACAGGGCCGCCCTCCCAGACCCATGCTGGTCAGACTATTGCATTATAGGGACAGGGACCTGCTGATCCAGAAGGCTCGAGCAGATGGCCCCTTTCAGGTGGCCAACAGCTCGGTCACGGTGTTCCCAGACTACACGCAGGAGGTACAGAAGAACAGGGCTTCCTTTCTGGCTGTGAAAAAGGAACTGCGGATCGAGGGCCTACAATACTCCCTGCTGTTCCCAGCGAAGCTGCGGGTTATCCTGGGCGGGACGACCCACTTCTTTCAGGCCCCTGCTGAGGCGTGGACATGGCTGGAGCCGTATCGTGCTGGCACGGCCCGGGGAGGGACGGAGGACAAGGAGCGACAGAAACCGGTCCAAGTGCGGAAATCTCAACGTATCCGCAAACGCAACAAACTCCAGAGAGCGGAGCGGGATGGACAGATGGCGGACGAAAGGCGGAGGGCGCTGGCTGCGACGGCGATCATAACGGGCTCTCAGGGGGAGCAGACTTCAGTGGGCTCGGACTCTGGTGAGGAGGCCGGGCAGTCCGGCGGAGAGGTGTCGGAGGTTGACAGTTCCGGGGGGCCGACGGTCACCCCGCAGACGGCGGATGGACTATTTAACGGGTGAAACGGAGGGTGGGGCCACATTTGTGAATCCGGGTCTGGCTGGGGGTCCCGGTGCTCGTGGACTTGCAGGTATGGTGCTGAGACATTCCGGGGATGGTGGGTGCGGGGCGGGGGGCTTGGCCTGCCCTGGGTCGGTTCTGAATCACCCTCGAGCTGCCCCTAAGGCTTTCTGTGGAGACGACCACAGAGTAGAGACGGTTTGGAGGGTTGCAGGTTTGGATGGGGGCTGATAGTGCATTATTGGGTCCTGTTCTGGGGAGTGGGTGGGGGGGAGTTTGTGGGGTTGTTTTGGTTGTGGGGTTCTGTTGCGCTGCTGTAGGTGGGCCGGGGATATTGGTGTGCTGGGGGGGGTACTGGTTGCAATGGGGACATTACCTAATTTGAAATGCCTCACGTGGAATGTTCGTGGTCTCCGCACTATGTCTCGACGATACAAGGTCCATGCCCACCTGGTGAGGCGTGGCATACAAATCGCACTCCTGCAGGAAACTCACTTAACTAAGCAGGAACTCACTGCGCTGCAGAAGAGATGGCGTGGCCAGGTGTTTGGGACTACGTGCTCGGCGTTTGCCAGGGGAGTGTTGATATGGGTGCGGGCAGGAGTCCCATTTCAGGCCACGAATCAGCTGGTGGACCCGGAGGGTAGATTTGTGGCGGTAGGGGGGAAGCTCTATGGTCAGGAAGTAGCCTTATGTAGTATATATGCCCCCAACACGGACCAGGCCCGCTTTTTTGTTAGCTTGACGGGCTCCTTGGCGCACTTCTTGGCGGGCCCCATATTGATAGGAGGGGACTTCAACTCGATCACTGATGTGGCACTGGACCGGTCGCATCCGCCCTTGGCTGACTCGCCGGTGCGCCGGTTAGCGGCGCACAGGGCGGACTGGCAGGAGAGGTGGGGTCTGATAGATGTGTGGAGGGAGCAGCATCCGGGAGACAGGGACTATTCTTTCTTCTCCGCGTTGCACGCGCTTCATGTCAGGATAGATGCCATTTTGTGCAGCGGGGACTTGGCGCCCGTGATGGCCCACACGGAGTACCTCACTAGAACTATCTCGGACCATAACCCGTTGCTGCTGACGGTGGAGTGGCGGCGGCCGCGATCGGCGGTCCCGACATGGCGGCTGCGGCCGGAGGCATTGGAAGACCCGGTGTTTGGTGATGCGGTCCAGCGGGGCGTAGAGCAGTACTTTAAGGAGAATGAGGGTTCCACTGCCACGAGGGCGATGGAATGGGATGCCATGAAGGTGGTGACCAGAGGCATCTGTATGGGTACATTTGCGAATGTGAGGACTACTATCCTGACGGCTCTGGAGAAGGCGGAGGGGGTGTTGAGAGATTTGGAGCACCGTAGGCCTGAGCGACCAGAGTTACAGGACAGGCTGCTTGAGGCGAAGGAGGTGGTAGCGACTGAAACTGAGCGGCTGCGGGGCTTTGATTACAAGCGGTATCTAGCCAAAGTGCATGCGGAAAGGGACAAAGTAGGAACGCTACTGGCTAGACTAGCTAACCCGGAACCCCGGGGCTGCCCGGTCATGAGCATTAGAACGGAGACGGGGGAGGTGGTTTACTCGCAGGGGACGGTGCTACAGCGGTTCGGGTCGTACTACTCGGTCCTCTATGAGAGCCAATTGGGGGTGGAGGACTCCGCAATAACTGACTATCTGGCGACTCTTTGCCTCCCCCGGGTGGATGCTGAAACTGCGACGGTGCTGGGCGGACCCATTACGCTGCAGGAGATTCGAGTGGCTATTAAGCAGATGGCTAGAAATAAAACGCCGGGGGTAGATGGCCTACCGATCGAATTCTACGCGCAGTTTGTGGATGCCTTGGCGCCCAGGCTCTTGCTGGTTTACACTGAGGCCATGGAGCTAGGGAGACTTCCCCAGTCGATGAGGGAGGCATTGGTGGTGCCGCTGTTGAAGCCCGGCAGGGACGCATCGGATGTGACGTCGTATAGACCTTTGTCTATGCTGACGGTCGATTACAAAATATTGATTCGCATATTGGCCACTAGATTACTGCCGCACATGACCAAATTGGTTCACGAGGACCAAGCCGGTTTTATCCCCACCAGGAGCACGGCCTGGAACATTTGCCGCCTGGTCCGTATCATGGACAGCGTTTGGGGCCCGGAGCAGCGGCCGGCAGTGCTCTCCGTGGATATCGAGAAGGCTTTCGATAGCCTCGAATGGGGGTACCTCGATGCGGTGCTCGAGAAGTCCGGCCTGGGGGAGGGGTTTGGACGGTGGACACGGGTCCTTTATTCCTCTGCTACGGCCAGGGTGCGGCTGGGAGCGGTCGTATCCGCAGCTTATCCGGTGCGCAGGGGCACACGGCAGGGTTGCTCTTTGTCCCCCCTGCTGTTCGCCTTGGCGATGGAGCCTTTGGCAGCACAAGCACGAACGGGAGCGGTGTACGGCGGGGTTCGCTGTGGGGAGGAGGAGCATCATATTTCCCTGTACGCGGATGACCTCCTGCTGTACCTGGAGGATTCCGGTGACGCCTTGGAGGGGGCTGTGGGGATGCTGTCGCGCTTCGGCAAGCTCTCGGGCCTCAAGGTCAATTGGACCAAAACCTGTGTTTTCCCGCTGCGGGCAGATGTCCCATATTGCCCCCCCACTCGGGATGTGGTATGGGAAGCTATGTGCTTTACTTACCTGGGAGTCCGGATATACCACGACGTCGTGAATCTCTTGGACGGTAATGTAGGGCGGTGTATAAGGGCCTTGAAGGGGTGCATGGCCTTCTGGGCTGCCCTCCCGCTCTCGGTGCTGGGCCGGGTTGCGTTGCTGAAGATGGTGGCTCTCCCCCAACTGCTCTATTATTTCCGCACACTGCCAATATGGATCCCGCAGAGGATCTTCAAAGAATTGAAGTCGCAGGTCATCGGCTTCCTATGGGGGACGGGACGGCAAAGGGTAGCCCTGACAACTCTGATGCGGCCTAAACTAGAGGGGGGACTAGCGGTCCCCGATTTTGAATTATACTACCTGGCGGCACAGCTACAAGTGCTGACACAGAATGTAGCCAGAGTGTTCAGAGGCCCGGAGCAGGGACGGGGGACTGGCATCCAGAGGCATGTCCTGTCCTACATAGTCATGCAACAGAAATTGGACCTGAGAGATTTATCCATCGAGGAGCGGACTCTCCGGCTATGCTGGCAGAGGGGTATGAAGAGGGCGAAGACGGTGAGACCTTATGCACCGGAGATCCCGCTGGGGATGTTGATGGCACTGCCGCATGGAGGCGACTGGTCCCCGCTAGCGGAGTGGGAAGAGCTGGGGCTGCAGATGGTGGGGGACCTCTACATAGACGGGGTGCTGGCCCCCTTCGGGGTTTTGCAGGAGCAGTTTGGCCTCCTGGATGGGAGTTATCTCCTGCACGCGGCGGTGAGCGCGGCGATACAAAAATACTGGAGAGAGGGGCTGGCGGAACCCTCTGCGGCCCTGACCTGTCAGTACGTGGTGATGGCGGCGGGAACGATTAAGGCGGTGACATGCCTACAGGCTAGATTGCTGCAGGAGGGGCTGGAGCCGCTTGCGGCATTGAAGGAGCGGTGGGAGGAAAGCATAGGCAAACCCATTTCGGACACGATCTGGAGCCACATCCTGCGGAGGACATGGAAGGGTAGCGGGAATGCCCGCTTTCAGCAGGTGCATTTCTTCATCCTCCATAGGGCATATTTGACCCCGGGAAAGATTAGCCGGTACTTTAAGGTGCGGGAGGCCGCTTGTCCGCGCTGCTTCACACTGGGAGCTGAACTAGATCATATGCTGTGGGGGTGCCCGAAGCTTGGGTCGTACTGGGCTGAGGTGGGAGAGATCTTGAATACTATCACTGACCGGGAGGTGGAGTTTGACATGGGGGCGTGTTTGTTGCTTTGGTTCCCTCACACAGCAAAGACGAAAGTGACGAGCAAATTCATTGACTTGGGGCTCATGCTGGCTCAGAGAGAAATTACATGGCACTGGAAGTCCCGGGAGGGCCCGTCAGTCGGGCGGTGGATATCCGAGTTGTTAAAATGGTCTAGATGCGAGAGTGAGGTTAGACGGCGGCAGGCGACTAAGGCGGATAATGAAAAGGGGTTGGAGTGGGTGAGGGCTTGGGAGATGATCGGGCAGGCCCTGCAGGATAGCCGGCTCGAGCGGGCGGAACGAGAGCGCGAGAAGAGCGGAGTTCCTTGAGGCTGGGGAAAATAGACGTAACCTCCGACGGATGGCACGAATTAGAGTTATGGACCACTGGAGGGGCCTACATCAGCAGCAGTTGGGGGGAGGGGTGGGCGGGGGGGGAGTTTCTGAGGTAGGAGGGTAGTGTTATATCGAGTTGGATGGGGAGAGAATATGATTGGACAGAAAAGCAGAGGCTCTCATGGGGCATGGACCGGGCACCGCTATGAGGCGATAGTAGTGTTACTTTGCTTAACTGTCTATATATGCCGCCCGGTCCCCGGGATGTGGGCTAAATGGCTGTGTGCATTGCTAAACCGAGGGGTGTGATCGGAGATGGTGCGGGGGTGTCGGTTGCCCCGATGGTTATTTTGCTGAAAATGCTGCAATAAAAAACATGTTTAAAAAAAAAAAGGGCACATTGAGGCGAGGAGTTCCGGGGTGAACCAGCTGGCTCTTTTGCTGGTGTCTCTGTTGGTGGTTTTTTTCAGCGGGGCTACGGTGTTGGCGCAGTCGTTCATCCAGCGTTCGAGGGTGAGTGCACCATCATCGGGGTTGTAGGGTTGGTCGGAGGGTTGAGTGCGAGGCTTGTCTGTAGTTGTTCTTCAGTGACTTTGCCCCAGCAGCGGCGGGGGATCTGTAGTGTGCAGTCAGTAGTGTATGAGGGATTTTCGGAAGGAGAAGTGGATGCAGTGGTGGTCTGTCCAGGTGAGTTCGGAGGCGTGGCTGAAGGTGACGTGGGGGCTTGAGGAGAAGATGGCATCAAGTGTGTGACTGGCGATGTGGGTCGGGTTGTCGATCAGGGTGGAGGAGTTGTTGTCGTGGTTCTCCAGATGATAGTTCAGGTCTCCGAGGAGGATGTAGTCGGTGGAGGTCAGCGCGTGCGTGCTGATGAGGTCGGCGATGGAGTCGCAGAATTGAGGCCGTGGTCCTGGCGGTCTGTAGACGAGGGTGCCTATTAGGGTGGTCTTGGGGTCCGTGTGGATCTGGAAGTGCATGTGCTCAGCGGTGCTGAGGGTGTCGTTGGTGTTTGTTGAGACCTTGATGGTGTTTTTGTAGACAATGGCGATTCCTCCTCCGGCCCCATTGGTGCGGTCTCTGCGGGTGATCTTGTACCCGTCGGGGATGGCTATGGCGATGTCTGGCGAGGAGGCTTCGTTCATCCAGGTCTCGGTCAGGAAAGCGACGTCCGGGGATGCGATGTCGAGTAGGTCCCAGAGCTCGATGGCGTGTTTGCGTGCGGAGCGGGTGTTGATCAGGATGCATCTAAGCTGGTTGGGTTCCGTCATGGCGGGTGTCTCGGCGCCTTCGAGGCAGGAAAGGCTGCAGTTCAGGCAGGTGAAGGGACCGTGGGTGCGCTTCGGGACGGCCTTGTTGCAGGTGTGGGTCCGTCCTGGGTTGAGAGCGACGAGGGTGTTGGCGTCGTAGCGGGGGTGGTCTTCATGGCTGGTGCGGGGGGCAGGGGTTCTGGCGCTGGGCGCGGTCCAGGCGTGGACGGGCGCAGACGGGCTTGCCTTATGCAAGCCTTCAGTGCGCCAGCAGCGCGGTTGCGCAGCGGCCGCCATATATGGGGAGGTGGGGAGGGAGGAGCAGCTGGGAGGCGGGAGGTGTGTTGCAGGGGCAGCGAATGGGCGCGAAGGGGGCGGGGCCGCAGGGGAAGCAGCCGTCGGGGACGGGGGCAGGGAAGCGGAGCGGAGCGACCGCGGGAAGGAGACAGGCAAGGGGCAAAGATCAAGAGGGCATAGAAGTCAGCAAAAGGGGCACAGAATCAAGAGGGGGCACAGCAGACAGAAAAACGGGGCACAGAATCAAAAAAGGGGGCAATAGCAGACATAAAACGGGGCACAGAATCAAAAAGGGGGCAACAGCAGACAGAAAAACGGGGCACAGAATCAAAAAAGTGGGCAACAGCAGACAGAAAACGGGGCACAGAATCAAAAAGGGGGCAACAGCAGACAGAAAAACGGAGCACACAATCAAAGGAGGGGGCAACAGCAGGCATTAAAATGGGGCACAGAATCAAAAGAGGGGGCAACAGCAAACAGAAAACGGGGCACAGAATCAAAAAAGGGGGCACAGAACAAAACGGCGAGCGGGTGGCAGGAGGGCACAGAAGAGGAACGGACAGACAGAGATATGGCACAGCAGAGCGGATACGAACCTAAGGCCACCACTGGCCACCAGGGATGAGGCGCAGGTGGTGGAGGGCCTCGACTTCGGCGGCGGTCAGTAGTCCTCAGCGGCGGTGCTGGCGGAGCTGCAGCGGGGGGGAGCGACCTACCAGGAAGGTCAAGGGTCGCACACTGAATGAGTGTGTAGGTGACCCCATTTCCTGGAAAAGAAAGAGAATCATTTTCCTAAGGACTGTTCGATTAGTCGGCAAACTAAGAGCTATGGACAAACCCCTCTGCTTAAGTTTAACAGGGAACATTGCAGGTTTATCTGGTGAAATCCTGTGCAGCAATTTTAGGTTTGCAACCTCTCCTCAGAGGTGTGATTTGTCTCAACTGTATTAGTATTCAAGCCTCGAAAAATGTACTCACCCACTTCCAATGTCTAGTCATATTTTATCAGATCTATCTATTTTTAGAACCTACTAGTCTGTTCTGGCAGTGAACTTAAGCTGGAAAGGAACATGTGTTCTGCTCATTCAGAAAGTCAATGAACAATGAAGATGCCATTAAATATTTTTTTTATCTTGACACATTTGCAGTCTGTTCAAAGAAAAAGGTCAAATGTCAGTTTGTCTTTTTACTAATTGCTGCTTGGAAAATTGAGTTTATTTTCTCTTACTACAGTTAGGGTTTTTTCTCAAGTGAGCTGTCTGAAGATGTCTGTTTTTTTCCAACACATAACATTTAAAGAAAGCCTGTAAGTGGATGATACACACATTTCGAAATATATCAGAATTTATGAAAGCAAATCTTTTTGTAAATAAGAAGTGTGATGCAAACAAAGATTTAAATAGGAGCAAAACAATTCAGAACACTTTACTTGGTGATGTGCAAATGACAAATATTTGCAGAAATTTGATTTCCAAATCTATTGTTTGTACACTATATAATGTTATCAGTAATACCACTTCAGTAGGGAATTTTATGGCCACTTCAGTGTGAATTCTGCTGATTGCAAAAGACAGTGTGCTACCACTTCATGCTTTAGTTATGCATTTATTAAAAGTGATAGTTATTAAACATGATTTGAGGAACATTTTTTTTCCCCCGCCCTGATGACACTGCTGTTAAAGAACTAAAGGGGAAGTCATCGTTCATGTGTACCCTATATGTGGCCAGATTTGTATTATATGGAGCAAAAGTTTGGTCTAGTAAATCAAACAAAAGAGTTTTTTTGTACTGCAGACATGCTGAATACCTATATTTGAAGGTGCTCTCATATGTGATAATCAAGAAAATAGCAGCTCAGTGAATTTAAATATTTGCCCACGATCACATAATTTGAAACCAGTTTATGGCTAACGTGCATTCCAAATAGGTTGAGTAGTTTATTTAAGTCACTAGACTTGCAGGTCTAGTAATGCTTTTATGATTTTTTGAGGCCTGGTAATTTGCTCAGTTGAGGATATTTTAAAAGCTAAAACAGCTCATGTTTCAGGATCGTGTAATGCTGTAATTTCCAGTGGTGCTAATGCAGCATTTAGGAACTACTGGCCAGATGAACTACACATCTTTAGGTTTCGCCTGCACAGCGCCTGCACTGTGCTTGTGAAATCTCTTGTATTTAATATATCTTAAAAGAGGGCTCTTATCAGTTTCCATAGCCGAATTACTGTGCTCATTCGCTTTTGTGTGGAACTTTTTTTGGTAACTTCCCCTGGCTGCACGCATTTACGATGCTTCTACTAAAACTGTTCACACTTGTCCCGCTAGACATCTCCACCGTGTCGATGATACGCAGCATGTAGGAGTTCTACTTGCTGAGAGAGTCTGTTGACGGTTGAGTCGATCCTTGACTACATAATTATGTGCCAACTGGCTCGCTCACCATGCTGATCCTACAAGTACAGCTGCTAATTGTATGGCCAAATTATACAATTTTCAATTGTTATTATTTTATTTGTACACATTATATACAGCAGAGTGACTTACAACTTTGGTCCTGATGAATGTCTTCAACTACACAGTCATGCACGGCAGAAACATGTTGACCACAAGATAGTGTAATATCCATATCCCTATTTCACCACGCTTTTAATTCCTATCCATTGGGGCATTCGAATAAAGTTTTTTCGCCACCCATGAGATAGTTTTATTCACTGTTTCTTTTGCACTCCGCCCCCATAGGTAGTAGTACTACATGTGCTATAAAACATCCATGCTCCTTTCCTACAGGAAAGTCATAGCCCACACTGGATACCTTGCGGTCCCAGTGTGCGGAGGGGACCCTATGATAAAGCATATCACCCTAGGGTGAGTGAGGGTTCTCATCCGAATACAAGCAGTGCTCCACATTCCCCCACATCTCTTTTTCTCTTTACCCCCATATTGTTCTAGTTTGGAGCAGTACAGTACAGTTGAAGTTGGGCACTTTACGCTCCTTTGAGACCCCCCTTTGTGTGAGACACACACTGTTTAAGTGCCATTCACTATCAAGATAAGATCTCTTCCCACAGAAAAGGGAGACAACTTCTATCAGTATGCTGGAATGCTTGCTTTTTATTACTCAGTTGTGTAAAGCAGATGCTTTGGCGTTAGAACGTTGTGGCATTTCCTGTTAATCCCTCAGTACCTTTCTTTGCACTTTGTAGGCATTATCAGATAGATTTTTTCAACTTAATCTATTTGGTCATTATGATAAAATGTTAAATGTTATAATAAACGTTTCATATTAAAAATAAAGTTAATATACAAGAGCTATGCCATATTGTATTACTAAACAGGCAGCCACAAGAGCAGTTACCTTGCAGACAACAGGGTAATGATTTTAATGGTGCAGCAGGTGCAGTAGCACCAGGCCCAAAAGTTGTCCGAACTCCTCTAAACATATAATATTGCTTTATTTGAATACTAAACATGCAGTCACAATTGCAGTTACCATGCAGTTAAAAGGGACTTGATTTGAATGGTGCAGCAGGTGTAGTGGCATGGTGGTCAAAAGCTCTAGGGACGCCACTAAACCCAGATTATTGCTAAAATTTAAAACTAAACAGGCAGTCACTAATGCAGTTACCTTGCAGCCAACAGGGTCATGATTTCAATGGTGCAGCAGGTGCAATGACACCAGGACCAAAAGCTCTAGGCCCCCCACTAAACACGTAACGTTGCTATATTTTACTACTGAACAGGCAGCCACAAGTGCATTTACCTTGCAGATAACTGGGTCATGATTTGAATGATATATTAGGTGCAGTGGTACCGGGCCCAAAAGTTGTCAGAACTCCTCTAAACACCTAATATTGCTATATTTTACAACTAAACACACAATATTGCTATTACATCAATTAAGTATATCATATCCCTCTTTCATTTTATTTTCCAAAATTTTGCTATTACTTACCCGCACTCTACCACTAGTAACAGTACAATCTATTGCCTTTTTGTACATAAACGAGTCATAACAGTTTACCAGACTTTCTGTAACTTATATTGTCCAACTACTCAGGAAGCTACAACTTACAACAAAAAAACAGCTTATTATTAATCACATAGGCTAAACCTAATGCATTTACCAATGCATGTTGTGGTAGCAAACACTCTAAACGGAGACTGAGAATACAAAAATAGATTTTCCAATGTACAAATCTCATGTTATGAGTCAGCACAGTTTCCCAACTCCTAAAATGGGATTGTGAATGGATACCGATTAGGTATTTGAAAAGGGCATGTTGCAGGCCTCTTCAAAAAACCAAATCCCGTCACCAAATATTGAAAAACTGCACACTGCCAAGTTGGGGTGGTAAGTTAATCACTTTGTGAATGTAGTAAACAAAATGTTGGAGAGTAGACAGTGGCCAGGAAACCACTTCCATCTCTCAAACACACATTTAAAAAGAAATAAACTTTTGTTTTTTAAATGCAGCACCATTTCATTTATGGAAAACGGGCTGCACTAAAAGAAAAACATATTTCAAGTCGATCACATCCCTGTGAGGGCCACCAACTGGTGTGAGTTGAAATTTACAATATTTCTTTAGTTTTCACAAGGTAGGTCGGATTCCAACTCTGATTCCAAATTTAACAAACAGACCTATTAATACATAGGTCGGTTCGCAGCATTTCAATATCTGGTCTCAAAATGAATGGTTGTAAATTGCAGCAAGTTCTTTGAGACCAGTATTCAGTACATCTGACCCTATAGGTCTTACTTTTATTTTGGCGGAATATGCACTCCTCCACTTTTGTTCCCCCACACTGTTAAGAGTCAGGGGAATCTCCATGTTTCTGACAGTATATCCTCCGCTGGCTCAGCTGGTGGAAACCTGACACTGACATTGTGCCTCAGTCAATGTACCTCAGAAAACCTAGAAAAAATGAAAAACAAATCAATGACCCGCACACACTGAGCGAAACCTAGCAGAGTGGCATAGCCTTTTATTTTTGTTCTTCAATAACAAATTTCCACTTTTGAGCTTATGTTTGAAAAACATGAAAATGTGCTGGGGTTGCATCTCTTCTGAAGGCACAGAGGTCTCCGACATTCCGCCTCCCTTGCAGATATCTTCAAAAATGGTGTACTTTGCCTTGGCTGCGGAGTACATCCTTCCGCTAACCTGGTGGAATGGAGTGCAGCCCACCAATTCCTAAATAGGTCCCTTTGTCACTCCAGGTATAGGGATTAAGAGTATGATTTTCTGTACAATTTGAGTTGGTCCTTCATTAGAATGTTTCATCAGAGCCCACAACGAAATGGTCCACTAAGCACTGAAAACAGATATGCTTACAGTTTAGCCTTGTTAACTTAAAGTTAAGCTCTCTCAAATTACACTATGTCCCCAGGGCCTCAGAACTCATGCCCCTCACTTAGTCTCATCAGTTTCTAGAATCAGAACAGTTTTCACTGAACTGAGTTGTATATCTCTATAGTAATGCATTCCCCGAGGTCTAAACTCAGAACACATTGGTAGCTAGCAATATTGGGATTTTGCTCCTGCGAAATGCAGCTGCAGAGCCACCAATCCCTCCAAAAGAGAGAATGTTGTGGGCTTCCACTTACCAGGACTTTGTATAGTAAGCCTTCTAAGGGGAGGTCTACATACAGTACACACAGATACCACAGTTGCAATAAATATTTCAATATTCAGTCAGAATTGTTGCTACATAGCACTTTAATAACAACTTATGAATAGAGAAATATTTATACAGTTCAAATGGCAAGTCAAATCATAGAAGGCATACAAAACAATGCAGGGGCTCTGTTTCCCTCCTCAGAGAACAGTCTGGGAAGGTCCCTATCTCAGAATGCAATTCATTGGTCTCCAGTGCAGATGATCATGGTAACCTTTCAGGGAGCTGTGAATGTGAGAAACCTTGTGTAACCCCTTTAGAGGGCCCGGGCCCTGGAAAACGAAGAACAGCGGATGAATAGAAAGGGGAGCATGATGTACTTTGTGGGAAGCAGCCTTCTTCCTCTTGCAACTGATAGACCTAAAAATGTAAATGTTTACACACTGATATTGTGAAATTTTAACAACAGGTGCACTAGTAGTGTTTGCAAAGAATTTACTGTGGGTCTACATTACGATGAACACAATCAGTATTTTAAAATTTTATGTTCCGAATGTTCACAAAGATGCCAAGCTCACAAAATTAATAAGCACAATTTGCACCAAGTACCTGTTCCTTATTTAAACTGGGATGCTAGCAGACAGCTTACCTTGGTGCTGCTACCAGCCTACACCCCTAAAACTAGAGATTAGCCTGCCAGGTAGACTACACTTAGTAGGCTACCTTTTGAGACTATATGGTAGTGAGACATATTGAGTATCTCCTGTCCCAGGATATTGCAAAAGGGTGCCTTTGAAGAGTACCATTTTTCATTTTGAGAGGCCCTCAGAATATGGAGCTCCACAAACTGTTGACAAAAAAGAAAAAAAAGAAATTAAACTTTCAGTAACAAACAAAAGATGGTGAGACGAGACTATACTTAGCTAAGTGTTTATTTAGTATACCATATGTAAGGAAGAAATAGCAGAGATTACAGTGTGACAGACATTTGCGAAGGGTAAACTGTTTGTGTGCTGGCCCTCTACATTTGCCCTGAATGTAATATTCAACACTGAAGGTGCTCTAGATCTGCTCACGCTGTTGCCCATATTGCCCCCACCCCAGGGCTGGAATTGGGTGTGTGAATTAGGCAGTGTGAGCCCCATGAAAAAGAGTAGATGAGAGGTCTCCACAAATAGTGTCACTCCTGTTTTCTTGAGACTTGGGTCTCAGTACTGTGAGTACATAGGATTATGGAGCTGATGGTTCTTCCTCCGGGACCCGGCAGTGAGGGAGTGTATGGAATGTGATAGCTAAAGCCTGCGCACAGTGCTGCAAATCACGGTGCAATTAATAATTTCCTGTGGGGAGTAGAGCGCCATATGATTGGGTCGAGGTCTCCTGCAGCTCTGTTTACTTATAGAGGATGGCAAGGTGGGGTACCACCAGTCTTTGCTGGAATCGAGCGATTGGGCTAGACAAACTTGATAATTTTGTTTTAAACTTGATAATAACACTGTGACTCTACTTCCTCCTTTGACGTATAATTAATACTTGTGGGGTCTGACCTCTCGATAACTCACAAAATGGGTAAAAATTACCCTAATCAAATCTCTAGGCATGCAGTGCGTAGGAGGTCTGACCTATTAATTATATTAAGTGGACCATATGGAGGTCAAAACAGCTTGTTGAATCCCTTCCAAACAATCTCTTCTGTGAGATAGCTTCACTCACAAATTTGCAATAGAGGGAGCACATCGGTCTCTGGACCCGCTGCTCCACCGCAACCCATCATATCAAGCTTGCTTAACTCAAAAAACCCTGACACTATCTCCATCTAGAACGCAAAAAACAAACACACTCACAAAGGGAACACAAAATCTTTGTATCCAGACTTCACTATGGCTGTCCAGGAGGCATGCCGCGAATACTTATCTCTAAAGCATCCGTTGAAAACTCCTGGAGTGAAATACGCAATGTTGTACCCCGCAAGCTCGCAATTTATTCATTGCAATAAGCTGCATGTGTCCAATACTCCACAGAAGGCTGGCTCTTTAGTCAAACAGATAATGACATATGCTAAGGTGGCGGCGTTCAAGAACACACAGCATACAGATGATGAGCATAGCAACGCTGATTGGCTTTATATTAAATGTGAGATTGTTGTGTTTGATAACTTTCTATTTTTACTTTATTAACTTTTTCTCAATAACAAAGAGACATATCTCTATTAGGTACCTTTGGCAGGATTGGCAATAATCAAACACAGAATACAATATTACAGTCTGTCAAGCTGGCTTTGTCCTACATTGTCTACTTTCCACTTGGACAACCAATGTTCGCGTCATTAAATAGCTATCATTTCTACCTTGCTTACAGCTCTTGTCTCGGCTTACCACCACCTTTCTTCTCCTCTGCGCACTCTCTCAGCAGTAATTGGCTAACAACCCGTCTGTCCTTGGTATTGCTGCCTAGTAACATCCCTCCGCCAACTTTACCTTGTATCAACAGTTCCCTCTTCCCCTTGTGCAGAAGTGTCAACGCTTTCAGTCTCATTGTCATTAGTGGCTAGATATGTCTTGTACAACGCCCAGAAATATTTGGGGCGACTGCGTGGGGGAGAAGCTCGCTATAGTTCTCAGTCTGTGTGCTACAATAGATCATGTCTCTAGACCATTCAGTAATAGTGGGGATCAGGCCTTTTAACCAGCGTATTGTAACTCTGCACCTGGCTATCAGCAGGCCTATGTCTACCAGCCATCTGACCGCCTTCGGCAGTGACTTGGAAAACCCCAGTAAAGCTAGCAGGGGATCAGGTGTGAGTGGCATATCTATAATGTTTCCCAGTTCTTTAAATACCAAGACCCAGAAGTTTGCTATTCTTGGGCATATCCAGGCTAAGTGCAAAAAGTCTGCTATGCTTTCCTCGCAGTGTTTGCATTCTGCCCTGTCCAGCAATCCATATCTGCATAGCCGCTCTGGTGTATAGTAAACACCATTCAAAAACTTGAAATGAATCAGCCTGTGCCTACCATTGAGGGAAATTATTTTCGTGCTCTCACAACAGTATCTCCACGTTACATCGTCTAGCTGTATGCCCAAGTCAGTTTGCCATGCAAGTCGAGCTTTAGTGTAAAAGGTTTCCCGGTATCCTATTGATAGCTTGTAGATGTTAGACACTATTTTGGTCGGGGAGTCTGTTTTAATCACATATGTGAGAGAGGCTAATTCAGGCGGCTCTGCAAGATCACCGCACAAGAGTTCCGTCAGGGCCTGTCTTGTTCTGTGAAACTGAAATTTTTGGAGCATTGTGACATTGCGGTCAGTAGTCCCAACCTCATCCCACTTCTTTGCTATGCCCTCAGCGAACATCTCCCCTATCGTCTGCACGCCTAAAGAGCCAAGCGCTCGTGTTACCCCTTTATCTCTGCATGGGGTCAGCCAGTGACACCAATCTAACGGAGTCAGCGGGGAATACATTATCGCTCCAGCTTGCAGTTTCAGTAGGTGCTGCCATGCATATCTAGTCGCGTTAATATGGTCTAATATCCCAGTCCTACGATCTGGTGGGGTGAACAACAACACAGGTAGCGGGTATGGCGACGCCACTACCTTATCTATCTGTACATGTGGTGTATCAGGTAAACCATGCATCCAATGGAACACGTGAGCGCTCTGTGCCGCTCTATAATATGGGTTGAGATCTGGGGCACCTAGGCCCCCCAGCCAGTATGGAAGAGTAAGCATTTCCCACTTGATCCGTGCTTGTTTCCCCACCCAAGCTAGTTTTATCAGCATTGAGGTGAGTTTACGAAAAAAGGCTATTGGCAAATAGAAATAAGAAATGGGGGGTTATTACCATTTTCATAATAGAGATCCTGCCTAATAGTGATAACGGAAGCCGGATCCAATTCTCAATCTCATCCTCCAGTCTGCTGATTGCGACCCCGTAGTTCTCTCTGAACACCACTTCTGAGTCAGTATGTATTCCGCAGTAGGTACCGCACTGGTTCCGTTGTCCACTGCAGCATGTAGTCAGGTGTAAATGGCTTGGTAGCAGGGGTAAGGGGGAATTTTATTGATTTGGTCCAGTTCACCCGCAGGCCCGACAACGTGCCAAATTTCACCACTTCCCTCAGTGTAGGTGATAAATTGTGTTCAGGGTCTAACGTAAAGCAGCGTCTCGTCTGCATATGTAGATACAATCAATTGATAACCTGGAAATCGTATACCCCTCTGCTTGTGATACTCTCGGAGCGTGCAAGCTAGCAGCTCTGCCACCAACGCATATAATATCGGGGATAGTGGGCATCCCTGTCGCGTACCTCTAGTTATGCGAATAGGTGTCGTAACTAGGTTGCCTATTTTGATTCTGGCGGTAGGGGAGTTGTACAAGACCCCTATCATTTGCAGGAATATGCTTCCCAGACCCATTCTCGTCAAGACTTGCTTCATGAAAGGCCACTTGACCGAATCAAATGCCTTTTCCATGTCAAGGAACACTGCCACAGCTTGCGTATCTTGTCTAGTGTGCTGTATCGCCCCAAACACCATTCTTAGATTGTAGGTCGAATTTCTACCGGGGACGAATCCCGCTTGTTCTGGGGCCACTAGTAACGGGACCAGTGGAACAAGCCGGGTTGCCAGAATCTTAGCGTATATCTTGGTGTCCACGTTAAATAGTGATAGTGGTCTGTACGATGAGCAGTCAGCAGGAGATTTGTCCGGCTTTAATATAGCTACGATTACTGCTTCTCTCATTGAGGGTGGCATGATACCTTCTCCGTACATCTCTTCAAATAACGTAGCAAGGTGCGGGACCGGCAGGTCTTTAAATTCTTTGTATAAGTTAACTGTGAGGCCGTCAACACCTGGCGCGCTACCAGTTTTCATGCCTGCCAGTGCTGAGGTTATTTCCTCCAGTTCCAAAGGCCGCATTAAATACTCTCGGTGTACATTTGTTAGACAGGGCAGTTTAATGTGCGTTAAATAGTCCAGAATTTCAGCGTCAGTGCCTGCGCTCTGTGAACTATAGAGGGTCGAATAGTATTGTTCAAACCGTTCCGCAATCTCTGTTTCGTCCGTGTGTGTCTCCCCCTCAGCGCCTCTAATCTCTGTCACCACGGTAGCCTCCCTACGCTTCTTCAGGAGAGAGGCTAGGACCACGCCAGGGCGCTCCCCCTCCTCATACCTGCGGGCCGTCGCATATTTGCTTAAATATTTGATCTCTGAATCCTGTGCATCGTGATAGTCTTCTAACAGTGTATGGAATTCCGCTGTGACAGCACTAACAGCTCCATCCAGTACCTTTTGCTCCAATGTTCTTAGGAAACATTCCAAGTCAGATATCTGCTTATGGAGCGCCCGGAGGACTCCAGAGTGCTTGGACATGGCTATCCGGCGGATGTACACTTTAAATGCTTCCCATATTACCCTAAAAGCTTCCACAGAGCCAACATTGCAGGCAAAGAAGGTGTCTATAGCGTCAGCCATCTCTGATTTAAAAACCTTGTCTATTAGTGAGTATGGTGGGAGTTGCTAGGTGAAAGGGGGGATATATTTCTGTGGGGTGGCTAACACCAGCAAGACCGGAGAATGGTCGGAGAGAGTACCGGGGAGCACTGAACATTCACACACTCGATCGCAAATCTTCCTAGCCTCCAGCCAAAAATCTATCCTAGTGTGTAGGTCGTAAAATGCAGAGTAGTGTGTGAACACCCCCATGTTCGTGTACTGCTGTCGCCAGACATCGCACAGATCTAACTGTGTCATTGCATGCCCAATAGTGCGCGCCATCGCAGTAGTGCGGCATTCCAGACCACCTGACCTGTCTTGACGTGGGTTCAACATGCAGTTAAAGTCGCCCCCCCAGAGTTGATTTCCCAAGTCCTGCATCCTTTCTAGCAGTGACTCATAACATTTCGGGTTGTCATATTTAGGGCCATGTACATTGACCAATATCAGGTCCGCACCTTTCCCCTTGCATCTTGAAATCGCCAACCTGCCCTCCTGGTCTGTGACAAGCGGCTCCAGTTTTATATTAGATTGAGAATTCACCCATGTAACCACCGCATGCGCATGCGAAGTGAAGCCTGCCGCATGTATGTTTCCCAGCAGTCCCCTGCTACGAAGCATACTGCTGGTCAATGGCAAATGCGATTTCTGTAGCAAAGCTATGTCTGTGTTGTGCCTCGGCAAATAACCCATAACTTTCCATACTTTCCTATAGTCATTAAGGCCTCTCACATTCCATGTAAGGGCCCTAAACTTGCTATTTGTGCCCACATCAGGTGTACCACTAGCTGCCATCATGGTGGTTGTGAAATTGTTTGCCGACCATGTAATGACATGTAGTTGTAATAAAAGCTGCATATTTCGTGCCAAAGAACTGCGCTGTCAAGAACTTCATTTCTCGTTAGACTCTGTGTCCCCCCTCCCCCCCACCCAGGCCAAGCATACCCCAACTCTGTCTTGGCGGAATCTCCCCAAACAATCCCCAACAATAATATCTGAATTCACATCAAATGATAAAAATCAGTCCACGAATTTGGCTGGTCTCAGAATGTGGTGCTCACTCGTGGGCAGATGCTGCTAGCCCTGTTTAGTTACTTAGCCTTATTAGGCTATATGCACATTACAGCCCGCCATCAGACACATCTAGAGCATCAGGTATTATAATAACTTTATCCGTCATACCCAAAACTCCCAATTGTAGTGGTGTCTCCACCAGCAGGCTCCATGCAATCTGTCTAAACTTATACGTCACTATAGAAATTCTTAACAGCTCTATACTTCTTGCCCCGTACTCGCTGTCTATTACCACTGCAATTCAAGTGAAGCCCAAGCAGCCCTCCATGCCCCCGTGCCCCCGTGCCCCCATCTTAGCTGCCAGCGTGTCCGTCTCAGATGCTAGTCCTGGTAATCAAGGCTGCCTCCGGTCGCCCCCTCCAGGCCACCGCGCTGTGTACTGTGCTGCTGCTCTTTTGACCACTCTTTCAGGGCTTTCTGCAGAGATTCAGGGTCTGTAAAAATCCTGGATCTGCCCTGTCCGTTAACACGCAGTCTTGCCGGGTACAACATGGCATAGTCCAATTTTTGTTCCCGAAGCTGACGCTTGAGTGGTGCTAACTGCCTGCGAGCTTCCTGCACACGGATTGTGAAGTCCGGGTACAGTGAAATAGCAGAGCCCTCATACTGCAGTGTCTGTTTCTCTCGTGCCACCCTCAGCGCTGCATCCCTATCTCTGTAGTTCAACAACTTAGCAATGATAGGCCTCGGGAGAGCCCCAGGAGCAGGCCTTGGACCCAGCGAGCAGTGTGCTCTCTCTACCATGAACATTGCAGAAAACGTTTCGCTTCCCAGCAAGGTGACCAGCAGTTTTTCAACAAAGAGCTCCATGTTCCCAATCTGGTTGGACTCTGGAAGGTCCGTAATTCGTATGTTGCTTCTTCGGGACCGCGCTTCTAGGTCCTCAGCCTTCTCTTTCAAGGTTTGCAACGCCTTCCTCATCTGCTTATGTTCCGCATCCATTTCTGACTGCGCCTCCTCTACCTCAGTAACTCTGCACTCGGCCATATCCAGCCTTTCTACTTGCTTATCCATGCATTCAGACATCCTATCCATACAGTAGGACTGGGAATCCAATTTGGTATCAATTGCTGACAAGCTGTCCTGCAGGCTTTTCTGCATGGCAGCAAGCATCACACAGATATTTTCTTCCACATGCTCAGATGGCTCCTTCTGCACGCCACGGTGTGCTCTCTCTCGTCCTGGGCTTCCGCTGTTCAAAGGTTAGTTTTGGCTGTGCTTTGTCCACCTTACCCATATCAGTCACGGGTATTTGCGCTGGTCAAATCCACTATTTAGGGAGCAGCTATCGGACCCTTGTGGGTGTCTCTACTTTCCCAGCCTGACACTTCGATGGGATCACAGAACGGGCACCACGCTGTCTACAGAGTCTATATGGCAAGCTCCCCAGCAGTTGCGGCCCTATAGTTGTACAAATGTGCTCTCTACGGCTAGGCAGGCACAGAGTCCCAGCGACTACCCCCTGCTGCAGCACACTCAGTGTATATTATTATTATTATTATTATTAGAAATTTTTATAGAGCGCGTAGTCACCCTGAGGTATCCCAGCGCTAAGGATCCCTACACCTGTGGGGTCGGGGGTGAGAAAAAAAGGGGGGGGGACAGCAATTTTAAACAGATGTGGTTAAAAAAATTAAGGGAACAAGTGTGTTTTGAGTCGTTTCCTGAATCGCAGGTAGTTAGGTTCTTTCCTCAGGTCTCGGGGGAGAGCGTTCCATAGGCGAGCTGTGTGGATCGAGAAGCGCCTTCCACCCGTGCGGGCTTTCTTGAATCTCGGCAAGATGATGAGGGACTCCTTGTCCGATCGGAGGGATCTAGGGGCTTTATACGGTTGAATAAATTTCCTCAGAATGGGGGGGCCCTGATTCTGCAGTAGTCTATGGGCCAGGCTTAAGGCTTTGAATATTACTCGTTCCCTTACTGGAAGCCAGTGAAGGAGCTTCAGAGCAGGTTTGGCTGAAGCTCTGGCAGGGGTGTGCGTGAGGATCCGGGCGGCAGCATTTTGAATTTTCTGTAGTTTGTTTAGGGTTGCTTCGGGTGCGCCCAGGTATATAGCGTTGCTATAGTCAAGCCTGGACAGTATGAGGCCTTGGATGAGAAGTCTTTGCGATGTGGGTGGAAGAAGGGGCAGGATCTTTCTCATCGATTTGAGTAGCCCGAAGCAGGTGCCTGCTACTTTTTTGGCCTGCGTGGAGAATGAAAGGTTTCAATCCATACTCCCAGGCTTTTTACTTCCTGTTTGGGGGCAGGGGGGGGTCCCAAACAGGGTGGCCAGATGTTCAAAGGGAAGGTGAGTCCTTTCTGACCCAAAAGGAGAATGTCAGTTTTAGAACCATTCAGCTTTAAGGCTGAGTTATTCATCCACCCTTGGATCTGCGTCAAGCAGTTAAATAGGTCCGCAGGCTGTTGACTAGGGTGGGAAAGGGAGACAACTAGTTGTGTGTCATCCGCATAACTGACAATGCTCACTCCGAACGGGGTGACAACCTCCTCCAATGGGGACATATAGATGTTAAACAATGTGGGGCTCAGGGAGGAGCCCTGAGGCACGCCACATTGGAGGGGTGTGTCGGAGGAGTGGGTGTTATTCTCCCATATCTGGAAGGAACGTTGGGCCAGAAAGGAGGAAAGCCAGGATAGAGCGGTGCCTTCTACTCCTACCTTCTTGAGCCGTTTGACCAGGAGTTGGTGGTTGACGGTGTCGAAGGCCGCGCTCAGTTCGAGGAGGATCACTGCCACTGATCCTCCCTCGTCCAAGAGCGCTCTGGCCTCCTCCACTGCTGCCAGGAGGGCGATGTCGGTGCCCTGTCCTGGGCGGAAGCCTGTCTGCGAATTTTTTAGCAGATTATTGGATTCAAGAAACTGGGAGAGTTTCTTATTCACCAGTTTCTCGGCGACTTTGCTGGTCCCGGGGAGGAGGGATATTGGTCGGTAGTTGGCCAGTTCAGCTGGGTCCAGGGAGGGTTTTTTTAGCAACGCCTTAATGACTGCCGCTTTCCAACTAGGGGGGACGACTCCCTGTTGAAAAGAAGCGTTAATCAGATGGGTGAGGGGGGGAATGATGATGGGAGCGACTTCTTTGAGGGTTCGTAGCGGTGCGGGGTCCCTAGGGGATCCGCTTTTGATGGATTTGAGCGTGTTCTCCACTTCTTCGTTGGTTATTTGTCCCCAGGAGGTTAGGCGCGGACCGATCCCAGTGTCGGGGGGATCATCAGTGTCGCTCAGATTCGTCGGAGGGATGGAGTCAAGAATTTTTGGGATTTTTTCTTGAAAGAAGCTGGCTAGCTGGTGACATTTTTCCTGGTCTGCCTTTGGATCTGGGGGATTTCTAGGTGCGGGGTCGGGGACCTTAAGAAGTTCTTTCAGGATGGTATAGGTTTCTTTGCTTGAACAGGCTGCTTTTTCGATTCGTTCCTGAAAGAATCGACTTTTTATCTTGTCGATCAAAGATTTGTAGGCTGATAAGGAGGTGGAGTAAGCGTCCTTATTAGCGTTGGATTTTTCCTTCCTCCATGATCGTTCAGCTCTTTTACAGTCCTGCCGTAGCGACTTGAGCTCTGGAGTATACCATGGGGCTGAGGGTATGCGTTTGTTGTGTCTGAGGGTGGCGGTTTTGGGGATAAGGGTGTCCAGAGAGGAAGTGATCCAGGAGCGAAACTGTTCATCGGCCTTTATGGCGTCGGAGGGAAGCGCCGGGATAGTGTTGGAGAGGATGTCCGACCATTCTGATGGTATGAGTTTATGCCATCGTCTGTCAGTGACCTTGATTTTCGTAGGCTGGGTGGTAACAGTGGGGGCCTCCCATGAAATGGGGACTAAAAGGTGATCCGTCCATGGCAGTGGCAAAGGTGGACTGGTGGTGATATTGGCATTAGTGAAGACGGGATCTAGCAGGTGTCCTTTAACGTGGGTGTGCTCGTTATTGACCAGCCTGATATTAAGTGACAGAAGGTCCGCTAGCAGGTCAGAGGCAGACCGGTCAGTGGGATCTGTAAAGTGGAGGTTCAGGTCGCCAACGATGAGAAAGTTGGAAACGGACGTGGCTAGTTGAGAAGCCGTTTCGGTGACTGCATTGAGAAATTTCCCAAGAGTACCTGGGGGCCGGTAGATTAGGAGTCCCGAAAGGGAGTGCGTCGGGGAGGATTGAAGGGAAAATTGACAGCTTTCGGAGTCATCAATTTGGGCGTCACTGGTTCTGCAGGTGAGATGTTCCCGGTAGATTATGGCCAACCCACCTCCTCTTCCTCTTGGTCTATGGAGGGTTTGGATGAGATAGCCTGGGGGGAGGGCGGAGACAGCATCCGCATCGGTGCTGTCAGAAAGCCAGGTTTCTGTTAGAAATAATGCATCCAAGCCTTGGTCTTGGATCATCTCATTGATTTCAAGAGCATGCTTGGGGAGGGAACGGCAGTTGAGGAGACCAAGCTGTAGCCTGGGGTTGGCTGTGGTCTGAGTGGATGGATAGCAACGCGTGCAGCTTATAAAGGGTTTACCTGCATCGTGAATATATCGACGGCCGAGGTTTTTTTCGGGTCGGAGCTCCAGTAGCGTGTCTGCTAGGTACATCAGACGACTGGGAGGTGGATCTGGCAGAGTCCCTGAGCCTGGGTCCGCCCGGGCCCGGACGGGCCCAGACGGGCTTGCCTTTGGCGCGCCTTCGGCGCGCTGACGGCGCGCCCGCTGCGCCGTCCGCTGCGCGAACGTGAGATGCACATGTTTAAGTAGGCAAAGAGGGCGTGGCCTCGAGCGAGTGGGCGTGGCCACAAGACCGGCTCACTGGCTGTTGGCGGCGAATCTGGGCGTTCCCGCTGCAGCGATTAGCTCTGCTGCTTGGGGCAAAGAGAGGCGATCAGCCCAACAAGGCACGATCAAGTGAAGGAAGGGGGGGGCAGTGACACAGTATACACCACACAAGTTTTTAAAATTAACAAGTTACAAGTTTCTAAAAAGCGCTCCCGGCTGTGCCTCAGGAGTATTGATCTGCTCCTTCTCTGACCACATCCAATTCCAGGTATCATTTATCATGAGTGCCCTAACTGGCAGTGACGCTATCTCGCTCTCAGTTGCTTGCAGTGCAAGTCTCCTGTGCACCAACTTCACAGCGTCCAGACCGTGTGGACTCCCAACCTCAAAGCGCAACTACTCTAATGCGATTACGCCTGGGTAGACTCCATAAGCGTGCTCAAAGTTCAGGAAAATTACTTGCTGTTGCGTGGATTGTGTAAGACATGCAGTGCGCCTCGTATTGCTCTCCGGCGCTCCGTGGATCGCTGCAGCCCTGCTCCGCAGCAGCTGCGTTTCACCTTGCTGAGCCTCTGGGCAGAAAATCAAGCACGAGGCGTTACGCAGGATCTCTTTCCCGCAAGGCGCTGTGCCCTCGACTCAGTTGTTGTACCCCGGGCCCCTCAAGCCCAGTGGATCCTCAGCGCCAGGGCCGCGCCGTCTTAATTACAGCCACTGCTTCTCTCCTGGGAAGCTCCCTACTCACAGGGGCACTCCTTGCGTATTGCGATCCAGGGTGCTGGGCAGACTGAGGTCCACCCCGTCCAGCTGTCTCGCTAATGATGCCGCTTCCCAATTGCAGCCGCGGACCCCGCAGGAGTCTCCCAGTGTCTCTCTTCTACCAGGAAACCGCACGTCCACACAGCTCTACCAGTTCCAGGCAGTGTGTATTGCTCAGTTTCGCTTTAGGCCCCATTACACCATTCCAGAGCGCTGCCTTCTTTCTTGTTTTCGATTTGCTCATTTTTAATGTCTATCGGAGCATGGAGGGCACTTAGCAGCTCCCTTAGCGAGTGGAGTCGGTCTGCATAGATCGCCCTGATGCAGGATACTTGAAGGATTAATTGATGGATCGACGGAGCTCTCGCCTTAGGCAACCATCTTCGGCACAGGCAAGCTCTGCCCCCTTGTGTTTGATAACTGATATTGTGTGAAATTGTCCCCTATTCTTCTGCCTGACTAAGAATATGGGTATCCAGACTGGGACAATTGACCAGAGTTGAAATCCTCCCAGACATAAGTATCTAGCGGCCCTAGATAATATCAGGAACATACTTTTATGGAAAAGGGGGGCTACCCTTATCCTTATGAAGCGAGGCACTGCATTTCGCCTTCTTCAGATGAGCAGTGACTCATAAGGGCGTTGCTGTATAGTCTAGGGTACGCTTTGCAGTAAACACATAACGCTGAGAAACACGTATGACTCTAATCTAAATGACTCAAGATTCCTTGAATAAGTATGGAATGCTTGCTCATCTCTTGTGCCTCCAACTTTGCTATGGGTAGGCAATTTAAATTTTGTACTTGCCCAGCAGGTGGACCAGTCACACCAACTGGGCTGCATGCATCACACTATTAAATATTATGGAGATTCAAAGTTTAATAGACGTTTGGCGACATAGACATGACATCATCAGAGAAGGCATGTACATCTCTTCAGTACGCAAATCCGGGTCCCGACTGGATTTCTGGTTGGAGAACTGTGATACTTGTAAATAGACCAAGGTTATTGAACATCGCCCACACACTCTCTAGTTAATTTACCCATGGAGCTTGTGGGCCCCAGCACTGAGCATACGACTGTCACTGCAAGCACTGAATGATCAACTTTCAAGGAAGAGGTGGGAATCAAGATTCACGCATATTTTAAACCTAATAAGGGGTTACTTTAACAGGTGAGCAGCACCCTCTGGGAGGCCTTTATGGCATATCTTTGGGAGATATGTTTAGCAAAACAGCTTGCCATTCGCAAAGTGCACCAAAATTGCTTAAATGTGAACAATATATATATGAGTGAGCCAAACTATCTAGATCGGACAATCATGAAAACCAAGCTGATAGAATTTACCAAACTAGCAGAGCAAGAGGTTAAACACCTAGGCAAATATGCCTGGGCACTTATATATGGTGTAGGAGAACAGCCTGGCAGAACCCTTGCTGCACTGACATGACTGCCAATGTTGACCCTAGACATTGCTGATATTAAAGCTGACAATTGAAAAATGTTACATGATGTGGAACATATACTTTCTGAATATGCTTCATATTACTTCAGCTTTTATACTTCCTGTGAGTCCCCATTTGGTGCAGAATGGCTGCAATTTTCTAACCCCATTGTCTTGGCCTGGATAGATGGGGTGTGCCAGCAATTCCTTGCAAAGCCTATTACATTAGATGAGATTAAGACAGTAATATCTGGTCTGCCTACATGTAAACCCCCGGAGGCGATAGCCTTCACCAGAATTTTACAAAGCTTATTCCCACATATAGGCAGCGGCTGATTCTCCCTTAGGGCTCTGGGGCTGCGCCCCCTGATATTCCTTCACATTCCTGTACAAATATTAAATAGATTTATTTATTTTGAGATAAGATCGTATCTCTAAACAAATTGATGCATTTAAATCTGGGCTGTGTGTCCCAGGTTGCCTACCCCCCTCGCTCTGAAGCCGGAGACGGAAGCCAGGCAGTAAATAAACTTTCTGAACTGTGACACACGATGCAGGACTTACTGTTTAAAGCCCTTCATAATTAATCATTGCCATTGTATTCCATGCAGGCCTCGAAAAATCATAAAAATTTGACTAGACCTGCAGGTCTAGGAACTTTAATAATCTACTCGATCTAACCGTAATGTACTTGAACTATGAACTGATCTCAAATTCTGTATATTTTGTCTTATGGAGCCACCTTTTTCTTTATTATCACATAAGAGAGCACCTTCAAATATGCAAATTCACTATTTCTGCTATACAAAAACCCTTTTTATTAACTAGACCAAATGTTTGCTCCAAGTATAAGAGGAATCAAGCCCATATATGGGGTACACATGATCCCCAGCTTGCCTCTTTGGCCAGTTCTACAACCGGTTTTTGTGGTCACAAGGAGGAAATTGTCCCATTTGCGATCTCAAAAAAGGGTGGTGGTACGTACAAATGCTATTTTGCGACTAGGTGGTTTGCAAAATAGTGTTTGCGAGTTGCTATTAGGAAGGCACGTGTCAAGGGCGCCCCTTCCTAATAGCGAGTCAGAATGGTATGTACCATTGTTTCAGTTGCAAAACACCCAAAGTTTGCCACCTACTTCAAGTAGGTGGTAAGCCACTCGCAAACAGGAAGGGGTCCCAATGGAACCCCTTCCCCTTTGTGAATGGGTGCAAACATATTTTTAAGGGCAGGCAGTGGTCCCAGGGACCACTGCTTGCCCTTACAAAATAAAAATAAAAATGTTAATTTTTTTTAACTCATCCCGTTTTCCTTTAAGGAAAATGGGCTACATTTAAAAATAAAAAATAGCTTTATTGAAATGTCATTAGCAAAAATCAATGTTCACGAAGAACTAATTTCTCAAGGTGATGTAATCTTTAAAAGAAAGTGTAACTTGTTGGAATAAATCAGAAAACCAAAGACATTTATATAGTATGACCTAAATTTAATTAAGTAAAACAAGTTTATGTAGATTCGGTTTAAAAAGGCCCACACAACAATGTCTCACAGCTGCACCCACTTCAGCCGAAGTGAGTATAGTTTATTTGACAGTTGCATAAATAGAAATGACAATTTTACAAAAGAAAAAATATATAAGCTGGTTATTCCTATTAACAGTGTATTCGTGACACAGTGAACCCCAGTGAAGTCACCATAACCTAACAGTGCTGTACAAAATACGTGACAGATGGGGGAATTGGTTATTGGTAGTAAGAGAAGGGGAGCTTTTCACACATGTAGTAATGGTGTATATATTTTCTTCGGCTCTCCCTGTATACTAGTCGACGACGTTTTGACCCTCTCGAAATATGGGGTCTCTTCAGGACAGGAATTCTGTGGACAAGATAAGCAGAGGTAATATCCTGGAGTGTAATCTGGTAGTTTCAAGGTCCGGAGGGAATTATCCCGGTATTAATCTATGGTGAGTAATTAATTAATAGGTCTCCAATTAATCGAGGCTGCGGCGTGGCGTTCTAAGGCTGGGGTTCACTGGGGTTCCCTACGGTCTGATGGCAGACAAGCTGCATTTTTTAAAACATACTGTATTGATTTTCCACACATTTCTGTTATGTTCAAGCATTTGTACATTGTTAACATTCTGTTTAACACTGAATGTAACATGGTCATAATCTCTGACAAGTTCTGCTGCATATCAATGCCATTGGTATTCATCCCCAATTAATTTGTATGTTGTGATATAAGTATGCAGTTATCAATAATAACAAACTTTTAACTAGTAACACCTGTTCAACCGCCCTCCCCCTCCCTCCATACTCTGGCATTCTTATTCACAGCATGATTTCCGTTACGTTCCATTACTGTTTGCATATTTCTTTACACAATCTTTTGTATCTTCCCCTCTCCGTCCACTATATTAAGGTCGTGTGTATCTCCACTACATAATAACCTATTGCGTGTTCGGGGTATCAGGCATATTGTCAGGGTTAGTGTTTTTAAAGGCTTCTAACATTACGTTGCAATCCATCGATATCGGGTTTTTCCGTAGTCCACGGGCCTCCTCTCGGCATATGGCAGCACTTTCAGCCCCACCCCATCGTATTATTTCGCTGTGCCATGTGTATATTGCAGGTGGTTTAGCTGATTTTCATCGCATGGTGATAGATCTCTTGGCAAGTATAAGCGCCAGATCCAGGAAGCAGAGCTGGTCCTTTTGCATCGACTTACGCTTACGGAGGCCTAACAGGCACTCCGGCACTGAGCCGTCTATTTGAAGATGAGTAGTCTTCTCTAGTATTCGTTTGATCTCTCCCCAGAACTCTCTTAGGCGCGGAGATGCCCACAGCATATGAATTAAGTCAGCCTCTGCCAATTTGCATCTAGGGCATTGATGTGTTGTGTTATAAACGGTGTGTTGTGAGATAAGCTCTATGTAGGACCATCCATTGTATGAACTTAAACTTTGCATTTCGTGATACTTTCTTTGGATGTTCCAGAATATCTACCCATTCCCTGTCTGATATTTCCCGTCCCACGTCTGCCACCCATTGAGCTTGGAGGGTATCAAGGGGCATTTTAATGTGTGCGCGGATGCTCAAGTAAAGCCATTTAATATGGTGACATCCCTGCCCCATGTAGTAGAGAGATTTGACTAGTTCATGTATCTGGGGTTCTTCCCGGCAGGGGTCTCTTAACATATTGCAGTATCGCAGCGTGTATCATATATAGAGTGATTGGTGCTCCGGTTTCTCGTATAAAGTTCTCGTGATCCATTAGAATCTCCCCATTAAAGAGCGCCCCTACCGTCACCACACCTACATCTAACCATGCTCTAATTTTGTGTTTTGTGAGTCTACCGCTCAGTCGTGGGATCCCCAGCAATGGGTTGTTGCCTGCGTAAGGGGCACAGCCAGATGTATATTTCAGTGCTTTTCTCCAGCACATCAATACAGTGTGTAATAAAGGTGGTACTTTCGAGGGGAGTTTACACAGTGGTAATAATAGTGTGTGTAGCTGTCCCTGTTCAATGTTTTGTATAGTAAATCCAATTTCTTGCAGGTTGCGACCTGCCGTCCAATAGGACAACCACTGCAATTGGCTCGCATAATAATAGTCTCGGAAATCCGGCACCCCTAGGCCTCCTCTGTTTGTGTCTATTTGTAATTTCCGAAGGCTCACTCTGCGACGGCCAGTCCCCCAAATGAGACCCGATAATATAGTGTCTAGTGTGTTAAAAATAATTGGAGGTATTATAATCGGTAAATTGGTGAAGTAATAGAGGAGTCGGGGGAGTACCACCATCTTGGACACTGCCACTCGGCCCATTGCCGAGAGAGGCAGCAAATTCCAGAATTTGATCTTTGAGTGTATTCCCCTAATAGCCCTATGGAGGGCACCTTCCAGCATATCCGTGTGGGACCGGTATATATGGATGCCCAGGTATTTAAACGTGTGCCACGCTACTGGTAGGGAAAGCAGCCCAAGGTTGACCCTTTCAGGGCGTGAATGATCTTGAAAGAAGAAGGTGTTTGATTTTCGTTTATGGCTAAGCCGGATATCTGTTCGAAACATGCAAAAAGTCCCGTTATTGGGTTTAGCCCTCCCAGGAGATCTTGCGCGTAAATAATTATATCATCCGCATAAGCGGATATCAGATACGTGGATGTGCCTATTGGTATACCACAATGAGCAGTCTCTTGTCTTAGCCGAAGTGCCAACGGCTCTAGTGCCAGTACGAACAATAGTGGGGACAGGTGGCAACCCTGTTGCGTGCCCCTGTGCTCTTGGTATTCTCGTGAAATTTGTTTACCGGACCTGACCCTCCCCGCCGGAGCCTCGTATAGCAGGTGTATCCATCGGAGATAGTCTGAAGGCAACCCACATTTTTCAACAGTCTTTAACATATGATCCCATGACAGCATATCAAATGCTTGCCGTAAGTCCAGTGCGATACAACCAGCATTTTGGTATTGTTCTAGATTAGTTGCCATTATATGGTGCAGCCCCCTTATAGTCAATGATGTGCTGCATGCTGGTATGAATCAACATTGGTCAATGTGTATTAACCTATTTAAGTAGGGATGTAGTCTGTTCGCCAAAATTTTACTCAATATTTTGTATTCTGTCGCTAGAAATGATAACGGGCGGTACCCTGACATGTCAGTCATATCCCTCCCTGGTTTTGTTAGTGATACTACAAGTGCTGGTGCAGTAGTGCAGGGGAGGTGGCCTATCACAAAAGAATTGTTGTATAGTTCTTCCAATTAAGGAAGTAAGACCTCCGAGTAAGCATTAAAGAATTCCACTGGAGAACCGTCCAAGCCCGGTGCTTTATTACGCGGGAGCCCATTAATAGCCGTCTTTATTTCCGCCCTGGTGATGGGGCCTGCCAAAGTGTCTCCCATGTCTGATGGGGCCTGTGGGGATGGTAAGTTTGCTAGGAATGTATCTATTAAGGTGGTGTCCAGTGCGGGTAGTTTGCTATACAGTGTTTCATAATATGTACTAAAGGCGTCATTAATATCATGTTGCTTATATACCGTGTTACCCCCGGGCGTGGTAATTTGACTGATGACAATGGTCGGTGGATCTTCTCTTAGTATCTTTGCTGACATGGTCCCTGATTTATCTGCTACAAAGTGTTTTATCTGAGTAAAGGCCCTATAATCGATAATCATAAGGGTTTCTAATAGCTTTGCATGTTGGATAAGTGCCTCTTGTAATGTAGCCTGTTTGGCGGGATCATTTGCCGCTTCTTGTTCCAACCCTTTCATATTATCCTATACTGCCTTCAGGTTCTTATGTACCTCCTGCCTTGCTCCCACTGTGGCGCTGATTGCAGTTCCCCTGATTACTGCCTTGAGTGCTTCCCATTCTACTACGATTGAGGACGCAGTGTTGCTGTTTTCAGAAAATTAATGTGTAAGTGTGGTTGACAGTGTATTGTGAAATACTGTGTCTTCTAGTAATTGGGACCAAAGCTTCCATGGACGCACCGGGGTGGGTATTCTACCCATCTAAGGGAGATCTCCAGAGGGTTATGATCTGAGAAGGTTATTGCTAAATATGTAGTGTGCGTCACCTGGTCGGCTATGGAGAGAGAGCACATCATGTAGTTGGTCTACCGGGGAATAAAAGGGGTATTGTTTGTTCAACGGATTCTTCAGTCTTCACACATCACATAAGGACCACCCATCCACCCAATTGCACAGTGTCTCTGCCTGTTTGGCTGCCTCCGGTCCATGGAGGGGCGGGTGCGAGCGGTCAAGTCTGATGTCCATAACCGCATTACAATTGGCCCCTACAATTCATGGGTATGCCTCCCAGCCTGCCAATATTGTGTTTAGTCCCAGAAAGTATTTGTTCTGATCAAAATTTGGAGCATATATATTACCCAATATAAGATGTATACCATCTAGTGTTCCACGTAAAAATATGTACCTACCCTGTCCATCTATCCTCTTATCTAGTACTTCAAAAGGGACCCCATATCTGACCCAGATCGTTACGTCCCTGATGAATGCAGAGTAATTAGTAGAGCATATCTGACCCCTCCATTTCTTTCGCATTTTTGTGGCTTCCTATTCCGTCAAGTGAGACTCCTGCATAAAAACTATCTGCACCTTACGCCTAACCAATTGCGCATGCACCCTGTGCCGCTTCTGCACTGAGCCTAATCCCCGAACATTCCATGTAATCAAGTTATATTTGTTGAGCTTGTGTATTGCTTGATAACTGCGGTGTGTGTGTCCAGGACAAGGGATAATAAACGCAATATAGGGCATATCAGCTGCTGCTTGCCAGAGCCCCTAAACTCCCATTGTAACATTAATACAGGGCACTGCTTGTGAACTAAGCAAAGCCAAACCAAAAACACAACATATTGAACTTTGTTGTAGTGAACTGTTGCATTCGCAAATAGGGCACTGACTCTCACACCAACCACGTGTTAATATTCACAGTTAGAAGCTCCTCTGAGCCCGGGTTAGTACATTTGTCATTATCATTCTGTAATATTCATATAAGAAAAAGGATATGTGTGTCCATGAGTTCTCGTGCTGTTGCTAACGTGCTTCGCTGTCACATGCATGTACAGGGTAGTCCATTCTATATTTCACGAACCCAACAGGTCTTCTGCAGTTTGCGGCGTCACTGTGGGGAATAGTGCTAGACTGCTCTCGTTGTCAGATCTCACTCTTCTGCCCTCTGAGGATTCCGAGTCCATTCGTGAGGCATGGTCTCTGAACATGTTTGCCGCCGCCAGAGCTGTGTCTTTGCTTCTTTGTACCTGATCGGAAGTAGGGCTGAAAATTAGTGGATTATTTGTAATCTTTTCATTGCAGAGCGCTCTCCGGCCTTGCAATTGTTTGGGGCTGTTTGGCAGAATCTGGGGGGCATTTCCTGACAATTAGTTCGGGTCCATGACTTCGGTCCACTCCTCTGCATCTTCTGGACTTTCAAAAAAATACGTATTTTGCTCATAGATTATTTTCAAACATGCAGGATATAGAGGTGCATATTTTAAGTTCAAGTCTCCTGTTTTTCTTTTACCAGCCTGAAAGGAAGATCTACGGCATTAGACCATGAGTGTATAGTCAGGATAGAGAGATATCTGACAGTTTTCAAAGTTTTTTATTCAAAACCTTTATAAATAAATAAATACGTGGGAATCCTATTTCATAAATAGAAAGAAGTACAATGTTAAACATAGCCTGCACAGGCTAGAAAAACAACTTTAGTAACTTATTCCCATCTTTTAAAAAGAACTAAACTTCAGCCAATCAGGTTGCCGCACCCTGGTGAACACTCCCCTCAGAAGCTACCATAATTGACATTTTCTACTGTGTCTTATGATGAGTGTCAACCTTAACTCTTCTTTTCATCTTCAGAAAAATCTTTAATGTACAACTTCTAGCTTAGTTGTTGGATTTACTTAATTTAAAATCAACTACTTAACGTGTTGACAAAAATGGACTTAACAACATGTCAGAATCCTCTAACAAAAGCTTCTTCAGACCTTGTGGTACCTGAGGGAAGAAGCGACTACACTTTGAAGTACCACACAAGGACTCCACCTACTGCCTCCACCCTTCTCACAAGGTAAAAGACTGTAAAAACAGTCAATCTTTTTCTAAAACTCTAAAAGACAGAGAAAGGAGGCTTCTGCTATGGCTACAAAAAATCAAATGCAATGAAACACCAGTTTCAGGGTAATATAGTGATGGCTTATCAGAATCAATAAAAAAACACAAAAGAAAAAGGTCAGGAGGGCATTTCTCTAAAGATAGAACGGTGCAAGAACCTCCAAATAAGGCTTCTAAAAGATTCAACACATGTCTTCAGGAGAGCAAAGCACATGCCTTGAGCACCATCAAAACCACAAAAAGGACCATCTTTCCTCTTAGCAAAAGCCACGTTCAAACCCTACAACACCATCAGACAAGGTATCTATTAAATTCAGAAAATCTGCCTCAGCACTGTCAATGGAGCATTTGTCAACAATGGAAAAAGCATCAATGACAGTTAAAATATCAACAAAAACCTTGATGAAAACCTTGTAGAAGAGCTTGATGCTAAGACTGGCAAAGACATCTACAACAAATTTGACTACATCCACGTCAAAGATCATGATTATGGTCAGTTCCCCATCAATGGCAATCTATGATAACTTCCACTTTGCCGATGACAGTGCTACCATCGACCATGACAATGAAGGAAAATAAATCTCACTAATTTCAGAAGGGGGCATGCCACTGATGCCAGAGCATACTTTACCTAGTAAGGACTCACCCCTACCACCAAGCCAATTATTTGACATGGAGGACTGAGATGATGCCGGTCCTTTTGGTTCAGCCTACAGTCTTACAGCTCATCCCGTAAAACACCAGGAAGATGATAAATAATACATGTAAGATAGCTACTTCCTTCAGACAGACACCAATGAGACACACCTAGCTAAGCATATTCACTAAATTTAGGAATATGAGCCTTATGAACAAGAAAATCAATTCCATGAGGAGATAATGCAGGTTCCAAGGGCTTTATGAAGAACCTAACATTGATGCTTTGCAGATTATTACAAAATGATTCTCAGAGCCTTCAGGAAACACTTCACCCAGCAACCATATTTACTTATGAATTCTCCTTGCATGCAGCAACCTACTCCATGACTGACTTGTAATTCCTAAGTAAACTCCACAACTAAAGACCACAATGCCACCCGTAGACAGTGACATTTGTTGTGAGGGGGAAAAATAGGAATGTGAAGTACAGTAGGAACTTATGTTAGCCCAGAATGGGATGACTATTTAGCACCTATCTGTCCTCCAGCAATTCTTCACCCTATTGATTCACCTGTGAACTATATTAGGGGTTTCCATATCCATTTGGAAAGAGTACTAAAAAGATTCAATTTTCCAATAACAATAATCATACTGCTCTCTCAGTGACTTTAATGAACCCTCTCAAAACTCAGTTAAAGCTATTCCAATAGTCGACTTTATTTGGAATGAGAGTATTAAGGTAATGAAAAATCCTGCCACAGACTTTGCTGTTATCCCTTAACTGGATAAGTAATATAATGCCCCTAAGGATTCTCCTTTTTGCTTAAGTGCCCACCCTAAAGCTGATTCAGCAGTGATGCAAACTGCTCAGTGTCAATCGAGGAATCTGTCCACAGCATGCGCCACACCACCTGACTAGGAAGAAAAGTATCTGGACAATATAGGAAAATGATTCTCAACCATTCTGGCAACAACTGTTAAAGCATCCAATTCCTTAGCCATCCTCAGTGGTTACAATCGGCAGATGTGGTTAGACATACAAGCATATATTGAACTTCTACCTCAAGATAAAAGTACAGAGGCTAGAAAAACCTTTGGAAGGTAGAAAGAACATCTTCAGAGATGATCGATTGCGCTTGTTAGCCGCCTCTAACCCGGCTAAGTACTGTGTTCTTGATTGTCTGCTCGTCTTGGTTGTTGTTGTTATTGTTCCCTTGATTTCCCCCCTTTGCCACTCTTGCCTTTTGTACCCTTTTTTGTACCCCTGTGCGCGTTTTCCACATTTGTGCCCCCTTTTGTCTCCCCCCTGTGCCACTCTTGCCTTTTGTACCCTTTTTGTACCCCTGTGCTCGGTTTCCACATTTGTGCCCCCTTTCTCGCTGTCCCCGCTGCCTCCGTTTCCCCCGCAGTTTTCTTTCCCACCGCTGCGTCCCTGCGGCCCTGCCCCCTCGACTCCCATTGGCCGCCCTGCTCCCACCTCCCAGCTGCTCCTCCCTCCCTCTGCCCCTCATATGGAGGCCGCGCAGTGGCCGCGCAGCGGGCGCGCCACTGGCGCACCGAAGGCAAGCCTGTCTGCGCCCGTCTGCACCTGGACCGCGCCCAGCGCCAGTACCCCTGGCCGCCGCTGGAGCCAGAAGCATCGACTGAGATACGACCCCGCCGCCATCAACACACTCAACACCGGACGACCACCCACCTGCTACCGAGGCGCACCCAGGGACCCTTCAGCTGCCAAGCCTGCAAATTCACCTGCCTCCGAACCTCCCCCCCACCCGCCGGACCAAGCAACGACAACAACCACCTCAAATGCATCCTCCTCAACACGCGCTCCGTCCACAAGCACGCCGTCGAACTTTGGGACCTCCTCAACACAACAGCACCAGACGTCGCCTTCCTCACGGAAACCTGGATGAACGCCTCCTCGGCACCCGACATCGCCATAGCCATCCCGGAAGGCTACAAGATCACTCGGAAGGACCGCGTCAACCAAACCGGAGGAGGAATCGCCATCGTCTACAAGAACACCATCAACATCACGACCAACACCGAAGACACACTCTCCGCCGCCGAACACCTACACTTCCAGATTCACACCAACCCCAAGACCACCCTTAGAGGAATGCTCATCTACAGACCCCCGGGCCCACGGGCCCACGCACACAATTCAGCAAAACCATCACCGACTTCATCAGCCCGCACGCCCTAGCCTCACCAGAATACATCCTCCTAGGGGACCTGAACTTCCACCTGGAGAACAACAGCGACAACAACACCACCACCCTGCTCGACAACCTCGCCAACCTCGGACTCAAGCAACTGGTGAACACCCCCACCCACCTCGCTGGCCACACGCTCGACCCCATCTTCTCCGCTAGCAACCACGTCTCCTTCAGCCACTCCACCGGACTACACTGGACCGACCACAGATGCATCCACTTCACCTTCCAAAAGAATACATCCCACCACCGTACGCAACAAATCCCCTGCCGAAGCTCGAGCAAAATCACCACAGACCAGCTCCTCTCATCGCTGAGCCTGAACCCGCCAGCCAACACCGCTGACACCAACGACGCAGCCCACAACCTCGCACAGTGGATCACCAACTGCGCCGACGACCTCGCCCCACTGAAGAAACCCCCTTGCATGACTGGCAACAGGAAAACCTCATGGTTCACAGACGCCCTCAAAGAATCAAAGAAATCCTGCCGTACCCTCGAAAAAACCTGGCGCCACGAACGGACTACAGAAAACATGACAGCCCTCAAGAACGCCACTCGCAAACACCACCAGCTGATCCGCACCACCAAAAGGTCATCGTTCAAAGAGCGGCTCGACAGCAACACCCACAACAGGAAGGAACTCTTTAGCATTGTCAAAGAGCTCTCCAACCCCAGCGCCAACAACAACAACATCACACCATCACAAGACCTCTGCAACTCCCTCGCCACGTACTTCCACCGCAAGATCGCAGACCTACACGACTTCGCCTCCAGTCACCGAACCAACGACGCCCACCACTACCCTCAGCGCCTGGACCCCCTTCAGCACTGAACACACCACCTACGTCATGAACACCATCCACTCTGGCTCCCCCTCTGACCCATGCCCACATCATATCTTCAACAAAGCCGACATCATCATCGCACCCCACCTCCGGAACGTCATAAACAACTCCTTCACGTCAGCCACCTTCCCTGAGAGCTGGAAGCACGCAGAAATCAACGCCCTTCTGAAGAAACCCACAGCGGACCCCAAAGACCTCAAGAACTTCCACCCCATCTCTCTTCTGCCCTTCCTGGCTAAAGTCATCGAGAAGACCGTCAATAAACAGCTGTCTGTATTCTTCGAGGCAAACAACTCGCTCGACCCGTCCCAGTCCGGATTTCGAGCCAACCACAGCACGAGACCGCCCTCATCGCAGCCACCGACGACATCAGGACCCTGATGGACAATGGAGAAACAACCGCTCTCATCCTCCTAGACCTCTCGGCAGCCTTTGACACCGTATGCCATCGCACCCTAATAACCTGCCTCTTCAACGCTGGAATCCAGGGAAGGGCCCAGGACTGGATCACCTTGTTCCTCTCCGATAGAACCCAGAGAGTCCGCCTCCCTCCCTTCCGCTCAGAGGCCACCAAGATCATCTGCGGCATACCCTAAGGCTCCTCGCTCAGCCCTAACCCTCTTCAATATCTACATGAGCCCCCTCGCCGCCATCGCACGCAGACACAACATCAACATCATCTCCTACGCCGACGACACCCAGCTGATACTCTCCCTCAACAAAGACCCAGCCACCGCCAAAACCAACCTCCAGGAAGGGATGAAAGACGTGGCAGAATGGATGAAGCTCAGTCGCCTGAAGCTGAACTCAGACAAGACGGAAGTCCTCATCCTCGGACAATCCCCATCCGCCTGGGATGACTTCTGGTGGCCCACAGCGCTGGGCACTGCACCGACACCCACGAACCATGCACGCAACCTGGGATTCATCCTAGACTCCTCCCTCACGATGACCAAGCAAGTCAACGCCGTCTGATCCTCTTGCTTCAACACCCTGCGCATGCTCCGAAAAATCTTCAGGTGGATCCCCACCGAAACCAGAAAGACCGTCTCCCAGGCCCTCGTCACCAGCCGACTGGACTACGGAAACGCGCTATATGCAGGAACCACTGCCAAACTTCAGAAACGACTCCAACGCATACAGAACGCCTCACATGACTCATCCTCGACATTCCTCGCCACAGCCACATATCCGCCCACCTGAGAAACCTGCACTGGCTCCCCGTCAGCAAGAGGATCATGTTCAGGCTCCTCACCCACGCACACAAAGCGCTCCACGACATGGGCCCCGAATACCTCAACAGCCGCCTCTCGCCAGCTCCGCTCCGCCAACCTCGCCCTCGCCACCGTCCCACGGATATGCAGAACCACCACCAGAGGAAGATCGTTCTCCTACCTGGCAGCCGAAACATGAAACTCCCTCCCCGCACACCGACGACTGACACAGGACCATCTCACCTTCAGGAAACACCTCAAGACCTGGCTATTCGAGCAGTAGCAGCACCCCCCACCCCAGCGCCTTGAGATCCTCGCGGGTGAGTAGCGCGCTATATAAATGTACTGATTGATTGATTGATTGCTATAGCATCCACCAGATTCTGCCAGCTAGCTGGAACAGCTGTTCTTCGAAGCCAAGGATGGGTAAAATCCCCATCTTTCAAACCAGAGGTCCAAATTAAGATCTCGGACACGCCTTGCAATGGAGAAGCGCTCTTCGGAAAGCATGTGGATGGAGTTGATTTAAAACAAACACAGATACCTTACGATCTCTTGATTATCTGAAGCAGAGACAACAACTCTTTCGAGGAGCGATTTGAGATGGCAATTCACTTAAAGAGATGGATAACTACGCTATAGATATCAGCCATACCAGTACTCTCAACAACATTATACATCACAGTACCCTCACCAACAATACAGGCCTCTGCAAGCAGCATCTTATACAAAACAAGGACAGAGGAGCAAGCAAGGCCTCCAGAACAAAAACACAGGTAGAAGGCAGGCATCGACCACAATAACCACCACCAAAGAGGCGCCCACCACAATAACACATTCCCCGAATTCAGTCAGAGGTCAAATATTCAACTATTAAACAGATTGGAGATTATAACAACAGGCCGTCAAGTTCTGGACTTTATTTCATATGATAGCCCTTTGAAATTCATTCAAAAACCTCCTCGTACCCCACCTCGAAGGAGGTCCTATGTGTATCACCATCTCTTTCAACTGTAAGTGTGGTTAATGCTAAACAAAGGAGCTATAGAAGTATTCCCTCTCACTCAGAAAGGTAAAGATTTATATTCCAGCTTTTCCAGTTTCTTCTTGATAAAGAACAAAATGGGTAATGGAGACCAATTCTAAATCTGACAAACTTAAACAAATATCTCAGGAAGCAATCATTTTGTGTAGTCACACTTCAAGGCATCCTACAACTTCTCAATCACAGAGATTATATGACATTATTAGACCTCCACAACCCTACTTTCATATCCCCATTCATGCAAAGCACCACAACTTCTTAACATTCAAAGTGGTCAGCAGTCAACTATACCAGTTCATAGTATTTCATTTTGGCCTACAATCATCCCCTTACATCTTCACAAAATGTCTAGCCCCAGCAACACCATACGTGAGATAAGAAAATCACCAGTCCTTCCCATACTTCGATAACTGGATAGTAAAAGCTGTCTCTAATCAATCGGGCAGTCAGGAAATCAACCAAGGCTTTCCTACAACTCTTCAGCAGATTGTCACTCACTATCAGTGCTCAAAAATCAAATCTTCCCTCCAGCCATCAAGGAAAATAATTTTTCTAGGTGCTACTGCCAACACTGTCAAAGACAAAGCGTATCTGATGGTGGAGAGGCTTTCCAAACTAATATATCTGGCAGTAACTGCAAAAAAACAGTCAGTTTCAGAATGCCTCTTCTCAGCACTCCTAGGATTAATATCATCATGCATTCCTTTAGTTCTATGCAGCTGCCTACAAATGAAACACCTTCAAGGGACCTACTGTTGTGTAGTTCCTACACATCTATGTAGGATCTGCGTGTTTAGACAACATAAACTGAGGGATTGGTGTTCAGACTGATTCCAGACACCCCCAAAGGATATGTTAGTCTGTAGACCAGCTAACTAACAGTGCAACCATAAGCCCCACAACCTTACCAAGGAGCGAATAGTTTCAGACAACTATCGAACATGACAACCCTGACCCCTCATGGATCGTGGAAACAGTACAGTACTTTTCACTCAGTCACCCGTGCTCACTTTGTCTCAGAGAGATACACAGAATAAACGGTGGGGACGTTTTCAATAAGTATTTATTGAACCAGCGTCATTCTCGTATAAAATACGTGGGCTGCAACAACCATTAGACAGAAACAGATATATACGATTACAAGCACCAACAGAGTAAATAAAGGGTAGAATTCTACCATGGTACTAAAACAGTGAATATATTCAGGCATATAGATACATGGCAGTAATCATAAGTACTCCTAAAATGCAAACCCTACCATGTATGTAGGTGTAGAGAATCCCCCTATGTAAGAGCCACCCCTATTACCTGATGGGAGAGAATGAAGGACCCCGTCTTGGTCTAGAGTTGGACACCCCGCAAGGGATGTAAGACCAGTGTGTGCTGGGGTGTCTGCGTGGAGGGACTTCAGCGTCTCGTGTCAGCATGGAAGTTTTTTCTCTGGTTTGCCCAGCGAAGATGTGGTACTTATATACCCGAAAGGTACTCTCAGGGGTTCTACCTAGCATGGTACTGTGGGCATGTTGGCCAAGGAGGACAATAGTGGTGACTTTTGTACAGAGTTATAATGCAGACAATGGTAATCCTGCTATGATACTAAGAATCATCATGCATAATAAATTAGGTTTGTTTTTGAAGAAAACCACACAACATGTATTCAGCACTAGGTAAAAGGTCAGCGTCAGAGCCGTTATGTAGAGCAAGGAAGAACAAATGTAGGGAAAAGGCTGTGCAACTACCTAGGCCTACGTTGGGGTACATTGGGACTCATGACACCCACTCCTCATCAACAAATGCTAAAATATGCCTGTCTAAAAAGCATAAAAAACATTGCTAAAACATGAGTATAAAAACATTTAAAAATATGGAATGTGTTAAAAATTATGCAAAAATTAAAAAGCGTTATAAGTCCTCTAAATAGTCAGTATACTGTCAGACCAACTGAGTACGCCGAAAGCCATGGTGTTCAGTGAGAGTAAGGGAGAAAAATAAAACAAAAATGATGTTTTTGAATTCCAATTTGGGTTGTTTCAGAAACAGGCTGAATTGTTCCCATCCCATGGAGATCCAAATGTTTGTGTCCTGTGTGGTAGACGCAATATCATTGCTGCTTGCCTTCGCAGATGACGGTCCCTGTAACACCTCCTGGTCAATGGAGCAAAGGTGATCTTCCCTGGATCCCACAGCTGCTGCTGAGGAAGCACTTGATGCCTGTGAGCCTGTTGTAGAGCCGATGTCCATTCAGACAGGAGCTGAAGCATCCTGTGGTGGCTCTAAGAATGCTGACATCAACATTGGAATACGCTGAGGGCACTACACTACATGAGCCTTTAATGGGTCCAGCAGTAAGTCTGGAGACGCAACCGATGGAAGAGTTAGACAGATGTCCAACATGCATTCGTATCCGCAGAATAGGCAGCAGAGCAAAAGCAAGATGCAGTCAACCCAGACTGATCTGAACGATTAGAACCAATGCTCCCGAGGCAAAGGTGCGCCCAGATGGAGTACCATGCGTTCATGGCAATATCGCACTAGGAGTGCTTTTTCCATTTCTTTGGAGGCTGGGACGTCCATTGCTTACAGGAAATTTAAAACCAAGATATCTACTACAAGTAGCAAAACCAGCGTAAGCCTTCTAAAAACACTTTCTAATACGGAGTGTACAAATGATGGAATAACTCTGAAAATTGTCTGAAAGTTGCTCATTAGTTCAGACCCTATGCTCATAAATAGGTGTACTATCCCACTCGTATTAGACATGTTAAAGATACGATGTACCATTTCCCCGAAATGGAGTAGGAAGTTAGTTCTGACTAGTGCCGGTATCTCAGCTGAAGTCCTTGCAACCAGGAGATCAAAAGTCTCTCGGGCTGAGGTTAAGGCCACACCCTTCTGTAAAAGCATGGCTTTCAGTCTGCTCAGAGAATCAAACCGTATAAAGGAAACATTTAACAAAGTCCATAGCGGCGCCTCCCTGACTGTGTGGGTCAGTGGAAACAATACTTGCATAAAACAAGTAACTTTGGAACTTACTGTGACCAGATATACGATGCCTGGCAGAATCCCACTACAACCTTGATCATTCGACATCAAATCACTCCCATTCGAGAGCAGTTTGAACACTGGCTGAATCACTGCAGATAGGGATCCTTTCAAGTGACATGATAGGTTTGTATCTGAAGCATTACAAGCTCTGTGAAGCATAAATGAGAGACCACTTAATGGATTCTCACAGTCTGAACCACTGAGAAAGACTTCAGTGTCCCCATTCCTGCATCTAAATCTGTAAGATAATTCCCAATATGTATGTATTCCTTACCCAACAATTCATACCTACCTTCTTGGTGATACTGTAGACAATATTGAAATTGGAATGCCGTAACTAGCAGTGTAATATGGCCATCGATTCACCATTCTGTGGAGGGTGACTCAGCCACGGTAATCTCTCAGCAGCCTCTGGTTGTTTCTGGGGACCTAACAAAAAATCCCTAGGATCCATGTAATCTAAGAGTAAGGACAAGTGTTGTTTCACCTGGGACAGTGTTTAGGTTTTTAGCCACTCTAGGCACAAATTCCCAACACTATAAGATGCCACCACCCCAGAGTGTTCTCGTTGTATATAACGTTGGTCAGGCCTATGGATACTAAACCCTTTGTTGGTACCCCTGAATCTTGACTGACACCTATTTGTGTTGACAGGCCAAACCAACCATTCCTTCAATTGAGGTCTGATGAATTGTATCAACCATCATGTAGAATGTCATTCAGTGTATACTCACTATGTTGTGTGTAGTTTTGCCATCCTTCAAAGTGTTCCGGTGAAGGTATCCGAGGTGTGTTCAAGTCCTTAATTTTGGCTACCCCAAGACAGGAAGTCTGTTGCACATTGTCGTTCAGGAAGATAATTTACTGCGGTATAAGACATGCTCTAAATAATGTCTCAGTTCCCTGAACTTACCAATCTTTTAATTCGCAGACAGATTTTGTGACTATGGTGTCCCTTCAAAAGTCGAAACCCTGTAAAGACAGCTGGAAAATAAAGGAAGCAGAGTATATCGGTTTCGTGTTGCTGAGCATATTTTTCTTTGTAGGTGTAGGTGCAAACTTATAATAATAGAATGTCGAGTCTGAATTGTTAAACCCAGAAAAATACGCAAACTTCTGTGCAAACGTTTGTGAACTACCTTTCGGTGGTGTCAGGCAATGTTCCCATTGATGGTAAGTGAAAACATTACGTGAGATACTTGCTTTGTGCAAGAAATTATGACCATAGTGTTAATAACAATAAATGGTGTCAAAATCAGATGTATCATCATACAATTCATTAATAGAGAATGCAGCAGATTGTCCTAAATCAGACAGCATAGAATTTACGGTTTCAAAGTCCCAATCATCAGAGAAAGTACTGGAGGTGATGATATCATTCAAAGACATTTTAAAAAGAATTGGTATTTTCAAAGGTTCAGTGGGACCAAATACATCATATTAAACCCTATCCCAAACTATTCCTTCAGAAACGGGAACTGCTGTAATATTCACAAAGGACAGGTCTCTTTGTTCACGATGAGATGATGTATGTGGTTTCAGGACCAAGTTCACATGTGGTACTGCGGAGCGTTGAGGGAGAAGGAAAAAGACAGTCACTATACCTATCCAGAGGACTGGGAAAAGTAGACCAATTGCAATCCAGAGATGTAGCCAGGGAGAAACAAAGTAAGTCTTTTTCAGCCAAACGTGGAGATCATATATTTTCCTTTTGTAAGAAACAGAAGCTGGCGATGACTCAGTTTCACTCGGATCCAGAGAAAAGGTATCAAAATCAATGAAGTAGCCAGACTCTGTTCGATCTGTCTTTGGTAGCTCAGCAGGTTGTATAGAACTATCTGTTGACTCGTTTTGTGACATATTCACATAGATGTCGGTATTAGGTCGAATTGAGATCTGTGTTTCATTTGTATGTTATATGTTATAGCTGTTCAATTTCAACAGGTACGAGTTCCAATCCATTGTTGGTAACTCCATTACTTCGTGTAGTAAAATCTTCAAATGTTATTCTTTTAGTCTGAACTGCCTGTATGGTAGCAAGAGGAGATCAGCAACTACCCAGGAGCCCACGCTGCCTGCTCTTCAGTATCAGCCACATGGTGTGGTTTTATTAGATCATTCGAGAGGAATCTCTTTTCTTTCTTGTCGGCAAGATGCGGAAGAAGTATTGTTCTTGTTCCTTCGACAGCCAGGACAGGTACAGGCGCTCTGTAAGATGGCCCAAATTCTTTTTTGTCCTCAATTTTTCCTCTGACCATGTCCCCGATCTTTGGGACCAAGGCAGGCCTTGCCGGAAGAGCTTTCGCTTCCCCAGTGGCGGTGCGTTTTACTTGGACGTTGCTTTGTAATACCTGGAATTCATTGAGCCAACAGCCAAATGATCATTGATGTCAACTGCTTTTTCACCCCCCTCTGTGCTGCCACAATCAGGGTTGGGTACCCACATTCTCGTACCGAACAGGACCTCACATGAAGTACGGCCTCCTAGGGAACCTCTTGGCATGTTATTAAGTGCCCTTTGTACCCGACATATGTGATTGACCCAACTGCAACCCAAGCCTAATACCCTTGCTTTTAAGGATTGATTTAACCCCTTCGCTGCCAGGCCTTTTCCCTCCCCTCGTGCCATGCCCTTTTTTGGCTATTTGTGGTAGTGCGCGCTGAGGCCCCTGTAACTTTTTGACCACATAAGGTATCCACGCCAAATTTGCGTCCTTTTCTTCCAACATCATGGGGATTCTGAAGGTACTCAGGGTTTGTGGATTCCCCTGGAGGGGTCACAGAAATGAGCCAAAATACAGCAAAATTTATTTTTTGGGGGGGAAAATGGGAAAAACGGGCTGCAAATGAAAGCATCTGGGTTTTTCCCTGCAAATGTTATCAAAAAAGGGTTTGTGGGGCTGAAGTCACCATTTTCCCAGCTTTTAGGGGATACCAGACTTTTGTCAGAAACCCAACATGTTTTACACAGTTTTGGCATTTTTCTGGGACATAGCCTATTTTTGCTATTTTTTGTGCTTTCAACCTCTTTCCAGTTAATGGTGGAAATGGGTACAAAAGCAATAATGGATCCTGGAAAGCAATACATTTTAGAGAAGTAGACAAAATTCTGAATTCAACAAGGGGTCATTTGTGTAGATCCATCAAGGTTTCTTTATAGAAACTAACAGTTAAATATAGGATAAATTGAAAATTTGTTGGAAAAAAAGCCTTTTGTGTCTGTAACTTCTTCTAATTATGACAGCTCTTTGAAAGCAATATACCGTTACATCCGCTGGACATTACTGGTTGTGGGGATATATAGGACTTGTAGGTTCACCAAGAACCCGATGCACCCAGAGCCAAAAACAGAGCAACAACTTGCAATGGTTTTTTATTATGTACCGGGTATATAGTCATTATTCTGTAAAAATGTGTACATGGAAAAATCGGTATGAAAGACACCTATGTATTTCTGAAATGGGAACAAAATATTGAGTTCAGAAACAGTAGATATTTGCACATTTCCAAAATTGGGAATACTCATACTAGCATGAGAATTATCAGTCATTTTTTAGAATGACTTCTTTTTTACACAATGCCTTTCATTTGGAAGGCAGAAATGCATCGAAAGTCAATAGGTAATAACAGTTCCTTTACAAATCTGAATTACCCTAAGTCTCCCGATAAAAATGGTACCTCACTTGTAGGGGTAGGCATAGTGTCCATGACAGGAAATGGCTCAAAACCCAACGTGAACACACCACATTTTCACAATGCAAAATTACCCTTTTTTAGCAAAGTGCCTAGCTGTAGTTTTTTAACCCTAGCTCTGCCGGCACCTAGGGAAACCTAGCAAACCTATACATTTTTGAAAACTAGACACCCAGGGGAATCCAGGATGGGGTGACTTGACTGCCTCCCACCAGGTTATGTTACCCAAAATCCCTTGCAAACCTAAAAAATTGCCCCAAAAAAAAATTTGCCCCACATTTCTCTGGTGGAAAGTTCGGGAATCTGCGTGGATCCACAAATTTCCACCCAATCCCGCGTTCCCCAAAGTCTTCCGAGAAAAATGGTACCTCACTTGTGAGGGTCGGCCTAGTGCCCACGACAGGAAACGGCGCAAAATGCAACATAGACACACCTCAATTTCGCTGTGAAAAATGACCCTTTAGGTAATTTTGAGACTGGAATTTCTCTGGGGGTGAGGTGGGGTATTGTCATGCCCATTTTGGGGAGCCCCTACCTCTACACTAATAAAACAAAAAAAATCCATGGTTTCTAGTGGGCATTCTGCGCCCCCCAGGGGGGGCCAGATTGGGAGCTACAGCTCCCATCTGTCTCCTGGGGGGCAGAAAGACTGTCATTTTTGTGGGGGGGAGGGTGGGGGCATTGGTGTGCCCGTTTTGTGCAGCCCACACCCTAAAAACAATTGCGCAAGAAAAATCCCTGGTGGATAGTGGGCTTTCTGCCCCTCTGGGGGGGGCAGATTGGGGGCTACTGCCCCATCTGCCCCCCGGGGGGCAGAAAGGCTGTAATGGTGATGGGGGTGGGGGCATTGGCGTGCCCGTTTCGGGCAGCCTCCACCCTAAATAAAATCCATCACCCTAAATAAAATTGCGTGAAAAAAATGCCTGGCGTCAAGTGGGCTTTGCGCCCCCTGAAGGGGCAGATTAGGGGCCAATGCCCCATCTGCCCCCCAGGGGGGTAGAAAGGCTGTAATGATGGGTGGGTGGGGGCAAGGGCCTGCCCATTTTGGGCAGCCCCCACCCCTATTTATTTTTTCTTTAATTCCCTGGTGTCTAGTGGTCTTTTTGCCCCCCCGGGGGGGGAAGATTGGGGGCCAAAGCCCCATCTGCCCCGCAGGGGGGCAGAAAGGCTGAAATGGTGGTGGGTGGGTGGGGGCATTGGCATGCCCGTTTCGGGCAGCCCCCACCCTAAAAAAAAACTGAAAACAAATCCCTGGTGTATGGTGGGCTTTCTGCCCCCCGAAGGGGCAGATTAGGGGCCAATGCCCCATCTGCCCCCTGGGGGGGCAGACAGACTGATAATTGGGGGGTGGGGTGGGGGCATGGGCCTGCCCGTTTTGGGCAGCCCCCACCCCTACTTTTTTTTTTTTTAATTCCCTGGTGTCTAGTGGTCTTTCTGCCCCCCCCCCGGGGGGGGAAGATTGGGGGCCAATGCCCCATCTGCCCCCCAGGGGGGGCAAAAAGGCTGTAATGGTGGCGGGTGGGTGGGGGCATTGGCGTGCCCGTTTCGGGCAGCCCCACCCTAAAAAAAACTGATAACAAATCCCTGGGGTATAGTGGGATTTCTGCCCCCCGAGGGGGCAGATTAGGGGCCAATACCCCATATGCCCCCCGGGGGGGGGGGCAGAAAGACTGTGATAATTAGGGGGGTGGAGTGGGGGCATGGGCCTGCCCGTTTTGGGCAGCCCCCACCCCTATTTTTATTTTTTTCAAAATTCCCTGGTGTCTAGTGGGCTTTTTGCCCCCCCGAGGGGCAAAAAGACTACATCGTGCCAAAAGAATCAGGGGGGAGCAAAGGCCCTTGCCCAAAGGGCCGCTCTCCCCTCCTTGGTGTCTAGTGGGTGGATCCCTGCTTGGGGATCGCCCTCCTGTGGCGATCCCCAAGCAGGGATCCACTTTCCAACGATACCTCTCCCGTCTTTCTACGTGCTCAGGGGGCTGAGATAGAGAAAGAGAAACAGAAATGAGACTCTTGGCTCATTTCAGTTTCACTTTCAGTGTAATGACGTCGGCGCGACGTGCGTGCCGATCGTCATTACACTGAAAGCAGGGGGGGGCTCGGGAGCTGGGGAAGCTCTTCCCCAGCTCCCGAGGCTATTTTTTTAGTGAAAGGGAATCCCTCTGGTGCCCGCACCAGAGGGATTCCCCAGGGAATGCCTCATGACGAGCTGGACTCGTCATGGGCACAGCGCGACTGTGCTCCATGACGAGTCCAGCTCGTCATGGGCACAGAAGGGGTTAAGCCCCGGTTTTTCCTCTCCACAATCAAATTTCCCTCTGGATTATACGGAGAGGAGTATCGCAAGACCACACCCAAACTTCCCATTGCTCGCAAATCCTTTATAACAGTTCGAGAGTCAGCTGAGCGCTGGGGCTAAGCCCACAGGAATATAGAGCATGAATCCACTGCCACCAAGATGTACATCAGATTGTAAGGGGCTGCAGTGGTCCAAATAGACAAATGCGAGAGGTATGTCTGCTATCAGTAGTGGTGTTTGTGGTGGACATGCTACAGTGGAACACTTCATCTGCTGACAGATGTCGCACTTAAGGACAAAGCCTTTGGTCTGTTTATTGAGATCTGGCCACCAATATAGGTGTTTCACTAGTGAAACTGTTGCAGTAATACCTGCATGTGCTGAACCCAGACCCTTGTGTGCAGCTAGTATTAAACCTAAACTGCGATCCATGCTTGGTATTACTCTATCCCCCAATCCTGGAATTAGAGCATACGGTATGTTTTGTGCATCTAACTTGTAGGAGTGGAAAACCTTTTGGTAAGGCTTAGCTGGTATTATGTGTAGCGTTGACAGCTACCATTTTTTGTTTGTTTATTCTCGTGCTAGAACGAGTGATTGCAGCAATGGCAGCAGTTCTCACTGTCGCCTTGGCGGCTTCATCAGCCAATGGATTTCCTTCAACGTGCACACACACACGCTGATCACTCAGCATATGAACCATTTGAGCCCGTGGCAAGCCTTTTTTCAGCTTTGCCACTTGTTCCCAAAGCAACTTGTGCTTTACTGTGCAACCTTTGGAGTCTTTAAACCCATTCTGGCCCCAATAATGAGGATATTCGTTGTATGACTGGACACAGTAAAATGAATCGCACACAATAAGTGTGCGGGATTCCAGATCCGTATTTTTTAGTGCAAGTATCAGGGCTTTTAGTTCTGCCAGCTGCGCCGTGCAATCTCACAGAGACTGTGCCTGCGTGTTGCTAGGACTTACCGTCTCCCATATGTCCCTTTACTATCACACATGCAGTGCTGTATTGCTTCATTCTAGTAGCTCCTTCTTGACCAGTGGCCTTCTCAAATGGGTTCTGACACAAGCTTTCACCATCAAAGAGCCCTATATGCAATCAAGGGATGATGGAGTCATTTAGAGGACAAATCCTCGATTCTTTCCAAAAGTGCTATCGAAATTTCATTTGAATGAGCCCATAGTGTTAAAGTTTGTTTTATAAAATCCTAAAGATATAGCAGAAAAAAGCACTACATTCTCTTGACTGTAAGAATTTGAGTTGTTGGTTGACCAAGGTTTGAATCCTGGTCAAGCAGCAACCACAATCCTTGTCAGGGTGAGACACAAGCCAACTTAAATTAACCTGTGCTTAACCTTCTGGAGCGGTCAGGCTTAACTTAGAGGCAATGTGTAAAGTATTTGTGCAACATTTGATTTTTGTCCGACACTTCCAGGTTTCCTGGTTAATCAAATTTGAAGTTGGTGAGCGAAGGACTCTGGGTACAACATGGTGTGGTGTCGGGTCCTGTGCCCAGCAGGCTTTATAAACAGGGAAGAGAACCATGAAGGTTTATCTTGTGTCCCCTGGAAGTCAGTCGAGTGCTTCATGAAAGGTCTTGTGCATTTATTTTTGTATAGATTTAGGCACATTCTTGCAGCTAGATTCTAAATACTTTGTAGTGTTACAGTGAGTTCCTTGTCAAGTGCCATTATAATATCTCTTATCTGATCCTAGTGATGGTCAGTTTAGATGCCTAAAAACAGTTCCACCATTTTATTGGTGACTTTCTGACTTTTTCCCATTCTTAGGCTGTACTGATTGCTTACCACTTACTGTGCCATATTGTGATGTATGTCACCCTACATTTTTGACGATCCACCACTTATTGGTTCTAAACCTAAGTACACTGATGCTTCTTTGGTGGTTTGCAGCACTTACCAAAACCCATAAATAAATAAATCAAAATAAATAGTGGATTGACTTTCTGAGAGGAGAGAGCTGAATACTGACACCTTTAACTACTATGTTGATTTTAAGAGTAAACAGGCGTTCAGAGTCAAAAATATTCCTATTTTCCCTACTTACATTGAGGCAAGTGGAGGAGTTAAAGGGGACGGGATTGAGCTCTTTATATCCTGCTATCACTGCATTTCTTTTTGACTCCATACATGCACAGATGGTGCTCATTCATCCAAGGTAACATGTGGTCAAAGCAGTGGGCGATATTGCGTTCCCAGGTGTTATCTGTTTACCAGAAGTTGATTTGCCTTTCAGTGGAAGATTAGGTCCTACACAAGCAACTAACTCAAGGTGCACATGTTTATGTTGAACAGTAGACAGAAGGCAAAGTTGTGTGAACAGTTCTACTAAACCAATTCGTTGACTACATTTGGTGAGGAATGATTGGAATCCCAGCTGAGCAGGCTCAGATGCACTAGCCAAATGTTCCTAACTTTTCATTAATGTTATGTTACCTACAGTGTCATGGGCAAAAGGGAAGAAGAGTAGTATTACACCACTGCTTTTGCCTTCATTTATGGATGGGATAACTTCTTAGCTAATATTGGTTACGTTGGAGTTTATGGCCTATATTTGAGTAATGATCTTGGAGAAGTTATTTAACCTCATATGCTATTGAAGTTGTTTTATTACCTCCCTCCCCACGATTTTACTTGGCTACGGTGGTTTGGTGGTAGGCCAATAGTTCACTAATTTCTTTAAGTTTGAGGTTTTCCTTTTTTTTTTAGGAGACAAGATATATGTTTTAAAGGGCCTGGGACACCTCCTGATCAAAAAGAAGCATTCATTATTTGTAATGCTTATAGCGAAAGAGGTAAGAGTTATTTGAGGCATACGGCTAGCCGGGGTCTATAAAAGTTACATGATTGTGGGGAGTGCCCGAGCGGTCCAAGATGTCAGACGCGTCTTAGCCCGGATCCCATAGGCCTGTTGAAATCCTAAATAATCCTGCCAGCTAGATTGGGGTCCGAGCTCTGATCAGATAACATTGCAGTCCTATGACATCCAGAGATAAGATTTAGTCCCCTTGGAGCTAAATCTCGCCACCGTGGAGCCGAAACGCAGAGCCTGCTGTGACGGTGGGTGCAGCCTACGTCATCTGCTGAAGCTACGCCTCGCCGCTCGGGTGCTGCAGAGGGACGAAGTCGAGTGCCGACGGCCGCCCAGACCCCTACCTGCTAAAGGGTGATTGCACCAGTGCCCCCGCTGGATTGGTGGTGCGGCCGTGATCTGGACTGCGCAGCCTTGCGGCAACCAGCCGGAGGTGCGTGGTGAGGAGCGGTGTTGCAGCCTGGGGCTGATTCTAGCTGACACCTGGGGACGGCTGTGGAGCTGCCCACCAAAGTGAGACGCGCCTGGCCTTGGTGCGAGTGGAGCGGCCCCCCAAACTTCGAAATATCCCTCAGAGGACATGGAGAGGCTCTATCCACCGGATGTCCCATGTAGACAGCGCGATGAGCCGAAGACACTGAGCCTGCCAAGAAGGTGATTGCGGCCTACGCCTCCAATAGAGGCTGCGCTCTTGTTGCCTGAGAGCTGCGAAGGGACGGAGCCGTGTGCGGCCGGCCTCCCAGATCCCTACCTGTGGTAGAGTGATCGCCCCAGAGCCCCAGCTGGACTGGAGGCGGGGCCGTGATCCGAGCTGCACGGCCTCGCTGCGGCCACCTAACCTCCCTGCTGTTGAGTTAGAGCCGGGTGTGTGCGGCAGAGGGCAGTGGTGCGGCCTAGGCCCTGGGTGAGGCTGCGCCAGCTGTTGTGTGTCACAGGGCGCATTCCGGCTGACGCTTGGAGGCTGCCGGGGATACTGCCCGCTAAAGAGGGATGCGCCTGGTCTTGGCGCGGGCGGAGCGCCCACTGACCATCGGAGCATGCCGGGAGGGACGTGGAGGGGCCCGGTTCCCCGCAAGACCCATGAAGATGACGTGATAAAGGGATGCAAGTGTAATAATGCAGACCCCTCATATAGTGCATCATAAGAGGAGACAAGCCATCCATTGAGTACGCTTCATCCTAGCGGCGCGCGGGGCATGGGGCCTGCGCCAGGCAGATTCCAATGCGACAGATCGCTAATCAGCTGATGACTACACAGTTTGCCACACTCTCTTCAGCGCCATTTGATCGAGTACAGAGCCCCTCACCTCGGTGCTACACAACATAGAATCGCCCCCTTGGGAGACGACCGTTAGAGGTTGGGGGTATGGTCCTGCCTGCAGAAGCGGCTGGACTAGGCCCCGGTGCAGCTTGTGGGTTGAACAGGCCCCTGTAGCGCAACTCCCCCAGTGTGTACCCTGCAGTCTCATTATATTCTGGCAAAATGCAACAACCCTGCATTCTAGTTCGATCCTTGACACCTGTGCCGCTCCCTCTTGACCCTCGGTGCACGGCCACCATGTCTAAGGGTCAGGCGTCAGGCAATGCCACAAAACAGAGTACAATGGAGAAATATACAGAGCAGGCACCGGCCCCTCGGCCCGGGCGCTGCCTCCAATACACCTCCGGATAACACCACACTTCTATCAGTGATAACCCAATCAAGGGACATGTTGGATGCCAAAATTGGTGCGGTCAGTGCAGATGTCATGCTACTACAGCAGGACCTTCTCAATGCTGTGGAGCGAGTGGCACAGGCTCAAACCAGAATATCAGGTGCTGAAGATGCCATCATGGCACTACAAGGAAAAGTTAGCACCCTAGAAAAGCTCACTCGGGGATTGGCTACACGGGTCGAAGATAAAGAAGGAAGAGCCGTCGTAATAATCTGCGTTTGTGGGATTCCCGGAGGGGTGTGAGAGTTCAAATATGTTTAGTCATTGCATGGATCCTTAATTATCATGATCGGGACATCATCCTGAGGCTGGTCCGCACGCAAAAGTCCATTACCTTCGAGACTCATCCAATCATGATGTTTCCGGACTATTCTAAATTATTGCAACAACAGAGACAGTCCTTTGTGGCTGTCAAGATGCGCCTTCGTGAACTGCAGGTTTCATACATGTTGATCTTCCCACCCCATCTTAGAGTCAGCTATAAAAACAGTACCCTGTTCTTTGAGACTCCTGAAGAGGTCTTTCAATGGACGGATGAACTTCATTCAGTCAAGGCCCGCACGCTGCCGCCTCTTGACTCAGATTCGTCATCGGGGATACTACACCTCCATCAGCACAAGACTCCTAAAGATAAACGAAGACACCGATCAAGGTCATCCTGGCGCTCCCGCTCTCGTGGTGACAAACAATCCGGAACCCAGAAGGATGATCTATAAGCCTTGACAAGCCTGATCTGTTGCCTACATGACCAAAGAAGTAGTGTATCATATACTTAAATAACCTCGAGCCGGCGGCAACATGGGCTACAATGCATAATCTTTTTTTTTTTAATTTCTTTCAGGTCCCTGAGACATTTATACAGGGATGGGACCTTTGGGGAATCTTTGGACTGGTCCAGCCCTCACCCCCAGTTGGGGTGGGTACTGCATACACCACACGCGACAGATACTTCAGTATTCTTTAAGTTATTGTGGTGGGATCAGGTGGGTGTGGTGGGATGTGGGCGTTACAGTTACAATTCCCTTTAGATGTTATAGTTTCTTCATGCCACCAATATATTGTCCTCTCTTGTTATTCGCGCTGGGTCTCTTCTAAAGTCTCAAAATAAACTCAATGGTGCTGCACCCGCATAGGTTGGCTCCGTCTGGGGCCATTAAGGTAGTCTCCTGGAATGTACGTGGCCTCAAGATAAGATTTAGCATGGGGCAATCCTTAAATATGCCAAAAGCTTGGGGTTGGATATTCTGTTCGTACAGGAAACTCATTAAATGGGGACCAGTACCCCATGTCAGGCTTTCTTCGGCTTCACTCAAGTCTTCCATTCAGGCTTTACACGTGGTCCAGGGTGTTGCCATATTAATTCATCATAAAATTCTATATGCACACATACATACGTGGGCAGATACGATGGGTAGATACCTGCTCATTCACGGTACTATCAGTGGACACCATATAATAATGACCTGATTATGTAGAACACTCTATACTTTTAATGTAAGAGGGGCAGTATTCATAACCAATCTCTGCCATGTGCAAGCTCCACTTCTTGAACAATTGTGCCCAACTCTAAGTGTTACGTAAACTTTAAAAGTTTGGCAACCCACTATACAAAGCCTCACATCATAAACAGAGACAAAAAAGGTGTGAAAGTGTAACGCCCTGAACGTCTCAGGATCGTTTAACAGACACGATAATGAGAACGCAACCACTTGTGAAGGTTTAGTTATTTTAATGAAGGCAAAAATAATACAAGGAATAAACAAAGGTTATAGTCACTGGAATCCTCCAGGCTAAGTACGTTACCAGCCCACAGCACGGATGGTCCTAACCGTCCTCTGCATATACGCCGATCCCGGCGTATGCCAACAGAGGGCAGAAATGAAATGGCCGACAATGCCAATCGGTAGGCTGCGAGGGGCACGAAGAGTGTTGGGGAGAATCGAGGAGTCAGGGAAACACCCAGCCGGGGTCTCTACCTGAAGGGAGCAGCCTCTCAACCTCTTCCTCAGACTGCACCGGGACGCGGAGTCACCTCCTGGTGATGCGTCACCGATACCCCAATCACAAGCAAAGAAGACTGAACCGAGAGCAGCCGCTCGATCGATCCTGTGGACTTCCGAGTCTGTAACGCGGCAAACACCTCCTGGTGTGCGTTACAGCTGGCAGTCCCTGTATCTCTGGTCGGGCTGGGAGTTACGACTCCAACCAGCAAAAGCGCACTGCGCTTTGACTCAGCCGAGTCAAAAAGCGAAGCTCAATGGTTATCCGGTAGAGCTTCCGGGTCCTTCACAGGTGACGATGGGGCAAGACACGGCCCAGGGAGTAACGACTCGACCTACCTCCGTTCTTGCCTTACTGGAGCACCACTCCGGAACACTGCTCTTCACTAAGCAGGTACGTCGGTGTAAACACAATATCCGACAACGTTGTACCTCCCGGTTCCTCCCTTTATAGGGCGTGTTTTCCTTGAGTTATGTAACAGCTCTCCTGTTTACATAAGGGCGTGTTTTCCTTGAGTTATGTAACAGCTCTCCTGTTTACATAAGGGCGTGTTTTCCTTGAGTTATGTAACAGCTCTCCTGTTTACATAAGGGCGTGTTTTCCTTCCCTCGCATGACAGGAATTCTTGACAGTACATCCTCCCTCTCAGCGGCTAGCCACGGGTCCAGCGCTGGCAGGAAAACGCCGATGGAACAAGGAGACCGAGCGCGGAGCATGAACCCCTTCAGCCGGTTCCCATGACTGCTCCTCCGGGCCATAGCCTTTCCACGCAACCAGGTACCACAGCTTCCCCCTGCGCCATTTGGACGCCCGTATGCCCGACACTTCATACTCCACCTCCGACTCCACGCATACCGGCCTAGGTGTCCCAGACGGCTTGGAGGGTGCTGGTTTGAGCAATGATACATGAAAGACAGGGTGTATCCGCAATGACTGGGGCAAGCACACCTTCACGTTCACGGGACCCATACACTTGGTAATTCGATAGGGGCCCATGTACTTGGGATGGAACACACTGTTCTTTCGAAACCTCATGTTTCTTGTGGATATCCAGACGTAGTCTCCAGTGCGGTACAGTGGCCCGGGCCTTCTCTTCCTGTCTGCCGCAGCCTTGTATCTTCTCTTGGCCTCTATTAGGACAGCCCTTGAGCGCATCAACGTGTCTTTTATGTGTGCCACCCTGTCCGCTGTGGCGGGAATCCTGTCCTCTCTGAACGGATGTAGAAATGGCAAGAACCTGGGATGTTGGCCATAGTTGCTGTAGAACGGAGATGACTGTGTGGAGCTGTGAGTGGCGTTGTTATAGGCTATCTCTGCAACCCATAGCAAGTCGACCCATTCTTCCCTGCCCTGGTCCACAAAACATCGCAGATACTGTTTGAGCGTTTGGTTCAGGCGCTCGGTTTGGCCGTCCGTTTGAGGGTGGTAGCTGGTGGACAGGGCGGTCTTAACATGCAGCGCAGTGCACCAAGTCTTCCAGAATTGCGCAGTAAACTGCGACCCCTGGTCCGACACGATCACCCCAGGTAATCCATGCAGTCGTACCACATTCTTTAGGAGTAGTGACGCCAATTCCCCGGCCGTAGGGACTCTCTTGCAGGGGATGAAGTGCCCCATTTTCGTCAAGTAATCCACCACCACCAGTATTGCCGTCATCCCCTGGTCTACCGGTAGGCCCACCACGAAGTCCAGTGATATGCTATCCCATGGTCTATCCGGGGTCGGAAGTGGATGTAAGAGCCCTTGGGTTCGGCCATGGTCGACCTTCATGGTAGCACACGTAGGACACTCCTGTCCCCACCTCCTGACATCCACTCTCATGGTTGGCCACCAGAAATGCCGTCCCATGCTAGCCACCGTTTTTTCAAAGCCCAAATGACCTGCGCATGGAGAGTCATGGCACCAGATGAATGCTTGTTTCCTTAGCCTAGGCGTGGGTATCAATAGGCACCTGCCCTTCAGGGGTATCCCGTCCTTCAGCTGCCATTCTCTGTGACTGAGGAGCCACCTCCGCCATGCGAATGACCTGATCCCTCTCTTTATTCCCCTCAGGAAAGTATCCGGTTGGATAACCCCCAATACCATCCTCGGGGAAATGATGGAATGCTCGGTCGCAGGCAATGGTTCCTTAACTGCAGATTGACGGGACAGGGCGTCCGCCTTCCGGTTTTCCGTCCCCGGTCGATATGTGATGCGGAAGTTGAACCCCGCAAAGAAGATCATCCACCGCAGCTGTCTGGGAGAAAGGTGTCTTGTGGCCGTCATGAACTGTAGGCTCCGATGGTCCGTGTACACCGATACCACATGTCTTGCCCCCATCAACCAATGCCTCCATTCGGTGAAGGCGTCCTTGATTGCGAGAAGCTCCTTCTCCGCAATATGGTAGTTGCGTTCGGCGTCGTTGAGTTTGCGGGACATGTACGCAACGGGATGAAGCACCCCTGTGTCGTGGTTGCGTTGGGACAAGATAGCCCCCAGCGCCACATCCGATGCGTCCGCTTCCACCACGTAGGGGAGATCCGGATCGGGGTGAGCCAACACCGGCGCCTTACCAAAGGCGCTTTTCAGGGCCTCAAAGGCTTTGTTCGCTTCAGGGGACCAGACAAACTCCTTGGACTTCCTCAGTAGCTGTGTGATTGGGGCCACCAATCCTGAAAATCCATCTATAAACCGCCTGTAAAAGTTGGCGAAGCCAATGAAACTTTGGACGTCCTTCACGCTTTGGGGCACCGGCCATTCTTTCACCGCCTTGATCTTTCGTTCTGCCATCTCCTGTCCCTCTGGACTCAGCATCACTCCGAGGAATTCCACGGATGTGACGTGGAAGTCACACTTGCTGAGTTTACAAAACAGCATGTTTTCCCTCAGCTTTTGGAGCACAGCTTTGACGTGGTGTACGTGCTCCTCCACACTGGACGAATAGATGAGAATGTCGTCGATATATACGACCACATAGATATCCAACTCCTCCCTGAATACCTCATTCAAAAAGTACTGAAAGGCTGCCGGGGCGTTGCACAGACCGAACGGCATGACGAGGTACTCAAAAAGGCCGAACCTGGTCTTAAAGGCGGTCTTCCACTCGTCTCCGTCCCTCATGCGCACCAGATGGTATGCCCCTTTCAAATCCAACTTGGTGTAGATACGAGCTTTCTTGACCTGTTCCAGAAGTACACTGATGAGAGGCAAGGGGTACCGATTCTTTACGGTTATCGCATTCAATGCCCTAAAGACCACACAGGCTCTCAGCTCCCCATTAGCCTTCGGGATGAAGAAGAGTGGCGAGGCGGCCGGAGACTTGGACGGGCGGATGAATCCTAGCTTGAGGAGTTTATCCAGGTACCCCCGGAGATGCACGTTTTCAGGCTCCGTTAGGGCATACAGCCTGCCGCTGGGAACGCTGGCCCCTGGCACCAGGTCGATCTGGCAGTCAAACTGTCTATGTGGTGGTAGCACTTCCGCCTTCACCTCATCAAATACATCCTCAAAACTGTGATAAGCCTGGGGGAGAGCCACATCTTTTTCTGCCGCTGTAGCCACCGTCTGACTCCCGCTCTCATCTGCGTCAAGGGATTCCGTTCTTATTCCACAATGCAGGATGCAATACGGTGACGTCAGTTCGATGCGATGTGTTGGCCAATCCACAGAGGGGTTGTGTTTCTGTAGCCACGGCAATCCCAATATGACGCCATATTGGGGCGCTCGGATGATGTTAAAATCGATTTGTTCCAAACGGTTCCTCCCACATCTCATCGGAAGGACCCCCGTGTGCTGCCCGATGGGCCCCGTCACCAATCGCCTACCGTCTACAGCATAGACGTCTTCGGGTACAGCTTTGGGAAGAAGCACTAGCCCTAGCCTGCATGCCTCGTTGTGGTCCATAAACATGCCAGTGGCCCCTGAATCCACCATGGCCACAACGGGTATCCACTGGTCATGCACTCCCACGTGCACTGTGAGAAACAGGTGTCGTTGTCCCTTAGAGACCGAGTTGGAAAGTGAAGGGATGGATGAGTGACTCTGAGATGCCCCTTCTTTGGTCTGGGAGTCCTCTAGTTTTCCGCCGGTACATCCACCACGGCTGTTACCGACCGGTTGGCCCGATAACGTGACGTCTTCGGTTTGGCAGGGCATTCACATACGTAGTGGCCTTTTTTGCCACAATATAGGCACAATCCTTGTTTACGGCGTGACTCTTTCTCCGTGGCTGTGAGGCTCGCTCGTATTGCGCCGATGTCCATGGGTTCTCCCTTGGATGCGGTGGAAGTTTCAGGACTTCCCACTGTCACATAGGATGGAAGGGAGTTTCCTTTTCTCCCATGATCCCCCTTTCGTTCACTTAGCCTATGTTCCAGCCGTAATACCAGGTTGATAAGGCCCTCACATGTCTTGGGTTGTGGGTCAATATGAGCCACGGCGTCCTTGAGCTCATCGCACAGCCCGTGATGGAAGAGCGCCGTCTGTTTAGCAACAGGCCACTTGGTTTCCGCAACCAGCCTTCGGAACGCGTTGAGATACTGCACCAGGTCGTTGGATCCCTGTCTCAACTCAACCATTTCACGGTCCGCCGTGTACGAGTCAGCCCTTCTGTCGAAGACTTTCAGGAATTCCTCGCGAAAAGCACCCCAATCACATAAGATGGGGTCGTCCCTGCTCACCAGAGGTACGGCCCATTGTGCCGCGTTTCCAGCCAAATAGGATATAAGGAAAGCCACACAAGCCTGACTCGTGGGGAACGCCCTTGGTTTGCACGATAAATGTAGCGCCACTTGTGTGAGGAATACCTGCACTGTGTTAGGATCCCCACTGTACCTCTCTGGTGTTGCCAAGGGGACGGCTACCGGCATTTCCACTACTACTGCAGGGGTCTGGTTCGTGAGGGAGGTGCTGGGCGTGAGCGGGTCCAATTGGATAGCATCCAGTCTGGCTTTTACATCGGCTGTTTCTTGCCTGGAGGCAGCCAATTCGATTTGCACGGTCGCTAAAGCAGCCAGCATATCATCAAGTGTTGCCATGTCTGTCATCGACCGGGAGACAGTTAGTGTTATTAAGGTCGGATATTTTGTAACGCCCTGAACGTCTCAGGATCGTTTAACAGACACGATAATGAGAACGCAACCACTTGTGAAGGTTTAGTTATTTTAATGAAGGCAAAAATAATACAAGGAATAAACAAAGGTTATAGTCACTGGAATCCTCCAGGCTAAGTACGTTACCAGCCCACAGCACGGATGGTCCTAACCGTCCTCTGCATATACGCCGATCCCGGCGTATGCCAACAGAGGGCAGAAATGAAATGGCCGACAATGCCAATCGGTAGGCTGCGAGGGGCACGAAGAGTGTTGGGGAGAATCGAGGAGTCAGGGAAACACCCAGCCGGGGTCTCTACCTGAAGGGAGCAGCCGCTCAACCTCTTCCTCAGACTGCACCGGGACGCGGAGTCACCTCCTGGTGATGCGTCACCGATACCCCAATCACAAGCAAAGAAGACTGAACCGAGAGCAGCCGCTCGATCGATCCTGTGGACTTCCGAGTCTGTAACGCGGCAAACACCTCCTGGTGTGCGTTACAGCTGGCAGTCCCTGTATCTCTGGTCGGGCTGGGAGTTACGACTCCAACCAGCAAAAGCGCATTGCGCTTTGACTCAGCCGAGTCAAAAAGCGAAGCTCAATGGTTATCCGGTAGAGCTTCCGGGTCCTTCACAGGTGACGATGGGGCAAGACACGGCCCAGGGAGTAACGACTCGACCTACCTCCGTTCTTGCCTTACTGGAGCACCACTCCGGAACACTGCTCTTCACTAAGCAGGTACGTCGGTGTAAACACAATATCCGACAGCGTTGTACCTCCCGGTTCCTCCCTTTATAGGGCGTGTTTTCCTTGAGTTATGTAACAGCTCTCCTGTTTACATAAGGGCGTGTTTTCCTTGAGTTATGTAACAGCTCTCCTGTTTACATAAGGGCGTGTTTTCCTTGAGTTATGTAACAGCTCTCCTGTTTACATAAGGGCGTGTTTTCCTTCCCTCGCATGACAGGAATTCTTGACAGAAAGATCAGAAAGTACCTCACGTAAGCATCACCCAAGGTGCTACTGGTTGGTACTCACCAGTTTTCTCACATTGTCATCATTGGTAACTTTCATGACCAGAACAGAAAAGGGGAAAGTGGAAAGATATTATGCCCAATTTTTGAAGTTGTGTGAGAAAAAGGTGAAGGAAAATAAAAGTGTGGTGTCAATGTTTGTGTCATCCATCAACCATCTAGACCCCGTAACGTGAAAATGGGGAAATTGCTTTTCCAAGCTAAAATGAGTTGTGGCTCACTTGTAATTGTACATACTTTATTCTTTGCAGTGACCGCACTCAGATTAAACACACAACATGTTTAGACCATGATAATTGGAACGACCAACAGTCAGTGGAGAATCTATAGTGCTAGGCAGCATATACACCCCCTGCAGCTTAGCCAGGCTTTCACTGAGCGCCTCGTTGATATTTGGGGATCACTACCTGACGTACTGGCACTAGTGGGGGAGACTGAAATGATGTCCTGGATAACGTCCATGATAGATGCCACCCCACCAAAACACACCACATACAAAGGGAGCCTCGAATGGGGCATATGATACAGACCTTAGGCTGGACTGATCCATGGCATACCCTTCACCCTTCAAACGCTTGCTATACATACTTCTCAAATGTCTATTAGTCGTTCTCCAGATTGGACTATATTTTCATTGCAAGAGAACATATTCACAGAGTGGTGGCGACTGAGAATCTGCCCAGAGTGTTGTCAGACCACTCCCCGGGTCAACCCCAGTTACAAATAAGCCCTGGGTGACCCCTATTTCATTGGCGAATATCGCACTAGCATCTTAACAATCCGACCTATAAAACCAAACACCACACAGCTCTGATAGAATATTTTTCATTAAATTAAGCACCTGCAACCTCTGTCAAAGTACTATGGGAAACCATGAAACCCACTATCTGCGAGTTCAATATTAGTCAATGCACAGCTGCCAAACACTGAAAAAGAATGACTCTACTACAGCTCGAATCTCAGATATTAGAATCTGAGCACAGCGCATTAGAGTCAAATGGTAATAATGCCCACAGACACTTGGTAATCTTGCAGAGAAAACACCAAACCATACTACTCGAGGAAGCCAAACATGCATGGCAGGCCACGCAAAGCAGGATATATCAATGGGGGGGGGGACACATTAGGGAAGCTTTTGCATAGATTGTGTCAATACACTCTAAAACCGATAAACTTACCTGTTATTAAATCACCCAAAGGAGAGATGATAACCGACCGAACAACCCTAGCCAAGACCTTTGCCGAATTCTATCCTTTGCTCTACACTAAGGCCCACATGCATCAAAACAAAAACCGGTCGCAAACGGGCAGATTCTCAGAATCTTCCCCTTTGCGACCGGTATTTTTGCATTTGGCATGCATCATCCCAAATGCAAAAATCGCAATTTAAGTAATCTCTAAATTGCGATTACTTAAATTGCCATTGCATTTAAGGAATCGCAAATTGAGGTTCCTTAAATGCAATGCATTAAAGTAAAAAAACTAGCTATTTCGCTAATAGGGGGAGCAAATTACCATGAAGTAGAACTTCATGGTAATTTGCAAAAACTTTGAAAAATGCACTAAAGTGCATTTTTCAAAGTTCCATTTTACACACACACATGCCCTTGGGGCATGTGTATGTGCAAGATGTACTCATATGCAGTGGTGTCAAAAGGACACCCTGTTGCACCCCTGAAATTGCATTCTCAATTTGCGATTCTCTAATTGAGAATCGCAAATTGAGAATGTCTTCTCATTAGGAATGAATGGGGAGGTATTCCTTAATTGCGAGTCGCAATTTGCGAGTCGCAATTAAGGAATGTTTAGAAATCGCAATTTTTTAAGCGATTTCTACATGCATAGCCGTTTGCTATTCCTTATTAGTGAATCCTTATTTTTCGCTAATAAGGAATCGCAAATGGCATTGTTGATGCATGTGCCAGATAGCCTTTTGCTATTTCTTATTAGCGAATCTTTATTTTTCGCTAATAAGGAATTGCCAAATGGCATTGTTGATGCATGTGCCAGTAAGCACGAAGTTATATCCGAGTCCCAGATTGAGGACTTCTTCCAAGACATACTGCCCAGGGCCTCTAATGGTGCACGAGGTTCCCTCGGAGACCCCAACTCACTTGAGGAACTTACTTCGGCCGCATCTGAGATTGCATCGGGTAAGTCACCGGGACCCAACGGATTCCTGAGTGATTTTTTTCAAATCATTGCCAACCATTCTGGGGACCCATTATCTTGCGACCATTGAGGAATCCCTACAGAATAAAACCCTGCCGCTAGACTGGAGACCGGCTGAATTCGTCGTCATCCTTAAACCAGGTTCCCCCCAGATCTATGCACATCCTACCGGCCGATATCCCTCATAAATATTGAAGCCAAGCTGCTTGCTAAAGTGCTGGCTAATAGATTGATCCCACATCTCACAGACTTAGTCCATCCAGATCAGGCAGGGTTTATGCCACAAAGATTGAGCCGACACAACATCCGTAGACTACACAACGCGATAGCCGCCATTGATCTCTTGGACAGACCAGCCGCCCAACTCTTGGCCGATATGGACAAGGCTTTTGATTCAGTCAGCTGGACATATTTATTTATACTATTAAGACATCTAAACATGGGCCCCCGATGTATTGCAGTGATCAGGTTACTCTACACTAACCTAGTGGCTACAGTTAGAGTGGCAGGCATCACATCGGCCCCCTTCCCAATCCAACGGGGCACCCGTCAGAGATGCCCCCACTCCCCCCACTATTCGCTCTGGCCATGGAGCCACTTGCAGCCTGGGTGCGATGTGACACACTTCATTGTGCTTTTGAATGGATTCCCGATATCTCTGATCGTATAGCATTATACACTGACGACATCCTATTCTTCCTGACTGATCCCCACCGGACTGGCCCTCGGATACTTCAAATTATGCACATTTTCGGTGAAACATCTGGCCTCTACATGAATACTGCCAAATCACAAGTTTGGCCGGTCAGAGGGCCACTTGGGAGTGGTTGGTGGGCGGAGGGACTGACATTGGCCACTCAGAGAAATGAAGACATGGTCCTCACACCCCTTATCATTGTCCAGCAGATCGGCCATATTTAAGATGGTGTCTCTCCCAAAACTGCAATACCAACTACAGTCCCACCCATACCCGAACCCTACGTCCTGGTTTAGTCAACTGAACGCAACACTAGAGCAGTTCCTGTGGTGGGGGTGGCACAGCCAGGGTGGCCTTACGCACCTTCATGCAATCCACATACTGCGGGGGTATTGCCACTGCGGATATTTCCTCCTATTATGCAGCCATACAGTTACTTATTCTGAATGAATGGTGGTATGGACCCAGAGATGAGCCTGCATATAGGATCGAACGATGGCTCATGGGAGTACCATCCTTATATTCCCTCCTGTATAGTAGATCTGATCCTAAAGACCTCCCCCCTGCCACACTGGTGGTGATTATGACCCGGCGGCAGACCCTTCACCGTATTGGCTGGTGGGGGCGTCTCACGCGAGAGACCCCATTGTGGCAAAACTGCCTGCTTCCACAGGTATCAGACCTTCCGGGGTTTGGTGGCCGGGATCATATCGGCATCGCAACCTTGGGAGACGTTATGAAGGGCCCTGTTCTGAAATTCTTCCAGGATCTTAAAAAGGAATTTTCCATGCCCCATCAACAATTCTATAAATATTTACAGTTACGGCATGCCCTAGACCCCTATATCAAGGATTTAACGTTCAACCAGAATTTTACCCTCTAGAAGGCAAACTCCTGATGGGGTACCCAGGGGACCATTTCTAAAATCTATCAGACCCTAGTAAAGAACAGTCCCACAACCCTGGCCGATCTGCGCTCTGCATGGGATGTAGACATAGGACCGATAGATGACTGGTCCGAGGCACTTCAATCACCAGGTGAGTCTGCAAACTCCACCAGCCACCGCTACATCCAATTCAAATATCTGCATAGAGTGTATTATACTCGACATAGACTGTGGAGGGCGGGATTGATCAATTCCCCACAGTGCCTTCAGTGCCGCTCAGAGGAAGGTACGTTCGTACAGACAACCTGGTCATGTTCAGCCCTTGACCGGTTTTGACAGGGGGTACTCAATAGCCTCACAGCGGTACTAGCATGGGACATTCCCAGATCCCCCAAACGTACACTTTCACATTGCACAGTAGACATTGGGGGCAATCATGATAAAAGACACTTATTATTCTTAGGCCTTACCCTTGCCAAGCGAGAAATAGCCAGATAATGGAAAGCTGACACCCCACCTCGCATATCGACATGGAAGAAGGGCATGGACTACATTATGGAACTAGAACGTCCTGTATTCATAGCCCGAGGCTGCCCACAGAAACATACTAAGATATGGAATAGGTGGGCCACGTACAGGAACATCTCCCTAGAGACACACAATCCAGCTGATGGACGAATAGTAAACAAGATTATAACATTCACATAGCAATGATGAGCTTATAATGGCATTACACTGCCCAAGACAGAGATGTGAACTCTTAAAACTACAAGTAACAGATTAGGTACACTGTTCGGTTTTGATTGATGTTTGTGTTGTTGCTTCCAACTTGTTATTCAACTGTACACGAAGAAATATGGACTACAATTGCCCCTTTTTTTGGTACATCTTTCTGATGCTATGTATGTTTCTCATTGTTCGCATATTTCATCCTGAGCCTGATAAAATCAATAAAATATTTCTTTTAAAAAAAAGTTACATGATTTATTTTGACTACTAGTCTTAACACCTTGTCAGTCTTGCAAGGGTGTGATTGTCATGTACCCATATTGCAACAGAGGTTTAGAGGAGGGAAGGTAGTGGGTGGTCAGATTTGTTGGCGATCAAATCACAGATTTTGGTTATTTCTAACTTGAAGAACTTGAGTTGGTCTGCGCAGAGTTTAAAGATATATGTGGGTCTGGATTAGGCAATTACTGTTATACAGTAAAGATCTCCTTCATTTGACTAAAGGCCTCAATTAATTTCGTCAACTAACCATTTTTAGCTCTCTTGATGGCTATGTGGAAACTTCTCATATTTCTTGCAGAGAGCTTGTCAGAGTTATAAAAGTAGATATAGGAATACTTGGACTGGATTTGCAGGCTCCCATGAAAATCATTCATGTTGCTCATTTACTGAGCATGTCTCCTGTAATTTTGAATACAAATCATATTTTCTGTGGGCTAAAAGAGGAAGCTACATAATTTTCATCCCAGTTAAGCTGCAAATATGTTTCTCTAGTTTCCAAACATAGTAGTTTGGATAGTTTGAGTTCTTCTTTTAATTGTAATGACTTACCAGAATCCTATTTCTTGTTCCTGTGAGTTTATTAAGTTTTGCTTTTGCGCTTCCATGTCTAATGTCTTCATAAGCATTTGTTTAATATTATTAGGTACTGTACATGAGATCCCTGGAAAATCGTTAAGTTCTTAGAAGTATCATAGTGAGCGAAAAATGATTAACTTGAATATGGATCCGGAGTGAATATCAATGGTGGAAAACCTTTACATGCAGTCCGCCCATTACCTTTGTGTTTTTGTCAGTGAAAACCTTAGGTGCTACAGGTATGCCCAGGTGTACATCCCATCCTCACCATGCCACAAGATTACAGCTAAACTTAATTGGCAAGTTCTAAGTAGGCTGAAGCCAGGCTGTGGGAGCGTGTGTTTCTGTTTAGAGAGGACCTGGCATGGCAGTTCAAGCTAGACTGTTCCTCTTGAGGCATGGGCAAATATGATATGAATATGACAGGTCTCTGTCTGAAGTGGCCTAGTGGGTATTAAACAATGGTCTGGAATGCGGCCCAGATTGATTACCAATGAATGAAACTTTTTGCAAACATTCCACCTGTCACCTTTGTGTTTTCCACCATGCCGGAACTCTTCAGGACTGGAGGCACCCAGGGATGCTCAGCTGGCAGCACACCTTCAGGCTGTTCTTCTCGATAATCTTTTAGAGCATTGTTACCTCCTATGCTGTCAGGCAGCTCACTGTAGGAATCCATTCAATACTACCTCACCAGGCTCTGTTAGTCATGCAGACTCTGCCCAATAGTATCCCGCAATCCCATCCACCCTTCCTGACAAACAGGTTTCGAGATGCTTCCCAGTCTCCTGGGCACAGTAGCTGGGCCGGCTCTTGAGAGGGCCAGCTGTTGCACTGCACTCCCATACAAACACACTTGGCATAAGACCGAATCTGTAGGAAAAAGTCATGAATACTCTCTAAGACTTAAGTGTTGCTTAATTGACATACCTACATTTGTTCTAGACTAACTCTTTTATGAAGAAATTCACAGAATTATAGTCAGGTTTTGTTTTTAACCAACAGCAGTAGAAGAGTACATTTCCTGGCATCCGAGCCTAGCCTCCTACTTCTAACCATCCTAAACATAATTGTAACTTTTGTGGCACACCACTTTTTCGAAACAGGGAATATCCTTTTTTGTCAGTAGAGAAATATTTTGCACATTACCCCTATTAAACAGGAGACTCCCATCTTCCCTTTCCAAGCTTGGGAACACTCCTATATTTGCATTTTCTATGTGCTTATGGGAAAGGAAATACCATTGAAAATATGGAAGAACATCTACAAAGTTATGACTTTATGTACATTCACAAGGATTTACATGGTTACCCTTCCTGTAAAAACGATTGCTTCCCCTTTCCCTACCCTAAACATATTTACTACTTAGTAAAGTTATACAGAGTAAGCAGTCTTTTACTCATATGTAAGTCAATTTTCTGTCAACAAATTACCAAATCCTGATTTTATTATTTGGTATTTCCATTTACTAATGTAAATAAAATGTTATGTGCATCTGAGTAGTGCTTAGATAAACATAAATAATAAAGAAGAACTGACCCTGTTAAATCACAGCTTGACGCTGCTGAATGAATTTGTTTCTGTATCAAAATCTTCCAACAAGAGAAGAATGTACTAAACACTATATAATGATGTGTGAAGGAGGGTGTAATATCAAATATAAATAGGTCTTATCAACTGCTTCTCTTTTGATTGGCAGTAGTGTTATAAATTATAACCATACAGAAGAAGAGACAACAAATGATAGAGATCGATGGTCCTCTAATGAGTTATGACTAACAATAGTTCTGGACCTGGGGCTTTTGAGACTAAAGTGCTGTTATTTGGTTGGTGACTTTGAATTGTCATCCTAGCCCAATCTAAGCGTGGTTTACAGCTGAGAAAGATCCTGAATGTTTTGCATGACTGGCAGTGCAGAGCATATATTTATAAGAAAATAGTTTGCATTATTGACTAGAGTACTTACAATCAAACTATATATCTTCTTTAGACTCCATAAAACATTTATTGCATTAGATAGGCTAGTGAAAAGTGAAACTGACTACTTAGTTTTGTAAAATGTGTTAGGAATAAAACACAACGTATCAGGAAGTCTAAAATCTAAGGGGCTGATTACAATGGCGGCCGGACTTGAGTCCCCCCGCCATCATAGTGGGATTGCCCACCTGTAAAGCGGCGGTCCTGCACCCCTAATTACGATCGCATCCAGCAATTTAACATTGGGGCAGATGCTGCTGGCTGCAGCACCTGCTGCAATGTCAAATGGCCATGTCATGCATTTCCCTGCAGAACGTGGCAGGCACCACGTGGTGCCTGCTACCTTGTGCACCATGGGTACCCCCGCCTGTGCACAATTGGCTCCCCAACACAGAGGGGGCCCGCAACTGGCCCCCGAGTCCTGCCTCTGCCAGCCTTAAGGCTGGCTGACTCCAGCATTGTAATCTGGCGGGCGGCGCCTGCTAGGCACCCCCGCCATATCCCCGGTGTTTTCCGCTCCACCAGGCAATCGAGACGATTGCCTGTGGCAGAAGCATGGCGGGCAGTCTTTGCTCCCGCCACGCTTGCGGAACGCATCCCCCCGCCATCCTAATGTGGCGGGGGGAAATAGGCATTCAGATGGCGGAGGGACCGCCACCGCCCGGCTGGCGGTAGTGGTCCCTCCGCCATCGTAATCAGCCCCTAAGTTCTGTTTAATGCAAAATAGCAGCAGCACAGCAAAACAATTAATAGGCACTTGTTGTTTCAATAGAAAAGAGCTCTCACTAGCAAATGGTATGTTGGAGCATAATGCTAAAATGCATAGAATTTAGGACAGTTTATGTAGGTTTTCTCACCATACATGTCTATGGAAACTAATTTATGTAGGAAACTTTTCCTTTCAGCAAGAAATTCTGAAATGAGCAGGTGACAGGATCTTCTTCCTGGGAAAGCACAAAAAGGAGATATCATTCATGGGCACAATATTGAGCTCATTATTCTTTTAAAATGTTGCTTCAAGCTCCCAGGTTTAAAAATGAGATCATACTTTCAGAAATGTGCAAATGTACAATCTTCGTTAACATGGCTTCTGGGCCTACTGGAACCATGAAATTTAGCAACCCTATTTGAGGCTGCTGGATGCTGCAAACCAATACAAAATGGTATTCATACTTGCTTATAAAGTAACAGTAATCACTTAACTTATATATTTGAAAAAAAGTAACACTGTGATGCATAGGAATACATGAATACATTGGAATACATGCTTTTTTATTTTCAAGATGGTAGACGTCTTCAGTCACACTAAACGTGAGCTCTGGAGGTTGGGTGTGTATTTGGGAAGTGCATTATGGAATCTTATTGTCCTCTCACATCCACTACAAAATTCTAGTTTGAAGTACCCATGGTACCCCCAATAAATCCAGAGACAAACATCTGGTGGAGCAAAGCAGTGTTTTCCAGCAACCAGACAGTTGACATACAAGACATGTTTTGGCACCCTGGTTTCACCTTTTGAAGTGCGCCCTACATGTTATATGTAAAACCCCAGCAGATCTGCACAGGCAGGATTTGACATTCAAGCAGAATTTGACACTGTAATGTTAAAATGAGGCCCACTGTGATTGGAGCATGCCCGGCAAGAGGACAAAAGAAGTGCCCTGCCCAGGTGTCAGCGAACATTTGCCTTTGACAGCGAAGGCCTCTTTGAAGTGCGCCCCAAGAATATATGTAAAACCCCAGCACACCTGCCAAGCAAGATTTGACATTCGAGCAGGATTTAAAACTATAATGTCAAAAAGATGCTCAGACCCCCACCCTGCATACTCTGTAAGGATCAGAGGGGTCATCGCCACCCATTAAGGTCAGCCTATTGTTCGTTTCTGGGAAGCATTTCACACCCATTCACACCTATTGAAATGTTAATTACTTACTGGCAGAAGTGGGTGAAAAAATGCAAATGAGTCTCCTTAATATTGATCAAAAATCTGACTTCACCACTGAATTGTATTTTTAATAACGATTAAAAATAGCTGTTTAATTAGTTTTCTAACAGTTTCTAACTGAAATTAGCATTAATAAATGTAATGATGTAATTATTCCTATGGAATAGCCAGCCTTGCTACAGTGAAAAAAGCTTTGGTTCTTTTTCACTGTAATATTGCATATTTAACATTAAATTCCTACAAGCCCTACTTTAAAATACCATGCACCCTGCCATATTATCAACAAAACAAATATAGGTGCGATGTATAAATATTTAAAAGGACCATTTTGAACTGTAAAAGTGGTTATATTTCAAGTCAAATTTGCAATGTAAAACTACAAAAGCCAGGCTACAAATGTTAGGCCTGCAGTCATGTTTGCGCTGTCACTGTAGTGGGTGGCATAATGGGTGCTGCTGTCCACTTGTGACATTTAACTTACGGGCCCTGGGTACATTTTGTACCATATACTAGGGACTTAAAAGTAAGTATAATATGCCAATTACGGTATGCCATGTCATCATTTTGAAAGGGGGACCATAGAACCTTTATCAAAATATAGGGTCCAGCAGAAGGTAAAAAATCCATAGTGGAGTTGTAGAATGGGAATATTTCGTACAATATTCATCTTCTTGGCATTGCGATCTGTGGAAATCTTAGACACATGAATGACAAGAGAGTGGTCATTTCCTCAAACTAGTCTGAGCTAAATCAGTAGATATTTTTGTGACCCAGCTACAGACAGGGCTGGTGCTAGGTATGGCCAGTGTGGACAGCTGCCCAGGGCCCCACTCCTGCTCCCAACCCTGGGGCCCCATCAGAGCACGAGGCCCAGGGAGCAGGAGAGATGCAGCACTGCAAGGCCCAGAGGAGGCAGGGAGTGGCCCCCCTGCCCTGGACCTTGCAGCCATGGGCTGAAAGGGCTTTAGAAATCTAATTGCTACATCAGCATGATAACAGCGATTAGAAGGGTGCTTGAAATGCCCTTAGGTGTGAAATGAGCCCTGCCCCTGTGGCATGAATGAAAAGCAGGGTGCCCTGCAGGGCTCACAACAAAAGAAAAAATGATGTCCTCTTCCCAATGGGCGTTACTCACCTAGGAAAGGGCAAAGAGAGGTGTGTCAAGAAAATAAAAAAACATGCTTCTTTAACAAAGAGGCATTTTACCCTAGTACACTGGAATATATCACTCCATTAAAATATATTTATTAAAAGTGAGAGTTATGAAACAAGAACTGAGAAACATTCCTGTCCCTACCCTCATGGTAATGGTATTAGTGAGCTAAGAACAGGGCCACTAGAGTTATGTGGCTATATGGACCAAATCAGGTGGCAGAGCTTACTAACTTATGCAGCAAGGACAAGCAAATTATGTGACATAATGCAGCATATTTTGTGATAATATCACCTCATTAGTTAGTGATTTCTACATGTTTTTACTATCTGGGCAAAGGTTTTGATCTCATAAATACCAGTTTGACAAACAAATACAGCAATAGGAAACAGAAAGATGACCAGTCACCCTTTGCAAAGTGCTTTCCACTGTTCAGCAACAACTGTTGCTGTGTTTTTAGTAACATTGCTCTAGAAAAGTTTTTTTTATTTTTGTTCAAAACTGATGATTAAGCAGAAGATGGCTTATGTGGCAAATGCATAATTATGGGTCACATGCAGTGACAGCAAAATTGCATCATTTCATTGGCCCTGACTAAGAGGCATGTCAGGGTTCATGAGTACCCAATATGTGGAATAGATTTGTAGTCAACATGGAGCAAAATGATAGTCTATTACATCAAACACAAGAGGTCTCTGCACACTCCATACCCTGAATGCAGGCATTTGAAAGTACTCTGATGTTTGATAATGAGTTAAATATATGTTAATTAATAAAGCATTTGCGTAGGATCACACAAGTTGGTCAAGCAGGAAAGCTGAGATTGATCCCAGATTTTCCAATTTTGCACTATGCATCCTGCCACTGCATTGGTATCTTTTTATGACTTTAAAAGAAATGGTTTGAATTTAATTCATGGAAGATGAGACTAAAGTCTGGGTGATGTGAAGGGTCCACATTACATTTTTTGCAGTTTTACATAGCACAATCCATGGCCATGGACATAATAGCGCTTCACAACAAACACAGACTACTTTAGTATTTTTTCCAGCCCAGAGACATGCCTGGATTCAAAGGGTGCAGATCTGAGGCCAGAATTCATGCCTGGCTCTCCAATGATGCATGGTGGCCATCTGTAACCACTAGCCCACATCGCCTCCTGTGAAAGCTTGGCTCATTTTGGTCTTGAGGCTCCTAGAGGACCTTGAGCTGACCTGTGAGCAAAGGAGGAAAAGGGAGAAGTTGATGCAAAGGGGGCAGAACCAGCAAAGAAAAGTTGTGGCAAGGGAAGGTGAGAGGCTGCGTCATAAGATGAGAGGAAAGGAGTTGAGCATTGAGAGGAAAGATGACAAGGGCACCTCACCGTGGGACTCCAACTGGTCGCTGGCTGAACGCTACCCCATATTCAGAACCCACACCTGGAACCTCGGAATAATCAACAGCAAGCTGGACATCACTGCACAAGTCAACTGTGTCACTGCATCCTGCTTCAACACTCTAAAAATGTTGAGGAAGATCTACACATTGCTCACAAGCAACACTAGAAAAACTGCCACACATGCCCTAGCCACCAACAAGTTGGTGTATGGGATCCCATCTATGGTGGGAATCACCAAGAAACTCACTAGAAGACTACAAACCATCCAGAACTCAGCATCAACCTCCCAAACAGAACTCACATCACATCACACCTTATGGAACTCCACTGGCTCAAGGCACTAGACAACTGAGCCCCCCCCACTTAAACAGTGAAATCTCCTCTCAAAACCACCCAGACCCCTCCCCTCAGCAAGACTTCTACTCGCACACATCCAACGCATACACTGCGAAAAGATCAGAACGGTTGTTCACTTACATCCCTCCTAAAGCATGGAACGTCCTCCCATTCCACACCAGATCCTCCTCCTATCTTCTTGAATTCTTGGTGTTTCAATTAACCAACCTTCCATAGGCATGGCTAGGCACACACGCCAGCTCAGTGCCAGGATACCCTCATGGGTGACAGTGTGCTTTACAAATGCACATAACAACATGGATGTAAGAGTGGCAGAATCAGAAAGAGAAGGTAAGATGCTTGGGGAGAGATGAGAGGTGAAGAGGTAATGCAGGGGTGAATTGGATATAACAAGGGGCTGACCCAGCAAGCGTAGGTAATAGGTTGGGCAAGAGATCACATGAAATGTAGAGTATGGAAGGGAGAGGTTGATTTATGTGGGCAGAATCATCAAAAAACATAGGTGGTCGAAGAAGCTAAAAATGTTGATGAAGTTGTGTACTGCTAAGCCCTTTGAGCCTTCTGCTGAAGTTTGCATTTTTCTATCTCTATTTTCCATGTGAATTTTTTTTTTTAAGTCTTCGTTTTGAGATGCACGTGTCCTTCTTCGCAAAGGATTATGATCTTGAACCATCATCAATGTATACTCTATTACTCCACTTGACCTTTCTGTTAAATCTCACTTCCAGTGGAACCCCTTCTTTCACATGTCCTGACTGGATATTTAGAGATCATATCTCCTGCCCCGAACTGCTTTTGCAGTATCTTGCTTGCCTCATCATAAGTGCCTTCCAATGTAAAAACTAAAAAAAGCTGTGTTTGTGTCTCTGCTCAATAATCCTTCCGCAGGCCTAACACTTCTTCACATCTTCTGTCATCTCTTTACTATATGTTTCTCAAATATCCCACAATATTTTTCTGCAAAGGAAAAAATGCAGAAACATATTTTGATACCTTTTCTTGCATCAGGCAACAGGTGATTACTTGGTAGCATCTGTGGAAGATACTTTTGTTTATGATTGCTGTTTCAGAACTGATTGTTTCATTTAATTTGGATAAGAGTAATTCCTTTTAGACTGCTTTAGGGAGCAGTCAAAGCTTACTCGAGGAGGTGATAAAGGTATTTTAACTCAAATATGCTTTGTTGTATTGCTCATACCTAATTAGCACCTTATCCAGCTTGCTTAGCTATATCATTTAAACAGGACTTATTCAGAGCAGGTGATCATGGAATGAAACACCAAAAATGAGTTCTATGACGAATAGTCCCCCAAAACCCAACAAAAATATCTCTGTGTGTGCAAAGTTTCCTGCAAAGTGATAACGGACAGAATTCCACCCTGCAAGACTCAAATGCTGCGAGTCCCAAGGAAGAGGCTAGATTCAGGTAGGAAAGGTGGAGAATCCACAGTCAACTGATAGGGCTATGGCCGGGCCACTTACTGAGATGATTTGTTTCTTACTGTGGATAAACTGGGCTCCTTACTTGGACTGGCTTGGCTGGTTGTGCATTACCGACAAGTCTGCTGCAGTCTTAAGGTTGGATTGCACACAGCCATTCTGACTTTGCTTGCGAAGACACCTGGCTCATATTTATGTGCAGAATGACATGGGGACAACTGGGGCAAGCAAAATATGATGTGTGCCTCCTCCCACAACAAATAATCCCAAACCTAAGATAGTGATAGCAGGGATTGAGGAAGTGGCTGCCTTTCAGGCGCACAGCTAGAATTGGCCTCCTGTGGCAGATGAGGAGAAGAAAGGTGGGGTTTACAAGAGATGGGGCTCCGAGGAGGAAGGCAGCTGAGAAGCGAAGGGGCAATCCTTAGAGTAAATAGGTGCACATGGAGTGCTCTGCCAAACACTGAGCCTATGCAAGTAGGTAGCCAGTAGGTTCAGGGAAGCAGATCTTGCATTGGAGGTTGGAAGACCAAAAGTGTTTGGTTAGATACTTGGGGAGGGAATGGAGTGACTTGTGGATGATGGAATTGGTCTTGCATTCAATTACCTCTTCAACCGATATCCAAAGGATTTTCCTGAGGGCAGGCGCAATTTGATTACTTCTTAAGCTAAATATGAGTTGAGCTGCATGATTCTGTTACCTCTGCAATTTGGCAAGTGTCATCTCAGATATTAGGGACATTTGACTTAATTTCTTTTTAACTGTATGTCTTTGGTATTACTTTAGCATTTTTTTTGCAAGTCAGGAAACACCTCCGCCAACATACCTCTTCCACCTTGCTACATTTCCTTTCCATATAGCAGTAAACTGCAAAGAGTCTACTATAGTAAGCCCTTTTTGTTTTGTTGCTTCAATGTATCTCTTTAGTGACTAGCTCCCAGTGTAGCTTTGGCTATCTTTTTTCCAGTGCCACAAACGTTTTTCCCTTTTAGCCATCTGTTCATATATCTTTAAGTTAGATCCAATCTTTGCATCTGTTAAAAATGGAGTTGGACAGTAATTGCTTGGTTTATGCTCTCATATGCAGGCATGGACCAACCTTTAGTGCTGCTGCATGCCGATATGTTAGCCACCCCACCTGTGTATGACATTTGTGCTGTCTCCTCTTCTTATCTTTTGGAATCTGTGCTTTCTGTTGTTTGCAGTAGCTCTTTCAGGTCACTTAACCGATCTAGCCTTTATCTGTTTGTGATGATCGCCCACACCTGCTGAAAACCAAATGCCTTATCTTGAACTTTTACTACCATAAAGGAAGGGCTGGGGATTCACCTGAAGCCCCACTTTATAGTTCTGGGACAATCTAACTTGGAATGTTAATCATGCACTAATCTGTAAACCATTAGTGAACATTGTTGTAATCATATCAGTTTTGAAAAGAACTAGTCCTAGCCTTTTCAGCCAGTTTGAGTAATTTAATGTATTTCCAAGTAATTGATCCTTAAAATATCTGTACTCATTTTGTAGGATTATAATTTATATTTGTAGCCATTTTAGTGGTATCTATACTATGTAAGTAGTTTCTTGGCAAGCTGCTTCAACAAAACCATAAAATTAATGTTCATTTGATGTCCTTCCTGTGATGTCATCCTGTAATATCACAGCTTAGCAGGGCCTTTAATGTTCCTTCTCTGCCCAGGACCCCACAAACCCTAGAACCGGCCCTAGCTACATACAACATTGTAAAAGATACTTTAAAGTGTGCTTGGAGTGGACTTTAGGTCTGTTTCATTATTCAATTATTTTTTGTAAATTTCAGCTCCCCTTTCATCCTTATTCTTGCGTTTGCCCTGCCCAGAAGAGTATTTTAGTCTCATATGTTTTGAGTGGATTAGTTTTATCCTTCCACTGCTGATGTCATGGAACTTTTTTTTTCTTTGCATGTTTCTTTGCGTCTGTCTTTTAGCATTCTTAGCATTCTGTAGATGGCCCTTTCTCTTTTCCTTTGTGTGTGCACCGTCTTGTTGTTTCCCACCTTACTTCTTTCTCCTATCAGCAATCCTTTCAGACCGCTTTCCCTTTTGCAGCTAATAAACACTAAACCTGATTTCTTTCTTATCACAGAGTTATCAAATAAAAACAAGAGAACTCTAGTCCCAGTAATTTTGAATTGGAGCTAATATAGACTGCAACCTAAAAAAGAAAATAAATACACATTTCTTAAAATACTTATGTTTATTTATGTTTATTCATGTGTAAAAAATGAGAGACCAGAGGTACTAATGGACAGGTCCCAAAAAAAAGAGTGCAAATTGTGCACCAACTTTTTGCAAGCTGCCTGTCATTTTATGATGCAATATATGTATAGCAGATTACAGCTCAAAAAGTCCAGCCTTGTCAATAAATATTAATTAGGCAGTTCTCTTATTGCGACCACCTGGTATTGGCTACGAACATGAGGATGGCCGCCTGCAATGGACAGCAGACCATAATCACTGTGTTCACATTCCCACGTGGTAAACATTTTTTTTAAAGCAAGCAGTGTTCCTTAAAGGAAAAGATGCTGCTTTAGATATAATGTTCCTGCTTGAGAAGACATTGGGGGAAGCTGGACGACAGGATTCCCAAAGGGGAAGCTTTCAATGGAGACAACTTCCCCTTTCTGAATAAGTTACTATCTTCATTGAGCTGTCAGTAAGTTTGCAATTGTTCACAACTTCAATTGGAGTTACAAACCAATGATACATCTCATTGTGAATCGCCTATATTAGGGAATGCCCTTTCTCACCCTTTCTAAATGTTAGTCACACATGGCCCGATTCACAGAAGTAATCTGAGACAAAATCCTAAACTTACTACTTTGGTATTCACAGAAGGCATTTAATAGTAGTAAAGTTAGGAGTTTGTCTTAAGTCTGTCTTAAGTCTGTCGTAAGTCTGTCCTAAGTCTGTCTTAAGTCAAACTTAAGACAAAATCCTAACTTTACTACTACTAAATGCCTTCTGTGAATACCAAAAGTAGTAAGTTTAGGATTTTGTCTCAGATTAGTTCTGTTAATCGGCCCCACAATCTCCTTTGTAATTTTGAAAGTGTTTTCCCCTTTATAAAAATCTCTAAGACCCTTTGAAGTGAGAAGACAAAGCAACTTGGCCTTAGTATGATTTTGTAATATTCCAACATATCCTACATGCTACGCTTATATTAAAAGATGGGCAAAGTAACTTGGTTGACAAGTTTTCATCTAGCATTTGTGACAGTTTCCAGTCTGCTTTGTTCAAGCTGTGCAGTGCTCTCCTCCTTGCCTACTAGCCTATCCATCACGCATGTTAGTGAGTAGCCAAGGCCATGGCAAAGGTTTGCAGATGTCAACGTAAGCATGTTAAAAGTGAAGACGCTGCCATTTCCCCAGCATACAGGGATGAGAGAGGAGCGATAGCGGCTGATATGTTAACCATACTCCTGAAACTCTTCAAAGCCACTTTCTGCATCATCAGCTCTTACCTAATCATTTTGGTGAACAAGAATGTGCTAACCAGCTAGAAGTGAGGCTTGGGGCTAGGAAGGGTCTACAATAAGTGAAGTCGAACCAGCTGCCAGTATTGTGCTTTGAGCTCTGTTTGGAAAGTTCATCGCCATACAACATCTGAACACCAAGCGCTGCTGTGTATGGCGGTATACCAGTCAGTTACCTACTTTTGAACTGGAGGGATATACCTAATGAAACTGCACTGAATTATGTCAGATACCATACCAGATACTTCTCCATCCCGAACTCTTGGCATGGTTATGGGTGTGGCTTAAGGAAATGTTAAAGCTATTTTTTATTTGATATTTCCTATTGATGACCCTCTTTTTAAGAATCAGTTATACCAATAAAAATGTAACATGGATGAAGTTGCTCTGACCAGTGAAAATTCAACACCAGGAACAACCTAAACTATTTTTGGTTTTTCGATAAATAGATTTACAGAATGTTCTCAATTCCTGTTACTTCTGTGAAGAAGTTGCCACAGAGTCAACGTAGGCAGCACATGTACAGTAATGCTCTATAATCATGATGGTCAGTTGACTTATTGAAACCTTATAAAAATCCCTCCGATTTGAAGTTTTCATTGTATGGTACATTTCACTGCATTTATATGCTGCTTACTACCCCTGATGAGGCTTTCCTTTCGGCAATTAGCAGTTTACTCCTGAACCCAAAGTTAGAGATCAATCCATTGGTTTTTGTTGGTTATTGGGATTTGTCTTGTCATGCCATGGAAATCATTCCATGCATTTACCTCAATTCATTTGTGAATTTTTTTTTTTTTTAGGTCTAAACATTAGTGGGGATGTGAGTTCATAAAATGGTTGATGGAATACATATAAAGGCTAGAGGAGATTAGGCGTTAATTTGTAGAGATATAGAAGAATGAGGAGTTTTGATCTATGAGATGTGGTGTGAGCATTTTGCAGATATATAATGATAAAGGTTAATGACAACAGGTATGTGACTTAGAGTGGACTATACTCAGAAAGAGAAGGAATGCAGAGGATAGAAAGTAAAGAGAGGGTCACTCCAAGGGAAGAGGTTACATTTTTCATGCAGGCTTTTAGGAGTTGAAGGAGGTGAGCTTTTAATGCCTAGCCTGCAATGTTAATCTCACAGTTGAATGTGTTGATATGGTATTGGAAGCAGCAAGAAAGCATACTTGATAGATTTTCATTATTTTCCTGTATTTTTTGCACAGTTTTTGTGCTTTCTGTCACAATTTCCTTAGCCAAGATGGCATTTTATTTTTTTTAAATACAAAAAAGTAAAAACAAATGTAAAACCCAATTAAAAATAAATAAATGGTTCTTTTCAGAACCACCTTTCATGGAAAAAAATAAGCTGCATGAATGAATGAGTGCGTGAGTATGTGTATAGTGATTGAATCACTCAGTGAGTAGTGCATAAATGATTGAATGAGTGGTGCATGGATGATTGAATGAGTGCATCAGTGATGCTGGGATGATTGAATGAGTGCATACATGATGCATGGATGATTCAATTAGTGCATGATTGGTGCATGGATTATTGAATGACTGCATGACTGAAGCATGGGTGATTGAATTAGGTCATAAATGGTGTATGGATGATTGAATGAGTGTATGAGTGGTGTATGGGTGGCTGAATGAGAGCATGTCTTGTGCCTGGATGATTGAATGAGTGCATGAGTGGTGCCTGGATGATTCAATAAGTGCATGACTCATGCCTGGATGATTAGGTGAGTGCATGAGTGGTGCATGGATGATTGAATGACTGCATTAGTGGTCTATGGACGATTGAATGAGTGTATTAGTGGTGCATAGATTGAATAAGTGCATAAGTGATGCATAGATGATTCTATGAGTAGTGCATGGATTATTGAATTGGTGCATAAGAGGTGCATGGATGTTAAAATGAGTGCCTGAGTGGTGCATGAATGATTAAATGAGTTCATGAGTGGGGTATGGAGGATTGAATGAGTGGTGTATGGATGATTGTTTGAGTGCATGAATGGTGCACAGATGATTTAATGAGTATGTGAGTTGTGCATGATGAGTTAATGAGTGCATGAGAGGTACATGGGTGATTGAATGAGTGCATCAGTGAAGCATGGATGATTGAATGAGTACATGAATGGTGCATGGATGAGTGCATGGGACGTGCACGGATGTTAGAATGAGTGCATGAGTGGTGCATGGATGTTAAAATGAGTGCATGCATAGTGCATGGATGATTGAATCATTGAATGAGTGCATTAGTGGTGCATGGATGATAGAATGAGTGCATGAGTGGGGCATGGATGATTGGATGACTGCATGAGTGATTCATGGATGACAAAATGAGTGGTGTATAGATGATTGAAGGAGTGTATCAGTGGTGTTTGGATGATACAATGAGTGCAGGAGTGGGCATGGATGATTGGATGAGTGAAGGAGTGGTGCATTAATGTTAGAAGGGATGCATGAGTGGTGCATGGATAATTAGATGAGTGTACGAGTTGGGCATGGGTGATTAAATGAGTACATGAGTGGTGCATGGATGATTGAATGAGTGCATGAATGGTGCATGAATGATTGATTTAGTGCATTACTGGTGCATGGATGATTTAATAAGTGCATGAGTGGTGCATGGGTGTTAGAATGATTGCATGAGTGGTGCATGGATGATTGAATGAGTGCTTTAGTTGTGCATGGATGTTTGAATGAGTGCATACGTGATACATGGATGATTGAATGTGTACATGAGCGGTGCATGGATGATTGAATGAGTGGTGCATGAATATTAGAAAGGGTGCATGGATGTTAGAATGAGTGCATGATTGGTGCATGGATGATTGAAAGAGCACATTAGTGGTGCATGGATGATTGAATGAGTGCATCAGTGAGGCATGGATGATTGAATGAGTGCATGAGCAGTGCATGGATGATTGAATGAGTGGTGCATGGATGTTAGAATGAGTGCATGAGTGGTGCATGGATGTTAGAACGAGTGCATGAGTAGTGCATGGATGATTAAATGAGTGCATGAGTGGTGCATAGGTGACTGAATAAGTGCATAAGAGGTGCATGGATGTTAGAATGAGTGTCTGAGTGGTACACGGATAAATGAGTAGGTGCATGATTGGTATGTGGTTGATTGAATGAGTACATGAGTAGTGCTTAGTTGACTGAATGAGTGCATGAGTGGTATATGGGTAACTGCATGAGTGCATCAATGGTGCTTAAGTGATTGGGTGAGTGCATGAGGAGTGTCTGGGAGATTGAATGAGATTACTGCATGAGTGTATTTATGGGTGACTGAATGAGTGGATCAGTGGTGCATTTATGATTAAATGAGTGGTGCATGGATGAATGATTAAGTGCATGAGTGGTGTATGCATGATTAAATGAGTGCATGAGTGGCATATGGGCGATTGAATAAGTGTGTCGGTGATACATGTGTGACTGAATGCCTGTATGGGTGTGTGTATGGGTAATTGAGTGAATGTAAATGTGACTGTATGGGTGAATCAGTGCTAGTGTGAGTGGCACTGTGGGTGAGTCAGTAGCTATGTAAGTAGCGGAACGGGCCTATGAGTGGTTGTGTGAGTGCCTGTATGACTGAGTGAATGACCGTATAAGGGACTTCATAAGTGATTGAGTGGGTGTGTGAGCAGCCATAAAAAAGAATGACTGCTGGTGTGAGTGGTAGTATGGGTGACTTAATGGTTGTATGAATGACTGAGAGAGTCAGTGCCTGTGTGACTGGCTGTAAGGGTGAGTAAGTCCTAATGTGAGTGGCTTTATGGGCGAGTGAGAGCTAGTGTAAGTGGCTCTGTGGGTGAGTTAGTGGCTGTGTAAATGTCTGTGTGGGTGAGTAAATGGATGAGTGAGTAGTTTATTAGTGACTCAATGGGTGTGTCACTGGCAGTTTTAATGAATGAGTGGAGGTGTGATCTAGTCTATAAGTGAATACTAAGTATATCAGGGCCTGTATCTCTGAGTGACTGCTTCTATGACACATTGTATAATTAAGTGATTGGACGTGTTAGTGCCTGCATATATATGTGTCTGAAGAATTGAATAAGTTGTTCGGTGACTACCTAGAAATGCATTGTATTACACTGAAACTTTTAATTTGGAAATTGAGAAAAATAACGAATGGGAAAGTATGGTACGTGCTTATTATGTTTAAAAACAATCTCCATGGATTTCAGTATCCAATATGCGTATGGTAGAAGAACTTCTTTAAGCCATCTAATGATGTTCAAATGCAACCCCTATTGAAAAAATAAAATAAAAAAAGGATCGGTTAGTATTTAATTTTCAAAATTACACAAACATAACAATACACATTGTTTATATTGTAAAACTATATTACAACAGTAAAAATAACATTTTCCTTTTTTTACTATTCTCAGCTGATATACTTCTTCACCCTAAATGATGGTTTGTATGAAGCAACATCGTCAAATAGCGGGAAAAAACAACCAATGGATTGTAAAAACATTTTCTTTTAAAAAGCTACACAGTAGATTAATAAAAATAAGTGGTACTGTGCGTTTCACTCACTACAATTCATTAATTAGTGTTTTGTTCTACACTTACTACATTATCTGAGAAAAATATTTATCATATTATTATATCTGGTATTAAATCAGAAATAAATCTGAAGTAGTCTTCAATTTTGGAGATTCTTTTGAAAACATCACCCCCTCGTAGGCCTTCTGATGATCCATGTAGACAAAATCCCATACAGTACTTTTTTGTGCCAGAAATAGGACATAGACGTTTGGTTTGAGAAACAAAAGGGAACAATTTGTTTACTTTTGAAGGCAGTGTTTGGTTTCTTATTAAAGCTGCTGTAATTGGAGTATGTCCATCTACTTTCAGACTTTAATTAGAGTGCTGTGTTTAGTTGTTATATAAACTCATTTCTCCAATATAAAAGGGCTCTTGATTTTCGAAGATCTTTTTGAAAACATCACCCTCAGTAGGCCGCATAATCCCACACAGTAGTATGTAGGAGCTGTTGTCGGAGAAACATAAGGGCTAATTTTTTTTAGTTTTGAAGGCACTTTTTAGTTCCAACTTAAGGCTGCTGTAATGGGAGTATATCCATTCAGTTGTTAACTATCATTAGAGAATGTAGTGATTAGATGTTATATAAACTCCTTTGTCGAAGGTAAAAGGAATCTTACAGTTGGAACAACTTTATGTAGACATTACCCCCAATAGGTCGAATAATGTCTGATGAACAGATAAACCATGTATCAAAAAAACAGTGAACACCACTTTCTATATACAAATTGTCCTCAGAACTTTGGTTGAAGAAAGAAGAGATATGAGTTTGGTAATCTCCTAGGTAGTCTTGGTTTGGATTTTAGATTAATGTCATGGCACTCTGTCCACCCAGATGGGCATCTTAAATAGACAGTATAGTGTCCAGGTTGTATTAACTACTTCATGAAAAATGAAAATGATAGCCAAAGTAGTAAAAGTCCTTCCCGAAATTGATGTTTGTCCAGCTATGAAGGTTGTAATTTCATTTTCCAATTTTGAATTATTTGCTCTGCATCGTTGTATGTTTATGTTTATGTTTATAGGTTTGTAAAGCGCTCGAATGCCGAAGCGTCTTGGCGCTGAGGTGTGATAGTAGGGAGCATCAGAGAGTCACTCATATGGTGTCGAAAAGGCGAGATTTTAGTCCTTTCCTGAAGGCCTGGAGGTCGGGTTGCAGTCTCATGGCTAGAGGCAGGTTGTTCCACAGTCTAGCCGCACAATATGTTATCGACCGACCCCCCCAGCGGGACTTTTTGATGTTTGGGACTCTAACAAGACCCTGCGTAGCTGATCTAAGGGGGCGTTCAGGGACATAGGGTATAAAAAAGTTCTCTAGATCTTCTGTAGCGCCACCATATATTGCCTTGTGCACATAAGTGAGCGCCTTAAATTCGACACGTTGTTTGATGGGCAACCAGTGCAGAGATCTCAATGCTGCTGAGGTTGGTTGTCCTCTGTTAAGACCCAGCAGCAGCCTAGCCTCTGCATTCTGTAGCGACTGCTGCTTCATCAGCTGACACTTATCAATCCCCAAAAATAGGGCATTGGAATAGTCCAGCTTCGAAAGAAACAGGGCCACCATCACAGTTTTTTGGAGTTCTAGTGGTATGAAAGGGAGCACCTTTCTCAGAGTTTTCAAAAGATAGTAGCATGAGGATACAAGGCAGTTAACCTGGGCTCCCAGATTGAGTTTATTGTCAAAAAGGACACCCAGATTTCTAACTTTTCCTGCTGGAGTCAGACATGTACCCGCCCCTGACGGCTACCATGATGTGTTCCACAGGGGCAAACCCGGCCCAAACTCCATCACCTCGGTCTTATCCGTGTTTATCTTTAGATAGTTCTGACCCATCCAGGACATGATCTCTGTAAGGCAAGAGTGGAATCTGCCTGCTATAGCTCCACACTGATTGTTGGTGGTTAGGACAAGTTGGGAGTCATCGGCATACGAAACTAGGACAAAGCCATGTTTCCTGACAAGATCAGCCAGAGGAGTCATATATACATTGAAGAGAGTGGGAGACAGGGCTGACCCCTGTGGAACTCCGCAGGGAAGGAAAAAATCATCTCAGGTCATGCCTTCCCAGAACAGCTTCTGCTCCCTGCTACTGAAAAAGGATACCAGAAGGGTAAGGGCAGTTCCTCCTATCCCAATATCCCTCAGCCGCTGTGCAAGTGCCAAGTGATTAACGGTATCAAAGGCAGCCGACAGATCAAGAAGTACCAGAATTGCCTTTCCACCACTGTCGACTGCCCTACGGATCTCTTCAGCTGCCCTAACCAGCGCTGACTCCGTCGAAAGACGTGGCCGAAAGCCATGTTGGGACGAGTCTAACAGACTATTAGAGTCTAGATAGGCTGTAAGCGCTTTATTTAGATGTTTCTCCAAGACCTTAGCTGCAAAAGGAAGGCCGGCAATGGGGCGATAATTATTAACATTGGCTGGATCCAGACTAGGTTTTTTTAAAAGGGGAGTGATGGCAGCGCGTTTCCAAATGGCAGGGTACTGACCGGATGTTATAGTTTGATTCAGAATCGGAGTGAGATATTTGCAGATCGGATCGGCTGCACGATGCATGAAAGAGGGGGGACATGGGTCAGTTGGAGCTCCGGATTTCAGAGAAAGCAAAATGCCATTAACCTCATCTTTGCCCATCGGCTGAAAACTATTCAGCCTACATGAGAGCTGTGTGAGGGACACTGGCGTATTCTGAACTTGTGTGGCATTGGAGAATTTACCATAAATTCCCTTGACCTTCTCTTGAAAGTGTTCTGCAAGGGCATTACAGAAAGTCTGGTCTGGCTTAAAAGTATTGATTTGCTGAGGCTTCATCAGTATGTTAACTGTTTTAAATAATTCTCTGGAGTAGTTACCCGCCTCCTTAATTTTAACTGAAAAAAAGTATTTTTTGGCCGCCACTATTGCCTCCTTATATTCACGAATTGCAAGATTGTATAATGTTTTCTTTGAGTTATCATAGTTGATCCTCCAGAGGCGCTCCGCCTTTCTGCAAACAATCTTTAAGCTTTTGAGTTCAGTAGTATACCACTGGGAGGATAGCTTCCCTTTCTGTATTTTTACTAGTTTTACTGGTGCAACCTTGTCTGCTGCTCCCAGGATCCAGTTATTAAACTGCTGTATTGTGGTGTTGTTATCGCCGTTTAGTCCAGTGGGGCCTGGACCTAATGCTGATTCAAAAACTCCCTCCTTTACTTTGTCCCAATGTCTAATGGGAGTTTTAGTCAAACTAGCTTGTACTGTGAGCCGCCTTTTCAGACTTTTAAGTTTAAAGTAAATGGCCTTGTGGTCAGTCCATGGTAGCTCCACTTCATTAGAAAGGAAAATATCTGCCTCATTAGTAAAAATCCCATCCAGCGTATGACCAGCTGTGTGCGTGGGACCTACTATTATCTGTGTTAGATTGAGGGCTGCCATATTATGTAAAAGTCTCGCGGTTTCAACATTATTGTTCAACTCAAATGATAGTTGAAGTCGCCCAGGACCGTAAAAGAGTGAGAGTCAGTATACGATTCTAAAAGCGTCATCAGTGTTTGCGTGAAAGTTTCTCTTGGTCCAGGGGGTCTATATCTTAAAATGCCCTGGAAGATCTGCAAGTTATTCACTTTTATGCGAAACTGCAGTGCTTCTGCTGGGAGAGTCAGAATGCTCTCAATATGAACTTTAAAATCGATGGATAATGGCTATCCCTCCACCTTTCCCTATTTCTCTATTTTGCGACAGATATGCATATCCATCCGGAACTGCAATATTCCAGTCTGGGACAGAAGAATTATCTGTCTAGGTTTCAGTTAAAAAAACAATGTCTGGAGCGGAGGAGCGGATAAGGTCCTCCACTTCATACCTATGCTTAACCATAGAGCGAACATTTAACAGAACACAGTTAAAATGATCAAAAGTGGATGCTTCAGGGATTGTGGGGACTTGCTCCAAGGCCTTCCCAACGGGGCCTAACTCTAAGTAACTATCTGGAGTGATCTCCTCCGTCATTCCCCTCTGTCCTTTGCACTGCCTCCCCTTACACTGCCCATATTGATCTGGTTGAAAGAGACATATAGGACAACTAACCGCAACTCTCATGTTCAGAAAAGTCAGAGAATTCTGAGGTACACAAACAGTAGATCTTAGGTTCAAAAGAGCCTGTCTATCATACCGTATGAGTCTATTTGGTCCAGGGGTTGTGGCGCTGGTCACGCTCCGGGTGCCGACGGGCGCAGACGGGCTTGCCTTTGGCGCGCCCGCTGCACGCGCCCGCTGCGCACATGCTCCAGCGTGCCAAATATAGAGGCGGGGTAGCGAACAACTAGAGCGTCAGCCCTGGTGCGATGCGATTCCCGAAATACTTCCGGGAGTCGCAGGGGCCGAACGCTCAGTCAGGAAATGAGGAAAAGTAATCGTGGAACAGAAGTCACGGGTAAGTTAAAAACAATTTAAACAAGCAGCGATTAAGAACACCTAAGTTTCAATTATTAAAAAATCAGAGCATCGGTCTGAACTAAAAAGCAGAGCAGCAATTAACAAACATCAATGTGCAAATGAGCAAGAAATGACAGGCTTCTTTTATCGATAGTGAGACCTGAGCCCCACTGACTACTGACTGTAGCATCACTATAAGGTATTTCCCACTTGTTTCTAGAAGCAACGTAGACATTACTTCTAATCTACAGTCTGGGCAGGTCATATTTTGGGTGGCCTTTTAAAAAAAATTCTCAAAAGGCATGGTTTTAGTATTTGGTAATGTCAAGTAGAGGAATCATTCAGAATTAATTACAGTGCTTGAGGTGAATCCACAATCTTCGTAGTCATGATTCCATTTGTAACTCAGTCCAAATAACTCATTAATCAAGTTGTATTCCAAGTTTTTATCTTTTCCTTGAACTTTGTCAATGAATTCCCTTGCTGTCATATTTTGCAGATTCACTCCTGTCTTGAGAATGTGGTTTACTGCATAAGATAGGCCTGACAAGTTGCTCTAAAAAAAAAAAAAGATTAAATATATAGGGAATACACTGGCAAAATATAGGATCCTCTGAGTATAGTCAAGTTGATCTGTACTCTGCTGCTGGTATCTGTATAGGCCACTAAAGAGATCTCCTCTTGCTTCTTTCATTTGAAAGAGATCAATAGCATCTCCAATTATCTCTTTAGAATGGAGAGCGTAAACACTGTGGTGTTCATAAATTTCTTCTCATCGGGATCGATCCACTTTTTCAATCTGACCTCTTGATGATGCTGTATCATCCTCCATATGTGGTACATGTTGAAGAACATCTATATCTTTATAATAAATATGATGTTATACCAGATAAAGTGTTGCATCTTTTACTTTACTACTATCCACTAACTCTTGCCATATCTTTTTGCTCTTGGTAGGAACACCACTCACTAGAATTACAAGTGCTTTTTCCAAATCTCTCTGAATCCCTACATTTTTAATATTCTTCTTGAAATCTAATGGCAAGTACACAACTCTACATTTAAGACTTTTCTGTAACTCTGTTGGAGGTAACTTGCCTGTCTTTGGCTCCATGCGGACTATAGCTTGGAATGGATATATAGACTGTATTAGAATAGGCTCATAAACATGTAAATCTTGTAATTCTTGAGGGATTAGAACTAATTCTACCTTGGTGTGTACTGCACCAGCTGGCATTTTATTCTCCTCCAACTAATTATAACATACTTAAATATAATTTGGCGAATGGAACAGTGAGAGCTCTCCTCTACAAGTAAATAAGTTGCAAATTCCCGCCACTTATTATTGTTCTCTTTTTCACTTTTTAAATACAAATCAACATTCTGAGTTTAACTTTTGTAGTGAGTGCGCTGACAACAAATGGAAACACATTTTGGTATCTCTGAAGCAACACTGTTAAACGTTCTGATCTTTTTTTTTAAGTTATCAGCAGTAATACCCATGTCTTGTTCTGCTACTGCTGCTGATACCAACTCCTCATTTTCCCTACACCTCTTCAGGACCAAAGAAACAAAACTGAACATCATCATAAACGTGTTGTACCCTGCTACTGTACCATGCAAAAGAGTTCTGTTCATTTCTCCTAAACATAGGACAGAACCTTTAACAAAGTAAAGCCTCCTAACTAGTTTTCGCATTTTAGAGTGATAAACAGCTAACATTGTAAAGAGATAAAGAGTGACTAAGAATACCTTCTGCACACTTTCTTTGTTAGACATGCTAATAAATGTCCCTGTAAATTAGTACACTTTCTTACTTTGCATGGATCTAATCCTTGCTAAATACCAATTTTCAGTTTCAGACTTTTGCAGACAAACGGATGTAAAAAAGCTCTCAATATCAATTGATTCCTGCCGAACACTACAAGCATTGCTACAATTTAATTTATATACAAGGGCCTGTCTACTCATTCCCTGTACCTCTTCAACTATCACTTCCTTTACATTTCTGGGTACCATCACCTCTTTTGAAATAGGACAACCGTCTTTCATCTCATAACATCATCCACATTGGTCAACGTCATGCATTAATGTGTTCTCTTGCACGTAGCTTTCTTCATTAAAGAAAGTCTCAGTACTGGAAGTATGTAACCATTCACCGCTGAAAACTTTACAAAAGCTAGTTCTATTGACAACTCTTCTCTTCTGGCTTCGTCTCATCATGGACAACACTATTTTATCTAGTGGATTCAATTCTGTTTAGAATCAAAATAGATAGCTTACTCTTGAGAGCAAAGGCCTTATCAGCTACACCCTCAACACGTTCCTTGTGTCTGGCTACTTCTGTTCTTCTTTTATACTTCATACTTTTAAATAAATTCTGAATTACTCTACTACAGAACATTCTAACTCTGATTTCCTCAAACTGCTCTGCCTTCTGGTTATCACCTCTCCTTTTTTTGCACTTTTTTAACTTTTCATATCACAGACTTTTTCTCCTTTCTTAGTTGGTCTTAACCTTTGTTTTTTATTTACTTGATTTTCCACTTTTTCAAACTGATGACATACAATTTTAAGAAATGTCTTTGTCCTCTTACCAGCAGCTCTTTTCTCTTCCACCACTTTTTCTGCATTTTGCCCCTTTTGTTTCTCAGTTGTAAGGACATAGTATCCTAGTCTCTGTTTCTTTTTTCTCGCACTTTGTGTTGGCATTGTAACTGTTTGTAGTTCAGAAGAAATCTATGTCTGCAATGTAAACAAAAATAAGTACATTTAGTTTTTCAATATGTAGCATTACATGGTGAACTACCAACATAAAGTTCTATTAATGCAATATTGCTAACATTACTTTAATAATTTTGATGTGTATGTCTCTGTTAGGATAATGTAAGTGAGCATATGGGTCCGTAAGTGTGCATATAGCTCACTGAAACATCTAACTATATGTGATAGCTTTTCAGCACATAGGAACATACCGTATGGCCTAGCTGCAACCTACCTTAGAGGTGAGTCATATGTGAGGGAACAACACGTTAACGCTTGCAAGGGGTTTTAAATGGCAAGTAGGCATAGCAGTAAAAGTGCATGCACACATTCAAGAGTATTACACCTGATACATGATTCAAGTGCTACTTCTCTGGATGGTGAGCTTGAAACTGTCAGTTCTTCAGTTGATACGTAAATAAGTGTCTCAATCCATATGTGGGGTGTGCTTATTTTTTTATGTAACTTTGTTGGTATATGAGTGCCTCTCTTTCTGGCACCTATACTTCCCTAAAAATAATTGTCATGAGCTGCACTGATTACTTCCTGGGTGTTTTAGTGAATATTGGGCTATTTTAGTGAATATGCAAGCACCTCCATTAGTTCTGGGTACATAATAGTTTGTGTGTGAGTGAATGTTTAGATGCTTCTGTTACTCTCTGAGGGGCTGTATTAGTGACTCCATTCTTCTGTATGTACTTATGTGAAATTCGAATGAGGGTGGCAGACTGAATTTATAGGTTAGCATATTGGTGACTAAGTGTGCATATAGGTCAATGAAACTTCTAACTACATGTGTTAGCTTTTAAACACATAGGCGCATTTCCTATTCCCTACTTACAGCCTACCTTAATGGCAAGTCATATGTGGTAGAAGAGTAGGGCAAGGCTTGACAAGGGGTTTTAAATGCCAAATTAGCTTAGCACTAAAAGTGCATGCACAGGGTTAAGAATACAAGACCTAAGACATTTTTAAAGCACTACTTCTCTGGATGGGTGACATGGTAGTGTCAGTTCTTCAGTAGATATCCGAATGAGTGTCTCAGAACCTATGTGGAGCTGTGATTGCAGCATATGTAAGTTTGTTGATAAAAAACTGCCTCTCATTGTGATATCTATGATTCTCTAAATCCGTCTCTAAGGGACTATTTGAACTGCCTCCTGGCTGTGTTATTGAGTATTGGGTTTTTTAAGTGTGTGTCCAACGGCATCCATTAGCACTAGTTACATAAAAGTTGTGCCTGTCTGTATGAATGAATATTTAGATGCTTCTATCACTGTCTCAATGAGTATTTTATTGTCTGTCTGCTTTTGTCCTTACGTATGTGAGTTTGAAGTCTTGGTGGCGGACTAGATGTATAATTGAGTACATGGATCTCTATGATTGAATATAGCTCACTGAATCTTGAGAGTACATGTGGTACCTTTTAGGCACAGAGTACTGTGTCCTATTGTGTACCTACAGGCTACCTCAGTGGTGCCTAATACATGATAGAAGAGCAATTTAAACCTTGTCTTGATGTTTTAAATGAGAAGATTCCACTAGCACTAAAACTGCATGCACAGGTTCAACTATAGCAGGCCCGAGACATGGTGCAAAGATATTCCTCTGGATGATACACTTGAAAGTATAAGATCTTCTGCAGATATCTAAGTAAGTGTCTCAGTCCCTTTGTGGGAGTATGCTTGCATATTAATATGACTTTATTTGTATGTGAATGCCTGTCTTTCTGACATCTACAGTTATCTAAATTTCTATGTAAGGAGGATCACTGATTGTTTCCTGGGTGTGTTAGTGAGTATTGGGTTATTTAAGCGTGTCAGTAAGTGCCTCCATTAGTACTAGGACATCAAAAATATCAAGAAACCCCACATGGCCATTAATCAATCATTGATTTAAAAAAACACCACGTACACATTAATCTTGTGTGTTTGAGTCCTTATCACTTTGTACTTATATTCATTTCAGTATTTTCTAGTTTTCATGAAACTCATATCCATCTGGTACATTCAAAAACACTAATTACAAAAATGCACCAACAATAATAAATCACAATACAAAATACTTAACACATGTAGAAATGATTCAAACAATACATTCCAGCCATCTCCTCCCTGCTACTACTGCTTCACTTTATGGTGATTAATTTGCAGTACCTTTGTGATAGGAATATTTAAACGTAGGTGAGGTGTAATTTGTTTTTTATTATCTATTATAGCATACTTTTTTCTTTCCTTCTTTAATTTTTTCTTTTCTTCTAACCTTTCTTTTTGCCTTCTTTTTTCTTCTTTCTTTTTTGCCTTCTATCCTTTCTTTCCTTTTTTATGTCTCCCATCTTCTTTCCTTCTGTCCTTTCATCTTTTCTATCTTCCTTTTTCATTCTTTCTCTTTCACTGTTTTTCTTTTCTTCCCCTCTATTCTTTTCTCTACTTCATTCTTTCTTTCCATCTTTTGTCCATCTTCTTTTTCCTTCTTTCTTTCTCTTTTGCCTTCTATCCTTCTTTCTTTATTGCCTATTTTCCTTTCGCCTTTGCTCCTTCTTTACTTTCTTTGTTTTATGGCCTCCATTCCTTTTTTATTTCCTTCTTTACTTACCAGTCTTTAATCTTTATTTCATGGCTTCTTCGTTTTTTCTTTCTTTTTTCTCTTTCCGTCTTTCTTTTGCCTTCTTTAATTCTTTCTTTCTTTTTTACCTTATTTCATTGTATTTCCTTCTTTGTTTTTATTTTGCCTTCTTTCTTTCATTCTTTCTTTTTTACCTTCTTTCCTTTTACTATCCATTTTTCTTTTCTTTCTTTTCTGCTTTCTTTTTCTTTCTTTCTTTTTTTTGCCTTGGTTCATTTTTATTTCTTTCATCCTTTTTTGCCTTCTTTCCTTCTTCCTTCCTTATTGCCTTCCTTCCTTTTTTGCCTCCATCCTTTCTTGCTTTTGGCCTTTCTTGCCCTTCTTCCTTCCTTTTTTGTCTGCCTTCCTTCCTTTTTTTGTCTGCCTTCCTCTTTTCCTTACTTTCTTCCTTTCTTTCTTGCCTTCTTTCTCTACTGAGGCTAACAGCCAATGGGCACACCGATGGGTTTTTAAAAAATGTCAGTACCTTTTGATTTTATAAAAATTATGTATAACAATCTTATATGAGTTTTCAATCAGACTTCATCCATTAGTCAGTGATTTTGCCATTCAAATATTTCTTCCACTCACTCCAGCATATATCAAGGAGCATGGTTAGCCCACGTCATCCATTGACTGACTTCAATATGAGTTACAGCATGCTGCCCTTTCACAAGGAACGCATCCACACACAAGGTAGTTTCCTTCAGTGCCGTGTGTACTATAGTAATGTGTAATTTTTTTAGATGAAGAAAACACTTTTACCTTTAGCCATTGTTGTTTTTGTTAGATTTAATGAGGGCCTGGCATCTTCCCAAACAATAACGTTTTGCAAAAACCATGACAAAACATACAAGAATTGCCAAAAGGCTAGCGGTCAAAGCCAGAACTATTGGATTTGGCAATTCTTGTTTTGAACTCAATCCATCACGGCATCTGCCCCTGTTTAGATGTTCATGTTTTTATATTTATTATTTTGTCTTATTTCATTCCACCTGAGCCCATCCACCCATCCGTCCAACAATCCTTGCAGTCTTAGCCATTCATGCACCTAATCAACCTTCCATACTTCCATCCGTCCTCGTATCCATCTGTCCATCCAGCCAGTGCTTAATTTGAAAAAGAATAAGTGCTGTGCCTAACTGTATGCCCAGAAGCCTGTTACCAGCACTGTTAATGTCAACTTGCTAATTACCAAGGCTGCGCAGTCTTCAATGCACTTCATGCCTCTCTAATCCACTACCAGCCACTATTTGCCCCTTATTTTCACCAGTGCAGGTTCCTGTTTTTCCTTTTGAGACATTTTTTCTGTCTTTCTATTCCTCTTTCTTTCCCCTTTGTGTGTTTTCCCTGTCTTGCTTTCAGGAAATGTTGATGAGGAAAAAAAAGTGCTGGTCCCCAAAAATGAGTGCCGTTGTTCTCTACCGACAACCTACGGCTCCAATTAAGAACTGCATCTATCTATCTATTCATGCACCAGTTGATACATAAGTCTGACGTCCCTTCAGTCTGATTGTCCATCAGTATATTTACCCCCATCTGACTAGCTCTTGCTCTGTCCATTAACCTATCCTCTTCTCTATTCATCCACTAACCCACTAATGTATCCATCCATCTGTCCGTCTAGCAATCCTTACATCCATCCACCAATTAATCTGTCTCTCATCCATCTATTTCTCCATCCGCACCTCCTGTTTCCATCTGTCCATCCATCCACCCAACCATAAAGCCCACCAGTGACACTATCCATCTGCCTATCTTGTGTCAGTGGAAGTCTAATGGTGTATGTGGGTGTTGGCATTTGTGGTTGCAGGCCGATATCTCGAAAGGCAGTTAAAATATAAGCTTTCCACTTTACCATGTAAGCAGATTTATCAATTTCTTGCCAACAAATATTCCCTAAAGATGAAGGGGCTGATGTTGACAATGCAGCCATACATTTTAGGAAAGATCCTTTTGATACCAGGCACTGTCTTTGGAGACCGAATTGCAATCTAATTGCTGCTTGACACACTGACCTGGCAATTCCAAAGGTTGCTTTAAAAACCTTAACAATCAGTAAGTCAAGCACCTTCACATCTTTTCCTCTAGTAATCGGGGAACCATAAATGAGGGTAGGTTGTAACTTGGCTTTGATTACTTTAAGAATAAACTCATATGATTGACAGTTCAATGATTTCTTTAAACATTTAAAAGCATGGATCAATGTCACAGCCTTGGCCCTTAGATCTTTAAGGTGACATTTAAAAGACATGTGATTGTCAAATATCACCCCTAAGTATCTATACATCTTAACAATATCAAATGTACCTGCTCTGGCCTTACAGGGATTAAACTTCTGTTTGACTACACCAATCTTCACCACTTTAGTTTTTTTAACATTCAGTTCAAGGCCATTCTGCTGTATATAATCATCAAAGTCAGTAATAAATCTTTGTAGGCCGATAGGGGTATGGCTCACAAGAATCGTATCATCAGCATACTGGAGGTAGCTAATTTTCACAAACCCCATTTTAGGAACATGCCCATTTACAACATCCAAATGCTGAGAAAGGTCTGATACCAGTGTAGGGTAGAGACAATGAATCATACATGTGCAAATCAGTGTATAGTACATAAGGCAAAGGGGACTTCAAGGTGTGGGATTCATGTCATGTATACTGGTAGGCATTTTTAAGAGTGCTTGGTCTGGAGAAGCACAAACTCAGGATTCAGAACAGAACAGTGGTCAGTATTGATGTTAATAATAATAATTTATTTCTACCCAAATAAACCTTTATTAGCAGCATCAGGATAGTGAAAGACTGAGAGAAAACATAACTTACTATCTTGTACCATGCAGTGTGAATGCATCTCTTTGATGGCAGTTCATAGCTCACTGTGCTAGTTTACGATTGTAACTTATGAACTGCACAGTAACAACAGAAGCTCAGTGATAAAAGCCGTAACCCACTGAGCTATGCACATAAAATATTGTTTTTTTTAAATGCATGGTACATGTTCTTTGCAACAGGCAGATTAAACCTCTGCGCTTCCTTAGAGGAGTCAAAGCTGCCAATAGACAAAACAACCATCTCTCTCTCCAGCAGGTACATTAATCACCTGAAACTTTTATTGTTGCTTTGAAAACTGTTGATTATAGAAGGAAGTTTGCAGTGCTTTTAAAACTGCTGCCTGGGGACGCCCTGGGAATGTGCCACGGACCCCTAGGGGTCCAGGGACACCAGTTTGGGAACCACTGGCCTACGCTATCCAACACATTCCCTACTGTTGCACTCACTGGAGTGGGAATAGTAATTTTTACCCCTCCGCTATCCAATATTTTCCCTATTGTTGCTCTCGCTGGAGTGGGAATAGTTATTTTTACACCTCTGCTATCTAACACTTTCCCTACTGTTACACTGACTGGAGTGGGAATAGTAAATTGTATCCCTCCGCTATCCAACACTTTCCCTACTGTTGCAGTGACTGGAGTGGGAATAGTACTTTTTATGCCTCCACTATCCAACACTTTCCCTACTGTTGCACTCATTGGAGTGGGAATAGTAAGTTTTACCCGTCCGCTATCCAACACTTTCCCTACTGTTACACTCACTGGAGTGGGAATAGTAATTTTTACCCCTCAGCTATCCTACACTTACCCTATTGTTGCACTCACTGAAGTGCGAATAGCAATTTTGATCCCCCCCGCTATCCTACACTTTTCCTACTGTTGCACTGACTGGAGTAGTACATTTAAGTTTAAAGATTTTTAAATAGTTTAATGATTCAATTTGTAATAGAATGTTTTTTTACAATAGATTTGGTTATTGGTATATATATATATATTCACTGAAAAACCCATAGGTTTCAGGGGCGTTATAGTTAGCTGGACTTTTCACTCGTACAAAACCATTGAAATTCCCCCGTTATAGTTAGTTCAGCTAACTATAACTTGCGCGACCGCAATGCACTGCTGATGACGTCACATATTACATCACTCATGACATGGTCAGTGACATCACTCACTGACCATGTCAGTGAGTGATGTCACTGACATGGTCAGTGAGTGGGTGGGTACTCTCCAAGTAGACACCCTTGCCGTTTATTTATACAAACATGGGTAGCTATTGACGGGCACATTTAATATACACGCACACCAAGCCATTCAAAGGGGATTTGACAAAAATTCGACCAAACTATGCAAGAAACCCCCCTCACGGTTAATAAAAAACACATCCACCGCCGGATGTGTAATACTTTTTATTTTACTCTCTGGAAAGGAGACGAACCTCACTTGAGAGTCACAGCGTGCTCCTGGCTGAGCCCAATGCTGTGTTACACCCACCAGTGCCCGCCGATTGCCTCACACCTCTGTGTTGTATTCCACCAGCTAGTGCGTATGCCATGACACTCTCTAGCCCATGTGCACTGTAACACCACCCCGTGAATATGTCATGCCACACTTGCCTTTGCACGGGTTATATTGCCCCATCTAACGTGTCTTCCTCGATGTGTATGTTATAACGCACAGCGCTATGCCATACATATTACAATCTGGGATCCATATCTTTGTCACAGTGCATATGCAACGTTACACTCCCCAGCACATATTTTATATTACAACTTTAGAGACTAGTTATGTTACACAACACTGCCCTGTGCATATTATACTCCAAGGCGCATATCGCATAGCACGCGCTAGTGCCTGTGCTATCTCGCGCTCTCCAATGAATCTGTCATTGCGCACAATGTATTGCATATTATATTTCACGCCCCGGTTCATCTTATATCACACTTTTTGGTGCATAGTTTTTACCATATACTACATCTAGTTTTCATTTTCAATCGTGCTGTCAGGACTATGTTCTATATAACAGTGCGTCCTCCTACCCTTTTCACGGGCATTACATTTTGCGATGGGGTGGAGGGTCAGGGGGTGGTTCTGCCAAGTGAGCCCGGAGTCACAGTCACAAACGTCCTCTTCTTCCTGAATAAAAGTGAGATTATGCTGCATACTTGTTCATATTTTAAGTAGTTCGCACAGATACACATTTTAAAAGCAATAAAGTTCCTAATACCCACCTTCTCTGAACAGTTAGCTTGCTGCCCCATTCACCTCCTCCCTATCCTCTGTTGTCTGAATCCATGGACTAGCCTCCTCCCTCCTGCCATGCATGGTCTGATGTGCTGCCAATGCCCTCCATTTAGCATGATGTACCAGTCCACTCCTCCTGCCCTCCATTGCCCAATTCTATGGCCCATCATTGACCTCCTGCTTAGCCTCTGTGCTTAGCTTGCTGCCCCTATTCTCCTTCCCCCTGCCCTCCGATGTCTTTGTGCATGCCCCTGCTCCATCCTTTTTGCCCACTATGTTCCATGGACCTGCCACTCCTATCTTCTCTGAGTGTTCTGTTGAGCTGCCACTTCCCTCCCACCTGCCTAGCATTGTCACATGACTGTAGCCTGTCCCTGCCACCTCCACCCTGCCTGTCCACATGCCATGCCCCTATCCCCTTCCTCCTGTCCTCCATGGTCCATTTTACTGCCACACCCTTCTGCCCTCCCTGATCTGTTGTGCTGCAACTGCTCCTCCTGCCTGCCTCCCGCTTGCCATGCATGGTCTTCTGTGCTGCCATGGCCCCTCCCACCTTCCCTGTGTGGTCAGCTAGCTGCCCCTGACCCCCTCCCACCTTCCCTCCATGGTCTGTGTGTATGCCACCATAGTCTCATTGTTGCTCTCCATGGTGTGTCTTGTTTCTAGTGCCCAGCCTGCCTGACCTCCATGGTCATCTTGCTGCTCCTGCCCTGCCACCTTGCCCCCAGCCCTCTGTTTCCATGTGCAGACCCCCTATTCCCTCCCTCCTGGCTTGTCTGTCCCATTGCAATGCCCCTGATCTGTCCCTCCTGCCCTTTATGGTCTGTTATGCTGCAGCTTTCTCTCCTGTCTGTCCATTATGCTCAGCTAGCTACCATTGCCTCTTTCCCATCTGTTCTCTGTTGTCCATGTGCATGGTCCTGTCCCCTCCCTATTGCTTTCTATGGATTGTTGTGCTGCACTCCCGTCCCGCATGCGCTGTGTGGTGTATTGTGCTGCTGCAAACCCTGATGCCTGCCCTGTAGGGTCAGTTTGGTGCACCTCTCCATGTCCCTCCTGTCCTCTGTTATCCGAGTCCATGTCCCTACCCCAATTCCTCCTGCCTACCATGATTCAATGTACCATACTTGCGAACATTTTGAACTTGGTAAGAGGGAGATTTTGAAAAAAAACTGGGGTATTGATTTTCCCCTTTGAGTTACATTGAAAAAGAGGAGATTGTAGACAGGAGACAGATCAAATAAAGCCCATTTGAGCTTAAAAACATTGGACGTTTCCTGGCTGAAACGGGTCTGTTGGCATGTATGGTTGTACTACCACTGCCTCTTCCTTCTGCCCACTATGGTCTATTATATTGCCACAGCCTCTCTTGCCAGTCCTGTATTGTTGGTTTGTTGCCCCTGCCCCCCTTTCCACTGCCCTCCATAGTCTGTTGTGCTGCCACTGCTCTTCCTGCCTGCCCAGTGTGGTCAAATTGTTGCCTCTGCACTCTCCTACCTGCCGTCAATTTTCAGAGTCCGTGCCCCTGGCCTCTGCCTCTCAACAGTATCCCAATGAACAACTAGATTGCTAACATTCTATATTTATTACAAAAGTGTGGAACGCCTGACGTCATCTTGATGTAATCAAAACTGTAATATCTAGAGTATTTCCTTTAGAAATTACATATATGAGAGGGTCTTATTTGCATCAAAATTATGGTTAGTGCTCTAAAAAACTAAAATGAGGACATATTTTCTGAGTTTTCAAATAGCGACAAAGGACTTTTAAATTATTTGTAATCTTTATGTTTTTTTATCCAGTTGACCACTTGATTAAATGTTGCACCTTGGCGAGAGGATGTGGTGTTACTTCCAGAGCTGCAGACTTTGCAACTGGGGAACCAGGTTGGAGTTTCTGCTTCAGCTCAACATTCTGTGATTCTGGTCAAATCACTTAATCTCCCCATGTCTACAACCAAAATGAATTTGATCTTGTGTGATGTAACCAATGCTCATGTAAAGCATTCCAATACCTGTCAAGTCTGCACTATATAAAACTGCAAATACACAAAAAATAAGTGTTTTGCACACTTCTGTCATTGGGCTACATGTGGGCTACATCTGGGTGATATTTGTGCTGCATTTAGGCTCTTTTGTGTCTGGTGGCCATCTTGGAAGATTTATTTGTTATGAAGTTTCCTAATTTCCTCATTTACTGCAGTCTCCTCAGTAGGAAATGCTTTCAGTTTTTTACTTTGATTCCATCAAGAAGGTATTCAGATATGTCACACATTTGCCATAAATTCTGAATGTTAGCACTCTCGTTGCTCATTAGATCACTGTAGTAAAGCTACTGCTCACCACGGAAGTCTGCTGCTGGTATTAAAAGTGCATGTTTCAGTCTGCATATCAGAATTTTTTTATGACATAGAAGAGGATTTGAGAAGTCACTCAAAATGTGCCCTAATTTTTCTTTCGTCAGCACTAATCATAATTTCTATGGCAAAATGATCCCCTCATTGTGTTCCTTTTTAAATTAAATGTTTTAAGTGTTACCACTTTATTCCAATCAAGATGGCTTCAGGTGTGCCATACTTTTGTCATAAGTAAGACTGTTAGCGCTCTAGTTGTTCGTTAGAACACTCTGGGACATTCTGTCATTGGGCTATACTTGGGCTACATCTGGGTGATATTTGGGCTACATTTGGGCTCTTTTGTCTCTGGTGGCCATCTTGGGAGATTTATTTGTTATGAAGTTTCCTAATTTCCTCATTTACTGCAGTCTCCTCAGTAGGAAATACTTTCAGCTTTTTACTTGGTTCCATCAAGAAGGCATTCAGATGTGTCACACATTTGCCATAAATTCTGAATGTTAGCACTCTAGTTGCTCATTAGATCACTGTAGTAAAGCTACTGCTCACCAGGGAAGTCTGCTGCTGGTATTCAAAGTGCATGTTTCAGTCTGCATGTCAGAATTTTTTTATGACATAGAAGAGGATTTCAGAAGTCAAAATGTGCCCTAATTTTTCTTTCTGCAGCACTAATCATAATTTCTATGGCAAAATGAATCCCCTCATTGTGTTCCTTTGTAAATTAAATGTTTTAAGTGTTACCACTTTATTCCATTCAAGATGGCTTCAGGTGTGCCATACTTTTGTCATAAGTAAGACTGTTAGCGCTCTAGTTGTTCGTTAGAACACTCTGGAAAGCTGCAGTAGAACACAAAGGAATCAACTGACAGTCTCTGCCCTTGTTGGATGTACATGTTTTAGTGAGAATGTCAGACTTCATTCTCACATGACTGAGAAAGATAATGTGAATTTACAGAAAATATACTCTCAGTTAGCTTATAGATCACCTTCCAAACCTCTGTGGGAAAAGCATGAGAAAATAGTTTTCTCTCAAACATGATTCATGATATCACAGCAAAAGGCTTTTTCACATGGTAAAATCACCTTAGAACACACCACAATTCCTAAAATGAGTATGGTACCATCAACAAATGATTTATAATGTAACTAAAGTCTTAAAACCTTCTATTAACTGCAATGCTTTTTAATGAGGTGCTATCATGTATATTAGTCCCAAGATGGCTGCCAACACTTCTTGGATGAAGTGCTGACAGCCAATCAGATCTCACGATGAGATGTGTGGTTAGGCTCTGCCCAGATATATATGTGATTTTACTTTTGATTTTCTCAGGAATTACTGAACGGATTTACACCATTTAAGCAAAAGGCACATGCCTGACCTGAGGACTACCTCTTTGCCAAATTTCAATTAATTCTGTTCAGCCGTTCGGGCTGTACCTTCGACTAAAGGTCCTATGGGAAAATGCATGGGGAAAACGCGTTTTGGGACCCCCTTTTTTCTCAGCCCCCGCTTGACGAATCACCCCGAGACTTTCAGGGTAGGAGCTGAGCGGAGGGCCCCATTAGTTTTGAAAATTTCATGAAGTAAGTCAACCGGCGCCAAAGTTATTCAAAATAGAATTTTCAGATTTCCTATGGGAATTCGGTCCTAACTATAACTATCTGCTGGCGACCGCCAGTAGATAATATATATATATATATATATACACTGAAAAAACCATAGGTTTCACACATGTTATAGTTAGCTGGACATTTTACTGATAAAAAACCAATGAAATTCCCCCGTTATAGTTACTGTAGGCAACTATAACTCACGCGACCGCAATCCTCTGCTGATGCTAATACTGTATTTAGACACTTATTTGCCCATGTCTTCTTCCATTAAATTTTAGCTATACATATATTACAAATATTTTTTTTTCATAAAGACACATATGTCATCAGCAGAGGATTACGGTCGCGTGAGTTATAGTTGCCTACAGTAACTATAACGGGGGAATTTCATTGGTTTTTTATCAGTAAAATGTCCAGCTAACTATAACATGTGTGAAACCTATGGTTTTTTCAGTGAATTTGCAAGGTTTTTTAAATGCTAATTCCTAACTATAACGTGTGTGAAACCTATGGTTTTTTCAGTGAATTTGTACGGTTTTTTAAATGCTAAGTTACTTTACGCCATTTGTGGCGTGAACGCCCACTTAACGCAGTTCGTTCCGTGCGCGGTGCGCTTCGCGCACCGCGTGCCCACGTTACGCTAGATGGGCCATGAACGCACGATGCGCTTCGCGCACCATGCGCACATGGAGGACATATGATGAGCATCGTTGTGACAGGTAAAATATATGTTTTTTTAAGCATTAATATGCCATGCACAAATGGTGCCCTTCGGGCACCATTTGCAAACAGGGTGGGGAGCGTGTGGATATTTTTTTTTTTTTTTTATTTATCACCGTAAGCGTAATCGGCGAAATTTTCGAAAAAATTAAAATTGCCTTTTTTCATTTGGGGGATCGTTGGGGACTCCCTCGACATGGCTAGGTGCTTGGGAGCTGTCTAAACAGCCCCTTTACATGTTTTTGCACTTTGTTTTTCAGCCCCCTGTCAGAGTGCGAGAGAGAAAATGGCGGCCGCCGCTTCCTGGTTTCGACCGATTCGAATGTTTACTAAGATCTAACGGCCAATCAGAATCGCGCTCGCGCACGTCACCATACGCGTACGGTAAGCGCACCGTAAGCGCACCGTAAGCAGCCACAGATATATATATTGATTTAAAGGCTATTTTCTCAGAATCTACTGAACAGATTTACACCAAACCTACAAAAGGCACTTCCTTGACCTGAGGACTACCTCTCTGACAAATTTCATTAAATTCTGTTCAGCCGTTCGGGCTGTAGCTGTGTCTAAAGGTCCTATGGAAAAATGCATGGGAAAAACGCGTTTTGGGACCCCCCTTTTATCTCAGCCCCCGCTTGACGAATCCCCCCGAGACTTTCAGGGTAGGAGCGGAGCGTAGCGCCCCACCTATTTTGAAAATTTCGCGAGGATTCGTCCACCGGCGCCAAAGTTATTCCAAATAGAATGTTGCGGATTTCCTATGGAAACAGGGTCCTAACTATAACTATCTACTGGCGACCGCCAGTAGATAATATATATATATATATATATATATATATATATATATATATATGTGTGTGTGTGTGTGTGTGTGTGTGTGTGTGTGTGTGTGTGTTTGTAAATTTGAATATAATTTCAAAATTATAAAATAAATTAAAATGAATGGTGCATTAATTGTTTTAAAGTAACAAGATATTTATTAATTATTATGTGTGTGTATAACTTTTTAAATTATGTTTATTTGTTGAAATGTATATTAAATCCACGTAATTTTTTAACATTAATTCGATATTTTTGTATTCTATATTTTTTCATCGATATTTTTTTTGTCTATATATTTTACATCGATATTTTGTCAGCGAACCGTTAATTCTCTAGGGCCATTCGCTCTCACTTGCTCTGCGAATGATGGGGAGTCCGATTGTGACTGTATTTTTTTTTTTTTTTTTTTCAAAAACCTTTATTTGTGCATATTAAAAGAACAAATACGGGCCTACAACCATCAGGCCAGCCACAAAACGGTTAAGCACTGAGACAAACATTACATCCCCTGTGCATCAATGGTCAAGATTAGCAACGATTCAGGAGTTATACACTGGAGAGATCCTTGACACCAGGGGAAGGAGAAGTGAAGGTTAATTTTAAGGTTTTCAAAATAATTTTATCGAGGAAAAAGTCAGTAGAGGATAGAACCAAGGAGATTCGAGTCCGCAAGATGGCTTCATCACACGGGAGAGCAGCAGCATCATTAAAAACGGCCATAGAAAATCTCAGACAGTGAGGCGATGCAGTTATATAACAGGATAGTCACATGAGTAAATACGCACCCCTCCAAAGCCGCCCCCACTCAATCCACCCCACACCCGGACCCCGAATCGGAAACAAGGAGAGCGCAGAGACATAGAAGAAAAAGGCCCATAGAACTAAAAAAGAAACAGTAAATTACCCCCCCACCCTACACCAATGCGGAGGCTACGGCCTGCCCCCCCCCCAGCATAGTGCCTGTCGCCCAATGAACCCGAAATATAGACAAGAGAGAAAGTAGGAATAAAGGAAAGAAAATAAGAAAACAAAGAAGAAAGCGGGGAGGAGCCCACGTAACCTCGGAGCGCCCGAAGCCACCGGCCAACTACGTCTCCACACACTGAGAACCCCCTACACACAAAGGCGGTCGTGTGAAGATAACGTGTCACAACAATATAATGAAGGCAGACAATTCGCGACGAGTGCGCACAACATATGCAGACAATTCCAGTCCCAGTCCAGCCCATCCGTGAAACCATGGTGGTAGAAATCAATCTAGCCCTGGCCCGATCGCGGGCGTAAGATTAGACTAGCCCCCACATGAAGGCCCCGCAGCCCGTGCAGACAAAGACAATATGGCCGCTGGGGAGAAGATGGAGAAGTAGAGTCACAAAATGGCCGCCGATCATCTATTGAGGTCCCCTTGTGCACCATATAAAATCCAGACCTGGCCTGTAAAGTACAGGAGTTCCACATAAAAGAAGCCGTAGGCCACCGTGAACGGTTCCTCGAGGACGTCAGGTGTCGCTCAGCTGGATACTCTTGCGGGCGCGGTGAGGCAGGCAACAACAAAGCAGGCAGCAATGAACGGGGAAACAAAGTGTCCACAATTGAGCAGGAGATCGATTGATCCTGGGTGCCGGGAAAGCCAGATGCAGACACCAGTGTAGCACGGTTATACCCAGTCGTTGCGTCCCCGCAAGAGGACAGAAGCACTGGCAGACCCACGTCTTGTTGAGAACAAACGGGGCGCTCACGACCCGCAGCCGACAGTATGGAGTCGAACCGCTCACTCAGCGTTTGCAAGCCATCACACAATTGCAGACGAAAGTCCCGCAGGGCAGCCAGAACGGAGCCGCATGTCAGCGGAAGCTGCGCCCCCACATCGGCAGCAATCCGGGACGGCACTGTGGAGCTGGAGTCTGGTAGAGGGAGGGCGAAGCGGGCAGCGGGCGAGACCGGAGCATCACCCCCCAGCAGCGAGCAGGCAATCAACGCCATGTTTTACCGCTGAGAGGTACAGTGGACAGGGGGGGGATCGTAACAAGGAGGCAATTCCCCGCAGGTCTGCGCCGCAACAGGTGAAAGCCAACAGTCGCTTCCCCTCCCTCGGACTCTCTTTGCAGCCGACTAGGCAATAGAAGAAGGGGGTCTGCAGCCTTCCACAGCGCGGGCCACAGAACGGGGCAGGAGACCCGCCACACCGGGGCTTACCCTATAGCTCCAGCCCGTCAGGTGAAAGGTGAAGGAGGTGTCCGGGCGTCTCTCCCCCGGCTCGTCTGGCGACAGTCCGTGGTGTGAGGCGGGATCGGGGCCGCGGGGCTCAGATTTGCGCCGGGGGTCCAGTGACTGCGGAGCTTCCAGGGGGCCGGCCAAGGCCACAATGGAGCAGGGGTCCAGCGCGGAGAACAAAGGCACCAAGAGCTCCGGCATCCGGGCGGGCTCAGACTCCGGGAAAGCGGCGGCGCGGTCAGCGCGTCGTCGCGCACGTTGCACCTCGAAAATCGGCGAGGATAGGAATCAGGATAATAGTCCGAGGCCAAGGGCCGGCGGAGCCGGGCGCTCAAGCGTCTGCTCCGGTCGCCATCTTGGCTCCTCCCCACTGTGACTGTATTTATGATATGCTAAAGGATCTGATCCAGGCCAGCATTTTTCCCCTAGTTGAAAAAATAGAGAGCCTTGAAATCGTAGTTTTAAAAGCACCAATTATCTAAACAATCTCATCTGTTCCCTGGCAGGCGAAGCATTACCTACACACAGCATAGTTGATACCCATGGATCGTAAGGCCAGGGCAGCATACATTCATTGGACTGAGGGTTCTAATGAGACTACTCCACCACCCACAGCTATCGGAATCTCTGGGCCTACTTGAACCACCAACCATCATTGTGCTGACACAAGTAACGTGAATTCTGGCCCTTGCATAAGTCTTACATCTTCTAGCTCCAGTGCTTCCAGTCTCAATACTACTCATCCTAATCTCCCTCCTGAATGCAGCTCGTGTTGTAATTCTTCCCAATGTTCCTTGCCTGCCACCAGCCAAGGCAGAAAAACAAGCCAATCTCAAACACAAGGTTTGCCATTGGCTGAGCAAAAATTCAGACTTCAGCACTGCAGATTATAATGACAAATTATTTGTTAGAGGAGCAGGCCATCAAGAAAGCAGTTGGTGGGGGATTGCGTGGTCATAAATTGTAGGAAACCGGCTCTTGCAGGTCGCATAATCTCAGATTCCTCTCAACATGCAAATTGGAACTTAAAGAATAACTATATAACTGTTCTGCCCTTGGTCTATTTCTGTCACCAACGTGCCTGTATCTAGCCTGCTTAGAGAGGCCCATTACTTAGACCAACTGATTCTGACATTAGAAGCCGAACGCCCACCCTTCCTACTTTACAGGTTTAGTTCTCTGTCTGATTTGGAGGATCATGTTGCATTAATTGATCTCTGGGAAGAAGGAGGGGGTAAGGGCAACAGAGTCCGGCCTGCCCTCAGGGAGCCGTCACATGAACTGCAACAAGATTCCACCTCCTACACAGATCTGATTTACTGGAATATAGCTGAACTGAGCTCCAAACAGGCAGACACAAGCTAGTTTAGCTTTATCACAAACTGATATTTTGATGTTGCAGGAAACTTGGTTCCTGTGGGACATTACCTGGGATGGGTATGAAACATTTACTGTCCCAGCTACCAGCTCTGCATGGAGGAAAACTGGCCATTATGGTTTGAGCATCTAAGTAATTCACCATCATTCCCATTGTATGTTGCCACTCGGGGATTCAGGCTCTGTGGATTATTCAATCTAGCAGTTTCAGCTTTTATAAAAAATAATTATTTCTACAACCTGGTGGTGGAACTTGGTTGTCCAATTAAAGTATATTTAATCGTATTGAGATTCTGAGAAGCAGAGCTGTCCACGAATAATGTGGGTGTTCCACAATTGTGGAGGGGACTTCAATGCCAAGCTTGGCTTACACAAAACCCTTTGCCGCAGTAACCCCGGGTACGCCTGGCTGCATGGTTGATCAGAGAGGTCAACTACTTCTGAAACATTTGTTAACATTTATCTTTTAAAAGTGTAAGTCCATTTTTATATAGCGCAGCTTCTCACCCTTACGTGTCTGAAGGTGCTGGGGGCCGTAGTGGAAATTAAGTGAGCTATTGCCCAGAGTCACACGGTGCAGAGCTGAGCTGCCGCCGGAGCCAGGAATAGAACCGTGAGCCCTGTGCTCCGAAGTCAGCTGCCCTGGCCGCTGCACCACACCTCTCCACCTTTTGAATTTGACCCACATTTTGGGGTAATCAGACATCACAAGTTTGGGGGCAAGGAACTTTCATTGATTATATTTTTCTGTCTTGGGATCTGGTTGACTATGTAATCATGGGGTGTCATCAATAGTGGGTATAGCGACCACAATCCTATTAAAAAGAAACTCCAATTGCTGATTGTCCAATAAGCATCCCTGCACAATGAAGCCACCAATTTGGCCCCAAAGGACAAGGGCCTTAGACTTAGGTGGAGTGAGATATATCTCTCATCTGTGTTAGCCACTACCATTAGGGTGCACATTGTCCATATGTTAGACAATTTAATAACCAAAGATCACCCATCACTAGGAGATAATTACTGCCTTTGAAAACCTAAACTATTTTTATCAAGTCCCTTCTCACAACTACTATTAAACACGTTGATGCCAAGCATCCAGGCTGGTTTAATAAGGACTGCATGGCTAGTCAAAACCTGAGAGTCACTTTAAAAACTAGACCCAGAGATAGGAACCATGTAGCTAAAGGAGCCCTCAAAAAGTGTAAGATGACCTACAAGAGACTGTTGCCCTTTGGACCCCTATAATTACCAATACACTGAATGTCCTAGCATCCTGCAAGATTCTCGTTTCCTTGCAGGAAGACACTATTGTTCCAATTTTTAAGAAGGGCTACAGGCAGGATCTCCATTGTTATAGACTGATCTCACTTTTGGACTCAGTGGTTTAAGTTGGTGGGCCAAGTGGTCCTGTACAGGATGTAGGTGTGGGTCAAATAGAATCGGGCCCGAGGTAGGGCTCAATATGGCTTCAGGCAGGGTCTGGGGACCCGGGAACAGTACCTTTACTTGATCCTATTGGTGGAGAAATAAACCATTGCCAAGAAAGGCTCCCTCTATCTTGCCATCATGGATCTGTGCAGTGCATTTGATTGAGTGAACGAATCCAGATTGTTGCTCATCCTTTTTAGGATGGGTATACCGCAGGTTCTGGTAGACTTTCCACGAGCACTGCATCATGGGGTCTCAGCAATGGTTAGATAGTGCATGGATGGGAAATGCTCATTTTTCTTCTCCTTCTCATGGTGTCCGCCAAGGGTGTGTATTGGCCCCGATTCTATTCCCTGATTAATTTCTCATTACTAAATGCAATGATGCACCAATGACAAATTCCGACCCCGTGGCGATATCACTGTAAATTGATGACATGGGTTTGCTCTCCCGCACACCTGACAGCTTACAGGTACTGGTTGAGAACTTTGTATTATTTATGGACAACATGGTCCTAGACACTAATATCACTAAAACACATTACATTGTATGTGGGTCCCAGCGCAGCAAAGTTAGTCTCATCTCTATTAAGGGCAATAACATTGCTTAGGTCAAAGAATTTTCTTATTTAGGCGTGACATTCGACACCCACAATAGTTTCTTGCCCTGTCTGTCCAATCACTGTTCCCGCATTACCAGTGCTATTGGGGCACTGTTTGATGTCTCTGCTACAGTTGGCAGTAAACCTATACTGCCCATATTGGAAATTTGCAAGCTGAAGTGCCTACCGGTCCTTATATATGGGGCTGGTATATGGGGATTTCGAAATTCCACTTGCCTTCAGAGGGAAGAGAACCGCTTCTGCAGGTGTCTGTTAGCCCTAGGCCCAGGCAGCTCCTAGTATAGTTTACATGAAGAATTGGACCTGGTTCATGCGAGAGATCTTGTGGATATTGCTCCATTGCTTCTCTGGGTCTCCATTTGTAGTAATCTGAAACAATTTTAAATCGAGAAGTCATTGATGAATGTCTGGATTACATCTATGGGACATGGATTCCCCACTCCTAATTATATATGGAAAACTGTGGAAGATCTGGGCAGGCCAGAGCTGTTCACCAAACCTTGTGCTATCCTAAAGGGTGAACTAAGAAAGATCAAAGAACTATATCTGAGCTGGGCAGCAGCCAATAGAGAAGGCAGGAAGATAATGAAGCCCAACATGAGAGAGCTGATTCGCATCCAAACCGTTAAAGATGTTTGAGCCTTATCTCTCATACGTAAACAATGTTTGGGAAAGGGCACTCGTAACCATATTAATTTTGGGGACGTTTGGGGGCCATAAGATGCTATTCATACTTCCATATTTGCCAATTTGATTCTAAGTCTATCTTACTTTGCCCCTGTGATGAATCCTCTCCCCAAACCTTGGATCCTTTTTAGTTTGTATGTAAATTTTACCAAATTTCTAGGCATATATTCTTAGCTACAATTCTCAAAAATCAGGGCTCCTTCAATAAAAGCCTGCACATTTATTAACTCCGAATGCTCCCTACCCATGAAGTTTGGTATTTTGTGGGGGCCTTTTTAAAAATGCTCTCTGCTGACGAAACCTTACTATCCTTTAGACTGCCTTTTTAAAATCTTTTGTCTACTTTTTTATTGAGTACACATGCTGTACTGAAGCTCTTCATCTTTAATTGAACCCATGTATGTGTTGAGTCCTACGCTTTGTTGCGGGACTGCTGTTAAAGGGCAACGATATGCTGTATGGTTATGTATTTAACCAATATTTCTTTTTTTTCTCTCTTCTTTCTGTTTTCCTACTTTTAAAGCCAGTTTTAAATGCTTTTTAACATATCCATGTAATGATATATTGTATCACAAAAGTGTTTGTTCATTTATGATTATATATTTATAATCGAATTAAAAATTCATTCATTCTTTCATTCAAGCCCTAGTTTTCTGGGGTGCCTTGCACACAATGATCGTTCATAGTGTATTTTCTTGTCTACCTGTGCAGCAGCAACATACCCATGCTTATGAGTTTAAGGTCTGTAACCTGTAAGATATATTTTAAATTTATAAATAATGTTTGCTTCGCATTATATTTGTTTTGCAAATAAAAAGAACAAGCTTGCTGCACTTTAAAGAACTCACGGTTTCTCAAGATTGTCCAGACAAGGCCAAAACTAGGCCCAACTCCATCTTGAATTTGAAATGCGGCAATGTTATCATCTCTCATTGACTCCGCACAGAGAAAAATGTGCACTAATGCTTTGTGATGACACGTTGTTCTTAGTGAGTCTCGGAAGAAGCTGTTTTATACAGTATAACTACTCAAGTTCTTCTTGATTTTATTCCATAAGGCCTATTGTTCCAATGAGTCTGTTATTGTTTCGCATGTACCTAGATTTGTGCTGTCAAATCCGATGACATTGGTTCAAAAGGGTACTCATTGTATATTCATTTAGGGGATGTTGTTAGGATCGATTTGGTGATATATTACGTATTAATTTTGTATTGTGATTCGCTGCGCCTTTGTAACATTCTGCTCATCTCATGCTAACTGCGTGATTTTCAGTGTGTAGTTTCCTCATTCTGGAGGTAAACCAGAGTTAATCTTCTGATTCTTAGACAGTGGACCTATGTCAGTCTGTCTCATACATAGGAATTAGAATAATATGTTGGACTTTCCTGCTGCATTTGACTGAGCTTTATGCTAATTGCCTATATTACCACAGGGTTACTAGAAACTCCAAGGAACCTTTGGGTGAATGTACATTATATAAATACAACTCTTTTACTGAGCCAGGTTTCAAGGGATTAATGAGACAGATGTTAGTGGAGCTTTTTAAATAGAGTGGTAAAGATTTCTGTAGAGAGGGGTGTTTTACTAGAATTTTTGCACTCTTAGTCTTAATACTTTATGTAATAACATGTTTTATTATTACTTTTATGTCCTGGATCTCATCCATTTCAATGACTGGACTCTTAGTTTACAGTCTTTTTGTAATAGGTTTTAATTTTTATTTTATGTTCTCACTATCACCCATTTTCAACATTGTACACACCCTGTCAACTAGAGGAAGGCCTAGAAACAGCTTCAAAAACTGAAGTTAGAACATTGGGTGTGAGGACCGCAGGCACAAGCCTTCATCATATCCGGGACAGACCCACTTCAGTGCAAATGCATGTGTTTGCCAATCCTTTGTTTTTAAGCACTCAGAGGGATTTCCTGATGTGGGACGTCATCTCTCATACAATTTCTGTATTTTCACCTTTTTTATTTTCCTCCGCTTATGTAGCTTATGCTGCAAAGCACTGGCTTAAGTCATATGCACCGTGTCACTGACATTTTGCAGCAGACAACTCAAATGGCCTCTTTGTCTCTGGGGATCTGTCCTCAAGTGCATACAAGACCTCTGCGTGCCACCATTGGTATGATGTCTCTCTATAACTACCTGCCTTGTATGCAAAGATAAGACATGCCAATCCTGCACTAGATGTTGGATCTAATCATTATGACAGTCAGGAGGTGAGTAAGGAGTCTTGGTCTCCACTCAGGGTCTTCCCCTTAGACCTTTGTGCGGAGATTATTCTTACCGACTCTATGCAAATAGCGCAGCTAACCACAGGGAAACTAAAAGCTTTGTGTTGCAAAACTGTGTTTCTCCCAGAAAAGTTGTTTCGCCCGGATCATGTTCAAATCCTCTTCTGCCTCCCAAACTATTTGAGTTAAACAAACATAGCTCTTCATATGTAACAGCCACCATTGCACTAGAAGACCAGCCAGTCTCTCATCTTGAGCATGGTGTTTCAGGCCCATTGCATCGAGATGTTCAGCAAGTCTCCCTTATTGGGACCAGGTCAGAGGACCAGGTTTTAGTTCTCTTTGGTAATTCCAGACACTCGCTGTGGTGGTAGAGCCCACCGTGCCCATTTCCTTACAGCTGTCCATCTCTTCAGAACTCAACCTCTTTTGCATTCCCTCCTTGTTGTTATCCTCTCAGGGAAGTCTGAATCCATGTTGGATATGTTAGACTAATTTGTGCCATCAGGTCAGGAGCAGTTGGAACATATGTTGCCAACCTGCCAGCTCCTCAGGGACCAGAGTACAAGTTTGCTTAGAAGCTGTTCTTTGTCCTCAGACCTGACTCCTTATTGGATGCTCTGGGGCAGATTTATGTTTCCTGGCGCATCCCTGCAAATCAGCAAGGATGCGCCAGGAATGATGCGTCACGCAAGTTTACCCTTGCGCCACACATGATGCGCCGCATTTACAATGCGGCGCATCATGGCGCAGGAATAAACAGATGCGTGAAGCATCCGATGGCGTAAGGTTGGCTCAGTGCTTCAGTTGCGTCGCAAGCGCGACGCAACTCCAGCACTGTTCCAACCTACCCTATCCCTAACATGGTGCGTCAAGCCTTACGCCTGCTTCAAGCAGGCGCAGGGTTTTGGCGCATCAGCGTTGGGAAAGTGACTCAGTCAAATCTTATAGATTTGACTGAGTCACTTTTCAGGGGCGTTCCTGCGACGCAACGCCCCCCCCTCTGTCGACACGCCCACGTGAAACCTGACGCAGGTTTTACGTGGCGCAGGGCTTTACATCGTGACGCATCTCCATAGATGCGTCACGATGTAAATATGGCACAACGTGGCGCAGGGTTTACACCGCCGCTGCGTCACAAAAGTGACGCAACGGCGGCGTAAAAGTGGCGCATCTCCAATATAGATCTGCCCCTCTGTATATAAACCTGGGGGCAACAGACATTGCCACACTACTCATCTTCCAGTGCTGCAGTCCTACGGAGATGCAACTCCTGCAAACCCTGCTGCCAACTTAAATGCAGCTCTAGTAGCTAGAGGACCACCCTGATTTCCAGTCCTCCTATCTCTACTGGCAATACTGAACGGGATCCAGAAGCTTCTGTCGGATCTTGTGGTATCTTCCTGTTCATCTGGGTTCTCTGCAATAGGAAATACTCCCATGGATCAATTACTCATATTTTGAACCCACAGTAAAACATTGTGAGAGGCTGGCTCAGTATATGATGTACACTTATGTAAGTGGACACCTTGCACTGATCCAGGCAACCCTTATGGTGATTTTAGTGGTCTTTGACTACCTTTAAAAAGCTCTCTAAGTGGTACCTGTTGAGAGCAGCATTCAGGCTTAGTCCAGAAGTAGTGTAAAGCAGTTTGTGTCAGCTTGTTTTACCAGAACCTAATCTTTTAGGTATCGATTAAGTAATAAAGAACCACACAGTGCATTTATAAAAATATGTATTTATTATAAGACACTCATTAACACATTCAGATATCACCGAGCCGGAGATATACACATTACACACAATCGGAGATTTACACAATACACACAACCCTTTGCAATAGAAACAGGTAAGTAGCACAGAATACACAGTGGTCCCCAGGGCGAGACCAAACCATATACTAAAATAGTGGTATGCGAACCACAACTCTAGTCAAGACAATACTCAGAGGACGTAGAAGTGCTGGGGATCCAAGGGACCACCCAAGGTGAGTATCTAGGAGGTCATGTGCAGTGTAGGAACACAACCGCGTTCTCCGTACAAATCAACATGTAAGTTGCGGTTACAATTTTTAAGAAAGAGGACACTTCCCAGTGGACCCGGGAAGCTAGGTGCATAGGTGTGAAGTGGCATTGGAAACCGCAGTCGAACCCAATGGAGGACTGCAGGAAGATGCCACTGCTGGGGAAGGTGAAAGTGTGCGATGTAACCCAAAGGTGGATTCAAGATGTGAAGAGCCTGCAAGCAGTGGGGACAGAGTCTGTGCCACTCTGGAGTGACTAGGAGGCACGGAAGACGAATGCCCACCGATGTCGGGTGCTGTAGGAGTTCTGATTGTGACCTTAAAACTGCAGCTGTGTGGACCAGGTGATGCTGTGGAAGACCAGGAGCCATAGACGAAGCTGTCCCACGTCAGATGCCCAGAGTTGAGGGGTCAGTATCAAGTGGGAGCACCAACAAACCTTGGCAACTGCAACCAACGAGGAAGTTGAAGAAGGTGCAATGTCGGGACCAGCAAGGTCCTGGAGACTCACCACAAGCAGGGGAGTCAGGGCAGGCCCCGAGCAATCAGGGGAGCCCAAAAGCATTCACAGGTGACCCTCAAGAGGATCTACAGGCTGGAGGCACTGGAGTCACAGAGGACCTCGAGCAGCTCACCAAAGATGCAGGCCCACGGTGCAAGTGATGCGGTGAGGGCGAAGCTCTTGGTCACTGGAGATGCTGGAGATTGGGGCTACTTGGAGCCCGAAGATCTTGGTGGAAGGAAGCCAAAAAGCCTTTGCAACTGCAAGTCGGTGTACAGGGGTTCGGTTCCTGTGGCTCAGACAGGGGATACTGGCCACAAACTTGGTGAGAGGGCAGGGCAGGCCTCGAGGGATGTGAAGAACCACCACCTGTGTTGCTGAGCCATTCGGAGTCTGTGGGAGCCCAGGATCAGCAGACCAGTCAGCTTAGTTGCGGTGCCTGCAGATGCAGGGAAGTGACTCCTTCACTTCAAGGGAGATCCCTTCAGGTGACTTGAATGCCCACAGGCCTCGGAATTTTTCCTGTATGGAGTACAGGCATGGGCGTTGCAGCAGACAAGCAAGACGAAAAGATCAGGAGCAGCAGGAGTCTTCCCGGTTGCAGCCTTGATGCCCAGAGCGAAGTCCAGCAAAGTCCAGAGTGCCCAGACGGTCGAAGTTGAAGTGGTGTCTAAATTTGTCCCACGACAAATCTTGGGACCCACCCTAAGGTAACCCCTTAAGTGCCCTAAGTAAAGGGTTAGGACGATTCAGGGGTTCCTCCCTAAGAAGGGGCTGGACAAGGGGGAGGACACTCCAGTTTCGTGTCAGAGCAGGAGCCAACAGCTCCTTGAACTGGTTTGAACTGGACATTGCATGGAGGGCACCAAATGTGCCCTGCATGAAGGCTATGTGGCGCTGGCAAGTGCTCCCACCCTGCCCCAAAACACTAAACCCTATCTGAGAGGTGGTCACACCTCCCGGTGACAGGATGCCTATTGTTCTGCCTTCCCCTGCTTGAGCTTGGCTCAGCAACAGGAGGGCAGAATCGTGTCTCTGGTCGGCAGCAGCCATGTTGTGCTGAGCGGGTCTAAAAGACTGGTACCGGGAGCACTGAGGGCCCAACGGAGGGCCTTTATAGTGCTTGGAATCATACCACCTACACCGTTTACAGTGTGGGGTTTTGATTCCAACATGTTTGATGGTCATTGCATAACGACTTGGTGCCTCTCTATATGTTATATGGCTATCTCATTTACAACCTGGGAGAATGTACTCTGAAGGCAGTAGGGGTATCCTGCTCATGCAGACGCACCCTCATACTTAGAACCGAGTACCCTGCCTTCTAGATTGAAAAGGCCTGCTGTAGGGGTGAGTTATAGGTTTTAAGTGCAGTGACACTAGATAGAGGGAAAAACTATATATTTCGTAAGTGGTGCTAGCACCAGCTTACACGTGCTGCAATGGCAGGCCTGTAGTGATAGTTTGAATGGTCTCCCATAGGTGGCATAATATATGATGCAGCCCATGGGGGACCTCTGGGGTACCTATGCCCTGGGTACCTTAGTACCATATACTAGGGACTTATAAGGGTACCCCAGTATCCAATCTGGGGTGTACCTAAGTACTTACCATAACAATGTAGGGTAGAAAGCAGAGAGACTGGTTCCCTGATTAGCAGGATCCCAGTCAGACTAGTCAGAAACAGCATTACATCAAGCAAAAAGTGGGGGTAACCATAGAAGCAGATCCTACTTTCCTACACACTTGCTTCCTTGTTACACCAAACCTGATACCAGCCTGGAGCTATTATCAAAGACCACAAAGTATCATGCCTTCAAGGTCTTTGCAGTGAATGTACTGTCCATTGAGGCTCAGGCACCCCTATTGGAGACAAAGTTCAATTATGCTATGATGGTGGAAGCAGTTCCCCTACTGACGTCCTTCCTGGACATTGAATCCCAAATCCTCAAACAGATTCTGGAGATCTGAAAGGAAGTCTTCTCTTGAGCCAAAATTCTCAAATTTCCTGGACAGTAAATATCAGGCTCCCAGAGGTAACCCACTCTGTGGCATATTTACAAACCCCTATAGCAACTACAACATCACTTCCCACGACATTGTGGTGGCGACAGGAGCTTCACCTTATTTACAAGGCAGTGTTAAGCCACTTAACATGGCTTAACACTGCATAGTAAATAAGGCACCCTTTCATGCTATACTTAGGGTGAAAGGGGAGGGCAATGGGTGTTGATGTGGGCGGTTCACCGCAACACCCATTGATTTTGACGCTGCCCCATATTTACAAGGGTGGCGTAAATATATGGCAGCGCCAAAATTAAGACCAGGGAAAATCTGGTCTTACATTGGCGCAACGAGGAGGAATGTTAAATTTATCCTTGTTTTTCCTTTTTCATGTGTGCTGCATTGTGCAGCACACATGGAAACAGCAAAACCTCAATGAATATTTAGGAGCAGGAAGGTGTCCCTTTCTCCACATAACCAATCATTTAAATAAAGAAATTACGTTTTGCAATTTCTATGTGTGCAGCACACATAGAAGTTACAAAACACCATTTAAAGATTGTTTATCTGCAGGAAGGGACACCTTACTGCACATAGACAATCACTCTCCTCAACGCAGGCACCCTTGCACTATGGCACTAGGCAGCTACATTTAGCGCCAGCGCAGGGGGAAACGCAGGGCTGCAAAATATTCTTGTAAATATGGTGCAGCCCAGCATTTCTAAAGTGACGGAGCGTGTCGTTAGCCTTCTAGGCTTAACAACACACTTTGCCACTTTCATTGTAAATATGCCTCTCTGTCTCTAAAAACCTCTCAGCCCAGTTTCTGTAGGCCATGGTCTCATGCCTAAAGGGCTAATGATCATCCTCTCGCAGAGACAAAAAGGGAAGTGTAAAAAACAATGCACATGTCCCAATCAGGTGGTCAGTCCATTTTAGCCAGCTATGGGCTGCACCTATGTCACTAGATCAGAGGTCTTCAAACTTTTGTAGGTTGAGCACCCCCAGCTCAATTATTTTAGCTGTTGGGCCCCCCCAACACCTAACAGAAATTTCTGGAATCTGGTACACTACATAATTGACCGCCGTGCGCATATCCTGGGCCATATCCAGCAAATGATGTTCAACATAATATGAGTGTTTAGTAAAGTGCAGGTTTGTGAGTGGGTGTGCTGAAATGACAGATTATTACATAGCTCAAACCACCATTTTCCTAAATAAAATGTGCGCAAATTGTTTTTACTAGGATGCTTTGTTTTACACATGACATTGATTGATAACACCACCAACATAAATGTGACGAGTGTGCCTCTTTTTCGCCACAGACGGTCAATCTGTGGATGGATTTTTGCTACTGCCATCCTCAGGTAGTGCTCTACATCCAGAGACAGATTTACAAGGAAGTGCCGCAGTGTGGCACCGCAAGCCCTTTGGCTGCGCCACGCTGCGGCACTTCCGAAGCACATATTTACAAGAATATGACGCATCTCTGTGCTTCCCCCTGAGCTGGCGCACAAACTGCAGCCATGCGCTGGTGTAGGCATCCTTGCACCATGGTGCAAGGATGCCTGCGTCGTGGGGAGAGTTTTTTTTGTGCAGGAAGGGGCACCTTCTTGCACATAAACAATCACTACAGGCATTTCCCTCTTTCAATGCATGCTGTAGAATGCAGCATGCATTGAAAGAGGGAAAAACTAGGAGAAATGAAAACATTGTTGCGCCTCGCTAAGCCACCTTTAGGGTGGCGTAGCATTCAGACGCATTTCCAGAGTTACGATTCCTCGTAAATCTGGAGATGTGTCTTGTTCGATGGGTGTTGCGTGGGAACACCCACAGCAATATCCATGGAACAACCCTTCAACACAAAGTGCTGCGTGTGAAGGGGCCGTATTTACAAGGAGAGGAAAAGTCACGCAGGGTGGCTTTTCCCATCCTTGTAAATATGGAGGAGCCCACTGCGCCACCAGTACGTCACGAAAAGTGATGTACTAGTGGCGCAGGACGCTTGTAAATCTGCCCCCTAGTCTTTAATACCGCAAGTGCTGAGAACCCAATCTCACATAAATAGGACGAGCTGAAAGGCAAGAGAGTTTTGATAGCAGTTTCTCTCAAAGCTGAATATTCTGCAGACGTTTTCAGCCAAAACAGTGACTGTAAGGGAGACAGTGTTGTCAGATTTTTTGAGCACTCCCTAGCTCAGAGCTGGTACACGAGAAACAAATCTTCTCTAGAAATCATTAACAACCGTTTTAGGCAACATTATAATGGGATAATTGCCCACCAGCCTGTTATGGACCCGAAGACAAAGTTGAAAGTCCACAGAGAGGGCGTTGAACGAACACCTAATTGAGAATTCCTAAGTTGTACGATAAGTTGCTTGCCTGAAGCAATTGGGGTTTAGGACACGTCGGGCTTATGTTTAAAAAAAAAATAGAACTAATAATAAATGAATGATGTTGTCTATTTTACTTAAGAGCAATGCTGTCTGACAGACTTTGTGGTGGCAGGGAAATGTTAAGAATTTTGGGTGCCCTGGGCCAAAACTATTTTGGGGGGCCCTGTTCAGTACAGCTTTGAGTCTAAATGATTTACTTTCAGCTCTGCCATACCCTCTTTAGCCAGGCTACTAATGGTGTACAGGCACTATGGTTGAAATTCTACAAGCGTTTACATCTAATATTCATAGATAGTGATGTGTGTTTTCACTGTTGTAACAAAGCAGCAGCCCACTAATTTTACATCGAATAATATCTGTAATATCCTCCAATTTCTCATATGTGAGGACCCCTCTTCGATCTAAAATAAACTTTTTTATGGTTGTTGCTTGAAACAAACATTTCTCTGCAAATAGTAATAGACTCCTTACATCAATCACATTAAAAAGAAATGAAACAAAACGGTATTTACAAGAATCTGTTTAGGAATTATTCCCGGCCATCAGGGCAAAAACAGAGCTGTCTCTATCAAGGGGACCCCTAGAAGGCTGGATTGCAGTGCATGTAAATGTGTCCTTTTGTAATTTAGGAAGACATGCCCATACTCGTGTACAGGGGCGCAACTAGACCCGAAATTCGGGTGGGGGCTAACACTCCCAGCCAGGGCTGGCCCAAGCACTTGTTGCACACAGTGCAACAGTCTTTTTTGGTGCCCCCTCCCACATTTCCTCCTTCTCCATGAATTCCCTCACTACCACTCACCAACGATGCACATCATCTCTCTTTATTTTGTTATAGCGCTACTCATTGTTTAATCACACTCAGTTCTGTGATCTGCATGGTACACATTCTATGGAGCAGGCACATTAACCCTCTGTGCTGTGTGGGTGGCAGGAGTGCTCATGTGAGTGCACGGTGACCCATGCGACAGTTTGCGAGTAGGGTAAGAGGAGTGACTGCAGGGTGAGCGAGGTGACTATATGAATTTGGTTGCAGATATAAGTGCAGAGTGGGACGAATGAATGTATGGTTAGTGATGGGCTTATTTGAGTGAGATTGCAGATTGAGCAGTGAAGGGGACAGGTGAGTGAAGTGTCACGAGCACAGGAGGTTGAGTAGTGTGCTTGTGTGATTGCAGGGTGAGGTACAGGGTGAACAGTGCAAGTGCGTTGTGAGTGCAGAGTGATCACAGTGAGTGCAGGAAAAGTGGGTGAATGGTGTGAGTGCATGGGGATCAGTGTGAGTGCAGGATGAGCGTGAAAGTGAAGGGCGAGAATGAGAAGCGAGTTGTCTGAATGCAAGGTGCATTCCCAGACACTTGAAGTAACTCAGAATGCTATTGATGGCAGCGTAGGGTTTCAAATGTGATAAACTATTGCTAATATGGCAGTAACCAGGGATCAGGGTGGAGGAAATAAATAATGTGGTGATCCTGCAACAAACTCCAAGACTTGTGATTAGGGTTGCCAGCTCATTATTTTGATGTCCCAGGCGGTACAAAAATAAGCCGTCACCTAAAGCTGTTTTGTCAGTACTTGTCCATGCATACTTTGAACAGCAAATAGAAATAGAAATAACTTTTACTTGTGTTCTAGGGCTGCCTGAATAATCTGTGGCTGATAATAAAAGGGAACATGCTTCTTTATTTATAGACAAGCAATTTGCAGTCTGTTTAAAAGAACACATGGCTGGCTGGCATCTTGCACGCCTGCCTGTGTAGTTTTAAAAGAAACTTTGTCTCCTTTCTGGGAAGCGCTAACCGTCCCAGGAGGGGGTTAATTCATAGAGCTGAAATGCTGCAGTGAGAGGCAGGATGTCTCCACTGCTTAAACTGAAAGCAAACAAACAGAAAGGCATTTCAGCTGTAGTGCGAGGCTAGGAGTCTCCTCTACTATATAATATGGAAGCATACCTTTATCTAACAGTTCTGGAAGTGCAGAAAGTGCTTTACAGTGGGACTCCCAACTCTTCCAGTAGAGAACACTTAATACTGCCCTTGGGACTTAACTTAAACTTAGGCCACAGTGGCAAACTTTCTGTGGCTGGATGATTGTGTATCGAAAGCAAAAGCAAAGTTTAGTCTCGGTATGGCTCTCAGGACCATTCACATTCTTTTGTTCTCTTTGAGCCTCCCCGAAACCTTCATGATGGTCTCCGGAAAAATGAAGTTATGTAATCATTATACCCTCGGTCAATCATATAGACTGTCACAGTTGTTAGACTGGCACTATCTGTCATACAGGAATACTCTAGGTCTATCTTTTTACAACAGTGAACTGTGGTGGGTATGGAGCGTTGTAAGAGAAATAGGAGGCACTTCAAGTAAGCAACACTGAAGGATCATTCCAGTGCTCCATGCTTCTCCACAGGTGTACTCCTCTGAAGTAATTCAAATTGTTGATGGTTCGCCGTTAACTTCTGGACCAACATGGAAGACCTCTTATCCTTTGCAGGTTTTGTTTGGGGTGTGGGTCATAAAGAAGTGTTAACATTATTGCTGCTCATAACTATGCCACAATGTTTGGAATTCCTTTGCTAAAGAGGCACAACCTATATGTTGATTGATGTACTTGAACCCTTTCTTTATTGTCATAGTTTTGTCAAAATTATTTTTTATGCTTCAGCACCTAATTGGATTCTGAGTGATGAATAGAAGTAGTCTTCATTTATTCTAATTGTGTCTAATATGTTGTCATTGCCAATTCAAGCCTAAGGTCAGTCCTCTTCCTCCCCATTGAGAGTATTTACTGACTCCCTGTCTGAGATAAAGAAAGAGACACAGAAGGCCTATTTGAAAGAGAATTTGCAGAATGGGTTGATTGCGCTATCTTCTTCACCTCCTGGGGCACCTTTGTGCTTTGTACCCAAGAAATATTTGGATCTTTGACACTGTATTGAATATAGTATCTTCAATCAGATTACAATCAAGAGTAGAAATAATCTACCTCTTAGCAAGGATATATTCCAATATTATCAAGATATTATCAAGAATTATTTCTGATTTGGTTCTCATCTTAACCTCTCAAACCCAAAAATGCTTATTCCGAATTTGTAAATTCAGGTCTGACATTGCTCATATTTTATGTGGTGTTCGTCAAGGTTTCCCCTTAGCTCTTGCCCTTTTTAACATATGCACTGAACCACTCTGAATGTTGTTCAAAGGGAGAGTCATCACAATTCATCTATATACAGATGTTAGCTGTACTTGACAAAATTGTTGCTTCAGGTCATCATACCTCTAAAATCCGACATATCAAACTTTCAAGAATCGATTTCAGTAAACATTTACTGTAACAGAATTCTGGGAAGGAAAAGAATCTATTCTCTTACATAACATTCATTGGCTTGCCTACTGGCTATCAGACCTTCACTCAATCATATTCTCTGCCTCACTAGCTGCGGAGGAAAAATCCCTGGGTATCTAGCTGGATAATCAGTCCTCGCATGGTATACTCAATTTCTGCATCTAGGCCAACACTGTACTTCCTAAAAAGGTTATAGCTGCTTGTCCACCCTTGGACTCAGGACAAGTTGACATGCTCTTGTGTTTTTTTGTATTATAGAAACTCAACTCTGAATGGAGTGCCACAATTCAGTTACAATACCTTAAAAGCCTCTTATCATTCAACAGCAATGTTGGTCTCTGGTATACAAATAGTTGACCATTTCCCTCTTGCACATGCATACCTACATTGGCTTCCCCTTGAGTGAGAATTAAAGTTCAAACCAGCATTCATTATTTTTAAAGTACTACATCAAATCAACCATTATATCTGCACAAATCACTGAAACATTCTGGTGCTCAGAGATGTCTGAGGAGTAAAGTAAATTCACCAGCCCTTTAAAAATTGCTGAATTAAGACATCATATTTGTAAGAAATTGGGTTATTATTTGAGATGGGTGAGAGCCCTGCTCAAATAACAAACACAATCTTTGTCAATGTGAAGCACAACAGTCACTAATTAACCATCTGGTAGCTTAGCACAAAAGCAGTCAGGCTTAACTTAGAGGCAACGTGTTAAGCATTTATGTAGCACTCAAATCAGTGATAAAGTGAAAACACAACACAAGAATAATCCCAAACCAATAAAAAAATAGAATACATTTTAATAAATAAAATCACTCCGAAATGACAAAAATCCAGTCAGTAAAACCAGAGTTATGCATTTTTAAATCTTTAAGCAAATATGGTGCCAAGAAGCACAAAGTGCCAATCACGGTTATCTGGTCATGATGGACCGGGCCAAATTCAAAGGTTCAGCCTACCATGATGGAACTTGGGTCGGAGACAGGGACAAGGGTCGTCCCGGTGCAAAGTTTACCTTCTTAGTTGAGTTCAACGTGAGAAGCCTCAGCCAGAGCGTTGCACTGGTGGTACAGTCGTTGTCAGCCCGAAGAGCTGGTTTGCTGGTCAGACCTTCATATTAGTGAGAAATGCAGGGCAGTTGTTGTTGTTGTAAATAGCACTGTGTGAGTGTAGTATTGAGTATGTTGCCAGGAAGGTCACTTGCAGTCCGATGCAGGACCCACGTTGGTCTCTGTGAAATCCGCTCGAGTGTGCGCGGAAACCGGGGTCAGTTCTTTTCTAGGTAAATAGCTCAGAACCTCTTGATTTTGTTGTAGTTTGGAGGACTATATTCAGACCCCAGCTAAGGCTCCAGGCCCTGGCGAGGCACCTTTTAGGGATGACAACTCTCTCTAGGAGACGCCATTACCAGGGTCCAGGAAGGTCCACTGGTGCTAGTCAGCTGGGCAGTTGCAGTGAAGGCTATTGGGAGCTTGCTGTGTCCCTTAAACAGGAGTTGAGCCAACCAACCCTTAGGAATCACGTCTGGGGACATGGGTTCAAGGCAAGCAGGTTCAGTTTTCCTTCTTCAGACATCTGGGAAGTCCATCTTCTGATATCACATACATTCAGACAGCCTACAGCCTTGTCTACTTCCCCCTTCCAAATAGTCCCACTGTTACTCAATTTTGTGCTCTCTTCCAAAGGGTGGCCGTCCACAGTTGTTTAATTCAAAGCGAAATACCACAGAGAGACACCAACTTAAAACAAGCATTGGCATAGCCAATAGGCCTCGCTTTTGGGACCTTAAGTCATTTTTTAGAAGTAATTTTGTTGCAGTGAGTGGTATTATGTGGGGTGTATGTTGTATTTATTGTTTTGTTATTATGTGTTATGTAATTATATGGCTGTGGTAGACGGGTAGAGGGGTAGTAGAGGGATAGAAGAGGGTAGAAGGGTAGAGGGTTAGAGCGTTAGTAGAGGAGTAGAAGAGGAATAGTAGAGGGGTAGAGGGCTAGCGGGTTAGTACAGGGGTAGAGGGGTAGTAGAGGGCTAGAAGGGTAGTAAAGAGGTAGAGGGGTAGTAGATAGGTATAGGGGTAGAAGGGTAGAAGAGGGGTATAAGAGGGGTAGAGCGATAGTAGAGTGTTACAGGAGGGGTAGTAGAGTGGTAGAGTGGTAGAGGGGTAGTCAATGAGTAGAGGTGTAGAAGATGTGTAGAAATGGGGTAGTATAGGGGTAGTAGAGGGGTAGAAGAGGGTTAGTGGAGGGGTTGAAGAGTGGTAGTAGAGGTGTAGTTGAATGTAGGTGATAGGTTCTATACAACCTTTATTGAAAGCTACTGTAGTGGTATTTTTGAAGCAATGCAAAGCATTTACTCCCGATAATACTGAGAACAAATCTGCACTTTCTAACCGATATTACACAATGTTAGCTTACTATTAAAACAATGGAATATTACAATCGCGGCTCCCAGTAATGGTGAGACCAAATCTGCACTTTCTAACAGATATTACACAATGTTAGCTTTGGGACACTGCCTTTAGGAGTCCGGGCGGCACTTGGGTGCTTTTTCAGGTGCAAGCCCCCGTGCACAGACAGCCCCGAGAATGTTTGGGGCCGAGACATGAATGCGGCTCCCCGTTCCCCTCAGAACGGAGAAGCAGGGGCATGTGTGCTGCGTAGGCGAGACCTAAAAAGAGTTAAATGGCTAAAATAAGTTGTTGTTGGTGGTGTGGCCAAGACGGCAGAGAGCTGAGAAATGTTTTGTCTTCGCTCCTCCACCCGGCGACTTTTAGCACGGGCCACCGGCCTTACCTAGCACAGGAAACAGCTGTTGCGCATCCTACCGTACCCAGGAACCACTGACAACCTACCGGGTGATTCCTGGGTTCCCGCGATCATGTTGCTGGCTGCCGGCCCGGGCCCGTCCTAGGCCCCGGGAGTGACGACTGCGGCGGCCGGCATGCCTCGAGTAACGAGACCGCGGCCCTGAGCTCCAGCTGAAGGTGTACTCCACCCAAGCCGCCCGCAGGAAGCAGCGGCGCTCCTGCTACGCCAGCTCGAGACCCGGAGCAGCGGGCACTTGAGAGCGGGACTCTAGGTGCCGCCCAGAGACACACAAGGGCCTTCCAGCGAGCTTCGGAGTTATCAGCGACCCCCACCGGCATTGCGGTACTGCTGGCGCGCGCACCCAGAGAGATGCTCGGAGCTTCGGCCCCGTAGGCGAACACTCCGGAGCCTGGGCGGTGAGTCTCGGAGATATCCCCAGAACCTGCCGCACCCTCCCCGTGGCGCCCGATGCACTATGCAGCACAGAGAGCCTCCCTGGATCCTGGGCCTACGGCCCTTCCCCTCCTCTGGCACCCATATACCAGGCCTGGCCCACGTTATCGGCCGGCCCTTAACACATAGCGGCAAATGGAAACATACTTGGTTGAGCATTGGGTGCCATCTCAGACAGCACTTGCCCCAAGACGTCCCCTGCGAGAAGGGGGAGAGAGCGCACTGTGGGGCAGCCTCTCGGGAGGCACCTCGGCCTTTGGCCCTGCAGTCCTCGTCAGTGGTCTACCTTGGTGAGCTGTGCTGCCCCCTTGCCGCTCCCGAGTCAGATTAGGCCACGAGACTGATAGCCACGTGACTCTGTGGCTCCAGCCGACACTGACCTGGCGACTCCGAGGGCCGCAGCCGAGGCCGGCCCCCAATGCCATTAACGGTGGGACTTCTTCGCAGTGGGCCCTCTCGGAGATACCGGTGTGCCCGGCCACAACAGTGCATCCTTGCAATCGTCTGGCGCATGACCGCTACCTGCCTGATACAGACCGGCCATGGTCCACCTCGTCGAGCGACCTAGGCCTCGCTCCCGCAAAGAGACAGCGGCCTTGACCCTTTCCCGCTTCTCTTCCTGTACAGTGAATCTCTTTCCAGCCTCATCGACACACGCACCTGGGCGGCCCGCAGGAGCCTTTTCTGGCTGCCGGTGGGTACCCCAGTACCATCGGGCGCAGACTCCTACCAACCCTCACGGTCTAGGCAGCTGGGGATGGGCCTGGCCTACCGGCCCACTTGCCACGACACCGAAGGGGCCTTGTTCAACTCCACTTATGGCCTTCACAACTAGAGCAGCAGTGATTCTGACTATGCCATCAGTCAGGGGTAGGAAGGATAAGTCTGCTACTCGAGAAAAGAACTTGCTGAAAGACCTGTTCGCCAAAGCACAAGGAGGGGGGCCCGGCGCCTCGGCTCGACTGAGCCCAACATCACGGACCTTTCTGGAGTCTCTTTTCGCCACACTGCGTGAAGACCTTTAAACTGTGAAGTGCGATCTCATGGCGGAACTCAGGGATGTTCGCAAGGATGTGGACGACATGGGGAAAGAGTGGCGACTCTGGAAGACAAGAGCGACTCCCGAGACGCTGAAATGGTGTCACTACAGCAGGAGGTACTTTGCACTCACGAACAACAGGTCATCACTCCTGGGGCCTAGGACGGGCCCAGGCTGGCAGCCCACCTGGAAGATCTGGAGAACCGTTCCCGCCGCCATAACATCAGGATCCGGGGAGTGGGCACCAATGAGGAAGCGGGGGACATTTTTGCCTACGTGCGAGAACTCTTCAACCACATGCTGGGCAACCCCTTGGACTCCCCGTTGAAGTTAGACCCTGCACACAGGGTGGGTCCACCCAGAGCAGCGACAGCACCCCCTGTGGACATACTGGTTTATGTCCAGGACTTCCTCACTAAGGAAGGGACCTTACGCAAAGCTTGCTCTCTACAACAAATCACCTTTCGCAACCAGACGCCCAACCTTTATCAAGATCTTGCAGCAATCACTCTCCAGAAACGCAGAACCTTCAGGCCCATCACAGAAGTCCTCCGCCAACACAACATCCCCTACTCCTGGGGACACCCGTTCCGCTTAGTGTTCCAATACAATGGCAAACTGTTTCAACTCCGCTCTTTGTCTGAAGCCAGAAAACTCCTGGGGATCACTCTCCTGGAGGATACGGACAATGGGGGTCGCTCAGATCAAGGGTCCAACGATGGCAGACCGCAGTAGTGACAGTGGGGAAGACGGCGTCGTGTCCATCGACCGGACCCTACAGTGATCAAGGTGGAGCAGCAGGCTGCTCTGGAGGCCTTGCAAGAGGCCTTGGCCAAGGCGTCTACTGAATGACCAATCCTGGTTATTTTGCTATATCCTTTCTTTAACACATTGGGGGTGGAGGGGGGAGGGAGATGAGCTGATGATGGCCACGTGATCACCCATTAGACTTCTCCTCTGTACATCCTCAGATGACGGACAGTGTTTGAACACTGAACTGTTTTTGGCGCCGTTGCACCTTATGGGGTTTCCTTTTTGGTTTTTTGGTTTTCTGGTTGGGGTCTTCTTCTATTCTTTGCACTCTTCACCCTCTCTCCTCTCTTTCCAGCATGGAGCTCCCTCTGACCCGTGAGGCGCCGCCGCCTCTCAGTTTCACTACCACTACTGTGCATAACTACCTCTCAGCTCACCCAGAGTTCTGGCAATGCAGGGGCTCCTGAACTGCGACCTTATCCTTCTCAGGTCTGAATGCCAACTCCCTCAGTTAAAACCCTCACTCTTAATGTGAGGGGCCTTAATAACCCTGGTAAGCGGAGGGCACTCCTTTCTTATCTAGAGAGCACAGGGGTGGATATTTGCCTCCTCCAGGAAACACATCTACTCTCTAAGGACTGTCATAGACTCCGGTCTCGCTCCTTCCCAAACCAGTTTCTATTCCTCTGCCCCACGAAGAAAGCCGCGGTGGCCATATTAGTTTTGAAGAGTTTCCAAGGGAGGGTGGCACAGAAAGGGGCTGAAATACAGGATAGGCTTCTCACATACCAATTCACCGCAGTGGGACACACTTTCACGGTAGGGTCTATTTATGCTCCCAATGAAGGCCAGGATGATGCACTGGTAGAGGCAATGGCCACTCAGGACCGCCACATTATCATTGGGGGTGACCTTAACTTGGTGTTCGACAATGACATAGAACCTCTACGCACAGCGTACTTGTCAGGTGGGTGCCCTTTCCCCAGCTGGACACGCCAAATTACATGACCTAGGTCTCACAGACTTGTGGCGACACTCCCACCCTGGCACAAGAGAATTTTAATTTTACTCCAACTCACATAAAACCTATGCTAGATTAGATTACCTCTTGGGTACCAAACCTATCCTAGACACCACACTCTCAGCTGACATATTGGTGGCGACCTTGTCCGACCACTCCCCGGTAGTGATCACCTTAGCCTTCCCACAGGCACGGCCCCCGACCAGACACTGGCGATTCAGAGATGCCCTTCTACACCCGCCGGACACAGTTACACGGCTACAGCGAGCGTTAGCCGAATACTTGCTTCACAATGATAACCCAGATACAGTCCTCTCTACCAGGTGGGAGGCCCTCAAGGCAGTACTTAGGGGTGAAGTGATAGCTATATCCACTGCCGACAATATAGAGCGTAAACGGAAGAGGGAGGAGCTGACCCTTAAAGTGCGAGAATTGGAACAGATGCACCAGTGCACCGGGGCCCGCACCCTGGAGACAACTAACCACGGGCAGGGCGCAGTTGGTCACCCTGGACTGTGACAGGGCAGAATACGCTGCGATGGGCTTGCAACATTCCTTCTACGTGGGTGGGGATAAGTGTGGGTGGCTACTTGCGCACAGGCTGATGGAAGTTCGCCAGCGAGAAGGGGTCCGGGAGGTCAGAGACCGTTCAGGGACACTATATGCGGATGACACGGCTATTGCCGAGAAGTTCCGTGAGTTTTACATGCAGCTATATGATGAACAGCTCCTAGAGACGACGGACATTGATATGTACCTGGCCCAAGCCCGCCTTCCTAACTTAATGCCAGACCAGGCAGCCCACATGGAGAGAGAGATCAGGGTGGAAGAGGTCATAACTGCCATAGCCCGCTTGAAACTGGGTAAATCGCCTGACCCGACGGTTACACCGCAGCCTTTTATAAGCAATTCTGTGGAACGCTGGCCCCCCTACTCACCTGCCTTTTTAACTCCTTTGCCGAGCCCGGGGCGATCCCTGCGACCATGCTGGAGACAGCAGTGGCCGTTATCCCGAAGCGTGGGAAAGATAAAACTTCCTGTGGATCCTACCGGCCTTTTGCTTCTAAATATTGACCTGAAGTTATATACTGGGATCCTGGCTGCCCGGCTGGGTCCTTACATGCAGGGGCTGATAGACCCTGACCAGGCAGGATTCATACCACAGCGGCAAACGGACGATAACACCAAACGAGTCACGCATCTGATAGAAAAGGCTTCCCATATTCCTGGAGACTACATGCTCTTAACAGTAGATGCAGAGAAAGCCTTCGACCGTGTTCACTGGCCATATCTCGAACAAGCATTGATACGCGCTGGTATTGGGGACAAAATACGGACCCACATTTTTAATTGTTACCGCTCTCCCACCGTCACTGTCCGCGTTAACGGCCACACATCTACGTCATTCTCTATCCGTAGAGGTACCAGACAGGGGTGCCCTCTGTCGCCCTTGCTCTTTGCACTCTACATGGAGCCCTTGGCTCAGAGGGTCCAAGACCACCCACTGATTACCGGTATTCGCTTCAGAGGGGACACACATACAATAAGCCTCTATGCAGATGACGTACTGGCCACCCTAATGAATCCCACAACCGCCCTAGGGAGCTTTTTGGAGGAGTTAGAAGCTTTTGGGAGAGCCTCTGGTTTTAAAATCAACCTGGCGAAATCCATGGCACTCAACTTGTCTCTACCACCGGTGGTGCTGGCAGACCTTCGGGCCCGCCACCCTCTGCACTGGTCCGATGAGACTGTCCCCTATCTGGGCATACAGCTGGCCCCGTCTCTGCAGACTATGAGAAATGTTAATTACTCCCTCCTACAGGCACACATCCGCTCTGTGCTGCGGAAATGGAAACACTATCCAATATCGTGGTTGGGGCGAGAGGCAGCCATCAAAATGACAATCCGCCCCAAGATTATGTACCTCTTCCAAACCCTGCCCCTCCCGCCCCCCACCGGATGGCTACAAAAGGTTCAGTCTGACATCTCTTCTTTCATCTGGCAGGGACGTAAACCGAGAATGAAGCGGCTGGTGAGTTTCCTTCCACCTCACGAAGGAGGCCTTGGAGTCCCAGACCTCACGCTCTATTATAACGCCACACAGCTCCGGTACCTGGTCGAATGGAGTAGGCCAGAATCCGAGAAGCACTGTCTCTTTCAGGATCGGGCAGTTGCTGGTACATCTCTTATTAAAATTCCCTTCCTGACGAAACCCCATCGCCCACCCAACTAGTATGCCTGTCAGGTGATGCGCTCCATCCTTAAGTCCTGGGACCGGACTAACATTGGGTATGGTCTCACCACCTTCCCCTCCCCGCTTACCTCCCTTTTGGATAACCCTGATTTTCAACCCGGTGTGGGTTCACAGGTTTTCCCGCTGTGGAGAGAAGTGGGTTGCCGTGCTCTAGGTCAACTATTCCAAAAAGGCGAGATCGTTTCCTTCTCGCAACTCCGAGCCGACCATGGCCTCCCTGAATCGGAATGCATGCGCTACCTTCAGGTCCGACACTGGGCCATGCACCCCGACAACCGGGCGCAGGTGTCGCAGCTCCTCACCCACTACGAGCGATGGCTCATCACGCGGCCTTCGGATAAGAAACTAACCTCAGACTAATACAAATTGCTCCTATCTAGATACACCCACACTTATCACGCCAGGCGGGCTCGGTGGGAGAGAGACTTGGGGCGAGGTCTTAGCTCCCAGGAATGGGAAGGTGCATGTCATAGGAAACGCCACACAGCAACGCATGTAGGCCTGACTGAAACCTTCACCAAACTCATATACCACTGGTACAACACACCAGAGAGGTTTCATCAGGCTGACCCCACACATAGTCCTGACTGTTGGAGGAGGTTGGACAGAGGGGGGCACGTTGGTTCACCTTCTATGGGACTGCACATTCATTCAGAACTACTGGTCGCATGTTCTTGACGAGATTGATAAGTATTTGGACACGGAGCTCCCCAGGTTTCCCGCATATGTGCTGCTGGGAGTGCCAAACCCGCTCACATACCCCTGAAATCCAAAAGGGGGAAACAGATAGCCATTTCCCTAGGCACTGCCACCCAGAACGTACTCATACACTGAAAGACCCCCGGGTCCCCACACACACGGGTTGGTACCAGCGATTATGGCACGTGCTAGGCATGGAGAAGATCTCTTTCACTTTGGCTGGCAAGGGCTCCTCCTTCATTGACCTTTGGCAACCCTTTCTAGCTTTGTTAGCCCCAGAATTCAGGGAGTTGCACTGCCCCAAGTTTCTCCGCCTTCTGCACCTCACCACTCTGGACACCCATGCATGAGGCATCTCAACCTCATTTAGGACGCGCCGTTCTCTGTCGCACCATTCAGAGGCAATTAACCTAGGGAGGGTGGAGGGTGGAGGGTGGCTTTCTTTTTCTGTACTTCCTTCTTCTAGTTTCTTTTCCCTTTTTTCTATTTGGGTGAGTGGTAAGATCGTATCTCTAAATTGGAGCTTTCGTATTTCACTGCCTTTATCATTGGATCCGCTGGGCCCTACGTGGCCCGATCTTATTGCATTTTTCTTCGTGTTGCTCCATAATAATAATAAAAAAGATTTAAACCTAAAATAAGTTGTTGCATTGTTGTCCAAATTAATGTTCAAGAATACTTATTCCACAGTAAAGTAAATCCATCAAGTCTTTTGGCCTTTTTCCGGGTTTTAGCAGTCCTGGAGTGGGCAGCCTGCACCACTCCGCGCCAGAACCGGTAAAACTCACCGCTGCCTGCCCGCTAGATTACACGTCATTTTGTGGTCTGGCAGGCGGCATGGCAGACACGCTCTGGTACTGTTTAAAGGCTCATTGTGAGCCTGCACAGGAAGTAATTCACTATGTTGTGCATTCCTTCCCTTGCAGGAACTGGGGGTACAAAGCTACAGGGGAGCAGTACATGTGACACCCTGCATGCACCCGGTGCACAGAGGCACAAGGCGGCCCTGTAAGGCCCTCTTTGTTCCTTTACCTCCACCGTTTTCATGGCGGTGCAACTTGCCATGAAAAGGGTGGCGGTAAGGCAACTCAAAATATGCATGGCGGTGACGCTGCAGCACCGCCAGCATATTTTGGCCTCGAACCGCTGCAAGACCATCACAGAATCCTTGATCCATGGTGGTAGCAGCAGTTCATTGGTGGTCTGACCACAACACTTATAATACTGCGGGCCTTCACACAGTGGGCGGTAGTCAGACAACAAACCACATGGACCCCCGTAGTCGTGATAAGGCCCTCACTTTGCCCATACAATACCAGTTCTTCAACAAACATACAGCTAACTTGTTTAGTTCTTCACAAGGAGAGCTTCTTCAGGGCTGGGTATAAATGATTCTGGTATACTGAAACCTATGAGCTTGCATCACAACAAGCGTTAGGGAATTGGAATAGATGTTCAGACACATATGTGCTATGGACTCTGGAAACTGATTCAAGGGTTTCACTATCCCAGTGACATTTATAATTAGCCCTGAAGAAGCAGTCCTTCTTCTGAATCTTTTCAGGTCCAGGAGTTGTCTGATGAGAGGTTCTGAGGGTGTTACTTTTATACCTAGTGCCAGATAGTGTTTGGGGGTCACTCTCTTTGTCTAACCCTAAACTGGTTCTGATCAGTTCTTCCGCTGGGTTTGTTTCCAATCTATCAAAGGGGCAAAGGCCAGGCAGGCCCATGTATGAACTGCATTTGCTAGTGACAGGGTGGGCCCCTCAGAAGTCAGAAATGTGATGGGCACAGCCAACAGGCTACGCTTTGAAGCTCAGCAACAGCTGAGTATAACCAACAGCCCATCCTGTTCAGGAGAGAAACACACTACCCACGCCCAGGGCCCTTTTGTACCCTGCCTTAAAGAAATACACATCACACCACATGAGAGCCAGTAACAGTCATGTGACCCTGGACACTGGCAAAAAGTCACTTTTGGTTTAGGCAGAAAAATGCCAACTTTCTAAAAGTAAAAAGAACAATTGATGGACAGAATGCAGAACAATGTCTTACATTCACCCCAATAGAGAGATCTGGGCCTAAATCCATCGTTTATTTGCTCCCCATGCCATTCCAGTTTGAACCCAGCCTTATTCAAATCCGTCTTGACCCTTTGCCCAATGGGAACAGTCTAGCCCGAACTGCCAGGCCAGGTTCTCTCTTTCTAAAAGTGGTATTTTTAGAATAGTAATTTTAAATCTGAATGTACCATTAAAAAGTATTTTAAATTACAATTCAAATGCATAAGAAGTATTTATCTATCGGCTCCCAAACTGAAGTTATTACTAATTATGTGTAATAAGGTAACCAAGTGTTAATCTAAGGGAGAGCTAATATTGCTACAGTAAAAAACAGCGTTTGAAATTGCTCCCTGCCAGGACATGTGAAACTTGAGTGTATATGCCCTTATTTCTACAAACCATTCACCCTGCCCTTTTGGGCCTACATCAAGGTGATTTAAATGTATAAAATGGAAGGTTTGGTCCTGGCAAAAGGTTTCCTTTGTCAGTTTGAAATGGCAGTTCAGAACTGCACCTCAGGCTGCAGTGGTAGGCCTGAGGCATGTTTTACAGTGCTACTTTAGTGGGTGGCACAATGAGTGCTGCTGCCCATTAATAGCATTTAATTTACACGCCCTGGGTACATGTAGTTCTATTTACTAGTAAATCAAAAATGCCAATTAGATGGAGACCACTTTTTCCATGTTTGAAGGAGAGAGCACAAGCACTTTAGCACTGTTTATCAGAACTAAAGTGCAGAGTGCAGAGTCCTAAAGCCAACAAAAATGAATGTATGTTGAAGGTGCCTTGCCTTTAGTGTACTTCACTCATAATAGTAAGAACAGTCTGTTCCTTTCCCAATGAGATAAGATACTAATATTTAGGACTTTATTTGTAAACCCGCAGCTCAAATTTCATGTGGGTAAACCAACTATGGCAGGTCTACTTTTCCTTTCCTGCCCCCGAACAAGACCGCCGCCACAATAATGAGGATCTCAGTAGTCAATAATTTGCTCCTTAAAGCAGCATTTTCAATTAACTGTACGTTTGGCACAGTTCATACAGTTCAATATACATGATATAAAATTATAGAGAATACAAATGGTTTTAATTCAGTTATTGGTCCTGAAGAAGGTGGGATGAAGGTCAAGGAGCCACTGAAACGCTGTGTCAACACAATAGTTTTTCAGTACTTTGTATACAGTTGTTTTTATGTTATTCTTGGACCAAATGTTTTTTGATGATGTATTTGGTCCAATGGCTGACATGAGGTTGATGCCCCTTCTTGGGGAAACCCACTCGGGGTAAGATCCCCATCAGTGCCCTGGCCACTGTGGGCACAGTCACTGTCCTCAGGAGGATAGCCTCCTGGTTCCAGGCGGCATGGTTTACCAAGACCATGATGAACCTTTTTCCTAGGGTAGCCTTGGGGTACAGTGGCCCAAGAATGTCAATTCCCACCCTCTCAAAGGGGGAGCCGGCAATAGGAAGGGGAACCAGGTGAGTCCTCTGCTTTTCCCACAATTTCTCACTGGTCTGGCAGGTAGGTCAAGACCTGTAGAATGCATCTGAGGTCACTCTCATCTGGGCCAGTAAAAGTGGGTGACAAGCAGGGAAAGGTCTTGTCTTGTCATAGAAGTCCTGCCAGTGGTAAGTCACGAGCCATGCCCATTAGGAAGGCCCTGTAGTACTGGGGACCACCAAAATATGGGTTGCACTTTAGGCTCATTATACAGAAGATCATTCTCCCAGTAAATCAGGTGATTATCAGAGCTGCCACCATCTTCTTGGGTCTCGGCCAGCTGCCATAGGCCCTCAAACATAGGGCACTCATTCTGGGCTTTGCTGAATTACACCTTGGATGGGCTCACCTCAGCACACAGGCGGCCAGCTCAAGAAGGTTCCCCAGGACAGTAATGTCCTCTGGGATGTCACCCTCAGGCTTAGCCTTCTCCTGGACCGTAGGAGTCCTGGGAGCAGGTTTCCAACCCCCCACCGCCCTTCTGCTTTTTGGCAGGTACATTGGCCATTTTTCCAGGCTTCACGTCCTTCTCACTTCTCTCCCAGGCTGCCATGAACTGTGTGGCCAGTCACACCCACTCAGGCAACCCTAACATCTCCATGAGGGACTAGAGCTCTTCCTCCTTCCATATGGTGTGTTTCATGTCATTTCCAAGCTAGACTCACAGCTACCTTTCAGGAACCTGAGACCACCCCTTCCCATATTCAAAGGGAACCAGCGCCAGAAGATTGTAACTCTTGCAGTTATCCGCTAATAGAATCAGGTGGAATACATTAGGGATTACCTGCTCTGAGGACACCAGATTACACCTGACAGTAGTCATACTGGCCCATGCTTCTCTCAGAGCCTTCACCAGCAGTCCATTGATGGTGACCCTTTCCTTATACTTTGCAAGATTGTCAGACATGTGGGATATGGCACCATCTCTCTTTCACCCAGGGACACTAAGGTAACCTTTGTACGTCCCCCAGCACTAACTGGGGCAATCTCTTTCCCAAGCGCTACACTAGCCCACCCTGGTTTGTGCCCGCCAGTGTGTGACTGCAGCCTCTTAGGGCAGTTGGGGTACCCCTTGATGTGCCCTTACCTGTAGCACTTAGGGGAAAACCATCCTCAGGATTTTTTCCAGGTTGATTACCTTACTTCTGATCAGATTGGCAATGGGAATCCTTCCATGGAGAACCATTTTGGGGGCCTTTGGAGAACTCTATGTTGTTATTTTTCTATCCCCCCTGTTTGTTCTGCTGGAGACTTTGTCCATCCTTTTGGTGACCCCACCCAAGTACCTTCTTGGACACTGATGTGAACTTGCTATCAATCAGGTGTTGGTGAACTCTTTAAAGCGAGTATTGCCCCTTACCCAATCACTCAGTACTTTACTGGAGTAATCAAGGAAAATCACCTAAGACTAGTTTGCTAGTTTCTGGCTGTCCCTAAACCTCGTGGGGTACTTCTCTGGGGTGAGCCCAAATGTGGTGATAAGAATGGCCTTCATATGTTCATACCTCATTTGGTCCTCTGCCTCTAGTGTCAGAGTATATCCTTCCCCACTGTATGCATGTGTTTCCAGGGACTTTCCCCCCAATTTCTCTGGGCCCTATGCATCCTTAGGGCTACCTCATAGGCTGAAAACCACTTGTCAATGTCATTCCTAACCACATAGCTAAGCACCAGATCTTTAGGGATGTCGGCATTCCTTGCTCCACTGGACACTGTGCTGTCACTGCTACTATTACTGCTGGACTCAGTGTGCTGTTTAGCCTTTATGTCCAGCTCTTCAAGAATTCTTTCTAACAGTGACTTTCTCATAATTGCGACTTAAAATTCGACTTTCCTATTACATAGAATTTTAAATTATAATTCATTTGAGTGTAAACAGCATATCTCTATCTTTTTCCCAATCCAAAGTTTTCACTTATTAAATGTAATAATGTAACCTAGTGTTAGAAAATGGGAGTGATAGGTCTTGCAACAGTGAAAACGACTTTTGGAGTTTTTCACTGCCAGGACTTGTAAAACCTAAGTACACATGTCCTACATTTAAAATCATATAACCCTGCTGTGTGAGCCTTTAGGGCCTACCTTAGGGGTGACTTATACATTTTAAAATAGAAGATTTAAGCCTGGCAAAAGGTGTATTTTGCCAGGTATAAAATGGCAGTTTAAAGCTTTACAAAGGCTGCAGTAGCAGAATGTATACATGTTTTTTAGAAAGGCTTCTTCAGTGAGTGGCACAATGAGTGCTGCAGGCGCACTAGTAGCATTTAATTTACAAGTTCTGGGTACATGTAGTACCATTTACTAGGGACTTAGAATTAATTACATTTGCCAATAAAGTGTAGGCCAATTTTACAATGTTTGAAGATGACAGCACAAACACGTTAGCACTGGTTAGTAGTGGTAAAGTGCAAAATAAAGCCAACAACATCAAATTCAGCAAACCGGAATGGTGACGGCAAAATATTTGGGGAAAAACCGCACTATGAATATCAGATCTAACATGGGCTCATTTAGATGCTGCATGAAGCCAAGTTATGGGAGACTACACCTAAGATCAATGCCTCCTAATTTATGAACAATTTTCATCATTACCAATGGCGAGTAGGGACACTTCAATCTTTACAGTCATGATTTAAAGTTTAGGAACTTAGTGATATCCTAAAAGGCAGACTGGCCTGAACCCCAGAATATATGACCCCTAAATTAGATCAGTTGGCATCATCACTCATGGCAGTATAGTAGCAGAGATGTTGCCTCCTGCCAAGTTTAGACAAGGGTGTAAGGAACTCATGCACAAAACACATTTGGGATCACAGAGTTTGCGAATGGCACAAACACAGGCTTTGTGGCCACTATCAGAGTATTTTTCTATGTACAAAACCTCTTTTGATTATTCGAAAAATCTTTCTAACTTGCAAAATAGATTTGGTGAGGCATTATGAATTGCAAATGGGTCCATGAAAGGGGCGTCCCCATCTTATCTGGGAGTTGCAGTCAGGGTCAGCTGGTAACATTTGAAAGTGGTGGGGTGAGTGAAGTACTCCACTGCTTCCCGAAAGCCAAAAATAAAACAACAAGCATCATGCAACATAAACACAAACTAAATCACTACACCGATATAAATGACACTAACATTTCAAATAAATTAAATGTTACTTACCCACGGGCTGTGCGTCCTCCTCTGTGCTCTTCTGTAGTCTGTTGCTTCGAGCACGAGTCGAAGACCTAATTCCCCTAACCAATCCAGACGCTGCTATCATGCTATTAACCAGCATGAAAGAAGTGCCCGGATTGAATGGAGCAGCTGGCTGGATGTTCCTTCAGGACCTGGAGGCGTGTGCTTACTGTCCACCCAGCTGTCTAACATAGCTTGGGTTGGATAGCTTCAAAGTGAGCATGTCAGGCTGGCCATCACAAGACAGCCAGACGAACTGACATGTTCACTTTGGAGGGTATCACTGTATTTCACTCGCTTGGGCAGGCTGCGGCTGCGCATCGGTAGAAAATAAAATGGCAATGAAAGCATTTCATTTCTATTTTATTTTTCACATTTGCTACACGCGGGTTGCAGCAGGCGGGGGAGCGATGCTCCTCTTCCCTAATGAAGAGACCGCAGCTGGTTGCATGTCACAAACCTTTAATCAGATGCTGACTCCTGATATGAGTTGGTATCTGTTTTGATGTGCTTTGCAGGCCTCTGTCCCTTCATTCACAGCTTTTCGTAGTGGAGATTGCAAATTGTATCCTGCCTCTATAATCTTAATGCAAGAGGAGTCTTTGCGAACTTATGTTAGTGTTCATTTTGCGATGTGATTGATTAGTTCTTCAGTGGCATCAGAGAATGCTGGGCTGGTTGCAAAACATTGGTGCATATTTTACACCTTCTGTTTGCGACCTTCCTAGTGATGCATTAAGCACTAAGGGTCATATTTACAAGGGTTTTGTGCCAACAGAAAGTCTCTTTTTTTGATGTTCTGGTGGTGCAATGCCCAGCACCACATTTAAAAAAGTGGCGTTAAGGCACTTTTTGTGGCTTAATGCCGCTTTGTAAATATGGAACACTTTCATGCAGGTATCTTCATGAAAAAGGCATGCAATGGGTGTTGGTGTGGGCGTTCCATTGCTTTTTGACACTGCCCCAGATTTACAAGGAGGTGTAAATCTGAGGCTGTGCCAAAAATTAACGCAATGCAATAGCAGGCATTAGAATGGCGCAATGAGGAGAAATACTTTTATTTCTCCTCTTTTTTACATTTTCTATGTGTGCTGCAGAATGCGGCACACATAGAAAACGTAGAAAGAGCAAATTGCCATTATTTATTATTTATGTGCAGGAAGGGGCACCTTCCTGCACATAAACTATCATTCCTTGCAACTCAGGCACCCTTGCACTATGGCACAAGGGTGTTTGGGCTGGTGCTAGGCAACTATTTTTAGTGCCAGTGGCATGGAAAACACAGAGGTGCACCGTATTGTAAATACAATGCATCCCTGCGTTTTGGAAATGGCGGATCATTGCGCTGCGAAATTAGCCACAGCTCCATACGCCTTCATTTCCTTATACATATGCCCCTATGTTTTTTATCATTCAACTGATGATTTGTTGCAGCTGACTTTAAGATATCATCTTCTGTAATTGACAAGCCTTAAGTGCAGCTGAGCAAATACAAATGAACCCTTTAAAGAAATGGCTTATTATTTGGAACTGCTAACTGAGCCCTTCCTTAACGTAGTTTAAATTTGGCATCCAGCTACGTCCTCTCTTCTTCTCCTAATTTGGGACATCAGATTGACATTTCTTGGTATTATATCTTTTTAAGACATGCGTTTGACCTAAAGATACAAACGAGTGTTGAAGTGAAAGTAAGGAAACTATTTCACAAGTATTTCCACAGGTTCTAGATGCTTTGCTAATGAGTGACCTAGAGACAAGCTCTTTGTGTTGGTGGTAGTCAACACATAAGCATTGTTCTGTGATGGATTTTAGGAACTCTGGGGTACCTTTAGCATGATGCTGGTTGTTGTGAAGAGGAATGTTTGTGTACTGTGCTTACACTGTATTATGAATCGTGCGCCAGTCACTGGCAGCCATGAGTCTCCTGCACTTATGCAATTTTACTTATGCTATGTGTTGTTTTTCAGTACTGGTCACATGAACATCGATCTCCTTCTTTGCAATTGCTGTGGTGTTCACAGAGAGCAGAACGGACATGGGCTCCTTTGCCTAATTGCCAAATAAACTTTCGCTTATTAGGTCTCGCCTAGGCGCTGTCTCTTCGAGACATGCTGTATTCAGGTATGGACTTGAAGCTCCGCCCACTCCCCGCCCATAATTTTCATTGGCTTGTGTCATTGTCCTTTGTAAATGTTGGCTTCTGATTTGTTAATAGGCTTATTAGTCCCTCCTTGGTGCCTCTCTTTACCACCATGAGGACTGGCCCTCTTACATGTGTCCTTACTTGGGAGCTTTCATTAGCAGTTCAAAGAACTATTTACTTAATTAATGTACATAGCACTCATGGGACGCCAGCTTCAGCAATGGTGGCCACTTCCCGCCTAAAAGACTTGGCATTTGCATTTCTAGGTTTCCTACTCATCAGACACGTTCCAAGGGAGTCTGTTCATGCACTTCCCCCTCCCATGCTATATTTACTTTATAGACGTTTTGTTTACTTTGAATTGCTCCGGCACGATTCTCCGCTCCATTTTTTTCAGGTTCACCACTGTTTCATTGTATTTGTTAGGAGTTTAATTTTATTTATTTGAATTGCCATGTTTTTTGTATAGCCGATGCCGAGACTCAAACCTGGTTCCCCAGGCACAAGGTCAGCAGCTCTGTAATCTACGCTACATTGGTAGCTTCAAAAGCAAACTTGTTTTTCTATCCAATGTGTGTGCAAAAGCCACTCTATTGTCTTACAGCAGGCAGGGGCTGCTGCCCACTGCGGTATCTGGTTTCTGCTACCTTTTTCTGCAGGAGGAGAAGAGCACGGCTTTCCTTGCCTGCCGAATTTAAAACAGCAGCTCATGTTTTTTTAGGGGGTTTTCACCCTGGAGGAGACCTTCGCTTCGGTGGCAGAGGGGCAGCCGGCTGCGTGGATGTCTATAAGAGCCGTGTCTGGTAGATGGATGTCTAGGGCTGCCTCATCTGACTCCATAACTCCTGCTGTGAAACATCCTCGTTTCTCCTCACTCACCTTTCTAAAGTGGTATTTTATTATATTTTAAAATAAAGTGTGTGTGCGTTAAAAATACATACCGCAACAAAAGTGCTCAGGTTTCAAATACATACCACTACCAAGCAGAGCAACTGCATTTTTCTTTTAGTTGCTATGTATTTATTTTAAACATGCACACTTTTGTTGCGGTATGTATTTTAAACCTCTACACACTTTTTAATTTCTTTTGTTGCGTTTTTCTTTTTTTTTTAAATTGTAAACGTAGTTTATTGGTTTTCTGAATATTACAACTTCCGCCGACCTCAGTATACATCAGAACAGATCACTATCGATACATTCAGCAAAGAAGCTCAATAATAATAAACAGTGGGACAAATAACTGTGAGTGACCAGTGGCCTAATCCGGAACAACAATGTCCATGTTCACTGCCACAGAATGTCCATACTCTTCAACCTCGTTCAACGTTGACTCTTGAAATATACAATAACTACTCTGAATGTAACATAAGTCCCCCCCACTCCCATCTCCTCCCCCCATCCCAACGATCCCCCATCCTACCCTCCCCCCCCTCTGCCGGGTCAACGTAACTCGTGGTCCATGCTTCGACATATTCATTCATGCGGGGCCACCTTCTGTCACCCTCCCCGGACCCGGGGTCCCTCCCTCCCCGGAAGACGCCTCAGTCACACTGGATATAGTGACTTGGGAGGCCTGTCCCTCTATCTCCTGCACCATTGCTCCCCATGCCAAGAGCACCTCAGGCAGCTTGTCATCCTTCCTTGTACTTCGCATATGCCCCTCCTCAGCCAGGGCCCACTCCCGGAAATCGGACCTCCACTTTGCCAATGGCTGTCCCTGCTGTGTTAACCAGTGGATGGCTATGCGCCTCTTGGCAATAACAAGCCCCAGGATCAGGAACCGCTTACTTTTCTTGCGTTTTGGGTCCTGCGGAATCAAGCCTAGGAGGCATGTGCGGGGATCCAATGCTATAGTCCATCCGGTTATCCGGGTCAGAGCACCAAGAACCACCCCCCAATACGCCTGGATTGATGGACACGTCCAAACCATATGCACAAAATCTGCCGGATCAAAGCGACATCTATGGCAATGGGGGTCTCTGGAGCCATCAATGGCGTGCAACCTTCTAGGAGAGAGGTACAATATATATATTATGTTGTACTGAATTTGCTTAAAACGATTGCTCACTGACACCTTTCGCACATTCTCATGTATCCTTTCCCAGTCTTGTGTCGTGACCTCCTGAGGACACACCCGCTGCCATTTTTCTTCTATTTTTAGGGGTCCGCTCTTTTTATCATCCCGTAACGCCCTATAGAGGTGAGTGACACGTTTTCGCCCTCCGCCATGGCGATCAGAGTAACCAGAGTCCGGGTGTGTTTCGGGGCCTCTGGAAACGTAGGCCACAGTTGTCGTGCCGTTGCCGCTATTTTTGCATATTGCAGAAACTGCCCTGCCCCCAACTCAAAGACAGTTATCGCCTCCTGGTAAGTGATAAATTTTCCTTCCGGGTACAAGTCGGACAACATCAGGCAGCCCCCCATCTGCCATGCCTCCGTCGACATCACCTGTTCAATCTGTGCAAAGGGCGACAGCTGCCATATGTCTGCCTCCGGGGCAAAAGGTCTGTCCTGTATAATTTTACGAACCACTAGGTTCCAAATTGCAGGCCCAAGCCGGACCATAGGCGAACCGGGCGCTGCCTGCCCCCCGACCCGCCACAACAATGTCCTGAGCTGTCGGTCCCCATACGTACCCTCCAGCAGGGATCTCTTCCAAGAGGGATCAGTGTCCAACCAGGCTATGGTATGCTGCAATTGCGATGCAAAGTAGTAAAGTTCCAAGTCCGGGATCTCTAGACCCCCGGTACCCCAACTACGTTTCAGGATGTCTAAACTAACTCTGCATCTCTTCCCATTCCATAATATTTGGACCAACAGTGAATCGAGTTCCCGGAAGACTCTGTGTGGAATTTCAAAAAAGGAGCCTTGCATGACATAGAGACAACGGGGCAGGACCACCATCTTCATGAGTGCAATCTTTCCCATCAGTGAGAGGTTAAGAGTGTTCCAAAACGTTATACTACCCTGCAACCCACGAATTATCCTTCCCATGTTGCGCTGATAAAACCCCGTCTCGGACCTATCGACCCATATCCCCAGGTATCGGACCGTGTTCTCCGCCCATGGAAGTTCCAGCGCCGGTCGTTGGTCCTCCCCCCAATTAATCTCCGCGGCAATCGCGTAAAGCTGTGACTTTGTTCTATTAATGTAGAGCCCGCAGGCTTCAGCAAATTGGGCCAACGCTGATAGTAATATCGACATTGATTGGGTCGGCTGACTCAAGTATATTAACGCGTCATCGGCGTACAATGACACCACGTGCTCCGCACTCCCCACTCTTACTCCCTGGCCTACAAGTATCCTGCGCAGGTGACACGCCAAGGGCTCCATTGCCAGGGCAAATAGCAGTGGGGAAAGCGGACAACCCTGCCACGTACCCCGTGCTATAGGAAATGCGTCCGACATATACCGACCCGTACGAACCCGCGCCATCGGCCGTGCATATAGTAACTTAATCCAGTTTACAAACCCCTCCCCCAAGCCCATTTTTAGCAAAACCTGCCATAGGTAATCCCACCTTATTGAATCGAATGCCTGTTCGATATCGAGGAACACCAGGGTGTCTTGTTGGGCCCGTCCTTCCACCGATTGCATAATGTGGGCCAGGCATCGGATATTCCGCAGCGTATTTCTGCCCGGTAAAAAGCCGGATTGGTCATCATGTACCAGCCGTCGAAGGTAGGGGAGGAGCCGAGTCGCCAATACCTGACTAAGAATCTTAAGGTCAACATTCAACATGGAGATGGGCCTATAGGAGCCGGGGAGGAGGGGGTCCTTCCCAGGCTTAGGGATCATCACAATCAATGCTTCCCTCAGGGAGTCTGGGAATATACCACGTTTCTCGGCCTCCACTGTGATCTGCAGTAGTTTGGGGACCAGTAGGCCACCAAATTCCTTATATAGCTCGGCGGGTATGCCGTCCATTCCCGGGGACTTTGCAGTTTTGAGGTGGGCGATAGCTGCCCGTAGTTCTTCCCCACTAAAGGGGGCCCCCAAGGCTTCCTGACTGTCCGCGTCTACACTTGGCAGTTCCTCCTCAACCAAATAGGCCTCCACCGCCTCATAGGCCGATGGGGACTGTGTCTCAGAGTATATTTTACGTAAGTGGGCCACAAATACGTTATTTATTTCATGTTGGGCATACATCAACTGTCCCATATCGTTTTTTAGTGCCAAGATCGGGTGAGGCTGAGTCTCCGCCCATATCAGGCGCGCCAGTAGCCGTCCAGCCTTGTCCCCGTCCGTGTACCAGCGACTCCTACTCGCAGTTCTAGCATATTTGCCTACCGAGTCCCATAATTCTCCTATCCGCCGCCTCACATCGTCCCCCTCCGCCGACCGCTTACTGTTCATGGGGAGTTCCTTTTCCAACGCCTCCAATCATTCCTCTTGCCGCCGCAGATCACGCTCCAATACTGTTTTGACCCCCACCTCCGTGGACCGACAGAGCCCCCGAACCACCACTTTCATCGCCTCCCATTCTGTCGCCCTGGTGCTGGTGGAGCCCCAGTTGAGCTCCATATACTCTGTCAGTCCCGTCAATATGGCGTCTTTATAAACCGGGTCACCGAAAGCTTCAACATTGAGCCTCCATAATGGTATCTTAGACCTTGGTCGGGCCTGCGAGTACGTGATCAGGAGCGGGGAATGATCCGACAGATAGCGGGCTAAATATTGCGTCTCCGTTACCCGATAGATCGCCGTCTTTTGAATGAAAAAGTAGTCCAATCTGCTAAAGGTATTGGCAGCAAGTGTGTGGCACGAGTACACTCTACGACTAGGGTTATGGTGGCGCCACACATCCAGAAGGCCATAATTAAGAAGCATTTGGTTCATCGCTTCTCTGACTCGGGGCTTAGCATCCAGTCTGGGGGGGGAGTCTATCAAGCTCCCCATCCATCGCACAATTAAAGTCCCCTGCCACCACCAATTCTGTGTCAGGGTCCAGATCCAACAGTCCCAATACCCGGCTTAAAAACCCACCATCGTCACTATTCGGGGCATAGACATTCACCAGGCATATACTGCGCCCATCTAGAGTCCCCGTCACCACCACAAACCTCCCATCTGAATCCTGTTTAACTTGCAGAGCCTGAAAAGGGACTTCTGGTGCCACCCATATTAGCGCTTCCCGGGCAAACCCAGAGTATGATGTAGCAAAAATCTGACCCCTGCACCTCCGTTGGACGAATTTAAGACAGTCTCCCCGCCTGAGGTATGAGGCTACCCGAATCCGTTTTCACCCTGTTATTGAGCCCTCCGATGTTCCAAGTGATCAGTTCTTTTGTTGCATTTATGATGTTTCTAACTAGTCTACGATGGCAATATACGCATGTTACTTTTCACTTGGGTTATTTCCATTTCTATTGCCACACGATTCCACTATTTAAAACACATCATGGCGATCACACGGCGGAGGTGCTTGGGGTGCAGTCAGTGACGTCACACGGCAGCACTGTTTCTCCAGGACAGTACAGCAGCCACTACATGGGGCTGGCAATAAGCTTTGGGCTCCTGTTTGCTTTGGGTGGGAAGTGGGTGTTGGCCGTGCACTGAGCAATCCAATCTGATTTATTGGTGTATGTGTGGAACTATCTTTGTGCTGTGATGTTTATAAGACGTCTCACACTGTGTACAGGATGGCCAAAGGTTTCTGTTTACAGTACACCAGAGGTTCATTCACTGTTCAGAAGCCTTCACTCATTTGCATCAGAAGATCTGTGTGCAAAAGTCTTGAAAGTGTGTGCAGCAAGATCATTTCTCAGATTGAGTCTGTATATAACAGGACATCTAAATGCAGCAGGTAGTTTATGTGCAGTATGTCCCAGTCTCTAAGCTGTAGGCCTCTTCCAGTTGGTGTCCAGCAGGCTTCCTGCTGTTTGTGACTTTTTAAGTTCTGTCTCTATGATTGTTCAGGTGTTTTGTATAGCACTTACATATTGCATTACTGCCATCTCAGTATGTTCTTACACTGCAAGCATACCAACATCCAGAAACAAAGCACTGTCCACACAGACACAATGGGAAGAGTGAGCACCAATCATGAAGGCATATGAACCGTGTACTGAAAGCAGTGCTGTGGTCCAAGCTGTTACAAAGCTTTATTGATCAATACTATGCATATTAAAATCCATCAATTAGGTTCCCAACTGAGTTTACAGTCTGACACTCTGACATGCATAGGTCACAATTCTTTCAGTTCCCAATTTATTGCAAACAAAGTAAATCCAATTTCGTATCAAGTTTCAAATAAAAGATCCAGTTAGTTGTAACTGTAATAATATATTCACTTTTCATAACACCGGCCCTTTTACGAGAAGTAACGTGACATATCAGAGATGAAGTTTACTTCATGATAAGCTTGAGTCCAACAAGATTACGTGGCAAACCTTTACTGATTATTAATGTATTCTACTTTATCTGCTTTGATTGAGATTATAATTAGGACGTTTCTTTAGGGGATTAAAACCACTGAGCAGTGCACAAAAACGTATCTTTCAACTGCAGGTTTTCAAAGTACATAAATAAAAGGCATTGTCAGTTGCAATACCAATAGCTCAAACTCTCGTAAATGCGAAACCTATTGCATTGAAATGCCCTTCCTTTGTGCGCACTTTCTTTTTTTGATTTCAAAAGAATTTTATTATTTTAAAAGCGCAAATATGAAGCATAAGATACAAGCCAAAGTGATACAATTGATATCGGATAATAAGGTAATAGATACATTAATGTAGAATTAATAAATAGGAGAGCAAATCATTGTCATACATTAATTTACAGACATCCGATAAATAAATTACTTAAGAAGGGAAGACCCAAAATGATAACTGGCAAAGATATATATCAAAAGTATCACCCACAGATGGCAAATTAGGGAGAAGAGGAAAGAGAAGAAAGGAAAAAAGAAAAGACGGAAAGAGTAAGAAAGAGAGGAGGAAAGAAAAAGAGAGACAGAGAGAAGAAAAGAAAGAGGAGAGGATTTCCAGAGGAATCACCCAACACACAGGACAACACTAACCAGACAAATCAAAGGGATATTGCTCCACCAACCCTTCAGATGCCAACTCCATGTACGAGTCTAAGGCTTTCCAAACACCAGAGGAAATAGAAGGAGAGAGATGAGCATGGTCCACTGACGTATGAGCACTTCGTAGAAAGGAAACCCAAGCCCACCACGTATGGTAAGAGACGGACGAAAAAGATTTCCACTCCATGAGAATTACTTTGACTGCAATAGTTAACAAGAGGTCCAACAACTGTAACTCCATGGGATCTAAGGGCAAAGGGACTGGGGCCGCCAACGGACCCAAAAGAACTAATGGAAAAGACAGGTGGAATTTGATGTTAAAGATGAGCATGAGGTGTTTGTGAACTAAATCCCAGAAGGGGTGGAGAAGGGAACAATCAAGGAACATATGTTGAAAATCGCCTGGTAGAAGCCCACAGCTCCAGCACAAGTTGTCTTCTTTGAGATTGAGTGAATATAGACGAATGGGAGTCCAATGAAGAAGATTAATAGAGAAAAATTTAGACTGTGTTAGAGAAGGGGCAATTTTATTACGAAGAGACAATTTACCAATATCTTGCCAGGTATCAGAAGAGATATGAGCAGTAACACTATGATCAAAATGATGTATCCATTTTTGTTGTGTGACAGTTTGAGAAGGGAGTGTAGAGGACGATAAAAATTTGTAAATCCGCGACGCAACATGACCAGATCTGATCCAAAGCTGAAAGAGCGTAATCATAGGGGAAGAAGGATGAAGGTGGACTTTAGCAAGTGCAACCTTAATCTTAAGAAAAGTATAAAAATCCAAATTAGATAAAGAGAATTGTTGAGCAAGGGATGAGAAAGGGGAAGGATCATTGTTGGAATCATAGAGATGCTTAACAAGTGAGACACCTTTCCCAGCCCAGTAAGACATCAACTCAGAGTCAATATTAATTTTGATTTTAGAATTACGCCAAATAGACGACCACCTAGTTTTATGTAATGGAATCGCTACTCTCTTATCCACCTTACGAACCGCAGCAATAGTGTCTAAAATAATAGAGCGAGAGAATGGAATAGAAAGGGTGTTTGTAGTTAAAAAAGATGCAGTCGGCAGTGGGGAGGCCAATTCCTGTTCTATTGTCAACCATGCTGGAACATGAATAGCTGGAGAAGAAAACCAAAGGGCACCCTGGGACGCAAGAAAAGCAGTTTGATACTTCCCCCAATCAGGAAAATTACAGCCTCCCATATCATAAGATTTCCGTAAAAATTTATAAGCCATCCTAGCCCTTCTATCATTCCATAAAAATTTAGAAGTAAGCAAATCAAGTTCATGAAAGAAGGAATCAGAAAGCCTTACTGGAAGCATAGAGGAAACAAAATTAATAATAGGAGTGATCATCATTTTAAGAGTCTGCATACGGCCCCACCAAGAAATATGTTTCGGAGACCAATTTTCTAAGAGACGTCTCACCTTAAGAATAGTTTGGGCTTCGTTATAAGTAGCCGTAGCATATAGGGTGGAACAAAAGAAGATGCCCAGATATTTTAGCTGTTTAGATTGCCATTTAAAGCCAACCGAACCCATATGAGAGGAGAAGCAGTAAGCATTTAAAGGAAACATCTCCGTCTTATCTTTGTTCAGAGTATAACCTGAAACTTTTGAAAAACGAGCAATCGTATCCGAAATAGCAGGGATGGCCAGTTCAATATCATCAGAAAAAATGAGAACATCATCTGCATATGCAGCTGTTTTTAACTGATGAGACCCAAAAGAGAAACCCTTAATATCTGGATGCGAGTCAATCATTCTAAGGAGAGGATCAATGGACAACAAAAATAAGAGAGGGGACAAAGGACACCCTTGTCTAGTGCCCTGACAAAGGTTAAAAAAAGAAGACGTAGCTCCATTCACCCGTATATTAGCCCTAGGTCGGGAATAAAGAGACATAACCATACGAATAAAGGAATCCCCAAGATTATGTGCACATAGAACAGCTCTTAGAAAAGGCCAAGATACCTTATCAAAGGCCTTTTCAGCGTCAAGGGCCAAGGCAGCCGCCGGAAGATTAGATCGCTTAGCGGCACCAAGAATATGACAAAAAGTACGAATATTATCCCGTGCAAGTCGTCCTTTTACGAAACCTGTTTGGGAGGGATGAACCAATTGAGGAATAAAGGACTCTAAGCGTTTAGCTAAAATTTTAGCAAAGATCTTGGCTTCCATGTTAAGAAGGGAAATGGGACGGAAATTTTTGGGATCTGCGTGATCCTTCCCTTCTTTGGGGATAACTACAATAGTAGCATCAGCCGCGGAACCAGACACAGAACCATCCTTAATAAAAGCATCAAAAACGGATTGGAGTTTCGGGACAAGCACAGGAATAAAGGTTTTATAAAACGCAATAGGATAGCCATCAGGACCAGGAGCTTTACCAGACCGAGTAGCTTTAATCGCGGAAATGATTTCATCAGAAGTAATCGGGCAATTTAATGATTGATTATCTTCCTCCGAAACGACTTTCAAAGGAACCGACTTCAAGAACTCCTGACATTGTTCAAAAGAAGCTTGGGCCGAAGGGGTATATAAATTATTATAGAAATCACGGAAAACCTCAAGGATTTCTGCAGTTTGAAATTTTTTCATACCAGACTGGTCCGTAATAGAAGAAATTTGGAAGGTATTACAAGAAGATTCCTGGAACTTTAAAGTGGCTGCAAGAATCTTGCCCGCACGATTTTTTAACAGCAATCTCTTAGATTTCTGAGCCTGCAGGCCAATATGAGCTCTCTTAGTGACTATAGTATTGTATGAATACTTTAAGTTCTTAATAGACTGGAGGCAGGTCTTGTCCTGAGAGTGACGAAAAAGGGATTCCTGCCGTTTGATCTCATCTGCTAAGTCCGTGAGCTCCTTCTTAATGGCTGCATTCCTCCCTGACATACACTTAATGACCTGACCACGGAAAGTACACTTAAAAGAGTCCCAGAGAACAACAGGGGAACTGACTGACCCAACATTCTCAGTAAAAAAAGTCTCAATGTCATTGGAAAACTCTCGCACCAAGGACTCATCATGTAAAATTTCTGTGTTGAGTCTCCACGAACGAGCTCGTGCCCTAGGGACAAAGGACGTAAGAGTAAATGTCACTGCGGCGTGATCAGAAACTAAAATGGGGTGAATAAGCGGGGAGGAAGAAAATTGAACCAGAGAAGAGTGAACCAAAAGATAATCAATGCGTGAAAAGGACGAATGAGGGGAAGATAAAAAGGAAAAGTCACTACCAGTGGGATTATGAAGACGCCAAACATCCTGAAGATGGGTAAGAGAGCACATATTAGTCATTTGTTTGTGGGCTTTAGGGGGACGAAAGTTAAAGGCAGAATGCCTATCCAGGATGAGGTCCATTGGCAAGTTAAAATCACCACCTACAATAAGATTGCCAGAGTGAGGGGTATCTTCGAGCTTTTTGGCGATCGCAATCCAAAAGGACGGGTCATCCTTGTTGGGGGCATAAATATTCATGACAAATAAGACAGCATTACCATTGGACACCTTAGATAGTAACCAACGTCCCTCTGTATCCTGTTCAGAGGAAACGATAGATAACCCAGAGTGTTTAGAAACTAAGGTAATTACCCCATTCCTTTTACCACAAGCATCCGAACAAGCAACATCAGAGACCCACTCTTTCTTCAGAAACAACGCCTCCTTGGCAGAGAGCTTTGTTTCCTGAAAAAGGACGAGATCCGAAGAAAGAGATTTACAATAGTCCAAAATCTTTGACCTTTTGACTGGATGATTTAACCCTTTAACATTAAGGGAGAGTATATTCAGTCCAGACATAGAACCATTATCAGGAAAAAAAGATATTCCCTATGTGACAAATGGAGCGCAACAACCAGGAGAGCTAAGCAGCAGACATCAACAGCCAACACAAAACAGGGTGAGACCAAAGAGGAAATCCGAAAAGAAAAAAGGAAAGAGGAGGAAAAAGAAAGCAAAAGAAAACAGAAAAAGAGAGAGAGAAGGGCCAATCCGGCAGGTCTGAAAAAGACCAAATTCATACAAGGGGGGACATGGGAAAAAGAGCGAGGGGCCAACAGGAGAAATAACAACAACAGCATAAAAAGCCCCAGAACAGTGCATATTTGATTATACATTTTAAAAGAAAAACTATCTAAAAACTAAAAGCTGGAATCAATTATAACTTAGAAAATAAGCGAAATGAGAGACTATAAAGGCAACATGTTTGACCAAATTAATATATATATAACAATTAAAATGAATCATAGAGAGCGGTAAAAGCAGCAGAGAGAGAAAAAGGAAGCACGTTCAGGCAATAAGAGCTGATGGAAAGTGAACTAAAAGATAACATTACTATTAGGTAAAACCAGCCCAAAACGGACTCCATCAAGAGAAAGAGGACCATAATGCAGAGAAAAGAAGAAATACAATCTAAAGCATACTATATGATACAATATGAAACAATAGGTGAAACATATTTAAAACGGTATATAACATCCTGTCAATATAGAAGTCCGTGAATCCCTATGGCAGCTAAATAAGAGAACTAATACTACATATAAATATGTAAAATCTATATACAAATTTATAGACAACTGGCCATGAGTAAATAAAGCCATATACACCAAAACTGGCAAAATAAGTATACTTGCCTAAGTAGGTGGACATGTAGGCAAGAGAGGCATAGATCTATCAATTTACAAAGCATCTATAAAAAACTAGCCTACTCAAAAAAGACAATTAATAACACAATGTACTAAAATCACTCAATGAAAAAATCAATAAAGAAGGTATAACTAACAACTATATGAATGACCCATATTAACTCTAAATATAGTCATAAATAAATACCTAGTAAACAGATATAATTAAAACACCTAGACAAACCATACAGCAACACGTTAATAACGCAAATAAAAAGACAATGACCAACTCCAACAAATACGAGATAACAGAAAACAACCATGAAGCAAAAAGACCGACCACAAAAGGATAGGATAACCAAAATTCACCACAAAAGTCGACGCACATACCAAAGACAAACAACGGGAAAGGAAAAGGACCAAGACCTAATACGTCGAGAAACAAACTGGGGAGGCAAGGATTAACAGGACGACACGCGACCAGGAGTGAAGGCAAGCCAACATGAGATGCTACGACAAAAAAATTAAGGGGTTTATACAATAAAACTAACAACACTAAAGACCAAAACACCATAACGATAATAGGGGAGCACCAAGAGGCGACAGAAATACGTCAAAACCAATGGACAAAAAGACCACCGCGCAGATCTAAAAGCAGCTAGACTAATAGATCTGACAAAGACAAAAAAACAATGGATTATGTATAGCCGCATCAGGTGCCAGAAGAACCAGGAACATGTGAAGCCCCCGTTTGAAGCTCCATCTGCAACTCCATTTGATTATCCAAAAACGAGGCCAAATCCGCAGGTTCGTCGAAAATTCTGACACGACCTTTGAAAGTAATGCGGAATTTTGAGGGACCAGCAAAGGAGAAGGGGATATTCATCTCAGACAAACGCTTCCGAAGATTAAGGAAGCCCTTCCTCCTTATCACCGTGTCCCTGGCAAAGTCTTGAGAAATTGAGATACGATGACCATTCCAAGAGACAGCTCTAACCTTCCGCATATGAGCCAAAATCTGCTCTGTATGTTGATGACGCAGCGGTTTAAAAATTATCGCTCTTGGTTGCGTAGCAGACTTGGGGCGAAAGGAGGGGACACGGTGTGCCCGTTCCAGTTCAAAATCTTTATGAAAAGAAATTTGTAGTGTAGATGGAATCCATTGATAAAGAAACTCAATCATGGAAGATGCTTCTTTCTCAACATCCTCTGGAAGACCAAAAATTCGCAGATTAGATCTACGATTACGATCCTCTTGTTCAGTGAGGTCTTTCCTCAATGCTGCCATGGAACGCTCTATCTGCGTGAGAGATCTAGAATGCTTTTGCATGGTATCCTCTGCGCCACTAATCCGTGCTTCTGTACCTGAAACACGAAGGGAAAGGGCCTTGAAATCATTCCTGATAGCTAACACCTCCACCTGCAATAAATCTGTATTAGTCTTAGTAGACTGCGCAATTTCATAGACCTCATTAAGGCGCGTCAGGATGGACTCAAGAGTCGAATTAGTGTCTTTAGAAGCAGGCTCAGGTGTTGGGGAAACCTGTTTGGACCTCTTAAGAGATGCTTTAGATTCCTTAACGTCCTTAGCATTCGGTGAAGGGGCCATGTTCTCAGCCATAGGGCAAGCCACCTCAATAGGAACAAAATACCCCTCCTCAGCTATAGTGATAGCAAGAAATGCCAGGGGCTGCAAAACACTCAATGTGCAAGATGAAAAATGGACAGGAAGAGATAATGTACTTGCATCAAAAAACGCCGAACAGAGAATATGGCAGGCGAACCCAGTCAGAAAAACCACCTCACAAAAAATATCATGTGCTGCAGGCGAAAGTAGGCCCTCACCGACTACGAAAATAGCCAAAATCAAGCCCAGAGCAAAAAAGCCTCACATAAGGAAGTGGCAGTGCGTCTGACGAATAATATGGTAGCAAAAACCTCAACAAGTTCGCACAAGGGGCAGCACTGCAATAGGCGGCAGGAAAAAACAAAATAAACTCAATAAAGGTGAAAAAAAACGTCACCAGCTCCTGTATGCCTCCACTCCTGACAGGATAATCCAGTAGCGTCGTCGTGTAGAAGCGCAAGTAGAACTCCCTCACAGAAGAAACAAAATGGCGGCCGCTCGTGAAAACATGAAGCGCAACCTTAGAATGCCAAAAAGTGAACTCTGGCCACTTTCCACCTCTAGAAAACTCCCTCGTAGGATACACGGCAGTTTCCCATGTAATATTCCATCTTCGGCGCTGAGCGGGGCATTCCTCAGCGTCGGCAAAGTCTCCGTCAGCCCTCGCTCTTCACGGAGCTCAAGCGCGAACCGCCATCTCGCCGCGGCGCGCAAGCCACGCCCCCCTTTGTGCGCACTTTCTAACTTATCTCAGCAGTTTTCGGTCTGATCCCAGGTTATATATTTACTGCCCCCCTCCCCTCCTTTACAGGTCATACAAATGCGAGACCTATTGCATTGCAGATGCTTGTTCATTTTACCACTTGCCTGGCCGTCCTTCTTCAGTTTGTTAGGACTAAACACTGTAACCGTTTGATTGTGGACAATTTAGAGATGAAACGTGATCCAGATCACACCACAGCTGAATGTCGCATTCTCACTACCACCACGGCTTCCTTCATCCTAAAATCTCGAGAGTAAATAACTACGTCCCTTCCACGACATTCCCTTCATTTGTTTGTACACCACATTCTTGTGCATAACAATCATTACTGACTTTAATAGGAGGCAATAATTGCTGCCCACTCTCAACATCCGATAGCGCGTTACCTTTCTTCTATACTGTTGCATTGGAAAAATGTTCTACATGGCACGGCAGCTAATTCGGTATTTTATTTGTGTGTGTGTATGTATATCTACATGTGTGCTCTCTGCAGTCTGGGTTGCATGCGTATCTGTGTGTGTCAGTGAAGTCAGATGCATTTGTTGTTTCATTCTTGCACGGCTTGTTTTCTTTGATGCCGAAAAGCCCTCAGTCAAACTCCAAGCCAACGAACAGTGAAATGATAATCTCCGGCCTCTGCGGGTCTTTTTATCCCGCGTTCCATGGACTAAGCAACCCACGCTTACTCATAGCTAGTGCAGGCGTCTGTTTAACAAAAGCATCTCAGTCTAAATCCTGTATTATAGATGTTATGATCCCTGACTTATAATGAAAGGAAAATATAGATACAGAATGGCCTCTTCTATCAAAGGAATTTTCCACTCTGACCCTTTGACAATATTCTTGCTAAATGTGGCCAGATTTTTATTTCCCAACTATTACTGGTTCTTTTTCTGAACAAGGACAACTCTTTATCGCCCAGATTATACACCCTCTTAAAAACACACACAACCTGCTATACGTTTGTCTTTTGTATGGTGCATTCATGCAGGCACACAATTTCCATGCACACTTTAATATTGATCATACATTCATACATTAAAGAGCACATGCAGAGACAGCAATATACCGACACTGATCCATTCATCCACAGTACAGCGCACATACCAACAATCGCATACAGTCCAGTACACAAACAAACAAACCCCAAGCAGCAACAGTGTTTTGCCCTAGCTATTAACATGCTTCAGTGTTACCAGACATTCACACCTCTCAAGGATTCCAGGCATTAAAATGTAACATTTGCTCCTGGCATTATTGAGCATCAAGGCTCTCTCACAGTTGTTAGCAAAAATAACACTTCTGTAGTAAACCTTAATGGAATCAGTCAGTACAAACATCTGTGGCCTCGGGCAGTAATAAGCCTTGAGGCCTGATTTAGAGTTTGGCAGAGGGGGCTCCTTCATAAAACAGACAGATATCCCTTCCACCTTATTACAAGTGCATCAGGATATAATGCACTTGTAATAAGGCGGATGGGATGTCCATAACATTTCTGAAAGAGTACTCACAACGTGGCGAATATCCTGTCCATCTTATTACAAATGCATTCAGATATAATGCACTTGTAATAAGGCGGATGGGATGTCCATACCATTTCTGAACAAAGACTCACAAACGTGGCGAATATCCTGTCCACCTTATTACAAATGCATTCAGATATAATGCACTTGAAATAAGGTAGATAGAATATCTGTACCATTTGTGATAAAATCAGGCATTTAGTTTCCCTGGGCATTATTAAGCATCACTGGTCCCAGGAAATTGCAGCCCTCAATAGTGCCAATCTTTAATGAATATCACTGGCTCATGCAATACTGAACCTCAGTAGCCCTAGGTCAATGAACCTCAATGTTGCAAATGAGTTATATGACCCTCAGTGGTCCCAAGCAGTAGTGAGTAATGTTGTGTTTATCATACCAGTATGAGAATGTCACTCTTGCTGATGATAGATTAATTGAAATGAAATGTTCTATGATTTTCGTTTTGACCTCATTAAAGCTGAAATTCCTGTATTTCAATCGCTTTCAGGTAAAAAGAAATTGACACTGTTTGGTTGAGACCTAGTCATGCTTTGGCTTCATAAACAAAGTTGTCATCTCTTACGGCACAGTGTGCAGTTTTGTGCTCCCAAGTCCAGTGTAACAAGCTATATTTAAAAGCGCTCATGCTGAGTGTGCTGCAGACGATTTTCAAACCAGCATTACAAATCCAGAAGTACTCATATACCCATCATCACTGACCCCAGCCATTCTGATACTGATCATTTTTCTCCCAAAGCACTTATCAGACCCATTCAGGGGGCCACTGGGAAAGCAGGGGCTCCTGGCCCTCATCGGGAGTTGATGTCATTTATCTCTGATGTCCCTGGTCTGTCCTAGTGTGGCTCTGAAAACTGGGCCAAGTACAACCCCTTCAGCACTTGACTCTAAGAGGTAGCAACGACAAGCAGTCACAGACTTCTGAGGGTGGTAGTGTTTGAGCTCAGCGCTCAAAGTAACACAGTAGTGCAATAAAGAAGTGTCCAGCCCTATTGCTTGACTTTCAAGAAAGAAAGAGTATATTAATGCTCACTGGAACAGAATTACACATACTAATATAGTCCCAACACAATTTATTGTCCTGGGTGCTGTTAGGCCTCCCCCAGTTGGTCCTGCTTGGGTGCGTTCTCCAGGGATCTTCTGAAGTTGTCAAGAAGAGAGGTGCAAAGAACCCAGTTGAAGGTTTGATCATGGTGCAAATTGTTGAGCTCCACATGGTTTGATTCTCCTGGCTCGGTGGGTCCATGCTCAGCCCGGTCCTCTCGGATCGGTGCAGCCAATCACAGGCAGATCTTTTATTAGCGATATGGTCACGCACAAGCTTCTCTTCTGATGGTGACCTGGCAGTGCACAAGCTAATTGTTTGGATGCCTGGCCTCTACACACAGGGGGATCGTTTGATAGCAATGCTGCAATGCATGGGCGAAATTTGACACCAGGGCCCACCGATTGTCCTCCTGAAGGGTTCAAAAGCTCCTTCTCTCTGTTAGCAGACAGGCAGGCTTCTAGGTGCTTCAGGTCAAGTTCAAAGCTCTTCTAGCAAGAGTTCAGACTCGGGCTGGTCCGGCTTTAGGGTGGTCAGACCGGTGCAGCCACACCTGGCACTGACTTTGGAAGGGGGCGCTGTGTTTAAAAATAACGTTTGATTTAAAAGCACGTGAACTTCCTTGTGAGTCCAGCAGTTTTCAGGCAACAATAAAAATGTCAAGATAACTCTGGTGAATAATGTTCCTACTGGTGAGAGATCAGAATTGTGTCTAGTGGCAGTGTTGGCTCATCATAAAGTAGCATGGAGGGTTAATGTGCCTGCAGCAAAAAACACGTAGCATGCATTTCACAGAACTGAATGTGTGTGAACTATGAGTAGCACTATAAAAATGAAATGTATGTTACAGAGAGACTATGGAGAAATGAGGTGCACTGTTGGAGTGTGGTAGTGAGGGAATTTATAGAGAAGGAGGTCATGGGAAAGGTGCCGAAAAAGATTGTTGCCCCGGGCGCCACAAGTGGTAATACTGGGTACTGGACTCAGGTGATGTCCCCCTACCTCTAGGAAGAAGGGTGTCAGGCAGACACCAGCACTGCTTGCACAGCATTTATTTGAGGACTGTGTGGATCACTCCCTTCCTTGGTCATAGAACTTGGGACTGGATATAGCAAATTCAGACAGGAGATGTGTATTAACTATCTGTATCTTCAGAACCATTTGGGCTGGCTCGCCTTTCAGGTGTCCTTTCCAGACTCCTCTCCAGACACAGCCTTTGCGTAGAGTGATGCTTCTCACAGCACGGCATTCTCCAACTTGGAGCACCAACAACAGAAGCGCACAGAGGTGTGATGTTCCTGCACATGGCTGTCATCAACCAAACAGTATTTGTGCTCACAAAAAGACAAAAGTCCTAAGGGGTCCCCTTCAATTTGCACAACACAATCTACAGTCCCACCCTTCACCTCTGCCATCACCACATGGCAGTGTTCAGGGAGGGTACCCAACAGCTTCTTGCCAAGCATAAGAGCTAATTGAATTTCTAACAGAAACGTGTCTCCACTCCCCTCATGTCAGTATCTAGCCCTTCTCCCTCCAACTTCAGGAATGACTGCAGTACACTTCCACTGTCTGAGAAACCAGCCGCACATCCTTGTGTGCAAAAGGCCAGGCCTGTAGTATCCAAAATGGATCCCACATGCCTCCATCACTAAGGCTCACTCACACACACCATTCATATACCACACATGCTACTCACACAACTATGCACAGCATTTTCTTTGGATGTTAGCGCTAGGAATTGTAGAAGCACATAGAAGAAACTTTACACAAGTGGGTCAACTGGCCTCCTCACAGTAGCATAGATAAAAAGGTTTTGTCACAGCTTTGGATTCACAAAAGACTGTATGCTAGCCACTACTGCTCTATGTACTAATCTGATGGCAAGAACAGTAGTCAACTGTTCACTGTCTGTCAATTAGGGCACACCCTGTGTGCTCCAGGTCGCAGGACAGGTCAAGGACGTCACTCAGGTCAAGGGACAGGCCTAGATTAATATGACACCGGGGCCAAAATGAAAAACCAAGATACAAGATAAACATAGTGGGCACTCATGGGAGAAGAAGCCCATGCAGGTAATATTCCTGCCCCAACAGCACTTTGCCATGTAAAAGGTGCCAGAGTGGAGGATCTCATTTGTACTGCGGACAAGTTTAAATTTTAGTGACCTGGCCATGGCCAGCATGGTGGAGGTGCTTCTTCTGCAATAACATAATTTCTTGTGTTCAAATATTTTTATTGGTTGTTTTTCAAAAAGAACAGACATGGAAAACAACAAAAAGAAAAAAAATACAGTGATGAATAGTAATAAAAAGGTGACATTAAATCCATACATTGTGTCAAAAGATATGCAATAACACATGCTGAAAAGACAGATGATAGGTCATAAAAATCACCTGAAACCAAACCTATACACTATAGAGAACAAAAAGACAAAATTAAAGTTAACAGTATACAGAAACTAATATAACATAGCATCATCATTTCTAAAAAGAAAAGTTACAATGAGTTAATACATTCATGTTGAGGCATCTAAACAAGTTTTCATTTTGTATATGATTACTGAATTATTAAGCCTTAGGACATCATATTTTCCTAGTTCCAATTCTGAAGAAAATTTTATTCGCAATCGACATTGTAGTAGTTGTTGTACATTAGGTTACAATATGTATTGTGAAGCTTTAATTTCATAATATGATAACAAAGGGCCTGATTTAGATTTCGGTGGATGGGTTACTCCAACACAACGGTGACAGATATCCTGTCTGCCGAAATATAAATCTCATTATATCCTATGGGATTTATATTTCAGCGGACTGGATATCCGTCACAGTTGTGACCAAGGAGTCTGTCTGCCGATATCTAAATCAGGCCCACAGTATGGATTCTTGCAGGTATCATCAGATATTTAAATAATTTGAAATACTGCTCAAAGGTTAGTTACTCACATGTATACAGTTCTGAACGGCAACAGAATTTCTTAGCCATTCCCTTTGTGAATATAAAACAGCCTATACAAATCTGCAATAAACATGCACTAGTATTCACAATTGGTTGACCATGCCCATAGAAGAGTTGAACACGTCTATAAATAAAACTTCACAAAGTGGTTCCAATATATATCATCTAAAATTCATAGGCCGTAAAACTGGTACTAAAAATCATGACTGTACCATTTTACAAAGGTAAAAAAAAGCATAAGATGAAGGGAAACATCCATTACAACTTAGTCATTACAACTACCTACCTTTACAACGCAACTGTTACAACGCAACTGCCTTTACATCACATGCCATTACAGTGCATGCCATTGCAATGCATGTCACTACAACACATGCCATTACAACGCATACCATTACAACGCACGCCATTACAACGCACTATAAGGTAAGTAACGGAGATGTTTTTAGTACTAGGGTGGGTATGGGTTTTGAGGTACATGAGAATAGTAATTTTTACCCCTACACATCCAAACACTTTCCCGAATGTTGCACTCACTGGAGTGGAAATAGTAATTTTTGCCACTTCACTATCCAACACTTAGTAATTTTTACCCCTATACTATCCAACACTTACCGTCCGGTTGCACTCACTGGAGTGGGAATAATAATTTTTACCCCTACACTACCCAACACTTACCCTACTGTTGCCCTAAAAGTATCATGTGTTGTAATGGTATGCGTTGTAATGGTAGGCGTTGTACTGGAATGTGTTGTAATGGTAGTTTTTAAAAATGCGTTGTAATGGCATGCGTTGTAAAATCATGCAATGTAATGGTAGTTGCAATGTAAAGACTGCATTGTAAAAGCATGCGTTGTAATTGCATGCTTTGTAACGTCATATATTCTAAGATGAACAGTAGATTGACCTGAGCGATTGTCACCGGGGGCACTTAGAAAGATTACCAAACCAGGTACCTTGTTGTGGGAAAGCAAGAAAAAAATATGAAGACCTCAACCTTAGCCTAGTTAGACATGGTCTGAATTGCGAGTTCGCTATAAACTTTAAGTAGAGCTCTAGCTCATATCGAGGGGATAGAGTTAGATATCTTTGATGAGTGGTCATCCGAAGAGCATTAGCTCCCCGTATGTTTTGGCAATTGGCATAGAAAGGAGTCCTTATCCGAGCTTTCGCTGTGGGACGTATTAGTTCAGGATTAGTATACAGCTCTGGTACCCCCAGACTTAAAAAAGTACTCTTAACATAGGCTAGCCACGGTATCATAGCCACCTTGTCAAGGGCCATGCAATCTAAGATTATATTTTTAGTGAGGCCCAGCTCGCATGATTGCCACAATTTTACCAATAACAAAAGGAGAGCTAGCCCGAAAAGGTCTTCTCAATAGGTCAGGCCAACATCAGAAGGACAAAAAAAGGTGACTGTGAATGAGGGAACTCAAAGAAATTACGCAGAAAACTATTTTATAATTTCTGTAAATGGTTGCTATTGCAATACCCCCACACACCTGCCCCATAAGAAGCAGCTGAGATGCATTTAGATCGAAAGCAATCAACTCCTTTAATGGCCTTTGCCCCAACTTTGATGCAAAACAAAATATGTTTTCAATTCCTCTTGAGAATTGGAGTGCTTTAAGCGGCAACAAAGGGTGCCACTTAAGATTAGAGTCAAAAGGGACACCTAGACAGTAGAAACTGTCCAGTTTTAAGACTGGTGATCCCTCTATATGGTGCTTTTTTTTAGTTTTGTACTTTTATGCCCACAGATTAAAATAAAGGTCTTTCCCGATTAAGCATTAATTATGAAGAGGTCGTAAACTTTGTAAAGCCATCCAATAGCAGCTGCAAACCATTTGCAGTGCTAGCTATGAGGAATGCATCATCTGCATAAAGGAGGATAAGGATGAAGCGATTACCCACCCTCTTTTGAAGAAGGTGCCCCTTTATTATTATTATTATTATTATTATTAATCCGTATTTATTGAGCGCATAGCTACTCTAAGGCAACCCAGCATTAGCAGCAGGACAGGAGGAGACTGAGAAAAATTATAGGGTGGCATTTTGAAACAACCATGTTTTAAGACGTTTTCAAAAGGGAAGATTGTGAGACTCTGAGCAAACATGTAAGGGCAGGGTGTTCCAGAGTCTAGCCACATTGTAAGAGAAGGACCTACCTCCACTTCCTACCCTCTTAGTTTTGGGAATAACCGCTAAGTTTAGATTAGCCGGGCTGAGACATTTCCTAGGGCGGTAGAAGGTGATGAGGGTGCAATTAATTATAGGGCCCCTCCCCCAGAGGGTCTTGTGGGCTATACACAAAGATTTCAATTGCATTCTTCCCGAGATTGGCAACCATTGTAGGGTCATCAGAGCAGGCTTGGCCGACGGAGTTTTGGGAATGCCAAGCAACAACCGTGCAGCGCAATTCCGAGCGACTTGGAGTTTCCTTATTGTTGATTTAGGTGCTTCTAGGTAGAGGCAATTGCCATAGTCCAAATGAGAGAGGACCACAGCCTGGACCAGAATTCTCTTTGCCCCCAAGAGAAGGAGAGGGAGAAAATTTCGAAGCAGTCTGAGAATGCCCAAGCAAGCTCCTGCCAATTTCACTGCTTGGTGGTTGAATTTAAAGGAGTTATCCAACCCGAAGCCCAGGCTTTTGATCTTAGTATTAGGGTTTGGGGCAGGGCCAAGGCAGATTGGCCAAGTGTGTTTAAGATCCATGTTAGTCGCGTTGCCCAGGAGCAAATGTTCTGTTTTTTCTCCATTGAGCCTAAGACAGGAGTGTTCCATCCATAGTGCCACTTTCTCCAGACAGGATTCAAGGTCAGAGGGAGAGTTCTGAGGATGATTGAGAGCAACTACCAACTGCGTATCATCAGCATACGTGACAATTTTTATTCCATGAGGCAAAATAATATCACCAAGTGGTCTCATGTAAACATTAAATAATGTAGGGCTCAAAGACAAGCACTGGTGGACTCCACAGCTAAGCGATAGGCTCCTAGAAGTGGTCTCTCCTGCTAATACCTGAAATGTTCTACCATCTAAGTAGGACCAGAGCCAAGTAATAACACCACCTGAGACACCGATTCTCGTAAGTCTGTTTAAGAGCATGTCAAAACTGACCGTATCGAATGCCGAGCTGAGATCAGGGAGGATACTAGCTACTGTTCCTCCTTGATCAAGGATTTTCTTAGATTCTTTGACCACGGCAAGAAGAGCCATTTCTGTTCCATGGTGACGGCGAAAACTGGTCTGAGAATAGTGCAGAAGACCATGGGTTTCTAAGAATCCAGAGAGGGTCGTGTTGACATATTTTTCCACGATCTTAGAGATCACAGGAAGTAAAGAAATGGGACAATAGTTGCCCAGGACATCTGGATTTAGACTCAGAGTTTTGATTAGAGCCTTCACCATTGCATGTTTCCAAGGTGGTGGGACTTGGCCAGTGGAATTAGATAGATTTATCACCTCCAGTATAACTGGGAATATCATATATTTAGCTTTACGAAGGAAGTGAGGAGAAGTGAGATCAAAGGGGGAGCCAGATTTTATTTGGGAAAAGATTTCCGAGAGGGTATCCAAATTCATAATAGGTAGTTTTTTCAATAAATGCTCAGCGTAACGTAGGGGCTTGTCCATTAGTAAAAGGTCACTAGGGCATGGTGTGAGCCAGGAAATGCAGTATACATTTCTTGAATTTTATTCAGAAAAATTCGGCAAGTTCGTTACAACGATCTGAGGAGATATCAGATAGTATTTCTGAAGAAGGGAGCTCTAGGAGATTCTTCGCTATAGGAAAGATTTCCTGCGGCGTATTAGCTGCTGAATTAATTGTTCCTTCATAGTAAAGTGCATGTGCTTTTTTAATTTCAGTTTGGTAGAGTTTTATAGACTCTAAATCTAAATCTGAAATAAAAATTGAGCTAAAATACAACCTTGTCGGACTCCCTGACTGCAATTTATGGTGATGTCCAGTCTCCAGAAGGAGAATAGTGAATCCTTAATGAGGTATCACAGTGTACATAACCTAAGAGAGTGACTAAGGGCCTCATTACGATGCCGATTGGACGAACGTCCGACCAACATAGTTTCAGGAGTGGAACCGCCCGACAAGTAGTCCGCGGTTCCACTGCCAATATTATGATGTGACTGTCAGCGCGGCAGTCTGAAGCAAAGCCTTCACAATCGCGGCTTGTGCTGCGGCCCTTTTCCAGGATCCAGCACAAGCTGCAATGGTAAAGGGTATGTTTCTAAACAACTATGTTTCAGAAAATAAGAGGAACCCCTTGCTTTCCAAAGGAATAGGGTAAAATACAAAAGTATTACAAGAGTTTTATCCTTTGGGGAAAGTATACCTGTATCTGTTATATATTCACAGTTCTTCTACTCATTCTCTGTCACTAACACCATCTACATTCTTTGGAAGTGAGACCATATATTCTTAACAGATAATCCTGACACTAACAGTTGTATAAAAATAAAAATCGATGTATCAATAAAGCCCTTAAAGGTACACAATTAAAAATTGAAGACAATTATTACAAAATATAATTAATATTGTACATAGAATTGTAACCAGGACATATAAACAAATCCTATTTGTATAATTTAAAATCACACAAATAAAAAAGAAAGAAAGAGAGAGAACAAATCACAAGACAAGAAGCACTATGTCATAAGTAGTGTACACATTCGTAGGAAAAAACTTTACGGGCTAGAGCCTGGTATTAATTGATTCATAAAATAGTCCTTGGTCTAGCCACTTGATAAATTGTGTACTCTTCAACTGGGTGTCGACGCATTTCGATGGACTCTTATATCACCATCTTTTTCAAGACAAAAAGATTTATTGTATTCTCGAAACCAATAATAATGTACGTATGATGGATTAAAAAAAGCCTGTTGATTAAAACACAAAAACGATCAAGACACAATACTATGGCATTCTTAAAAATAGAATAACATGATATTTTTTACATTTAAACATACCTAATCCCCATCTGGGCACATAATGGCATAATTAACATATCTCACCGACGGGAATACCTTATAAATGCACTCGAAGCCCCCTAGGGACCTGGTACGGTATTGATACAAATACAATGCAACACGTACCCGGTGTAATACTCCTATACCCAACAATTGTTACACAATACATAGTGCCCAATGTGCACTTCACCATATCCCCTGATTATCCAGGTATATATGTCGCTCTTCCCACTCTTTACATTCACATTCCCACATGTCTAAACAACTCCAAGGTTCACATACACCTTCCTCTCACTAATAGGATGAAATCCAATACTTAGATTATTCATAGTTGAGTCCCACAGAGATATTGTTACAGAGCAAACAGGATTGTTCCTGTCCCTTTTATTGAAAATGGGCACAATAGCTGCTTCTTTCCATGTGGGAATAAGAGGTCCAGTTATAGCAGTGCGAAAAACATTTATGAGAAGGGGAGCCCAGAGATCCACATTTTCCTTAAAGATGTCGACTGGAACACCATCCGGGCCCGGCGATTTGCCACTTTTATTCTTCCTGATGGCTAGAGCTACATCCTTGGGCACGATGGTGAGGTTGAACTCAAATGCCCTCTCCCTATCACACCCCATCATTTCACAGCAGCTTTGTTCTACATAGGCCTCACTCCTGGAATTGAAAACCTGGGTACAATGAGCAACCCAAGATTCAGTTGAGCTTAAGCAGTCAATCTTAGACGAGGGGCCCAGACTAAACAAGAGTCGATTAATTACCTCCCAAAAATGTTTGGGGCCCTTTAACTTCCCTGCTTTCAGGAGGTCAGCCCAGGCTGATTCTCTAAGTTTGAGTTTCCCATCCCTGAGTGTAGCTTTATTAAATGATGATGCAGATTTAATATTCTCCTGATTTTTTGGGCGAGATTTTAGGGCCAACTTCAATGTCTTATGGGCTGCAGAACAAGCTGAAGTAAACCATCGTTGAGTGGGGGGAGCACAGGACTTGCTACTCAAAATAATGTTGAGGAAAATACACTGCATATCTGAGCTAAACTATATTATCAAACTAGAAGCTATATCAGTGGATAAACACTTAATCATTTGTTCCAAATTATGTGTCACTATAGACATCAAGAACTGGACCGGGTTGATAGCGTCCCCCTTAATGCGGAGACCTCTATTTGCAGAGAGGGCAATAGGGACTGGCTCCAGGTTCTTACCCACTCCTGGTTGCTAACAGTTTAAAGTAAGAATAAGAGGGTTATGGTCTCTCAAACAATTTGTTAAAACTCTAAAGTCTGAAATCAAGAAACTATAAGCCTTCGAAATTAACATAAAATCAATAAAACCCTGTGCTCCACCCCTATAAAAATTGGGGGAGAGTTAAAAAAAACCGGGCCACATTCACTGGTAGAAAGAAGGCCATTATTAAAAATCTGATTATTGAAGACATCCCATAAACGGTATGCTTTGTATGTAATTTCCTGATTGAACTGGTCCTCCAGTGCAAAGACAGGCAGACAACTAAAAGGGCACTGGGTACAGATAAAATCACCCACCCATAACATGCGCTCTTATAATTTAGTTTTACAACCTAATCCACCAGCATGTCTACCACATCTCAAGACTGATGGTCAAACAGATTATAATAGACATTAACAATCATTAAGTCTGCTGGAACTAAACCAGACAATATCAGTACTGGGAACCAAGGGGTCGAAAAAAGCTTTACCTTAGGACAAGAAAAAATGAACTGAAATCAAAATGGCTAGCCCGCCCTTCGCCTTCCCAGTTGAGGATGGACTTTCTGGGGTACCAAAGTCTTGAAAGTCATCCACATAAAAGTCATTGGTAGCCCAGTCTCTTGCACTCAAATTATATAAAAGCCCTTTACAAAATGGACCCAATCTTCATTAGACAATTTAGAATAAATCCCTGTCATGCTCCATGCTAACAGTTTGTGGGCTATGGAAAATGGGATGATCTTTCACTTTAGAACTGCCTTTTGAGGGGTGTTCCCCAATGTTGGTTGATGGACAAGTGTATCCAGGGATAGGGGCGTTGTGCCATTAATGACTTTTATATCAAGCGTCAAAGGAGGGGGATTGAAAGTTGAGGGCTCTGTATGTGTTAATACTGTATCTGCAGAGTTTGTGATAGATGGCCAGTCAATATTATTCAGCTTTCTCTTTGGCCCCGTAATATTCTATGATGAACTCCTAAGCCCTTGCCCTTCTTCCCCAGGGCTCATCAAATTGGGACTAAAGGACTCTAAATCAATAGAAGGGCCTGTCTACAAGGAAAACTCTGTATCAATAAACAAATCAAGCTGGACAGGAACTGGGATGAAGTCAGTCCAAGTCCTCCAGGGAAGCAAGAGCTTCAGAAGATTTTCGGATTTCTACACTAAAAGATTGGGTCTATGCCCTAAAATATGGTGTGCTTCCTTGCATGAATCTGGATGGAAGAACCTCTGGCCTAAAGAAGTATCCCAATGGCAGAACCTGGATGGGTCCTAAACAATGTAGCTCGGAGTAAAAATACTTTAATAATGATTCAACCATTTTTGGTGACTTAAAATTGCTGATAATACAATCCCATGGCATTTCCTTCTTCCCAGGCCCAATCCAGGGAGTTCTTCTGACCATTAATATCTCCTTAGAAAAAACAGTATGCCACCTAGATTTGTCCCTCAGCCAGTATGCTACTTATTTTTTTAGAGCATAGAAGTCCTCTTACATGTGAGGGGCTAAAACCGGGGTGTCGCTCAGCACTAGAACATATGGCATGCAGTCAGGTGGGAGCTGCAGGAAACTGTTGGCCGCTTGTGGCCCATTGGTTCAAACGATCCTATTACTCAATCCTGCGTTTTTTCCCTCCCCACTGACCTTCATTGAAACCTGTTTTCCTTGCCAACAGACTGATTCCTGGGCCCCCTTGCTTCGGTTGGGTACTCTTTGGACAGAATGATAGACTCAGCTGGAACTGACGGTGTTCTAGATAATATGGGATCCAAAGAAGAGTCAGCTAGGTCTACTATAGTGTATTATTGCGCCTCGAGGATGTTGTTCAATTCAGCCAATTTTTTCTCTATGTTCTCCAAACTTGCAAAGATTGGATTAAAGCTGCCCATCAACGATGCCAGGACACGACTGCAAAGATCCTTCATGAGCCCGGAGGCTCTAACACCTTCCATCCCTATGGATATAGGGCCTGGGCTATGCAATACGGTTGCTCGCTCTGAGCATTGCCTCTTTGATTTGGATCTGCCCTCCACTCTTTTTCCTAGCTGCCCCCTTTTAGCACCATTATCAGGGTCATGACATGGTGAATGAGTCCCCTCAGAATACCTGGCAGGCCCCCCAGCTGGGGCACTAACGTCACTGAAGACCCTTCCTGAGGCCCCTGGCCTCACATCTTATGAGTTTGCAACAATGTCAACCTCAACCAGGGATGCATCGGGTAAAATCTGTAGATCAGAGGACAAGAAGAGGGATAAGTGACGTTCAGCAAGTTCAATTTCCCTGCTAATCACTCCCAGCGCCCGCTGCAAAAAGTCATCCATTGGATTGTAGAGGCTTTACATTTCCCCGTAAAAGATGCAACTTAACCATAAAGCCCTCAGTAGAATACTCAATGCTGATAGAACTTGTAGTCCGACCCTTCGCCGCTGCCAGTTTCACATCAGCCACACATCGATATCATGTATCTCCTCCTCTTATAACCGAGCACAGCTGCCGTCACCACCCATAGGCAGCAGCTGCTAGAATACTTGAATGCAAACCAGACATTGACTGAGCAGTAAGCTCTCAACTCTAAATACCTAGGGAAGGGCAGCCTTCAGCTTCCCCCTGAGTTTCTTTCTGTGCGGTGTGGTGCAGTGTGGTGGGGTTGCTCCTTCTATTCTTTTTATGAAGGGAAGCCTGAGGGTTTCGGTGTACAAGGAGCGAGATACTCACAATGGCACCTCCCCTTACTGTGCACAGTCCTAAACTGCAACCTGCCGCGAGCCGGAGACTCACCTGGCTCCCCAAGTAAGCCGGACACAGTGTCGGAGAGGCTAATCGCATTGGGCTGTCAGCAAAGCAGAGAAGGCAGAACGAGGAAACACCACACGCTGCAACTCAACTCTGGCGATTCTTCCCCTCTGGCATTTTTCTGTGATGGCCATCCCATGGCTGCCAGCACAGCCCCTCCTCAGACAGCAGTTCCTCACAGATAACCGCCCGACCTAGCCTGTGGCTTGGCACCAGCACGGCAGGGGGAGAAGATTCAGCCAGGAGACTCCAGAGGGTCCCATTCCAACTCCACCCACTTTAGCATTGATCATGCCATCCAGTGCCCACCAGCCTTAACTCACTGAGCCATCATTCTGGCAGATGTGAACCCTGTCATTTTTTGGTGACCTGTACGTGGGAGACTGGCAGTTTCCTGAATGACAGACAATTTAATCCAGATCGCAAAACCACATTCAGTGTTTAAGCACCTTTTAATCGCAATGATCTATGTCATATGCTGACTCCATGATTGCGTTTATATCTGAAAGGTTCATTATGTTTTACCAGTCTTATTTTGCAAACAAATTTAATTTTAATTGGCATTGAAGAATTTGTACATCTGGAGGCCCCTAAACTTACTTCAGTGCCAGTGTATCAGGTGTCACCTGCTGGATCATGATTTGCTGTAAATGATTCAGCAGATTTCCTGAGGAAGACACCAGTAACTGATTTCTGGTAGTCTGAAATGTAACACTGACATATACACACAATACAGATTGGTTGCAGCAATTGCTCTTGACAGCACTGAATCATTTATTTCTTCCCTTGGTTATGCTTGCTAACCATTAAGGACATTTGTATCAACGAGCCAAGCACAGCTTTTAATTCACTTTATTGTCTCACCTTTAAAAAATCACAGTACCTCATGCCTATGAAGTCATGTTTGGATCTTTTTGACTGCCATTAACAAGACCAATGAATAAAGTATTTCCTTGCAAACATTGAAGGTTCATTTTAACTGTTCCCATCCATCTAGTGCTGAGAAAAATCCACTGCTGAAGGTTCACTGACAAAATATCGAAAACCTAAATATCCTCATACAGAAATTTTAGGCATCATTAGGATGGCGGGCAGACTTTGTCCGCCCGCCATCCTGACGTAAAAAGGGACCGCCCGCCATAAGTGCGGCGGTCCTGTGGGGGTTATTAGGATGCGCCCACCACACTGGCGCGGTGCCTGCCATGTTTTGCATGCAAATGCAGGGGGGTACCATAGGTACCCCCCAGGTGCACCCCCACTCCCCCATCATCCTGGGGGCCCGCAACGGGCCCCCAACTTCAAAATCCGCATGCCGAAAAGGCTGCCTCCCGCCTGCATCTTGATATGGATGGCGGTGTCTAGCAGACACCGCCACCATATTAAACCCTTTTCTGCCGAAAAGCGGCGGACGGTCTTCCCGTCCGCCGCGGTACCCCCCGCCATACTGATATGGCGGGGGTAATGTGCATCTGGGTGGTGTTTTATGGCAGGTGGATCGCCACCGCCGTTTGGGCGGTGGCGATCCGCCCGCTATACTAATAGGCCCCATAGTGTAAAAAATATTTATCACAAAAATATTGTTCTCCTATATATTCCTCATATAGCAGCCCATCAGGGGGCGTGCTATATGAGGAATAAGGATGTGAGTGAACCCAGCCGGTGCTCTTTTCATTTTCCACACAATCCTCTGAGGAAGAATGTATTGAAACGCGTCAGGCAGTGGGAATCTGACTGTGAAAAGCGGGCAACCAGACGCTTCTTTACCTGTTATTAAAGGCTTATGCTTGAAGCCTTGTGTGTGTGTCCGAGTGCCTTTCAAACCAACGGAACAAGCACGAGCATGATTTATTGGCGGCTGCCGTGCCGTCGAAAGTGCACCATCTCAAGAACCTGGGGGCCACGGGGATCATCATCTGCCGGTCCTCACACGTGGGGCACATTCCTTGGATTTAGGAAGCGCCTGTTGCCGAGACCTATCTGCAGGTCTTTCTTGCTAACAGAACATTTTTAATGAGCGCCGAGAAATTAATGGGACTACAACAACCTTCATGCACAGCGCTCATTCAGAGCAGCCCATCAGGGGGCGTGCTATATGAGGAATAAGGATGTGAGTGAACCCAGCCGGTGCTCTTTTCATTTTCCACACAAGCCTCTGAGGAAGAATGTATTGAAACGCGTCAGGCAGTGGGAATCTGACTGTGAAAAGCGGGCAACCAGACGCTTCTTTACCTGTTATTAAAGGCTTATGCTTGAAGCCTTGTGTGTGTGTCCGAGTGCCTTTCAAACCAACGGAACAAGCACGAGCATGATTTATTGGCGGCTGCCGTGCCGTCGAAAGTGCACCATCCCAAGAACCTGGGGGCCACGGGGATCATCATCTGCCGGTCCTCACACGTGGGGCACATTCCTTGGATTTAGGAAGCGCCTGTTGCCGAGACCTATCTGCAGGTCTTTCTTGCTAACAGAACATTTTTAATGAGCGCCGAGAAATTAATGGGACTACAACAACCTTCATGCACAGCGCTCATTCAGAGCAGCCCATCAGGGGGCGTGCTATATGAGGAATAAGGATGTGAGTGAACCCAGCCGGTGCTCTTTTCATTTCCCACACAAGCCTCTGAGGAAGAATGTATTGAAACGCGTCAGGCAGTGGGAATCTGACTGTGAAAAGCGGGCAACCAGACGCTTCTTTACCTGTTATTAAAGGCTTATGCTTGAAGCCTTGTGTGTGTGTCCGAGTGCCTTTCAAACCAACGGGACAAGCACGAGCATGATATATATATATATATAAATATTTTCCCAAACCTAAACAGGTCGAAACGCGTCGTTTGTTTGCCCGAATAAATCTTTGACTGTTCATCTACAATTGGAATGGCTAGGTAACAGTGTTGGATTATATATATATAAGATACATTCAGGACTGCAACATCCAGCATGCAACGTGTTGGCTCATCCAGAGCGGTCCAATCAGGACCCTTTGATAACGCAAATAAGGATGTTGCAGCCCATCATGCCCTCTTTGACCACAAGCTGCCTCTGAAGAAGAGTTATCTCGAAACACGTCAGGCGGCGGTCTGCTGCTTGATTTTACTGGATTGTGTCCTCTCACCAATAAAGGCTTTTAGTGGGGAAACATGTCAGGCGGCGGTCTGCTGCTTGATTTTACTGGAGTGTGTCCTCTCACCAATAAAGGCTTTTACTGGGGAAAAAGAGGTCTGTGGCTTGAGTGCTGCTTCTTTTCGGACCCCCACTGAGCGTGAATTTTGGACGGCAGTCCAGCCGTCGAAGCTTGCACCACCCCTGAAATGGGGGCAACCGAACCCAATACACGGGATTCATTGTGGGACACGGACATGGATAGATGCAGTGACGCATTCCGGGGCTCATGACGAGCTTGAAATGGTGCAGAAATTATGGAGGGCATTCATGTAAGGTACATTCAGGGCTGCAACATCCAGTATGCAACGTGTTGGCTCATCCAGAGCGGTCCAATCAGGACCCACAATAACACAAATAAGGACGTTGCAGCCCATCATGCCCTTTTTGACCGCAAGCTGCCTCTGAAGAAGAGTTATCTCGAAAGGTGTCAGGCGGCGGTCTGCTGCTTGATTTTACTGGATTGTGTCCTCTCACCAATAAAGGCTTTTAGTGGGGAAAAAGCGGTCTGTGGCTCGAGTGCTGCTTCTTTTCGGACCCCACTAAGCGTGAAAATAAATATAAATATATATATATATATATATATATATATATATATATATATATATATATCCACAAAAAATCGTTATGACTTTTTTACAAGAAACGATGCCGTGGCCACAAAATTATCTCAGCGTGTATTTATTCTGACGGTTTATGTCACTCTACGCGTTTCGGAGTACACCTCCTTGTTCAATAAATATATACACAATAAATAAATAAAAACATAACAAATTAACTCTATTTTTTCTTTAAAAATCACAATTAAATTTCACATAAAAAGGTAAATGTTGCTAAAAATATAGTGTATTTAAAAAAATACTATATAAAAAATATCATTTTTACATCACAGAAAAATAGTAATAATATCGTTTTGAAGAATATAAACAAAACTACTACATTCTAGGAATAACACATATACTATTCACACTCCAGTCTGTGGAACAGTAGAGAAAGTGTTGAACAAAGGAGGGATCAAATTGACTATTCCCACTACAGTCTGTGCAACAGTAGGGAAAGTGTTGGACTCAGGATGGATCAAATTTACTATTCCCACTAAAGTCTGTGCAACAGTAGATAAAGTGTTGGACTCAGGAGGGGTAACATTTACAATTCCCACTCCATTCTGTGCAACAGTAGGAAAAGTAATGGACTAAGAAGGGGTAAAATATACTATTCCCACTCCAGTCTTTGCAACTGTATGAAAAGCTTTGGACTCAAGAGGGGTAAAATGTTATATTCCCATTCTAGTCGATGCAATAGCAGAGAAAGCGTTGGATTCAGGAGGGGTAAAATTTTGTATTCCCACCCCAGTCTGTGCAACAGTAGGGAAAGCGTTAGACTTAGAAGGGGTACAATTTAGTATTCCCACAGCATTCCCTGGTATCGTACAGAGAGAGTACTTCACTCACCCTGTACAAACCAAACAACCTGCACCTGACATATAATTTAAAAAAATCTTAATTTCACAATTGACATAATTAATTATCAATGAAATAATTAAAAAGAATTTTAATTAATTTACTTCCTACCCTGGACCCCTATAAACCCCACATTCCACAACCTAAAAAGTAACTTAAGTTAATAAATGAATTAAATAATTTACATAATTAATTATCAATGAAACTATTAGAAATTTTGAATAAATTAATTGATTTTGTTAGTTTTCTTTCCACCCTGTACCTCACAACATGCATCTAAAAGTAACTTAAAAAATAAATAAAATAAACAATTAACATAATTACTTATCAATTAAATAATTAATAATATTTTAAAACCTGATGATTATTAAATTATAATTAAATTACTTCCTACTCTACACCGCTACAACACTAAAAGTTACAATAGACAATTAAATTGAATAACAAAACAACACAAAATTTACAAACTATAATAAGCATTAGCAGTATTTGTACAAGCAATTTATATCATATAGAATTAAAACATATACTATAATTCATAAAAATAATGACAAAATGATAATATTAACAAAAACATTTTTGTAAATGAGATTAACAACATAGATATTTTTAATCTCGATATTAAAAACATAGATATTTTTAATATCGATATTAACAACATAGATATTTTTGTAAACGATATTACCAACATAGATATTTTTTGTAAACGATGGAAACAACATAGATATTTTTGACATCGATATTACTTACCTTAAAAAAAATCTATGTTCTTGTCAACGATCTTTCTGCATCACAATATTTGTGTAGCATGATATTAAAAACGTGATATTTTTGCATATCGATATTTTTATTTTGATATTGTCTCCAAACACCCAAAACTTTGTCTACGAAAATACTTGACCTTGGAGCAGTATTCTACAAAGTGGAAATCATTGAAAAACAATACATATTAAAACCATTTTTGTTATCGGATTGTATCCCTAGGGTCGCCTGCGAATTCCAGGATACTCTATATTTTTCAATCCTGTCCTCCCACACTCTCAGTGCAGAACAGATCAGAGTAAATAATTTGCTTTTGACAATAAATTAGGATGATTTTCTTGTTCTTTAGCAAGACAAATAAACAAAAAAAAAACATGCATGTCAGAAAAGAACCACAGGGTTCCGTGGCATTCATGATTCCTAGATTGAAAAATAGAACAGTGGCACCTAAAACAACTGCAAACTGGTTCTCTACCCCAATCAAAATGTTTTTATTACTGATCAGTAATTTTTATTAGCTGAGTCCATTCTTCTTCATTTCGGTCCTAACTAATGAGATGTGTCTGCCTCCCACAAACAGTCTTACAAAGTTTCTAATAACAAAGAAAATTCAAAACTCACTCATAATGGGGTGCAAACACCAGGCCTGCCCTAAGCACATGCTTTCTATACCAAGATCGAAAACAGAAACAAGGGAACCATACACACGCAGAACCAGGGTAGATACTATATTATCAAGAACAATGGTTACTGTGGAACAAATGTATGTAATAATGATACTTATATGCAGAATCGCAATATTTAAAAGGGTTGCTTTGATATCTGAAGGAGAACAAACCATATACAACTGGCTGACTGGTACAAACAGTAATTCTTTATATTAGTATAAAAGACAATTTGTCAATTCAAAAGTGCAATGTGTCCCCAGTGAACATGGAACCTAAAACATTAAGTGACATAGTTGTCACATATACATTTGGTTTCCAACAAAAATTAATGGCGACCTTCTTAGAAATTCTAGGTGTAAACAACGTTCTTATATGATAATAAAGCAACACCAAAGGGGATGATGGACGGAGTGTTAAACATTGCAAGCACTCACCCCCAGTCAACTGATCTGGGTTTAATCCATCGTCATTCTTTAGCTCAATCCGCCACCCCAGTTCAGACATGGCCATATGCAAATCAGTCTGACCCTGTGCTTCATGGGAACAGTCCAGCCCGAACTGCCAAGCCATGTCTTCCCTGGACCGGAAACAAGCGTCCTGGGACCAGTTTCTGGCTAATCAGCCGTCATCAGCCAGGCTAGCTTGAATCCAGTGGCAAAGTGAGCAAGGGACCCACGTCTGGGCATACCCTGCCAACTTAGGGTGAACAAAGCAAAACCAAAGGGGATGATGGACGGAGTGTTGAACATTGCAAGCATTCACCCCCAGTCAACTGATCTGGGTTTAATCCATCATCATTCTTTAGCTCACTCCGCCACCCCAGTTCAGACGTGGCCAAATGCAAATCAGTCTGACCCTGTGCCTCATGGGAACAGTCCAGCCCGAACTGCCAAGCCATGTCTTCCCTGGACCGGAAACAAGCATCCTGGGACCGGTTTCTGGCTAATCAGCCGTTATCAGCCAGGCTAGCTTGAATCCAGTGGCAAAGTGAGCAAGGGAACCACGTCTCGGCATACCCTGCCAACTTAGGGCGAACAAAGCAAAACCAAAGAGGATGATGGACAAAGTGCTGAACATTGCAAGCACTCACCCCCAGTCAACTGATCTGGGTTTAATCCATCATCATTCTTTAGCTCACTCCGTCACTTATATGATAATAGGCGCTGATTAATGGTTCCCTTTGCTTATGTCGACGGCGTTTCAACCTCTAAGGGATGAGGGGTCTCTTCAGGATCTATTGGTATGGAGACATCTATGAAAAGAAAGCAACAATGAGGAAAAAAAAAAAAATTATGAGGAAAAAACATGGCGGCCAGTGAGTAGCCGGTCGCGGGTGCAGCTCCCGTGAAAACGTCCCTGGCATGTTAATTCAACCCAAATACTTGAACATTCAAGACTCAGGACGATGCGGTTTTAACCCTTCATGACACCGTTTCCCAAACCCTGGAGAACCCCCCCCTTCTCCTGTACTTGACAGGAAGAAAACTATGCGGCGCTAAATACCTGCTAAATACCCGCTCGGAGTTTTTTTTCGTGTGGCAGGTCCGTGTTATACGCAGGACGGAGAGGGAGTGTCGGTGGTGACCGCCGTGTGGCTCGGGTGATTGGGAGCTCGGAGCGGGTCTGGGCGTGCAGCTGTGTGGATCTTCCTCGGTGGACGAGACGGCGCTGGAGCGGACCTGGTGCAGAGCGGCCCTGGAGCTCCGAAAGGGAAGAGGGGCGGCAGCGAGAATCTTCTTCCGGGGAGGAGGAGGCAGAGGGGGCTTCCTCCGGAAGGAGTGTAACGGCGACTTGCAGAGGGGAGAGGAGGAAGCTACGAGGGATAGGTGTGTCTCGCTGGGAAGTCGGGCGATCCATGAGGAGGAAAATACAGCCCCACAGAAGCGTTGCCCTGATACAGTAAGGAGGGGAAAAAAAAAAAGTATTTACTGGGGATAAGGCGGAGGGGACACCTATATACGCCCTTCGAAGTCTGTCAGAAACATTAAAAGCCAAGGTTGAGAAGGAATCCCTGAGTAGACTTGAGCTTATTGCGGGGCAGAAGAGTGGGCAGAAAGGAACTAAGAGGGAAGGAGGCTATAGAAGTGACAAGAGTGAAAAGAAAATAGAAGGGAGTGAACAGGAGGGGGCTGGACAGAGGGCTGAAATATTAAGCAGGGAAAAGGAGATAAGTACAGAAGCCCCCGAGCTCCGGTACACAGTAGTCAAAAACATATTACCTTCCGATATAAATCTGAGACATAAAAGGTCCGCCCCAAGACCCCCAAAAAATAATCGGCTAGATCCTAAAACAAAAATCACCCCCTCTCTTAAAACTTTCTTCAGGGTTTTGCCTAAGGTATTAGTCCTAGGGGAAAGCGCTATGGCAGGTCTAAATGATTCTTTAGTTACTGGGAAGAAGGTTACATCTCCAGTAAGCTTCCCTGATCTTTCAGTCCGAAAGGCCGACGAAGCACGCATCTCTGCAACTGACACTAGTAATAATCCAGGGAAATCTGGAGCACAACTTGACGAGTCTCCTATACTGCTGGATAAAGAAGATAAATCAGTAGGGGCACTTCTAGCAGGTCTGACGGCCGAAATTAAGAATAGATTTGAAATATCGGAATGTAACCAGTCCGAAATAAAAAAGGCCTGTGAGGTCATGGAGAGGAAGATAGATGATCTAAGCAGTAGAACAACCTCACTGGAAGAAGAGGTCAAGGAGCTTAGAGAGACGGTGCAGGCTAACTGCGCAGAGATTGAGAAACTGAAGACTGTGGAAAAAGAGAATATGGATAGAGTGGAGAGGCTAGAAAATTTCCAGAGGCGAAACAATTTAAAAATCCTGAAGGTGCCTGAAGGCAGAGAAGGGGATGATATCAAATCATACGTGGTCAGACTTATCAAGAACAAGCTTCAGCTAGAGGAGTCGGAAGAAGACCTAGCTAAGGACATACAACGTGTCCATAGAGACCCCTTTAGACTCAATGCAAACAGGTCTAAGCCCAGAAAAATTCTATTAAATTTCCTAACTTACTCGTTAAAAGAGAAAATCCTCTCCAAGGCCCTGGGGTTGAAATCAATCGAGGAGGATGGGTCCAGATACGAGATAAGATCGGACGTCTCTGTCACCACCTCCAATAGGCAATGGGAGATGGGGCAAAGGATCGAGAGTTTAAAACGCATGGGCGCCTCGGTTCAGTTAAGATTTCCAGCCTACTTGAAAGTCATGCTGAATAACAAAATGCATATTTTCTACTCTGTGGATAAGCTAGACGACTTCATCAAAAGTTTCCAATCTGGTAGTTAGGAGGAAAAGAAGGGCGAAAAAGCCACAAATACAATTAACTTGATCAAAAAAATAAATAAAAAATAATAAAAAATATTTTTTTTCAGTCCAGGGACGTTTGTAGGCGGGGTGCACTCATATGGTCTTGAGCCATGTAGTTATAGGGGGTTTTTTTCTATGGTGTGGGAGGGTGGGGGGGGACACAGGGTGGGGAGCAATGGGAAAAAAAAAATAGATCCTCTAGAGCCTCTGAAAATATTCCTAACATCTCTGTCTTATCTTATTTTGTATTATTGTTTTTTCTTTTTTATGAATGACTGAAAGAAGCAAGGCGGTAATAAGAGTACTTTCATGGAACGTTAACGGTCTTAGGGTACGAGGGAGGAGGTATAAAATCCTACAATATCTAAGAGACTGCCCAGCTGAGATCATTATATTACAGGAGACCCACCAATCAGAGAAAGAGGGATTAGACCTCTTTAGAACTCAGAATTGGATCTCCCAAGCAGTCTGTTCGTCTCAGTCGGGAGTCACTAAGGGTGTGGCGATCCTCGTCAAAAAAGGGCCGCAAGTTGTGTTTGGATCACATACTTCGGATAAAGCAGGCAGATGGCTAGTGGTGAAGGCAAAGATCTCAGGTTACCCCCTCACGTTAGCGGGATATTACGGTCCTAATAGGGACGATGTCCTTCCCCTGGGAGAACTAGTAGCTGAATTGGTGGACTCCTCTGATCCAATCATTCTGGCCGGTGATTTCAATGCTGTTCTGGACCATACTTTAGATAGGTCATCTGGCAGTAGGGCATGTGTTAACCCGAAAATGTCAACGCTCATTAAACAAGTTATGACACAGTTGGGACTTCAAGATATCTGGCGGTTGAAGGCTGGACTAAAAAAAAAAGGCTTTACATTTCACAACCATAAATATAGACATCAGTCCAGGATAGACTATTTTCTCACTGACAGTAGCCTGACCAAGCGGATTCAAAAGGTCGAGCATGTGGGTGCCCATCTGTCAGATCATTCGGCAGTACTACTATATTTAGATTTAGATGAGAAAGACTCCCAATCAAGATGGATGCTAGATCGCACAATTTTACAGGATGAGGATATAGTGGCCATACTTGCTAGAGAGACTGAGGATTTTTTCTTGTTTAATAAGGGTTCAGCTACATCAGGTGTAATCTGGGATGCCTATAAGGCCTTCTTGAGAGGCAGGTTAGGTACACTAGCGGCTGAGAAGAGGCGCAACTATCGGAAAGACCTTTTAGGAGTGGAAGAAAAGATTCAGTCCCTAGAGAAGGATCTCTCTGACCCCAAGTTACAGGAGGAAGCCCGGGGAGTTTTCCTCCAAGAGATCCTGAGAGAAAAATCCAATCTGTCAACAGTTCTACAGGATAGAGTTAGAAAAAGATGGGATGCCAGCAAGTTAGCTCACTTTGAATACAGCGAAGGTTGCAGTAAGCTGTTGGCCTGGAAAGCAAAAAAAGAACAGGTGAGAAACAGGATTGACCAGATCCGAAGTGACTGCACAGGCGCCCTTACCACTAACAATGAGGAGATTCAACAAGCCTTTCATAAACACTACAGTAAGGTGTACCATGAAGATTTAAAACCCACTCAAGATGAGGTCCAAGCATGGTTATCCCAAGGGTTAATCATTTCAGCTGATAAATCCAGGAGTTTGAATCAGGAGATAAAGGAAGGGGAAGTGGAGCTTGTATTACGACAAGGGAAGAAGGCCAAAGCCCCGGGCCCGGACGGGCTACCTTCTGAGGTTTATAAAGCCTTGGCGAACACACTAATACCCTTCCTTCTAGAGATTTTCAATGATCTTTTTATTAAGGGCGCTGAATTGCCAGCCTCATGGAATGAAGCGAATATCTCCTTGATCCTAAAGCCTGGAAAAAACCCATTAAACTGTGACTCATATCGGCCAATTTCCTTATTGAACTGTGACTATAAGATCTTCACAAAAATACTGGCGGACAGATTGAACGGTCCTATGGTTGAGTTGATCCACACGGATCAGAAAGGATTTATTCGTGGAAGGTTCCTAAAGGAGTTAACTCACTCACTAATAGGCTCAATAGACCTTGCAACCACCTACGAGCTCCCTTTGGCAGTAATTGCTTTAGATGCCACTAAGGCTTTTGATCGAGTTAATTGGTCCTTCCTACAAGCAACAGCAAGGTCAGCAAACCTGGGTTCAAACTTTTGCAGAATATTGGGAGCTATATATAGCCATCCGAAAGCCAGATTGTTGGTTAACGATTCTTTAACAGACCCAATTTTTATCAGTAGAGGCACGCGACAGGGGTGTCCTCTATCACCGCTTTTGTTTAACCTGTATATAGAGCCTCTGGCCAGGAGAATCAGGGAAGATCTGGAGATTATACCTTTCCATTTCCAAGGCTGGAACAAGAAACTGGGCCTCTACGTGGATGACATTCTCATTTACACTACCAACTTGCATAAAACTATGGATAATATTAACACATTAACAAGGGATTTTGGGAAGGCATCGGGCTATAATGTAAATAGAAGTAAGACGGAAATTATGTCTTGGAACCTAGAAGGGGGAGAAGGAGGTCATAAGGTGGTAATAAGATACTTGGGTGTCCTGATCCCGCAAGATCTTTCCAAACTAACAAAAATGAATTTCGAGAAGGCAAGGAAAGAGATTAATGGGCTTTTAAAAATCTGGGCGCACCTTCAACTCACTTTGCTTGGCCGTGTTAATTTAATAAAAATGATGGTGCTCCCAAAACTATCTTTTTTGTTTGATGCCGTCCCCCTACCATTTGATAAAGAAGCACTTAAAAAATTGCAGGGTCAAATAAATTCTTTCATTTGGGCAAGCAAAGGCCCAAGAATAGCCTGGAAAAAGCTGAGACGGAGGGTGGATAAAGGAGGCTTAGCTTTGCCAGATCTGCAGTTTTATTCATGGGCATTTCTATTAAAGAATGGAAAGATGCTCTTTAACACTCCCACAATATCGGAACTTGGAAGGATGTTTGATGTTATTGCAAGTCAGGAATCTGGAACTAGCCAGGGCTTTTTGTTTAAGTACTCTGACCCCAAATACTTTAAGAAAGTCAGGCTGAAGATCTTGAAAGGCCTGGCAGAGACCTGGTACAGGGTCAGAAAGGCCTTGAAGATACCTTATTATAGCTCCATGGCTCCCATCTGGGACTCACCAGGCTCACCGGGTTGGGCTAAAGATATTCTAGCCAGACCACTGAAAGAGGCAGGTCTATCCAGATGGAATCACATTTTGCCTGAAGCACAATTAATAAGCTGGGATACTTGTAATCAGCTAACGAACCAACAGATATCTAGATTCAAGTATATCCAAATACAAAGCTGGTGTCAAGATCCTATCACTGTGATAGGAAAACAGAACGATCTGGAAGATGCACTTATAAAAGAAGTAACTATTAAAAAAGAACTGGCTTTGATTTATTGGCTGATGGTTGAATCGGAAGATGGAGCTTTCACCCTCCCAACAGAACTATGGGGAAGATGCTTGCCGGGGTCGCCGCTGGAAAATATGTGGCAAGTATCAATGTCTATGCTTTTTAAAACTGTTAAATCTGCGCATCTAAGAAGAAATCACCTTTTCTCCATCCATAGAGCCTATTGGACACCACAGAGGCTGTCTAAGTTTGGAAGAGGAGGTGATGTGGCATGCCCTAAGTGTGGGAGCCTGAAAGAGGACGATGTGCACATGTTCCTAGAATGCCCCGAGATCTAGGTATTTTGGAAGGACGTGAGTAGTGCTCTGTCCAAGATGCTAGACACCAACATTAAGGTAAGCATCGCGATGGTCATCTTCGGATGTGTGGATTCCTTGGAAAGGGTCACGGTTAATAATTCTAAGTTGCTCTTCTATGCCATGTTACTGGCCCGCAGAGAGATTTGCAGGCAATGGATAGCTGTATTCCCTCCTAAATTCTCTGATTGGGTGTTTTCCATTAAATATGTGGCTGGGCTGGATATGAGAGCTTTTAAGAATCACCATTTCTGGTCCCCCGCGTTGGAGTGGTGTGAGCAGCAAACACTTTCTGATATCCGATGATTACGCCTGCTAAGCCTCATCCGGCTACCTTGGCATTTCTCCATTTGATGCTTCCTATTCAGCGCTTAGACGCTTGGGGGAATGCGGTGGAGTGAAAAGTGTGAAGGCGGGTTGGATTGCGAGGCTCCTAAAAACCCGGGCCATAAAACGATAGAGCTGAGCATCCTTTCCTCCCCTTCCTTATCCGGTTATTCCAGCACGCAAGCGCAGAAGGCCACGGCTATGTCCAGTTAGGTGTGCAAATGGAATCTGCTTATCTTTTCTAGAGGCATATGAGGATTAATAAAAAAAAAAAAAAAAAAAAAACCAATGAGGAAAATTATTAGCAGTGTGAGCCATGAAGGCAACAGCATAGCTATATGCAAAGGATATTAGGCAGCCTGTACCTGAAATTGAGGATAGTCTAACAGCGTGAAGGATGTGCACCTCTGGTGTGTGAAAGTATAAGAACATGTTACTCACATGGGTCCCAGCCGGGCATTGCACATGTGTAGGGGGGGCATATAAATCGAGGAAATAATTAAGCAACGATCATGGTTACTGCAATAACAATTAACCTACATATCTGCTTAGAGATCATATCTGATATTAAACTTACCCCAGTGCGGGGAAGGGGAGCTGTCATGGAGGATGCGGTGCAGGATTGCACTGCTCATTAGATGGAGGCAGTCCGTGTAGGCCTTGATGGCCACTGTAAAAAATAATAAATTATTTTCCCTGTAGCAAGAGCCATAATGTGTATGTACTAGTTATGACTCAAGAAATAATAATTACCACAAGCGAGGAATTCCACCAAATGGCGTTTGCAAAGGAGTAAAATGTAGTTGGTATGCTGGCTAAGAACTCGGCACAGGTCACGTCAATCCGTGTACCTACAATGTAAAAGGGGAATGTATTACCAAGCCAACGTCCCTCTCGCTTAAATAATCTCTTCCTTGCGAGGGACAAGTACGGCCTCTTCTTACCTGCCTCCTTCATCAATAAAATGAGGCAGTTCATAGTGCAGCCGCTACGCGTCTTAGAGACCTGCTTCAGTCAAAGTCTCATGCTACAGAGGGGAGCGTGTCACCACTCGCGCTGTTGCTAAATGCTTTCCATTACACTATCACCGGACGTCACGGCAGCCCTATCAATGGATAGCTGCCTGACGTTATTTTCCAGTTCTCGGCAATCTGAAAGGGAAAAAGATCGTGTAGTCATGGGCGTCCGCGGGGGGGGGGTGGGGGGGCAAAGAGGGGCGCTTCCCCCCCTGGAGCGCCCCTCCTAGCGCTCCCTGCAGACGCCCATGACCATCACCACGAGGCGTCTTCGATCCCTCGTTCACCCCTCTTTTAAACCTCATGCCAACTCATCTCTCTCCTACCTCGACTTTAAACAGAGGCGCAACTAGAGTCAAATTTCAGGGGGGCTAATTCATCCAGCCATATGTAGAGTGGAGATGCAGGGGCTCTAAGAAGGGGTGAAAACACAACAAACCCTCATTAACAAGTAAATGGTCTTTTAAAGACCTGCGTGAAGTACTTGGGTGCAGCTGTGTGTGTGCTAGGGAAGCTGTCTCAGCCGGGCTGACACACATGAGGGGGCGGTGGGGGGGGGGGGGCTGCTGAAGCCCTTTGAGCGCAATGGGCGTTGCGCGCCTGACTTTAAACACTCTTGGTTCTAAAATCTATGAATTTGTTTGTTGCTAGTTTAGTCTCCGATGGCAGCTTTGCTGGTGATAACAATTCAGGCACAGACTCTCATGTGCAGCTGATACAGCATTATTATTTGGGTGCTGGCAATGGGGTATGTATTTGTACCCAATTACATGTGCCCTGAAATAAGGAATAACATGAGTAAACGTTTCCTGTGGCAAGTTTTGAATGTTATTACTCCTAGCGTATAGATTTGTACATCAAATATCCTTCAGGTAGGTTCCTTTCACAATTGCATGAGCAAACACAAGAGCAAACGGCATGTATGATGAGCTCATACCAGGAGTAAGAACAAAAATATAACCATTTGCCTTTGTTCTATCCACCCACTTCAGAATTAGTCCTGTAAGGTGTTGTTTCCTCTTAAACCCTCGGCGCAAGAACCAGACCAAACTAATGTAACTGTTTGTGTAATTGCGTATTTGTTGGGCAACCTGTTCTGGCACACATTGTTAAAAGATGGTAGAAAGCATTTACCACTTGCTTGTGAGCAGTATTTATTTGAGGTAAACTCACGCCCTTCAGAGATTGGAGCACTTTAAAACGGGTGATTTACCACACACCTTTACTGTATATTGAGAATGACCTCATGTGGGGTAATACATGTGCTCAGTACAGTGCAGAACATGAGGATGCTCCTGCCAGATCCCGCTGCTGTTATTATGCATGGTCCAGGATCCAGGGTGCCCTCCATGAGGTAATGCTGATTTTGGCCTGGCGTAATTTGCCAACACCATGACACATTCAGCAGCACCCGCCACTGACAGCTCTTTATTCTGAGCATCCTTGAGAAGTTGGCCTGGTATATGCTGTCCACTAGTTGTAGTGGGCACCCTGTACCAGTCCAAACAACCCCTTATGGATGATAGGTTAAAGACAACCTTTATTGAAAGCTATCCTAGTGGTAGCTATGGAGAGCAGCCTGAAGGCTAAGTCTTGAAGGAATGTAAAGCAGCTTGTTTTACCAGTCTATAATGCCAGTCACCAGGGGCACGATAGTCGAATGCCCACCGAAGTCCGGTGCTTTAGGTGAGTTGACTGGAAGCTTGACTCTTCAGCCACGAGGACCAGGAGGCGTCGACGACAACCAGGAGCTGGATTCGAGCTGTCCCACGAAGGATGTCGTGTGCTGCAGTGTCCGAGTCCGGATTGGACACACCAAGCCTTGGCAACAGCAACCCACGCAGAAAGAGAACAATGGCTTCGGTGAGGACCAGCAAGGTCCGAGGAACTCACCCAGCAAGGGCGAGTGGGGGCACATCTGGAGCAAGCAGGAAAGCTCAAGGAAAATTAGAGTTGCCTTTTCGGGGACCCACAAGTCGACGGACAAGGGATCGCGAAGGTACCTCAAGCTGAATCACAAAATAGCGGCCCACGGGTCACTCGGAGTGGGTAGGCCAGCAATCTTCGGTGGATTTTCTGCTCGGGGTCTGGGCTACAAGTAACCCAAAGCACAACTTCGAGAGTCATCAGGAAAGTGATGCACTTGCAAATGTGCACGGAGTCCAAGTGTTCCGGTTCCACGTTACCCACGACAGCAACGGGTCTCAGCTTTGCTGGGGACTCTGGTTAGCCTGGGGGAAGTCTGGAAATCCACCTCTGGTATTGCAAAGTCTTCGCCGGCCGGCGGGAGCTTTGGAGATGCAGACTGAACAGATGCGTCATTGGTGCCTGCCAAGCAGGGGAGTCACTCCTTGACTGCAAGGGAGATTCTTCAGTCTTCTAGTCTGGAGTAGAAAGTCGAAGTTTTAGGATTCAGTTTCAGAGTTTCGTCCAGGGATATCTAAAGTTCTGGTTATAGAGGTTCCTTACTTATACCTAAGGAAGGGGTTGGACTAACTCAGGGGACCCACCTATGGGAGGGTTTGGAAAGAGGGGTGGCTACACCCATTTCCTTTGTCCAGTTTCACGCCAGAGCAGGGGCTGGTAGCCCCTGCAACCGGTTTGAGCTGGACTATGCACAGGGACACAAAATGTGCCCCCAGTGCAGGACTTCAAAGCAATCTGGGAGTGCTCCCACCCAGCCCCAATACGCATCAGCCTGTCTGGGAGGTGGTTACACCTTCCTGTGACAGGAAACCTATTGTCCAGGCCTTCCCTGCCGGAGTTTCGGTCAGCAGCAGGAGGCCAGACTTGTGTCTGTGGCTGCAGCATCCATTTTGTGATGCCAGGGCTCTGTTAAGTTGGTACTGGGTATACCGGTGCTGTCATGTCTCTCCCTCTAGAAGAGTGGGATCCCACTCCCACACCAGTTACTAGTGCGGGGGTAGGATTCCAAGGTGTTTGACACCAAACACAACGTGTTTCCGTGCATTCATCCCAAAGTTAGCATTTACTGCGAGGTTATAATTCACTTAAGAGTATATGGTCAGGCTGCACCACAAACAGCATCAGACTTCGAACGCTGCAGAGGGGCTCTGCTCATGCAGGGGCACCCTCTCACATGAAAACCAAGCACTCTGCCTTCAAGATAGATAAGGCCTGCTATAGGAGTGACTTATAGGTTTATATGTGTGTGTATGGGTATTGATACAGGTAACCTATATCACAGTAAGGGGTGTATGCACCACCTTATTCAGGCTGAAGTAGCAGTCAGTGGTGTCATTTTGGAGGGCTTCCCAGGGATGGCATAATACATGCTTCGGCCTCTGGTAGGCCTCTAGGGTACCTATGCCCTGGGTACATAGTATACCATATACTAGGGACTTAAAAGGGCACTCCAGAATCCAGTCTGTAGGGTACCTAAGGTACCTGGAATCCATTTTAGAGAGGAAGCAGGTAAGCTAGGGTCCTGAATAGCAGGGCCCCAGCCAGACTAAAGTCGAAAAACAGTGAAACATCAGCAAAAAGTGGGGGTAACCATAAGAAGCCGATCCTACTCTCCTACAGCATCAACCTGCAGGCGGTGAAGGGGCTTTTTTATTTTCACTTCCAGGTAGACCCCAAAAAATGGACTACCTTAAATGGCCATCAGCCCTCCTTTTGTTCGAGTATCACGTGGTGGAACCCCAAAACAAGGGCCTAATTTAAAGGGCCATCAGCACTTCTTTTGTTTGAGTATCACCATGGTGGGAACTACCTGGAGCCTAACACCTAAATGCTAATGCAATCGAGGGAAACTAAGAGACACAGCTTGTGATCTGTACAAGGAAAATTTGATTTGGAGGCAGGTTTTTGACGTTGTTCAACCTCTTGGCAGAAGAAATGAGCACACACCGTAAGTATGTCAGATCTGGGTAATTACACAAATTATGATTTTAAAAATGTTCTCATTTTTTTATTTAATTGTTTCATAGCATTTCTCATCCCAGTGTAGGGTGTCAGAGTATGGTACATCACACGCACACGTTAAAAAAAGACAATAAATCATAAGTGTTCAAATCAATCTACAGTATGTTACATAAAACAATGAGGATTACAAATTGTCAAGAGTGCCTGGTCGGGAGAAAAACAAAGCCATGATTTAAAACCCCGTTAGACTTTCTTACTTCTGAATGACCTCTTTTGGCAATCTTGCTAATAGACAGATTTTGAATATAACAATAAGGTTCTAAACCCATGCCTTGACACTTACATGTAGCTCCTTGATGCCAATCCATAGCTCTCTGTGATATATTAGAATTATTGCAAGTTATGAACAGCAAGTAACAAGAGGATGTCAAAAGCAGTAACCCGCTTACCTTGATACATAAAATACAAATTTTAAATTTGCATGTTAAACTTCATGATTCTTAACTGGGTGTAGACAAAACACAGATCTTTGCATTAACCACCAGAGAAATATTACTTTATTAAAGAAAGAGATTGCTGTGGCATAACAACCCTATGGTATACGAAATCATATGCAGCCTGCTTCCTGTCCCCCATGGCTCCTCCTGCGCCCCAGTGTTTCTTGTGCCCCACCTGGCACACATCATGTCGGAGGATGGTGATGACGTTAACATTTTGACTCCCCCCCACCCCCGGAAAAAATTCAGCGGACGCCCATGCGTGTAGTGATGGTTTTTTCCCATAGAAATTATTGAATTAACCTCTAGTCTCAAGTATATTAACACTTTTATGGCCTTGACTATCTTGCCTTTTGAAGATGTCCAGGTTGCGTTCCAGCAACGCTTTTAATTACGGTAGGGGAGTTGCGAGTATGACTGCACCTAAATTCAGTGTATTATAGGAGCTGTGTAGGTAGGAGGGGAAAATGCTGGTATACATATTTAACCCTTTTTGAATTGTACAGGTCTCGTTTCAACAACTCTTTTGATTGCGGAAGGGAAACAGGGAGTATGACTACACATAAATTCATTGTATTGTAGGAGCTGTGTACATAAACGAGGATAATGTTGGTATACATATTGAATCCCGTGTGTGGTGTACCGCGTTCTTATTGTGCTCTAGGGTAGATTATGCACAGCAGAACCAAACTGGAAACCTAAATCGCAATGCATACTTCTACAGGACCTTGGATCTCTATGATATTACTTGTACATGCTTGAGGTAGATGGTTACAAGCCTTAGTGCAATGGTATTTACACATGAAGTAGTCACAACCTTGGAGGGCACACATTAACATGAAATGTATCTCTATTGATTCAGGACTGTGGATATTCATAGCAACAGTATCGGTATATAAGATATAATATAGAACCATATTAAATTATTTACCATTACGATTTACAAAGTGGAAAAAGTTTAGAACCCGCACCTCACCGTCAAGGAAATGGGACCGACCGACCTCGGGTCGGTGGTCCAGACTGCCTAATCCTGATGCGACCACACATGCTGTGGTCGCATACTCCCTTTCCGCTATGGGAGCTCGTGTTATGGCCATAAACCCCGAGGCAGGCAGCTCAAGGTGGCCGAAAACAGAAGAAGGCCCTGCTAGGGGACCTCAAACACGCTTTCCGACAGGGTTTCTATGTCAGAAAGGGCGGCATGGAAACCTTGCTGGAAACCGTGCATCATAACCCAAAAGGCGGAAACGCCTTCCATTTGAATTACGGGCCGATCTCCGACTGGCTGACGGGCTCCTGGAGCAGTCGGAAGCCAGCCCAAATGACCGGCTGGTTTCAAATCCGAACAGTTGTAACATAATCAGCTGGTCAGGACTGAAATCAACGATGAGTGTTGACCACAGGTCGGAAGCTTTCCGACACTCATCATAATCGGCCCCTTGGTGTTTGAATAGATGGTTTAGCTCCCTTTTGAGCAGGGTCATAATTGACAAACAGGGAATGTGTTGTGAAAATAATCTACTCTCTGGTATCAAGGACATGATTTAGAGTTTGGCCAGAAAGGTTACTCCATAGCAAATGGGTCAGATATCCTGTCCACCATATTACAAGTGCCATAAGATATAATGTACTTGTGATATGATGGGTAGGACATCTGCCATGTTTGTGACTGAGTAACCCATCTGCCAAATTCTAAATAAGGTCCAGATTGTGCAATTCAAGCTTTTGTTAAGAAAAACGAGAAGGAAAGAACTCTGGAAAAACAATTTCCTGCTCCAAAGTGAATTTTGAAGTGTTCTGGAGAACAAAAAAAATCCTAATCTCAAACTAATCTATATGGAAAAATCCTTAAAAACGATGCTTACAAGCAGAGACCCTAATTCCCCCAATCTTGTTGCTTACATATTGGCAAAAAGAAGAAAAGAATTGAATGTAGAACTTGAAGATCAATATCCCTCAAAGGATCAAAAGCTGATTTTAGACCAAAGTAAATTCCCAAGAAGAAACCTGGGCCGTTTTGATCAAACAGGAAACAGAAAAACCTTTCAGAAAATGAAAAGACACCTTGGTGTCTGGATCCCCCTCCAATCATAGGAGTCCAGGCAATACACTTCCCCTGTCTGTGAAAGCTGTCCCATCCTCAACAGTGGGCTGTGGTAAACCAATGGCTTTCAAAATTGACCCCACTGGTTTTAGTACTCAGGCTCATACATGTACAGAAACCTACTACTATAATTTTGCTACATGCATTCTGCATACACCCAGGATGTCAGGGTAAGGTTAAGGGCTTTCACATAAGAGTGGAACTTTACATGAGAGGGTTCAGTAGAACACGCTGTGTCCCTGACACAGAAAAAAAGATCTGACCAACTATATGAGATCACAAAACATGGTATCCTGCAATAAGTTAAATAAAAAAAACACCTTCCTCTGAATAATCTGGAAGGAAAATCAGAACCGATCAGGGCGTAAGGATGAATACACCTATCCTTCCCGCCCTTTGTTATAACTCTTCTACCCTCTTTATTTTATAGCTCCTTTTTTCAACCAATGGCAGGAACAGGAAGAATATATCAATTATATGCATTGCAATAAGAATAAATCCACTTTAGCTGTAAAGGCTGCATACAAATCTGAAAAAGAAGGAGCTTGCCACACTGGAAAAATATTAACTTCCTCTCTCTTTATCTGGCAACCAGGATCAGCACAGCAAACAGCAAAGCAGTATCTGGAAGACTCGAATACTAGGTGCCTCACGTTCCAGCATGCTCTAAATATGGAAGCCATATGTTCAAAAAAAGGGGAGGGATCCTGTTGAGGTAATGAGGGGCGGGATCATTCAAAATAGAAAACAAAACATGGGGACGCGTCATAAGATAGATGCATCCACTGTTTTAATGAGTCTATGTAATGGCTTTGTACCGCTCAATGCCAACAGTGGTTGAAGGTTTTACCCTATGGTGGCCCCTTGTTGATCCCTGCACCCCAAAGCAGGCACCTTGAGGTGCCTGCCACAGGGTGCAGGGATGGACAGCACCTCCCACTTCTTTATGGGAACATGTATTATGGCAGATTTACGGCCATAATGCATGCTTCCATAGAGAAATGTAGGAATGTGGATGAACAGTGTTCGGTTGCATCCTAATTAGGCGGACGGGCCGCCGACCAGAGGCCGGTCGGTCCCAGGACCGAGTCGGTGTCAGGCGGACTCAAGTTCACCGGACATTGTATTTAGCCCCTTAAATGTACAAATTGGAATTGAAACTGAAAGGAAACAAGAAAGTAGTACACTCAAAAACACCTAAGAAAATGTGTTCTCTGTGGCCTGGTCTTTCACCGAAATTGTATTAATACCAAAGTGCAAGATGATAATTTACATGAATAGAGACTTAAGATCATTAAAACATATCCAAAATCTCACAAAACTTGTCTGTACAGATATTGACATGAGTTTTCAGATTTTTCAAACTATAAAAACAACATACATAAGTGCCCAACATATAAAGTACAATTTTTTTTTATGCACCAAACCGGAAAAATATAATTAAGGTATCTCTTATATATTGAAATTTTGTTTCACGCAGATAAGTTTGTATCTGAGGGGGTATATTTCTCCATGTTTTGTTTTCTACATATGAAAGCCAGCATGGAGAAAAGAGAAATGGCCCACTTGCTTTGCAAGCTCCACCTCCATCCTGATTCTTAAATATGCCACCTTATGATGCCGCTTTGCTCCACAGGCAATGAAAGACCCAGAAATGTGGCAGCTGATGCACTTTGCATGGCTGAGGAATTAAAAAATATAGTGACCATATTCCCAGAATCACTACCTAACGAAGTAGACCAAAAACAGGATATGCTAAGGTAAACGGGAGTAAAAAGAATCAACATAACAAGTAGGTCTTAGCTGAATAGACATACAGAGTACTATCAATGCAAGAATTTAGCACTTCACCAATACAGGGAATTTTACTACAAGTCATACTAGGAGTTGTATTTGGGATCAATAAATCTGATCCTGACGAAAAGCCTATGGGGTTAGGCTTGAAACACGTTGACCTGGAGACAATAACACCCATCTTAGTGTAAATCTCCACGACCCCAGTTTCAGTAGTACCAGCTAAAGGACTTAATAAATATTATCATCCAACCAGCCAGGTACTTTTAACAACACATATCCTTTTTTTTTACCCTTCCACTCCCAACCCCACATAGTCAACACCCAACGAAGTGCTCCCACGTCTTCGTCAGTCGTAGTACGCCCCGTTCCGCAGCAAGCGGGAAGAACCTGATGATGAAGCATGCCACCATGAGACATTTTGGTGGGTGAGAGTTATTTTAAGGAAACAAATTGTTTTCTGTGATAGCACTGACTATCTCATCGATAGTCACAAGTGCACTTTTTTTGTTTATACACGTCTGACAGGAGGCTGAGTCCACCTTATACCTTACCTCTCCCTCCCCACTTTTGGTTTACTTCCCTGAGACTTCAAACAGGAGGTAAGCAGACAAGCCCTTGGGGTCACTCTGGGTTCAAGTGATGTAGGTCTAGTCCTTCGCACCCAGACAAGGAGGGCAGTAGGCAAATCAGCACACCAGAAAAGCAGTTCTTCCAGTGCAGCAGTCCAGCAGAGTGGTGGTCCTTCAGCAGCGCAGCAGTCCTTCTTCCTGGCAGAGTATCCATAGGTCCAGAACTGTACAGAGTTGGTAGGGTCAGAAGTCCAGTTCTTATACCCAGTGATGCCTTTGAAGTGGGGGAGACTTCAAAGAGGGGCTTTGTAGTGCACAGCGGTCCTCCCTTCCTGCCCTGGCTCCAGACTCACTACGGGGGGTTAAGCAGTCCTTTATGTGGGGAGAAGACATAGCCTATTCAGGTGTTAGTGTGAGGCTCTGCCCAGCTCCTCCTTCCCATCCTGCCCAGGATTGGCTATTAAGATGTGGATGGCCCATCAGTCACACCTAAGCTTCCTTTGTGTATGGCTGTCTAGAGGTAATGCACAAGGCCCAGCTGTCAGCCACCCCAGTCGTACATTGGAGACAGGCGGCAGGCAAACGGTGCTAAGAGCAGAAAAATGCCATCTTTCTAAAAGTTCAAAACACCACTCTAATTACCAGTACTGATTCTATTACTACACACCTTTGTTTTATTCATGCCCATTGCACTTAATACCAGTGATCACCATTTATGTTTTCATACATCAGTCTTAGCAAAGATTATTTCAATGTTTCACGTTGCATTACAAAGGAAATAAAATATGAACACATCACAAATATACATTACAAAATATATCTCCCTCACCAAAAAGAACAAATACGAATGCAATCATGCACTTTACAAACCAGCATATACATTATGACCAACAAATAAGAGAGTTCTGAATTTGGATGCCCAAGAAGTGATTCTCTTTGTCACCATCTAGCACCTGACTGTAAGTTCCTCCCTAAAGGGCCTATCAGCCTCACGGTGCTGAGCAGATTGGGAACATAGGAGTGACTATTTTGATATTCAGTACCATATACCATAGGTCCCAACACTCAGTATTATTGTGCACTCATTGGCTGAAGATGTGTCAACGTGTTTCAAACCCTTATGATTTTGAGGTTCTCTTCAGGACTCAGAACTGACATCAATCTCTTCCATTTTGATAGACTTGGCGTTTACAGCAGGTTCACCCCAAGAGACATTTTGCTTTTTGGCCTCCTTTTTTTGACCTTGTTTTTGTTGTTTTTAGGACTCTGGGCACTTTACCACTGCTGTTCAGTGCTAAAGTGCATATGCTCTCCATATAAATTGTGTTTATGGATTGGTGGTTCCATAACTGGCTTATTTTATTTACTACTAAGTCCCTAGTACAGTGCACAGATGTGCTGAGGGCGTGTAAATCAAATACTACTAGTGGGCCTGCAGCACTGATTGTGCCACCCATACAAGTAGCTTTTCAAAGGCGTCTCAGACCTGCTACTGCAGTGTCTGCGTGCAGTTTTCAACTGGCACGTCGACCTGGCGAGTGCACCCACTTGCCAGGCCCTAACCTTCCCTTTTCTTACATGTAAGACACCCCTCAGGTAGGCCCAAGGTATCCCTGTGAGCAGGGTGCAGTGTATGTGAAAGGTAGGACATGTACTGGTGTGAGGTATATGTCCTAATAGCGAAATATTGTGCAGTTCGTTTTCACTGTTGAAAGGCTATTTCTCCCATAGGTTAACATGGGAGATGCTTGGTAACACTTTACCAAGGTAGCTTGCCAGTGGAAGCTGATAGAAAAATAGAGTTTGGTATGCCTCAACTCAGGATTTAAAAATACATCTTTTAGTAAAGATGATTTTTATATTATGTGTTTGAAAATACCACTTTTAGGAAGTGGGTATTTTCTTATCTAACCATCCTGTGTGCGTCTGCCTTTTGTGTATTCCCTGTCTGGGTTTAGAGTGACAGGAGCAGGGGATGTGCATTCACACTAGATTAAACCTGGGCAAAGCACTACGCTACGCTCACGTAGTTTGCGAAATTTGCGCTACTTCGCACTACGCGAATTGCACGTAGCACAGTGCGAACACGCGTAGCGTAGTGTTGCGTAGTGCAGCGGTCATTTTTTGCTTGCTCGCGGTCCTCAATGTCAAGTTGGCGACCGCGAGCAAGCAATATGACATCCCAGCGAGACTTTTTCCTCGTTCGCGATCAGCATCATCAAGTTGGCGATCGCGAGCGTGGAAAATATTCTCAACGCGAGGAGGTCAGGTTTCTCATTGCGAGTGGTCGCGTATGCTTATGACCGCTCACGATAAGAAACTACCAGTCCGTGTTGAGAAAGCTGCCGCTCGAGTAAAAATCTACTCGAGCGGCAGAAAACTACAGCTCGCACTGTGCAAGATGCCGTTTTCAATGATTGCACAGTGCCGGTTGCTTGTCCGCACTGTGCAATCATTGAAAACGACATCTTGCACAGTGCGAACAGGGTACTACGCAGTTCGCGAAGTGCTACGCGTAGCTCGCGTAGTGCGAAGTGCACTTTGCGTAGCTTCGCGTAGTGCTATTTCACGAACTACGCCCAAGGTTACACTAGATCAGGGGTCTCCAACCTTTTCTGTAATAAGAGCTACTTAAGTCCAATGAAAATCCCACTGAGCTACTAATATCATTAGTGCTGTAATAGTGCAACATCAAACGAGATTACATTAGTGGCCATCCCATGCAAGGTTGTTAGCAGTGATCACCGCGGTGCATCAGGCAGGGTTGCTAGTAGTAATGCAGAAATGTTTTGACAATGTGAAATGCCTCTATGTGGGTAATCCATTTCCATAGCTGGAATTCCCCTAGCACCAATGTAATGAATCATATCAGCAGTAAGTCCAACCAACACTGAATATATGTTTTTCTCTAACATCAGCTGTAAAAATATTTTGCAAATTCAACCATTTTGCTTCAAACATCATCTTATTAGTTCTGAAAATACACACATTTTCATCTCCAATAAACACTTTGCAATATTTGTGTAGTTCTATTATTTCGACCAACCAAAAGCTTTAATTTAGTAGGCTAGGGTGAACACAGGAGAGCTACTTATAGATAGTTGGAGAGCTACCGGTAGCTCAAGAGCTACTTGTTGGAGAAGCCTGCACTAGACAGACACAAGGGGGAATTGAGGTATGTTCTGCCTTTCCTGGGTGACTCGTAGCCAGGCTGATTAGACCTGGCTGCATTTAGAGTAGTTGGGGGAGTTGTTGCTTGCACCAGAATGGACTGTGGCTGCCTCTCACAAGCTGTCTCCATCTCCTGTGGTGAACCTGGCCTGAGCCAGGTTGAACTGGTTTATGTGTGCCAGAGGAACTTTGTTTGTACCAACTTCAAAGGAAAATGTGGTATAAATATTGGGGCCCTGACCCCAGAACTTTAGAGCACCGCTGGAGTAAGGAACCTGCCAGGAAGAAGAGCTGCAAGAGCTGTGAGGAGAGACTACCACTTTGCTGGTTGGCCTGCAGTTGCTGCTTCTGCCTTGGGCAGGGAAAGGACTGGACAGTGCTTTCTGCATCCTATGTATCTCCAAGGGCTTGATGTAGAGCTTGCCTCCTGTTTGAAGTATCAGGGAAATCAAAGCCTTCAACATCTGCTGGGTACCGACTTCTGGATCTGGATGTTTCAGCTGCCACAGAGAAGAAAAGGTAACCCACTTCATCAACAATGCCGCTGCTGGCTCCGTGACCTGAAGGCACCGCCACACTTTGCACCACAACCCTGGTCTCAGGGATGCCACTGTCCGACTCCCTCACCGTGCCGCTGCTGCCACCGTGACCTGTGGGCACCGCACTCCGCACCTCCTCACTTCACACCGCCTCCATGGTATCCCCAACGATGCCGTGGGACCATCACCAACATCATTGCGGGCACCGTGACCTGTGGACACCGCTAGTGGAGAACACAGAGCACTGTCCCACTTCGCACCGCAGCCCTGGTCTCACCGTCGCCGCCGCTCCAAGCTGACTGCCTGCACCGTGGTTTGGGGGCACTGCTAGTATGTAGGTTACTCAACGCACCACCCCATCTCACACCGCAACCTAGGACTACCGACGCCTGCGCCATCAACTCCAGATTGTCAGCCGACACCATTGCTTGCACCGCAACCTGTGGGCCCTGCACACCACATTGCCCTGTCTCGCACCACAGCCTTGGGTCTACCGATGACAGCGCTTCAGCAGCGATGATGCTGCTGCCTGCACCGTGACCCGTCAGCACCGCAACAAGCACCGCCCGACTACGAACCGCTACTCTGGTCTCACCAAAGCCGCTGGACGACCATCACCGAGCCCCTGCCTGCACCGTGACCTGAGGGCACCGCGCATCACACCGCTCTGCTTCACACCACAACCCCGACACCTGCCAGGGCTCCTGACATCAAATTCACAGAGTTCGATTTGCTACATGTGTGACTTCAAGGGCCCAATGTCCGGAACTGACGCCTGCCGACGACGCTCCTCTGAAGCTCAATGCAAGGCCCGATGCCCTGCATCTCCAAAGGTATTGTTTTATGATTTCACGGGTCTCCCCAACCCAGTAGCTGGCCCACAACGCAGCAGTTGGCCAGAACTGTTAGATTTGTTTGCTCACGATACCGTTTTAGCCCTGGATGAGCTTTTGACTTGAAGGAACTGTATATAAAGTCTATTTTTGCTTTATTGGTATTGTGGATTACTGTATGTTGGATTTTTATTGTTTTGATCTTGTTTTACACAGATAAATATTGGGTATTTTTCTAAAACCTGTGTGGTGTCCTTTTGTATTGTTTTCACTGTCTTACTGCTGGTTATGTGCAAATGCTTTACACACTACCTCTGGGATAATCCTGACTGCTTTTGCCAAGCTATCTAGGGGGTGAGCAGGGGTTAATCTAGACGTGTAATCCCCTTCTCCTAGAGTGATGGATTTTGCCTGGTTTAGCTGCAAACCCTAGTCAACCAGAAAACCAATTTATAACACATTTCTTTAAAGGATACAATCAAACTTCAAAAAAAGGATCGTAACATCCAGCTATGAAGCGGACATCCAGCCACGCCCATGGGCTGACAGTGTACTATAAAGAAAGAAGAAAACAAATACCAAAGTCCAAAAGAGGAAGTGAGATTCCAACACCTGTGACATTTAGGGACCGATTATGATGTCAGTGAGAAAGCATTCCGACCGACTCAGTTTCGGAACAGTTTCCGACCAAATCGGATTTGGGGAGTCCGACTGACTGATTGCGATGTTTCCAAACAATGTTTGGTCGGACTCCATTGACTTCAATTGGAGCCTGTGTTCTGACCAGCTACACAGGCTCCCATTGAAAAAAGAAGTGGTTGCGGAAAACCTTGCACCCTATGGCGAGCACCCTATGGTGCCTCCCACACTGTGCATGGTTGAACAGGGGAGTCCTATGGTTAGCCACACGGGCGCCGTAGGGAGACCTAAGGGTGAAGGGGGGCCTGTTACAGGCCCCTAAAGTCAGATTCTGAAAGCCGATCCGTGTTGGACAAACCGAGTCGGAAAAGCTGTCCGAATCTGACATCGTAATCGCTCGGTCAGAAACGCGGTCCATAGAGCGTACGAGTCTGCTCCGACCGACTCGTTTTTTCCAAATGCCTGTTGGAACCGTGTTGGAAGGACCGAACGGTTACCTAACATCCTAATCCGTCGGTCGGAAATGTTTCAGAGTCGGTCGGAAACAAGGCTTCTCAATCGTATTCGGACAAACCGAATGCCATGCAGAGCCTTTCCGACCGACATCGTAATTAGCCCCTTATTAGTGTGGTCATGGATGAAAAAAGTTGATAACTTCGGAAGTGGTCAAAACAATTGGGAAGGCTTTTTTTTAAGTTTGATTGTGTCCTTTGAAGAAATGGAAGAGAGTTGTTGTATATTTAGAGATCACTGTTGGCCCAACAGTGATCTTTGTACCTTCAAATGGAACAGCTGTCACAGCGGTTCTTCTGAAGGCACCAAAGGTTTGGTGGACAGCAGTCATCATTTTGTTTTTCAAAACCAAACTTCCAAGGTAGGAGTTTATTTTTGAAAAACAAATAACTAATGTCTTCCACACCCTTGGAGTTTTTCCCTGGGTGTGGCGATCATTATTCTAATTTTTCTGTTTGTCACTTGCACGTTTTCCCAGCAGTGACATCACACCATCAGCCGTAATAGGGCAGGCATATTAATGCCCTTTCTCTGACAGCCAGCACTACATCAGTCCGTCAAAGTAAGCTTTCTGTTAATGGAGTAAAGAGGTTAGGTCTCTATTAGCCTCGCAGCTGCAGGGATTCAGGGTAAAGCTGGGCATATTCTACACATTCTTGGACTAGGTAAATAGAAATCCTTTAGGTATGTTGACTATGTTTTATTTTCTTCACTGTACTTTCTTCGCTCACAGTGTTTTGAAAAGGTGACTTCTGCTTTGATTTGCGACAGACCCTAGAGAAATCCAGGTAATGTTTCCTGCCTAACCTTTACTACAGTGTGACCCAAATCCTATTTCACAAAGGGCTTTACTGTAAATGCAATCCCACAGTGCGTTGTGCTGCAGCTCTAAGATTGTGGCTCTATGCACATTTTAGTTTTTTCTCCCTCTCTGCCGAAATTCCCTTCAAGGCAAGTCTGCCCCTGCCTCCCCCTCAGGCACATCTGCCATCCTCCCCTTGCTGCCCTAGTACTCTGAGTTTAGAATGCCTCTTCCTCAAAAATGGAGCATATATTATTAGTCCTAGTGACAAGAAGATGTGGCCTGGTTGCGGGCTAACGTCCAGAGAAACTGGCTGAATACTACTGTGCTGAGAAGCCTTTGAAACTTGGCAGTTGGCCACATCATTTAAATAGTTATGAGTTGTGAATGATGGCAATTATCTCTGAACCACGGGAGTCTCTCCTAAACGAAAAGGAGTAAGCCATCTCATCACACTTTCTAAATGTTAAGGCATGCAATATGACATCTTCTCAAAAGACACTGTTGAAGTAGAGGTAATGAAAGTCTAAGGATTCCATTAATTAAATTGCATGTAATGAATTACATACACATTGTAAATGTGATTTGTGGAGCTATTTTACAATAGAGGTTATTGAAAATAGTTTTTAAGAAATGTTTTTACATTTTGGACAGCAGTTAGTTGCCGAGTTAAACAAAACAGGACCTTTAATTCCATGTTATCTTTTTAAATACAACTATTGACACATCTTGCAGCAGCCTCGTAAGCAATAAGCAGCATAGCATAACTTTGTAATGCATATTTTCAGTTTACAAGAGTATTAATTTCAGATGCTGAATGCAAATAAACAAATATTTTTCTTTTTGAACACAGGCATAGACTGTGAGATGGTTGCTTTAAGCCCATGTTGCAGTTTGCTCCATATGTAAGAGGTGCAACCTCCTCCTGTAGCTGACCTATGAGCACCTTGCGCCATCTGTTCACACATTACAGATGACTTAACAAAAGGTACAATATGCAAACTTAATTACAAAATAGTTTTACAAATTTCTGAAAGTACCTATGTAGCTGGGAGTTGTTGAACATGCCCCAACTACTGAAAGAAAAAAATACAAGACATCCAGAGTGCAGAAATCAAATATGTTCTGGTTGCCTCTATCAACGGAAGGCTAAGAATGCCACAGCGCTGTTTCCGCCAGCAGTTGGCGCATCGCAGGTACTGCATCAATCACTCTCTGGGGTCGCTTGATGACAGTGAAGGAAGCCGCGGACTGTGGTATTGCCCTCTCAGGCACAGCTCTTGGGAACGCTGCGGGCGCTTGAACTGTTGCTCTTTGGGACAGCCAGAAGCGTCCTCGTCGAGGTCACATGTTGTGCTCAGATGAGGTCAAGGTTTTGGCAGCTTGAGCGGCCGCCGTTTTTTGTCTGCCGGAGCTGCAGTCTTTCTTTTCTTAAAAGGAAAGATATCCAACATTATCTAGATTCTGGATCCTTCCATTCTTTGTAACGGAAGCTTACTACTTGGTGGCGACGTGGCGTCATCACTATACATGATCCCAAGGCGTTGCTTGCAGCGTATCAGGAATTTTCAGTCCGGAATAATACTTTCTTTCTTTTGCTGACGTCACTTCCTGGCCTGATAATATATGAAAAAGCCTAAACTGAGGATGCTCCCAACAAAATTCGAAAAGTATTTTTTCATTCCGTTTCTCACTATCTTGTTAATAATTTTTGTCACTATTTTTTCTCTTCCGAATTAATCGTTTCTGGAAACCTTATTTCAAACTTACCTTGCTCTACACCTGTTATTGGTTCTCCTGTCCTGTGATCGTCTATCTACAGCCCTCTAGACCTATTATTGGTTCTCCTGTCCTGTGGTCGTCTGTCTACAGACCTTTTTCATTTTTATAGACAATGATACCACCGTGAGGTTTTTTTAGGCTGTAAAGCTTATTCCTTTTTGTAGCTTTTTTCTGAAGAACACCTGCTGCCTTTCACATGATTGTTCGCGAGGCAGCACAGTGAGTGCATAAGGAATCGCCCAAATGTCTGGCAGTCAAGAAGGGGAATAGCGAGCGCCCATGGCGCCCGTCTCTTGGCACAAAAAGATGGATTTCCTCTCATGCGATATCTATAAAAAAAACACATGATGACCATTCATGATAATAATAAAGACTCTTCTGATGCTACACACGTTACTCTCATACCAGTATAATGTCAGAAACTGTCTACATATTTTAAGACTTCTATTATTATTACCATAGTAGACTGAATGTGCCCTCTACGGTCCAGTGACACTCAGTTGGCGAACATTCCCATACCATATGACACCTCTATGCCTGAGTATCCCAGGCACTCTTTTGTGCATGGCAGAACAATAAGATATAGTTTAAGCGACTGCAACAAATAATGGAGCCTCTTCGTTTGAGCCTCAATATATCTCATCCTTCGCGCCACTCAAGACTCTGGTGCTTAAGTGTGCAATTTTCTCATGAATGTTGTCTTGCGTACCTCAGACTCTAATTCTCATATATTTCCACAATATCATACGCAAAAATATTGACTCCAGAATATTAACTACCACTATATTATCACATAACAATATGACTAGATTAAATGTTCTTCAAGATATGTAGATGGCGAGTCAACAATAGTGTAATTTTCTGTATCTACTTAATCTTAACAACACAGTAGTAGTCAATGTAATGAAGCTGATATTTGTTTATGATGATAATTTATTTCTCATTTCTGTGGTATACAACCACAGTTTCTTATGCATGCTTATGGATGTTAAGTTATGTTATGCATATTGTAGAGAGTGCTATCACCCAGGAGGGTATCCTGGTGCTGAGCAGGTGTGAGCCTAGCCAAACCATAGAGACATGTCTTCCGCTTCATGCGGAATTCAAGAAGTGAGGAGGAGGCTCATATGTTACTGGCAAGTCATGCCATGCTTTAGGAGCGATGTAGAAGTCTCAACCGCTGGATCTGGTTGTTTGTTTGCTGGGGATGTGTGCAACTAGAAATCCAGATGAACTGAGTGTCTGGAAGATTTGAGAAAGTAGATGCAATTGTTGAGGTATACTGGGCCAGAGTTGTGTAGTACCTTGAAAGTGTGGGTGAGAAGTTTGAGTTTGGCTCGTTTGTGTATAGGAAGCCAGTGGAGCTCCTTCAGGTGTGGTGTGATGCGAGTGAATCTTGGGAGGTTGAGAGTGAGTCTGGCTTCCAAGTTATGAATGAACTGCAGCCTTCTGGTGAGTGAGTTTTTTGTTGATCCCAGCATACAGGGTATTCCTGTTGTCCAGTTTGCTTGTGACCAGGGTGACAGTGAAATTTTTCTAGGTGTTGATTGGGAGCTTTTTGAAAATCTTCCTCAGCACCTTCAGGGTATGGATGTATGAGGCGGTGAGGCATGAGGTGGTGAATTTGCTGTCAATGGTGATCCCGAGGTTCTTGGCATGGGTGGTGAAGGTCAGCCCTAGGTAGGTTGGCCACCATCTGGAGTCCAAGGGTGAAGTGCTGTTCCCAGAGATAACAGTTTCGTTCCTCTCAGTGTTCAGCATAAGACTGTTAGTCTTCATCTAGTTGGCGATTTCGGTCATGCAGGTATTGAACTTAATTCGGGAGATAGGCATCTTTCCCATTAGGGTTTTGTGTCATCGGCATAGTAGAGGACGTTGATGTGAAAGCGGATGATGCTGGCTAGAGGGATCATGTATGTGTTGAAGAGAATCAACTCAGGGAGGATCCTTGTGGAACTCCGCATATGACGCCAATGGCTTCCAAGATTTATTGTGCAAGGCACTGGGTCCTTCCAGTCACGAAGGAGCAGATCCATCGGAGTGCGTGTCCTAAAGATGTCATTTAGGCGTTGGATGATGATTTGTGGGATTTGCTCCTGAGGTCCAGGAGGATGAGGGCAGGCATTTCTCCTATGTCCAGAGTCATGCAGATGTCATCTGTGTCAGCGATTAGGTCAATCTCTGTCCTATGGTTGTGTCTCAAACCAGACTGAGTGGTGTTGAGGAGCTGAGGGTCATTAAGGTATTCAGTGAGGCATCTGTTCATGATTTTCTCTAAGACTTTGGCTGGGAATGGTAATAGGGAGATCAATCTGTAGTTGGCGAGTGTTGAAGGATCAGCGGGGGGTTTCTACAGAAATGGGACAACAGCTGCATGTTTCAAAGCATTAGGGAAAGTCCCAGAAGAGGCGGAGGCATCCAGAATGGGTGTGAGCATGACACTGATTGGTTGCAGTACTCTGGAGTAGGCGTGGTGGGGTCCAATGGCCACTGAATTAATGGACTTCATGGTGGTGGTGGTTTCTTCTAGGTTGATGATGGGCCATGTGGTTAGCATTGGTTCTTTGGATGAGATTGGCGAGGTCTGTCGGGTCTGGTTGTGGGTCAAAATTACTGCAAATGACAATGATTTTGCTGCAGAAGCAATGAGAGAGATTGTTGCTGAGGTCCTGCAAGGGGCTGATTGAGTTGTAGGTGGCCGCTGGTGAGGTGAAAATCTTTACAATGGCGAAGATTTCATAGCTTCTGTTGGTGCTGGTTTCGGTGCGGTTCCCAGAGCAGAGCGTTTGGTGGCCCAGATCATTTGGTGATAGCGTCCCATGGCGGATTTAAATTTGCTCCCGTTTGCTTTGCCCTGGCTTATTCTCCATTTGCTTTCCAGTCGCTTGCAGTGGCGTTTCTTCAGTTTGAGTTCCTCAATCTACCAAGTGACCTGGAGAGTAGATCTTGTTGTATTGATGTGTTTTAAGGGGGAATCAGGGACTCAGTGTAGGGGTAGATCCAATCGTTGAATTTCTTGATGGCTTATGGGAGGCTGTTGATGTGTTCGGGTCAGTGGGTGTTGCGAGCAGAGTTCCAGTACTTGTCAATGATGCTATCAGTGTCAGCAGGCTTATCTCGGGGTGGTGTGTGTGCATTGTACAGGGACAGGAATGCTGAACTTCACGAGAGCGTGGTATGTCTAAGAGATGGGTGGTGGCTTGTCAACTCTGATGTTGAAGGTGGTGAAAATAAGATCCAGGAGATGTCCATACTGTGGGTATTCAGTCTCATGTGTGCTTACTCATTCACTGCTTCTGCAAAACATATCTCCCAATTCAGTGACAGTGTTCTGGTGTGCAGTGTCTCTCAAACTGTGGTACTTCATGTCATGTCATGTCAATAAGAATTCGTAAAGCGCACATACACCGGGGAGCTTTCATGGCGCTGGTTTAGCCGAGACAGCAGGTTCAAAAAGAAAAGTTAGAAAGCCAGTCGGAAAAGCCAGGTTTTTAGAAGACGTCTGAAAATAAGAAGAGTGGAGGAGAGACGGATTTCAGAGGGGAGGGAGTTCCAGAACTGGGGGGCCAGGACAGAGAACCTGGCTCCACCGGTGCGTTTGAGTTTGAAAGTAGGGGTCGAGAGAAGATTTTTGTGAGCAGATCGCAGATGACGCGCGGGGGTGTATTTAGTGATCATGTTGTTGACAAATTTCGGGCTGGGTCCGTTAAGTGATTTGAAGATGAGGCAGCCAATTTTGAAAGCGCTGCCAGTGAAGATGCTTCAAGACGGGGGTAATATGGTGATGCCTGGGTAGGTGAGTGATGAGACGTGCTGCCTGATTTTGTATGAGCTGAAGCTTTTTAGATAGATGAAGGGGAGTGCCAAAGTACAGTGAGTTGGCGTAGTCGATATGTGACATAACCATAGCAATGATGACTTGAATGCGGGCGTCGTAGGTGAGGTATTTACAGATTTTCTTAATTTTCCGAAGTTGGAAAAAGCAGGTGGATACCACCGAACTAATCTGGGGTTTCAGAGTTAGGTCTTGACTGATGTGCACTCCCAGGCTTTTGGCTGTACTAGAGGGGGTGGGAGGCTGACCCAGTTCTCTGGGCCAGAAGTGGGGTCCCCAGGGATTTTTAGCAATACCACCAGTTAGAACGACTTCCGTCTTGTCTGGATTAAGTTTTAAGTGATTCTTGTTCATCCAGGTGCTGATGAACAGCATAGTGGATTGGAAAGCGTGAACTGATTCAGGGGTGTCACTGATAGAGAAGATAAGTTGGAAATCATCGGCGTAGTTGAAGGTGCAGACTTTCCGATCCTGCAAGGAGCGGACAAGGGGACGGAGGTAAAGATTAAATAGTAGAGGGGAAAGAGAAGAGCCCTGGGGAACACCACAAGAGGTATGCACACTGGGAGCAGTGAACTGAGCTGTTCGAACAGCCTGGGAGCGATTTTCCAAGAAGGAGTTGATCCAACTTAGGGCCAGGCCCAAGATACCTGCTTCCCTGACACGGTCGACCAAGAGATGGTGGTCGACCGTGTCGAAAGCTGCCGACAGGTCAAGTAGGACCAAAGCCTGTGGGGAGCCTTTGTCAACCTCACCGCGGAGAGTGTCCAAAACAGTGAGGATGACCGCCTCGGTGGAGTGGGCAGGGCGGATGCCAGCTTGCTGGGGGTCAAGAAATTCAGATTTCTCCAGGAAATCGACAAGATAGCTGGTGACATGGGCTTCCAAGAGCTTGGCCAGAAAGGGAAGAAGAGAAATGGGCCGATAGTTGGCGAGAATGGCGGGGTCTGAGCCAGTCTTTTTCAGAAGAGGAATAACAATGGCCTTTTTAAAGGAGGTCGGGACGGTACCTTGAAGTAGGGATTTATTAAGAAGATTGAGAGCAGGATGTGGGAGCATAGTGAATATTTCTTTCAGAACGCTGGGGGGGCAGCAGTCAGTGGGCGAGCCAGATTTGACTTTAGAAAGGAGTTTAGCGAAGGTGTGATCTGTAAGTAAGGGAAAGTGAGATAACAAGCTGGGGTTGGTGCTAAGTGGAGGAGTAGAGGACAAATCTGGGATAGCAGAAATGCTGGACTGAATTTTCTTAATTTTGTCAATGAAAAAGGTGTTGAGGGAATTGCAGAAAATTTGAGAGGGTGGGGAGCTGCAAAGGGTTCTTTCAGGGTTAGAGAGCTCGTTAACAATACGGAAAATCTCCTTAGAACGATTGGTAGCAGACAAAATTTTGGATGAAAAATAGGTAGATTTTGCCGTTGCAATGGATTTTTTATAGGAATTCCGAAAGTTAAGATATAGCAGTTTATCTTCTAGTTTATAATTTCTGTGCCATTTCCTTTCTAATTGCCTGAGGGTGAGTTTGAGGAGTTTAAGTTCATAGGAGAACCATTTTTGGGCGTCATGAGGACGTAGGGTGGAAGGCTTTTTAAGGGGCGCAAACTTATCAGAGGCAGTCAGAAGCCAGCTAGTGAGCTGATCGTTGGCTGAGTCAAGGATAGGATTGTCCAGAGGGGCGGTATTCATCAGATAGTCGATGAAGGGTAATTTCTCCAGTTTGTTCCAGTTTCTACGGGCGTAAGTGGCTAGGCTGGGATTTTTAATCATGGCCTCAATAGAGAAGGAGAAATTAATGAAATGGTTCATGTTACTGCTGATCCACTCATTTGCTTCTTTGCATTGCTTTGTGTGTAGATTTACATGGGGTCATACCGTTGCCCTTTCCAAGATGGTGTCAGACTCTTGGGAGAGTAGAAACTGTCATGGAAGGACACTGGAGTCTTGTGGCAATGGATGATGGTCCGGTGGGATAATGAAGATTAGTTGGATGTCCTTTTGCCTATACCGTGGCCCCATATAGTTTATGACTGTGGCAGTCTGCTTCTTTGTTCTGTGCAGTTGTTTGTTGCTTTTATGGGTTGCACTCTTCTTCTGCCACCCCCATCTGTTATTCTGTGTTGCAGTGTAGTCTGCTCTTTGGGCCACTGGATCCTGGATCCTGGTCAACGATGAAGTTAAGGTTGGCAGTGTTATATAGTCCAGCACCAGCTCTCCCACTGTCGAAGCTCTACCACCCCAATCCCTTGTTCTGTCATCTGAGCCTTAACAGCACTCTTTGATCCCAGTTTAGAGATGTGAAATATCTGGGGATGGTAATCTTGGACCACTTCCTCCTTGTGATGTAAATTGATTCCAAATTTGGTGGGAACCTAAAGACGATCCGTGAAGGCCTTGGAGCTTCAAAATCTGGTGACAATAGAGTTTCTGAATTAAAACAACACAGGCTCCACCAGCGAATCCCACTTCCCGCATGTGGATTGATTTAGGAAGAGTCAGCCTGAATTCTGCACCGTATTTTCATGGCATATATTTAGGACTAAGAGGACATCTGTCGCCTACTAACAGACCCACAGGGTCGAAGCGCACAGCAATTACCCATGGTGACACCGCTCAGTTGCAAGCAGAACCGAGTGAGTACATTTGATCTATCACATTTTAGGTGTAAGTGGATGGACTTTCACACATCCTGGTTCCTTGATCCAGAAACAATCTCGTGGCTACCCTTTAACCAGGTGTCCCTGTTATCTCATTGTCCGAAGAGAACTCAAAATATCTAAGGAGTTCGAAACACAGTCGACACCAAAGCACATTAATTATCACTGGCTTAACATGCAGACCACCACCATGAGAGCGCTGACTGCACACTCCTACATGATGTAGCATGCATACGACACCGTGCAGGAACTGGGGATGCAAATCCAAAGGGGCACAACATGTGCCCACCCACATGCCCAGGATTGGCAGGGGGCCCTGTTAGGGCTTCCTTTGTTGCCTCTCTGCCACCATTTTCATGGGGGCCTCATCTCTATAAAAGGGGCGGCAGACAGGTAACTCGTAATATGTTCGGCGGTGCCGCAGCGGCACTGCCTGCATATTGCAGCTCCCTGACCGCTGTGTGACTGCCTCGGGATCCTGGATCCCTGGCGGACGCAGCAGCCCCGTGGCGGTCCGACCATCACACTTGTAATACTGTGGGCTTGCCTGTGGTGTGGCGGTGGTCGGACCGCCACCGCGAGTACGGCGGTCCTATGGACTGCCGTACTCATAATAAAGACCTCAGTATATAAATTAAAAAAATCAAAGTTATATGCCTCTAGTTTAAAATCACTTAATAAAACCAGCACAGCCACTCAACACCACATAGGAAAGACAGTAATCCAGCCTCTCCAGCATGAGTTCGGCTTGAGACTAAAGACAATAGACTGCTCTTCCACATCTGACTAAGGTTAAGTGGAGGGTCAGAACAAATGCATGCTCAATATACTACACCACATTTCTCATCTCCACGTGGGTTTGGACAAAAGGCTACACACACCCTGCATGCCCACAACCTCATCTACAGGGAAAAACCTATATTCATCCCATACTACTCGGACCCTTTAGCCCTCGGCATGTCTACAAGCATTCCACCCACAATGGAGCCCCATCCCATATGCAAAGCCAAAACACAGACAAGATCTGCACCAAAATATTAAGTGACCAGTTAATTTTTTTACTTGCTTTGTGTTTCATGCTTTTTGCTTTGTTTTTTTTCTTTTCTCTCTTTCTTTCAAAGGTGCTTGCTGATTGATCCCTGTCTAGCTAACAACATTGAAGATGCATTTATACCCTATATTTACTTTTGCTATGATAAGGTTGAAACTACGTATCGACAGCCTTATGCAGTGCAAATGGGCAAATAAAACATACTCCTTTAATGGAAGTGCTAAAATTTGTTTGGATGGAAGTGTCATGCAGAAACACTCATGTCTACTTTGGAAAGGCCCTTTACAAGAAAAGAATTATAGCAAAATCTCATTTTATTTGTCAATTGTTGATTTTTTAAATTGATAAAAACTGAAAAAACACCTGTACCCAATAGATGTAGAGATGGGAAGAGCATATTAATGTTTCCCCTTCCTCCCTTCATAACTAGATGCAGTTGAAAATGTCAGTCAGCAACAGTTGTCCAGGGAAAATGCACACTGAATCTTCTCTGGTCACATTCCACATAGATCAAAATTCTATTTATAAATGGTGCCCAGTGCACTTATAATTTTCCTCTTTCTGTAATAGAGGCTGGCTTCTTGCTTAGGAATTTGACATTTCTATGTATATCAGTTGAACAGTGAAGACAGCAGTGGAATAGTTTGATTTAAAATTTTATAAAAGAAATCTGTATTTTAAGATACCCTAATGCACTTATGTACATCAGTGACACTGGTGCTAGATATAGATTATCACAAAACACTGCTATTAAATACTTATAACCACTTTAGAGATTCACCTCGGAATCCACACAGCCACAACCACAGTAGAAAGGCTCAAGGAATGCTACAGAGGCATCACACACCTCTTTGGAACGGGCTTCCAAGCTCCTTCAGAGAATTTCTCGGAGCTGGGGCAAGATAGAGAGAAGTATCCCTGCAGCAGGAAGCACTCATACCTTCATGTTTGTAATGAAGATGCACAAAGTCCTTAAAAGAGTGTTGGTCCTTGAATGTGGCAGGTGACATGGAAAAGAGTTGGCTAAACATACATTGCAAAAGGCACAAAAGAATTCCTGGGTCTACTGAATTGGAAGAATGCTAGAATGCTGATTCGGAAGAATGCTAGTGGGGTGTGGTTTCCTTCACCCTTCCCTTCCTTTACATATTCGCGCCCTAAATAGTCTGACTCTTTTTAGACGCGCCATTAAAACCCACCTGTTTGCCTCTGCTAATTGATTTCTCTTCTCCTCAGCTTTGACCTGTTGTGTTGTGTACCTGATCAGGCGCCAGGACGCCCCTTCGCTGGGGCAGCTGTGCGCCTAATAAAAGTTATTAACATAACATAACATAACTGAAGGTGCCATTCGTCATCATAGGGTAACCTCCTCACACTAGTGACAAGTTTTGCACTCTACAAATCCATGTTACATTACATTACTGATGATGTAGGAACCCCTGAGCCTCCGATGCATGCGTTCAGGAAACGCAAAAGCATTAGAGATCAGGTGGTCAAGTCTTTACTTCCCATACAAGCCAGGGACAATCAACTGTTGCTTTGGAACATACCACCAGTCAAGGGGCATTTCAAGTGTGGCAAGTGCAAGGCTCCATGACCAAGGAGACCAAGAGTTTCTTGCACAATAACTACACCCACACACTGCATGATCACACCAATTGCAACTCTATGGGGGTAATATATGCTATATCATGTCCCTGTGACTTCCTATACATTCGGCAGACTACACAGAAAGTGAAGATACGCATACTACAACACTGCAGTAGAATACGATGCAAGGTTCAGGGCGCACCACTTGTTGAGCACTTCACCACGTTCTGACACCCAGCCGAGAGCCTGAAGTGGTGGGTCATTGAGAAAGTAAAAACAAATCCCAGGGGGGCAACTTCACCAACACCCTTAGTGTTAGAGAATGCAAATGGATAAATACCTTTGATACTACCCTGAGAGGACTGAATGAGTGTGAGGAAATTGCCAGGCAGTTAGCCACGTTAAATAATGGCTGAGGTTATCATAATTGTCTGTGTTGTATTCGGCTTATTCCTCATACTGGTGGGAATTTCCAAAACAAGATTAGAGTGTATATACTCATTACCCGTGTACAGTTTTTTAACTTCACATTCATTGTATTATACACTGTAGCTGTTTTGTCTTTTGCTACAATAGCTGTCTCATTCCTTACATATTTGTACAGAATCCAACTGCTTCACTGTATTGTATGTTCATTGTATATATTGTTACATGGTCAAATTCTATTTGTAATTATGTACCTTAATGTTTTGCGCCACTATTTCTGTTCCGTTTAATTACTTGGTTGTTAATATGTTATACTGTCAACTCTGTGTTTGGCACATTCCGGTCATGTATTCAAGTCTTTATGCCTTTTAACAAATTATTAGGTAATATGCCAAATTGTCAACCGTGTGTTGAGAGCATTCCGGTCATCAAGCCTATCCCGACATTCAGACTATTCCTATAAGTCTGTCTTCCAATACAGTTCCCCGGTCTTCTCTACTCGGGCAGAGCGTGCTTTCAGAGCGACACGCGGCGCTCTGTTTGGGAGGCGTGTATGCTTTTGGCATCCCTTTATTACAGACGCTTTACGCGTCAGCCAGTCTCCTGCCAGATACTGACGGGTGAGGATCGTTCATCTCCGGTGTGAAGAAACCGCATTTCGTAGGAATTTTTCAAGAGGCCACAGTTGTGTCACCTTTCACCGTCCTTTACGCATTTCAGTACTACGGTACAAATGCACTTAATATTTCATTTATTTTTTAGATTGAATAGCGTGATTGCTTCCCCTATCGAAGGAATGCTGATTGCTTTCGCATCAATTGCATCTTACATCCAGTATCACGGATGTGTTTAATTTGGATTTGATTTGGGTTTTGGATACCCCCCGTAAGAATTTCAGCAGATGTGATGTCTTGTTGAGACTTTCACACCGCACTTTTATGCGGGTAAGTGTTCTCCAGTAATTTCGCATCTTCAGCGATTGAATTTGTACTGGTATTGGTAATCTAATATGCACTTCCATTTATTTGCAGACTATGCATTCTCGGGAGCTGTGATCGGGCTTGCCAATAACAGGCACCTGATATAGGTCAGTAATTCAGGCACCCACAGGGCACACCTGTTGATTTCTTTACTGTATATCATTTAATTTTACGCTTATCCTCCTAGGTTGCCTCTCACACTTTCCCCTGTCCTGAACAAGACCCGCTAGCAGAGGTTTAAAAATAAATGCCCTCTACGCAATAAGTCGGGTCGAAACATCAACACATACCCCCAACCCTGGGCCTGTACCACATTCTACTACCCTGTCCAACCAACAGATGATGTTTCTCTGCGCCTACGAAAAAAATTACAAAAATGATGATAAAAGGATGTATTGTGGACAGGCCATAATACACTGGTGTATGTTTTACTAATAACCAGTGTAGATTGTAAAACTGTTGAAATTACTTTCACTTTGAAGTCCCTTCTTTTCCCATCTACAGCGCACACGAGCATTGTCCCTTTGCACCCTTTTCCTTGTGCAACCTTCCGGTTGGTATATACTCGGTAATGCATTTACTATTTTGGTCTATTTAAGAATCTCTAAAAGAGAACGTTTTCTACCGAAAACCAGTGGGTGTTTAATGCTCTTGGCCTGGTGCATATTTGAACATGTTATTTTGTTATGTATTAATTACCATGTGCTGATTCTTTAAAAGCAACAAATTGCAGTTGAATTCTTAAAGTCTTTGACTTGGTGCTCGATAAATAAGTCTGAGACCATTTGTTATCTATACTACATCACATTACAAGACTGTGAGGTGCTATTTCTTTTTCTAGCACACAACAACATTTAGATGTCTGTAAATGAACTGTGCAGCTATTTCAGGATATATCAGAATTAGAAAAGTACAGATGAAGCACATTTTTTTGTCATTCTTAAGTGTGGTGGAAACAAATCTTTAATATGATCAGAACAAATCAATGCATTATGTGATGACATTACCACACATAATCGTTTGTGCGCTGTCTACTTTTATCAGTGAAACTGTATGTCTGTGGAAATGTAATGGTCATTTCAACTGAACATTTATCGTCTGTAATGACGGTCTGCTACCACACCATGCATACTCCACTTTACCCTACTCAACTCCTCACCACTCCACAATGCGTCACTGCACTCTACTCTACATCACTCCACTGTATGCCACTGCACCTATGCCAATGCACTCTACCCCCACACTACTCTACTATGCACCACTGCACTCTTAGCCACTGCACTCTACACCACTCCACTCAATGCCACTATACTCTGCAAAAATGCACTCTGTGCCACTGCACTCATGCCAATGCACTCTACTCTGTACCACTCCACTGTACGCCAGTACATTCTATACCAATCCACTCTACGTCAATCTACTCTGCAGGCTATGCCAATCTACTAAGTCAATGTATTCTACCATGCGCCACTCCACTCTACTCTGAAACAATCTACTCTATGCCACCGCACTCAGCATTACTGCACTTGGCCCCACTATACTCAGCACCACTTCACTCTGTGCTACGCCACTCTACTCTGCTCCACTTCACTCTACTCTGCACCAATCCACTCTACTCTGCAATACTGCACTCTACGGCAATGCACTCAACACCACTTTATTCAAAACCAATGCACTCTACACAACAGCACTCTATGCCAATCTACTGTGCAGCACTGCACTCTACGCCACTATACTCTTCTCTGCAGCAGTTTACACCACTGCATTCTACACCATTGTACTCTATGTCACTGCACTCTATGCCTCTCTATTCTACTCTGCACAACTGTACTCTATGCCAGTGCTCTCTGCACCACTCTACAGCACTGCTCTCCAAACCAATGCACCATACAACCTTCTACTCTGCAACACTGCACTTTCTGCCACTCTACTCTACGCCACTGCACTCTACTCTAGACCATTCTACTCCACACTACTCTACGCCACTGCACTCTACGCAGCTACAGTCTGCATCACTCCACTCTGAGCCACTGCACTCTACCCTGCATCACTCCACTCTGTACCACTGTACTCTACTCTGCGCCACTCTAGTCTTCACTACTCTACTGCCCTCTACACCAATGCACTGCACACCACTGCACTTTATGCCACTCTACTCTGCATCGGTCCACCCTATGCCACTGCACTCTATGCTAATCTACTCTAGGCCACTCTAATCTACTCTGCACCACTGCACTCTACAGCACTGCACTCCATGCCACTGCACTCTATGCCACTGCACTCTACTCTGAAAACATCTACTCTACGCATCTGCACTATACACCGCTCTATTCCACTCTGCGCTACTCCACTCTACGCCACTCCACTCTATGCCACTACAGTCTACCCTGCTCCACTACACTTAATGCCACTCTATTCTATGCCACTGCACTCTACGACACTGCACTCAAAGCCAATGCACTCTTTACTCAAAACAAATTAAATCTAAGTGACTGCACTCTATGCTAATCTACTCTGCACCACTGTGCCTTATTCCACTTCATTGTAGGCCACTCCACTCTTTGACACTCCACTCTACAATGCATCACTGTATGATGCTCTACTTCATTAAACTCTACTCCACTCTTTGACACTATACCACTCTATGCCACTCCACTCTTCAACTCTACAATACTACTCCAATTTACAACGCTCTATGCAACTCCCTCAATGCCACCACATGCCACTTTATTCAACTCTATTATACGTCACATGAATCCACTCTACTCCACTACTCCTTTCTAAGCCACTCCTCTCCAGTCTATGCCACTCCACTCTATGACACTCTAACCCACTCCACTCTACCCTGTGCCACTCAGCTCTACAACACTCCGCTCCATGCTATTCCACTCTCCTACACTACTCCAGTCTATGCCACTCCACTCTACTACAATATATATTTCACGGCACTCCACTCTACCACACTCTACTCCGCGCTATGCAGCACCCTCTATGCCAATTCACTCTGCTCTACACCACTCCACGACACTCTATGCCACTCCACTCTACAACACTCTATCTCCACTCTGACCCTCTACTCCACTCTACGCTACTCAACTCTACTCCACACTATGCCTTTCCACTCTATGACACTCTACTCCCTCCACAACACTCCATGCCACTCCACTTCACTTCACTCCAGGCCACTCAACTCTACTCTACACCACTCCATAACACTCCACTCTGGTCCACTTGTGACCCTCCACTCCACACCCCTCACCTTTACCCCAGTAACATTTAGCCATACTGAACAGCAGCCACACTACTGTACAACTTGGCTAAAACCTATTAGCGAAGCCAATAGCTCTTGCACAGGCGAGACCTGTTGACTTTGCCAATGCTTGTCCCCCCCCTTTTTTTTTTACTGTGGTGGCTATCTGAGGCGACATTTTGGTTTCCCTCCATGTGGTTAGCAGTCTTGCTGAGGAACTGGAGCTCCGAGCATTTGCAGAACTTCGTACTTAACAGAGTTGATGTACCACTGCACAGCAGGCAGGTGGGCTTTGGACCAAATGTGTGCTGAAAGTAAGCCCATCGGCATCCACCCTCGACAAGCAGGGAGTAGGGCCATTTATTATGCTAGTCTCGTTAGATATTCCATAACTGAAAGAACTTTCCACCTTACAAGTTCATGCAATGCTGAGTACGGTGATTAACATCAGAACACTGAGGTTGGCTGCCTCAACAAAGGTTTTACTTGAATCATCATACAAATCATCAACAAAAATGATACTAACACACTACATGTCATCTATTTGCACACATTATTCTCAGTAAAACATGCGTTGAAAATGAATGATTTAATTAGGCACAATAATGCAGATGTTCTTATGTTCTAGCAAATACGGATGTCTGATTCTACCACCGTGGAGATCCCTTGACGTAGCTCCAAAGGACATCCGTAAGCAACACAGAATTGACAAAAACGATGGTGGAGGGCACTTACAGCAAAGAAAAACATCACTAGATCTACAATAACCTTTCCCACCATCAAAGAAGTTGAAAGTGTACTTTTAGTTATGTCATTAACCCCTTCAAATAATATAACAATGCTCATTACCTACCCCCTCCCTCCTACAAACATGAGCTCTTTTCTACTAACAGTTGGTGACCACTCTGTTGATCAAATATTTGAAACTACTATTTATATGAGATTTTAATTATTGTGATGACGACCTATCTGATCATAATTGAATTGAAAGGACATTTATAGAGAGCGATGGCTACCCGGAGGCCTCCCAGCGCTGCGAACCGGTACAGAAGAGAGACAGTGAGAGATGAATACAGATTTAAAAGAGCCAGGTTTTTAGGAGCTTTCGGAACGTGAGCTGATTGGGCTCTTTCCACAAATGAAGTGGAAGGGCATTCCAACCGATGGCAGCATTATATGAAAAGGAGCTCCCACCACATCTGGCTTTCCTTATTCTTCGCTGCCTGATGATTAAAAGTAAGAAAACGGTCGAGCCAGATACCGAGGCTCTTAATCTGGTTTTATGGAGCTGGGACCGGTCCTAGGCAGTTAGGCCAAAGTGATGCAGGATTGAAGGAGGGGGAGTTGCCCAGGAGCATAAGCTCCGTCTTATCCCCGTTAAGTTTAAGGCATGAGAGTTCCATCCAGTTGGCAACCTCCTCTAGGCAGTAGCCTAGGGTGCTAGATGACCTCTCGGGGTGGTTAAGCGCCACCACAAGCTGCGTGTAATCTGCATAGGTGATAATTCTTATGCCAAATGGATTGACAATCTCTGCCAAGGGTCTCATGTATACGTTAAACAGCGTGGGGCTCAGGGCAGAGCCCTGAGGAACCCCACAGCTGAGAGGCAACTGGTTGTAAACAACATCTCCCTCAAAAACCTCAAAGGAGCGTTCACTGAGAAAGGACTGCAGCCAGGCTACTGCAGAGCCGGACACTCCCAGATTCTTGAGTCTGAGAATCAGTGTATTATGGTTAACAGTGTCAAATGCGGCACTGAGATCGAGAAGGATAATTGCCGCTGTGCCCCCTTGATCTGGGATCCTTCTTGCTTCCTCTGTCACTGCAAGAAGGGTGGTCTCAGTGCCATGCTGGGGACAGAACCCCATCTGAGAGGGGTGAAGTAGATTATTAGATTCCAGGAAGGCTACAAGTGTAGTGTTTATGTGTCTTTCTAGAATCTTGCTCACCCAGGGCAAGAGGGAGATGGGGCGGTAGTTGGCCAAATTAGCCTGATCAAGATTGGGTTTTTTAAGGAGGTCTTTGACCATTGCAGATTTCCAGGCCAATGGAACTACACCAGTAGAAATACAGGCATTCACAAGGTCAAGAATAAGAGGGCGGATAGTATGCGCGACCAGGGTAAGGGTCTGGAGAGGAGCAGGGTCTATGGGGGAGCCAGATTTTATTTTTGCCATAATTAAATCCAGCGAAGCACGATCCAGGAGAGGAAATTGTCCTAATAAAGTTTGAGTTTCTAAAATCAGCTCAGAGGAGGAGGTCAAAGAATAAGTGGTCCGAGAGGACGGAAAAGACAAGTAAATATTTTGGATTTTCTGTTGAAAGAACTCTGCCAGGTTATTACAGTGTGTAAGTGCATCATCCAAAATAGGCGGTTTCTGAGGCAATGTGATGAGTCTTTGCGATTTGAAAGATTTCTTAGGGAGAATTAGCAGCTGACTTAATTTTCAGTTCATAAAAGGAAGCTTGGGCAACTTTGATTTCATGTTTGTAAGATCTAATAGACTCCCTGTATTTTGCCTTATTGAGATCTGAATAATTCAGTCTTCACATCCTTTCAAGCCTTCTGCAGCGTTGTTTAAGTTCTCTCAGTTTAAGAGTGAACCACAGCACAGTTTTTAGCCTGTTAATTATATGGAAGGGTTTCTTAGGGAGTACTATATCCAAAGAGCCTTGGATCCAGAGATTGAATTTCTCATTAGCATTGGCCAGATTATGGTGTAGGTCATAGGTAGGTCTAGTAGCTTCCAGAACAGAATTCCACTGATCGATAGGAAGCCTGGACCAATTCCGCTCTAGGACCGAAATGAGGTTAGGGGGGCAAACGGATCCGGGCCTTTCCCAAGTTAAAGGGATAAAGGAGTGGTCCATCCAGGGAAGGGGGACGGGGACTCCTACAGTAAGTTCGCTACAGTTGCTAAAAACAGGGTCCAATAGGTGACCTTTACTGTGAGTGGGTGTCACCACTTTCTCATTGAGCCAGAGTGCTGCAAAATTCTCAATCAATTCTTTAGCCAGGTTGTCCGAGGGATCATCTAAGGGAAAATTAAGGTCACCTAGCACAGTGAAGTTAGCTGGGGCCAGAGCTAAATTAGCAACGCCAGTAGGAAGCGCATCAAGGAATTGTCTGGAACTGCCTGGGGGGCGGTAAATTAGGAGGCTGGAAAAGATGCTGTTCGGAGAGACTTCTAAGGAGAAAGCCAAGCTTTCGCAGTCCGGTAAAGGGTCAGCTGTGATGCGACAATTACATTTATTATTATAAACAATGGCTATACCCCCACCTCTACTGATCTTGCGATCAACCCGAAGTATTAAGTAGTCGGGCGGAAGGGTTTGAGAGAGGGTGGGGTCAGACTCATTATCGCTGTCAAAAAGAGGGCATCGGGTTTTAAATCTTCCAATAAAATCGCAAGTTCCGTAGAATGTTTAGAGAATGATCTACAATTAAGTGAGAACATCCTAAACGTGGGAGGAATGTCAGAGGAGTTTGAAACTTTAATGGGGGACGAGAAGCCAAAGCCGCAGTGGAGGCATGAACATTTTCATTCAGGGCATTCATGGAGTACCAGCAGGCTTCATTGGTGTCTGTGTCGCGTGCATAGAGAAGTTGGGGACTGTAAGATATAGCTCCGACCAAAAAACAAGAAGGGGTTGTGGCCCCTGGTCCCGGACAAGCGCGGAAGGGTGCAGACAGGCCTCTGCGCGCGTCCGCTGCGTGCATCTGACTGAAATAGGCAGAAGAGGTTGCTCCCTCTCCAGTCTTCAGCCCGGAAGTGGGGGAAGAATGTTGCCGAATACTCCCTCCACACAAGCGGGACAACCCGTGGTGGACCGGGGAGCAGTGCGGGTGAAAGGAAGGAAGGTGCACAAAGTAAAATGCAGCGAGTTTAAAGCAGTTTTTTAAAAGCAATGCACGAAGAAACAATACGAGCTCCAGCTAACACAGTGTTAGAGTCAGCAGTGAAATAAGTCTGTCACACTCAGCTTGCCTGGCCAGCTGCGCGCGTCCGCTGCACGTGTATTGTGGCATCTGACTGAAATAGGCAGAAAAGGCTCCTCCCCCTCCAGTCTTCAGCCCGGAAGTGGGGAAAGAATGTTGCCGAATACTCCCACCACACAAGCGGGACAACCCGTGGTGGACCGGGGAGCAGTGCGGGTTAAAGGAAGGAAGGTGAGTGCACAAAGTAAAATGAAGCGAGTTTAAAAGCAGTTTTTTAAAAACAATGCACAAAGAAACAATACGAGCTCCAGCTAACACAGTGTTAGAGTCATTATACAAAATAATATTTTGAAATTCCTGTTTGTAATGCCTCGATACATGATATTAGCATATTAGATCATTTATGGACATGTGATTTTTTTTAAAAACATGTTTTAGGTTTTGCAGAAAGAAACAACACATTCAGCTCTTTTTGAAACACCCTTGACCAGAGGCGTACATTTCCCAAAATCGTAGGCTCACCCTTACCCGTGAAGGTAATGTTGATTCTTTTGGCCCATCTTAGTTTATCAGTATTTATTCCCAGTCAGACACAGAAGCCATCTCATTAACCAACAGGGCTCACTTGCATTTCATCCTTCTGCCGTCATTTCCCTCAGATTTTCTCAAACCAGTGCAAACATCCTCTGCTATTGTACACATTTCTCTCCCCCATCATGCACTCGTCCATATTTTCCTTTCCAGCTATCTATATCATCCGGGGGGCCTGCCCTAATCTCCATCTTCTGGCCAAGTCCCTACGAACCACTATTACCCTTGTGTCATAAACAGTTTTTCATATTTCGAGGGAATCACTTTGCTCCATTTGATGTATGGTTCCAAAGAACATTCCCACTCCATTGCTAAATATTGAGTTTCACCCTTCCAGTTGCTGTCTACCAAAGGGAATTGACAAATGATATGGTGACAGGAGGCTATTTGCCCGCATCCTCTAAGGCATAGTTCATCCTGAGTTCATCTCAATTTCTTCATTTCTATCCTACTGTAGGATACTCTGTGAAAGATTTATAGCTACGCTAGTCAAAACTCAGACCTCGGAGACACTAGTTAGGCACCTCATGCGGTAAAGGCTCCTGCAGCCCACGCAGTGCACGGAGGCCCCAACCCTTCAGGGTGCTCCCCTTCAGCCAAAGACCAATGAATATTTGCGTGATATGGGTGACTTGGGGCCCCCCCATCACATTCTGTAGTAGGGGGCATTAGTTTTTTATAATACCGCTGGCTGTCTACATGCTTCTTCCGAATCTGTCTCAACGGTCTGTCCTAGATACCTTTCCCATCTGTGTTACAGCTGTTGGATGTTCTATTAATAAGTGTAAAATATACTTGTGACAGCCTTCTTGTGCAGTTAGGTGAATGAAATCATTTCTTTTAGCAGAGAGCTATCCTGTATGTCCACTAGCTACCAGGAGTGTTTGGTTAGTGTATGTCACGTCTGTATATATTTACAATGTTTTGAATGTGCCAGATCGTATTTCCACACATCCACCTGGACCTCACATTCTGAAGCAGCTTTACTTTGTGACCTGTGCATGCCCAGGGTCTAACCAGCCTGGAACGCCCTCTGTCCGCTAGTTGTCCCCTCTCCCTTTGTCACAGAGTCCTGATTACTGACTTCAGCGTCGGTCACGTGATAGTGCTCACATCCTCCCTCAGGACTCCGTACCCATTTTTTGTGTTGCCTCTGTGTCGGCCTCCTCCACCTCCCCACAGTGTGCCATTCCCCCAGATATCTTTAGGTGATGGAAAATGACGAATACAACTGCTATGGAACTGCTTTCTTGAAATCTGGGAAGAGCAGGATAAATGAGTCCTCCACCCTCAGTGGGCCCCATGGCCCTGAGGTTTGAAGAATAGTATCTCTTTTTCTAAAGTTGCAAATGTGTGCAATGGTAGCTGACGGAGGAGCCCTACGTTTGGGTTGCGGGCCTAAAAGTTTGAAAGCTTCCTCAGTTTCAAGGTTTTTAAGGTTCAATTATTCAAGAAATGTTTCTGTTCACTGTCTTTCCATCTACTCTTAGACACCATTTCAGGCACATATTTTAGCACCTCGAGCACCACTTTGCGTCGCCCATCTTGACTTACAATCATTTTCAAAGGGACTGAAGCTTGACTACTGTCCTCCGAGGGATGCAACCTCATATGAGTTCTTTTGCGCCATTTTTTCCACTGCTTCCATCCTGTCTGCTATTTTGTGGCCATCTGCCCAAAGCAAATTGAGGCCAATTGTAACAGTATCAATGTTCTGTTCCAGAGTCTCTTTGGATTCCCTTTCTGCAGCCAAGATGTCACCCAGGGTGTCACACAGGGTGGGGCCCAGTCCCTCTCCCAATTCTGTCTGAGCCCGCTGGGTCAACTCTGTAATTTCATCCATTGTTGCACTCCACAGTAAAACGTACATCTTCTGCTTACTTTGTTACTTGTGACTGTTCTGTCTTTCCGCATGATTGCTCCATCAGGTTGTCTTAATCAGGCGTCCCCATTTTATTTTGAAGTTTTGTCACCCCTGTCCTTTGGTGCCAGGAGATAAGGTGGAGATGAGGGCACGAATATCTCAGAAACCAAGCAAATTGGGGGTCTCCAGAATTGAAATAGGGAACGGCCACCCCTTTACCGGTAGTGCTGCTGAGGTCTCTTGCCACTTTAAATCCTGGTGGGGGGCATGAGGGTAGAAGGCTGCCTCCTGGCTGGGGAGACCTTGGAGCCCTCTGAAGGCCTATCAGCCCTCCCTCCACAGAAGAGACGTAAAGAATTCTGGCAACACGGGGAACATCTAGCCCTTCCCCTAACATCTGTCAATACGCAGGCAGTGCGTCCATCTGAGGCACAAGCCTCCAACCTCAAGTCGGATCCCCAGGTCTTCACACCCAATGCTTCTCTTGCAGCATGTCTCCATTTTTGCGTGAATTTCAGTTGATGGGGCATTCTCTACCGGCTCTTCAACCCTGTGCCTCTGTTTTATTTCAATCTCAGCTTATCCCGGGACTCCGTTCCCTCTGCTGCAGTTTTGTTCTTTTATTCGTCCTCCATGTTGGCTGAGCATCCACAGCCACTGATGCTGTTTGGCTGTTTCAGCCCAGCTCACGATGCTTTCCGATGTTGATGTTAGGGATGACTAGGCCAGAAACTCGCTCATTCTGTGGCCATCTTGGTTGCCTCTCTCACCACCATGGACAAGTGTAAACTTGAAGTAGAAAAAGTCATCACTTGTCTATGGTCAGAGCATAATATTATCATAGAAACAGGTTCTGCGCACACGTTTATGGAATAAACACAGTGTAGTGAGACCATAGGGTATGGTCAAAATGCACAAAGGACGTCAACACCAGAATTGTCTTTGTAGGATTTAATAGTGCGTTTTTTCAAGTGAATTGAAGGGACAAGAAAAACAACCAGCCGACACGTGTTTCGTCAACGGGAAACAACCCGTGACTCTTCAGGGCTGAAAAGAAATGACCGTGGCAACAGGGAGATCAATGGACAAAGGTACAATCCGTAAATGAAGGGTGGGGACGCCACAGCCACAAAACGCGGTAAACCGGGTGAAGTACCGAAGCGGAGGGTTGTGGACAATCGAAGGAACAGAATAATGGAGGAATAGTCTCTAGTCCAAAAGTGGTGGAGACGGAAAATACGGGTAAATCGGTAGGTAGGGGTGGAAGACGGATAAGTCAATCCACATTCGGATCGTAGCGTCCGGGCAACGAGGGTAGGATTGTCTCGAGCTATGTTTGAGCGCCATTCTTCCTTCTCCAACTAAACCCCTCACAGAACCAATTTCATAATATTATCATATATACTCTTCAAACAGTGAAATTAAAGATCACCTCAAAAATAGAGTAGAAACACATTCAACAATGGAGTAAAATAAACCCTTGTACGTTTACTGAAATCCTAGATAATATATGATACACTAAAGATCTACCAGTGGAAGAACAAAGTAAAGTTAATCATAATTAGATTTAAGCTATCGCTGATTCACTTGTCCCTTCTACACTTAAGCCCAGGGCCTCACCAGGAAATCTGCTCCATCTTTTATTGCACATAGCAGAACCATCCTGTGTCAAGCTGAGTGTAAGTGGAAGCACAGCTACAATGAAAACGCAAAACTTGATTTTAAATTATCTATGAAAAATTGCAAACTTATTATTAAAGAGGCTAAGCAGTCATACTTTCCTAATAACATTAATACATCCAGTAACCCCCAGACACATTTCACATTATTAAGGGGATATCTGATGGTACGAGACTTACTCAAGAAACAGCTCTCTCCCAATCTGCGATCAGCTAAATAAATATTTCTTAGAAAAAAAAAACCTCTTAAGAGTGGAGGTTTCCTTTAGCCATAATAGAATTTGAGACTAACATGTCCATTTTCTTACATTACACACCTTTCTTCCTGAAATAACGTATTAGCTGAATTCCTGAGCCTCCTCTGATCCTTGGCACCTCAAATTTTGTTGAAAGAAATATAAGTTATTATTGCAGGCCTTTTAGGAACAATTCTCAATTTTTCATCACAATAGGACGTAGTACCACAGACCTTTAAATCTTCCATTGTAACTCTAAACAAAGCTAAATTACTTGAGAAGCATATGGCAAAACAGCTATTTTCTTATCTTAATGACCCTACCTCCCTTGGAACAATTCAGGCCACCTTTAGATCACCTTATAGAATTGAACTTGTAGTCTCACTGTTCAAGATGATCACCATATCCTATTTGTCTGCCTTAAAGCAACTGGTATATATGGTACTGCCCTTACATGGTTTAACTCTCAATTAGTCAGGCTCCTTCCATATATGGCACCAAATCTTGCATTAAACTACAGAGTCCCACATGGGTTTTCTGTCTAACTCCCACTTATTCGATATATATGTAAGCCCTCTTGCTAAAATACGTCAAACAATAGGCCCCAACCTTTATATGGATGCAGCTGATAAACAAATAATATTTCGGCTATGCAGACCCATTAGCTAAAACCAGACCGTACAAAGATACATGAAGATTTTTCAGAACTGAATGGTCAGCAACTGGCTAAAGCTGAATACAGACAAAACAGAAGTACCTGTAATGAACAGAAGTAAAAACCTATGTACTACAAGATACTTGCTTTCTGAGACAGGCAGACTTTCCCCACCCTTGCTCACGATAAACGACTTAGGAGTTATTTTTGACATCAATTTATCTATGAACAATAATTTTTCCACAGTTGTACTGAAAGGTACTGTTTAATACGTCTTCCCGTTTCTAACCAGTGAAAGCAAACCACGTCAGTATCTGCCCTAATTCAATCCCAACTAGACTCTAGTAACTCTTTATGTGTTGGTGCTCCCACCTACCAACTCCAGAAGTTATAGGTATTCAGAATAATGCTGCAGCCTTGATACTGGAGCTCCTAGATTTTCTCATGTCCATACACTAGCTTCAAATAAAAGAGTTAATACAATTTAAGAACTTGAGCATTGTTGCGCATTTCACAGGCAGACCTTGCTTTCATAAGCCACAGACTTAAAAGGTATATGCCACAATACAGTGCAGCAAATCTGCCAAACTCTAGGATTCTTTGTCTAACAAATTTCACTCCAGTATTTTTAGGACCATGTGAAAGTCCTGTCTCTTCACAAAAGCTTCTAATTGTTATATTACCTCAAATTTATTGGGGAGAGAGGCATCGGCGATGGGCATTCCCGATTTACCCGTTTCGACTGACCCCCCCTCTTTTATAACCTTAATTTTGCTCCTGGGGCGATTCATCCCAGCTCCTTTGGCTGGAATCAAGGACGCCCCCTTCTCCTGGGGGATTAGTTTGAGGATAGAGAATTACGGTCAAAGGAGGACTTGGTTACTGGGTTCGCCCTTACCCACCGACATGAATTCCATCTGACACAGGCCCTTCATTAGGCCAGCACACTCCCAGCATGTCTGGCATGTCAACGAAACGTCATACCCATAGAGTTCCTTTACTTGAATAATATGCACCGCAAAGGTATTTCTTGGCTTTATCGCCCTCTGCTGCAGCGGACGCCCCCTAAAAAACCCGCATATGTATTAAAGTGGCAGAGGGATTTGGCCACAAAGCTGTCAGCCGACACCTGGGGGGGTGGCGATATGGCATAGGGCAGCGCGGTCATCGATTTTCCTTCGCTATAAGGAAAACACCTAGAAGATAATTACCCGCTGGTACTTAATGCATGTTCTTCCGGCCAGGATGTTTGGGGACTCTGATTTATGTTGGAAGGGATGTGGTGAGAGGGGTACCTTTCTACACACCTGGTGGGCATATCCTAACCTTTCTGGGTAGAGGTGCAGAGTATCATATGATTCATTACCAACGTTCTCCTCCCACTTGACCCGCAGGAATTTTTATTAGGCAATCCTGGGGCAGATTGCATTTTTCCCACTTTGACCCCTCAGAGCCGGCTTATACCTCAGCTACTTCTTGCAGCACGACACTGTGTGACGCAGGTCTGGAAGCAACCTCTATCTCCTCCTGTAGCAATGTGGTGGGGAATGTTTGGGCTCTGTATACCATGGCGAAGTTGGCTGGTCTTCTTCAGGACAGGATAGCTAACTTTGACACAACCTGGTGTCCTTTTACCACTTATGTTATTTATTTAATGTTTTATATAGTGCATACATGACCCAATTGTGTATCAGAGCGCTTCACAGTATATAGTTTGACGAGTCCTTTAAGCAAACTATCAAGCATTAATTTTCACTTTTAAGTGGAAAGCATTTGTACTTACAAATAATACTTGTCCTAAAGATTACTAGAGATCAACTTGCATTAAAATAGTATGTGTCCTAAATATTACACCAAGTGACATTTTAGAAATACTTGTCCTTCGAATACCCTGTATTATTTAGTACAGGGACTGTATGTAGCAAACAGACTGATAATAGAATATCGAGATAAATCTAGGAGTATGAGCTGTGGTGAGCGATAAGATAGTTTCACCTCTTATAAATTGGAGGGTCTGTTATCCTGCATTTATGTAATCTTTTGGAATAAGCAGATTGTAGAAAATCGAGAGATTGTCTGTTAGTCTCTAATTAAACAATAGATATGTTTGGTCTGCTGTTCGAAGGAATTTGCTCATTAGAAAGGTCTTAGCTTCCTTTTTGAATACTGAAGTGGTCGGGATTCTCCTAATGTTCGGGGGAAGCCATTTTCATATTCTCGGTGTAGCTCCAGAGAATGGTCTATCATATGTTCTCTTCTTACGGAAGAACGCAAGTTTCAGTAAAAGATCTCCGGTCCTCCAAGAGAATCTGCTGCCTCTAGTGGTGTTTTGTAGTGTATCACTTTGTATGTGATACATGCCAACTTTAGTTGGATTCTTGCTTCATATGGCAGCCAATTAAGCGCTTTTAGATGTGGAGTGATGTGGTCAAATTTTCTAGAGCCTGTTATGAGTCTTGCGACTGCATTGAGACAAGCTTTTACCAAAGCTGTTGAGATCTCGGGCAGTCCTGATAAAGTTATGTATCCGTACTCAATCCTCGAGATGACTAATGCATGGACTGCCATTTTAAGATCTGATAGTTTCGATGAATGGTTTCAGTATTCACGATAGCTCCGATGGAAGCAGGCATATTTTGCCATCGTGTTGATGTGGGTTTGCATGTTTAGGTTCATATCCAGCGTAATTCCTAGAGACTTGGTTGAGTCCACTAGGAGCGGAGTACAATTTATGCCAGTGATCATCTTGGTCCATTCCTTTATCATTGTGGAGCTTTTAGGGGGGGAAATCAAAAGGAATTCTGTTTTCTGTGAGTTTACCTTAAGATGGTTGTTTTTTAGCCATTTAACGGTCCTCTTTAAAGCCTGGTTCATGGTCTTGATCTCTTCCAGCGATGTAATCTTAATATACATCTGTGTGTCATCTGCATACATGTTGAAGGAGATGTTCACCTGCTGTAATATTTCGGTTAGTGGTTTGACATACAGATTAAATAGTGATGGGGATAGTGTTGAGCCCTGTAGTACTCCAATTTGATTATGGGGTGGTAAAGACAGCTTTTGATACACCAGATGTCTTTCGATCTATTCTCTAAGAAAGATTGAAACCATTCTAGGACTGTTCCCGATAATCCCATCCTTTTCTCAAGTCACTCTAGTATTTTGGTTTACAGTGTTGAATGCGGACAAAAGGTCAAGAAGAACTAGAAGACAAGTTTCATTGCATTCAAGTGAAAGTAGGGTGTCATCCATTATGTGCAGAATTGCTGTTTCGGTACTGTGATCTGGTCTGAACTCCGACTGGCAGTCATCTAGTAGCTTTGAATTCAATAATGTGTTGGCTCAGTTGTTGTTGAAATTATTTTTTCCAGTACTTTGGCTAGCATCGAAAGTTGTTTGGGTGTGTTAAGCGTATACGACGAACTGGAGGTCTCCACATGGTATTGTCACGAATGCTGCTTGCGTCTAATATTCATGTTATGTCTCCTTCTGCTTCAGATGCCGACTCTGTCGAAATGTGAACATTATGTGAGAATTTGGGATGGTATTTGTCAGCCTCTGTTTTCTATTGTATATCACTATGTGTGACTTGCTTGCCTCATTGGATGTGGACCTGATATATTGCGTATGATGCATTTTGTTTACTTGAACTTGAAAAAAAAAGAGTTGTTAAAAAAAATAACCTCAAATTTGTTGTGAAACCAGGTAACAATTGGTGGTAGTGTGCTCTATAAGTATTATTAACATAACATGCCTAAGTGTAACATGTTTTATTGTAAATCACACATTGTACACGTCTGACTCCTGTGCCATCGTCTACACATAGAAATTTGCACTGAAGGAGGTACCTTAAGTTCAAATTCTATGCTAGAATCTGCTGGCTCCTCCTTGAGCCATAGTGGAAGGCTGAGTGTCACTCAGGAAAGCCATTGTTAGTGCGAGTACCACTGATAATGCAATCAGCGACCAACTCTTACTAAGGGCCTCATTTACACAAAATGTACGCAGATTGGCGCTGCAAGCCATTTTGCTGCGCCATTTTAAATGCACAGGGATGTATCATATTAACAACAATACGACGCATCCGTGTGCTTCCCCCTACTCTGGTGCACAATTGGCTGCCTTGCGCCAGCGCAGGCCCCCTTGCTGACATTGATGACATTTTTCTCTTTCTTTGCATGTTGCATAATGGAAAAACGAGGAGAAATAAAAGTATTTCTCGTTGCGCCACTCCTATGCCTCCCCTGGAGAAGCGTAGGATTCTGACGCATTGCCAACTTAGCAAATCTTTGTAAATCTGGGAATGTGTCAGGTTCCATGCATGTTGCGTGGGAACACCCACAGCAGCACCCATGAAACGCCCTTTCACGCAGAGTAATGCATGAAAGGGGCCCATATTTACAAGGCCATGAAAAGTCATGCAGGGTGTCGTTGTGTGGCCTTGTAAATATGGGTAGGTAAACTGCACCGCCGGTTCATCAAAAAAAGTGACGCACTGCTGGTGCGGTGGCCTTGTAAATGAGGCCCTAAATCTGGTGCAGGACTATAATATGAACTTCTGCAACACAGGGATACAATTTTTAATGCAGCACTGATTGCTCAAAAGGTAATAAATCTGTGCAGAAGTGTTTTAAATGGGAGCCAGTGAAGAATTTTCAGACTGTGAGAAACAGTGGAACGAGTTGGCAAACCCAGGATGAGATGGGACCCTGTGTTCTGAATAATGTGTAGTAATTAATGTTGATATACATAAAAGACGTAATATAAGGAGTTTCCATAGTCCAGGCTATTATGGTGGCCCTGACAACTTTTTTTGACAGTATACCAATACATAGAAATCACCTAGTACAACTTTATAATTTAGGGAACACCAACTCAATGAGACTTAACTTATTTGTAAAACAAAACTTCAGTTTTGTCACAATTCAATTCAAGACAGTGTATTTAATCCCGGAGGCATCAGGCCGAAAGTTGTATTAAGTAGTACTGATGTCATTATTAATAAAACAACACCACTATTTTCATGTTATCCATGTAGTACATCAGTGAGAGACTACAAATGATAGTATAATTTGAGTCAAAGGAGTACTATGTACTTTAGAAAGGTTGGGATTCAGAGGAGAGCTCCGTGACACCCCACAAGGAAGAGATTTATGGATTTAGCTAAACTGTGGCAATCTGACAAACTGGAATCTGTGTGAGAGGGAAGAAGCAATCCAAGAAAGAACCTTGTCCCGTATTCCAATGGCATCCAGTTGGTCAATGAAGAAGCCATTTGGATACGTTGATTCATTGTGAGTCTGAGATCTGCCAGAAGAGCAGAGGCTGTGCCATGTAAAGAGAAGAAATCGGATTAACTTGGATCAAAAAGGTTGTTCTCTTCAATGAAAGAAGATAGTTGATGGTTTACTTCCTATTTTAATATTTTAGAAATGAAGTAGAGAAACAGACTTATAGTTTGATAAGTGTTTTAGGGTCACCCGTGACTTTATTTGAAAGGATTTCCAATGCCTCCTTCCAAAATAGAAGAACAATGTGTGTTCTAAGAGAAGAAGTATACAGAGCAGTGAGAATGGGGGCAATTGTGCCCTTCCCTGTAATGTTTTCTCTGCAAGTCTTTCAGCAAATCAACTGTGTAGGCTTCCAATATCTCAGATATGAGATGTATTGAGAGAATATACATAGGCTTGAACATTCACTCCCATATATAAAGCTGTAATGCTGTCTAATAAAATCCCAGACTCGTGGAAAGGAAGTATCAGAGTTCCAATTGATAAAATGGAGATAAACCCCAGCCTGAGAATTATCAGATAGCAATATACTTATTAAACCAATTGGAAGATTGGTTGGAAAAGGCACAAATATTACCGACATGTCAAATAGGATTCAAAAACTTCTACTAAAACTGTTGGCTGAAAAATATGTAAAAGTGAAAGGGGAATAGTTGTTGCATATATAGATCCGACCACAGCATTCAATACCATCAATAGATTACAATTATGGAAAAAGCTGGCGAATTGGCAGATTCCATGAGGCCTGCTGCACCTAATAATGGATTGATACTCAAGGTCATGGACTAAAATCCAGTTAGAAGGAAATGGGCCATTAAGTGGGATAACTGAACCACGAATGGAGTATGATAAGGATATATATTAGCACCTTTATTATTTTCAATATACATTGCAGATGCCCCACATGTTTATAATAACACTTGAAATAACACTTGTTCCTTTCCACCAAACTCTTATCAAGAACATGTGCCTAACTTAGTTTATGCAGGTGATACCGTTCTTTTGGATTTAAGACATACAGGACAACAAAGGGTGTTAATTGCTTTTGCTGATTACTGCAAAAGTAACTACCTAAAAATAAATGTAACTGATACCGAAGTGATGATGTTTTGGAAGAAAAGTACAAAAACGTTAAAATGGATGCCTAATTCCCAGGCCCTGGAGATTGTTAATGAAAATTCGGACTTGGGAGTGATTTTTTTTATAGCAATCAAAAGAAGTGTGTACAAAGGCAACTGTGGGAGCCATGATTAGATTGGACTTTGAGACGGAACATGAATTAATGAAGGTGTTAAAGGGGACTTATAGTTTGGAAATTACAGTACAATTGCTTTATGGAAGTGAGATCCTGTTAAGACGGGGATTAAAAGAAATTTAGAGTACGGAAATGAGGGCATGAAAGTCTTGGATCAGCCTCTGGAAGGAACTGCGAACAATACATTGAGACTAGAGTTGGGCATCAAAAGTATAACTTTTAAATATTGTTAAACTACTGGCACTGTACAGTTACAGAATGAGACAGCACATTGCACTATATGGGTGCCGATTCCGATCCTGTAAAACCCGGGTACAAATGGTCGTACGGAACGTTTTCTCTCGTAGGACTCGTACCCGGGAATTCCACCGTACAAACCAGCAAGTACGATTCGTACAGAAATACCATTTCCGTACGAATCGTAAAAAACACTGTGCGGCTAAAAAATACATACAATTCCGATCCTGGACAGCGCGTACGCGACGTCCGCACGGAGTCAGGCAGCGTTTTACGGACCAGCAAGTACGATTCGTACCCACAGCACTCCGCACGGCTATATTTTTACGGGAGCCAAAAAGTGCCGGAAATGCTAAGTACGCCGCGATGCACGAGGAAAAGGGGGCCCGGTACGCACCGTACCCCCAGCCCCCCGTAGGTACGCACCGTACACCCAGCCCCCGTATGTACGCACCGTACCCCCAGCCCCCTGTATGTACGCACCGTACCCCCGATCGGAATTGGCACCATGATAGTAGAGTACCTATAGCTATAATACTGGTAAAACCCAGTAGAATTACAATCTAAAACAAATGTTTTGCAAATTGTAACCCTGTGATCCTGACAGTGATAGCTCTTACACAGCAGCACACTGGAGGAAATGAGAGAATTGGTTAGAAATCGGTCAGAAGAGGGAGACCTAAGATCATGTGTGAAACTGTCAAGATATGCTGTTATATTTAATACAAAATTGTAGAGACAGTTGAAACCTGTTAAAACTTTCAGTCTTAGGCTGGTCTTCCCCCCAACCCTTTTGACTTTTTCCTCCATTTTTGCTGGAATTCGTTTTTGTTGACCATAGAGTTCTGTGCACCTTACTACTACTAAGTGGAGCTAATGCGCTTGTGCTCACTTCCCTAAACATTGTAAAATTAGCTTACATGCAATAGGCACATTTATTGTACTTATAACTCCCTTGTAAAGTGGTATACCATATACCCAGAGCCTGTAAATTAAATGCTACTGGTGGGCCTGCAGCACTTACTATATCACCCACTCAAGTAGTCCCTAAAAGCATGTCCCAGGCCTGCCATTGCAGTCAAGTTCTGACTATGTATGCTCAGATTGGGTCCACCCCTCAATAACCCCAATTCCGCATACCATAAAGGCACAGAAGCTTGGTGAGATTGAGTAAGGGAAAGGCTAGTGGGGAATGGAATTGCAAGGAAGACCTGTAAAGATAAGATAAAGACAATTAAGGTCTACACTCTCACTGCTATTAGAATATAACTTATATATTAATAGTTTTACTATGAAAATACCTATCATAAGCAACCAATGACTTTTTTATGCACCTCATTTAGTCGCATACATCTTTCCTTGCTGATATGCACAAAAATGCTGTAATACAAACGAATCACAAGCAATCTCAAAAGTCCTCACTCAAACCTTTGTGGTACTAGTATAAGGTAGGCCATGCGCTATATAGAAGTTCATACATACCATGCACAAGCTGGAAATCCCATGTATGTTCGTCAGTGATGACTATTCTCATCAACAAGCTGAAACATGTCACCAAACATTAGATTCAGAAAACCCTTTCTTTTCTGTACTGGGCATATGCAGCCAATGGACCCAAATCAGCAAAAATAAAAAATCCTTTAGGTAAATGACAGTTACTCACAAAAGAAAATGTTAATGGCAAAGTATTCATTTATCTCCCAAGTATAAATGTCACAAGGAAAAAACAACCAGTACAAAAATAGATGAACCAGTCTTGTATTTTAGGAGTTAAAAGAAAAGCAGGAAAATGCTCTATGATTCAGCAGCACCATATCCTTACAGAAGAAGTCAATTATCTGTATAATATCATAAGCCCAGCACACTCTGCCAACAGGATACAAATTACAGCTAAACAGCTGTTCCTAGCAACAGGCTTGTAGAGTGCAAAAGGTCACGAGACTGCCAGGAAGAAGAAATGAACTCAAATAAATCAAGTGCTCGGCACCCTGCAGAAAATGAAAACACACCAGCTGGTGTGTATCAGAGAAATCCTCCCCTGGTAATTTAACATGAAATTTGAGAACTACATCAAAAGGCAGACCTCCTTTGGCCACCAAAATCCACAGTTCCTTTTACTAGAAACATTGAAATGCTGCCAAAAACCGGCATCCCAAAATCCTCACTTCTTCAGGTGCACAGAAGAAAATAACTGATTTCACAGGTGAATGGAATTACGCACATTTGCCTATGTGTAAGTACTCTATTTATAGTCACGGCCCCTCATGACTGATTGAGCTGTTCGCAATGGACCATGGGAGTTGTAGTGAACTTCATATATGCACATAAAGGAAATAACATTGTATTACCTTTGTCTTTTATTGTAGGTTTCTTGAGTCTGCATATGAAACTTGAAGGTGCCTATGCCTGCCTTTTCCTGGCAATTGCTACCTGAAGGCACTTTTAAAGTGCCAATTTGGCTTGGCAATATAACCCCCTTGCCAAGCCTTAAACTCCCCTTTTATTGCATATAGATCACCCCCTAAGGTAGGAGCTAGGTATCCCATAGAGCAGGGTGCATTGTAATTAAAAGGTTGGACATGTAATTTTAAATTATACATGTTCAAGAAGTGAAAAACTCCTGAATTAGCTTTTCACTACTATGAGGCCTATCTGCTTTACAAGATTACATGTGATTGCTGTATTACATTTAATAAGTGCTAAATTTTGATTTCGCACAGATAAGCATTTCATGTTTGGTATCTATGAATTTGTAGTTAAAAATCCTCTTTAATTGTAAAGTCCAATTATATATTACAATTTTGAGAATGGCAGTTTTAGAAAGTTGGCATTTTCCTGCCCTGTGCCTATTGGTGCCTGCAGCCTGTCCTAGGTCACATGACTGGGTGTAGTTGAAAATTAAACTTTGTGAATTTCTCTCAGACAGTCACACAATAGAAGGATTAGGCGTGCCTAAACCGACCATCTTCTGGTAGGATCGTGGGACAGAGCTGGGCACAGCCCCCGCTTGCAACTAAATAGGATGTGCTCTATCCTTCACACAGAGGGCTTGACACCGCTGCATTGTTCCTGCAGCCAGCCTGGAGCCAGAGCATGGGAAATTCCAAGAATTTAGAGAAACCTCTACAAAACTCTCTTACTTCAAACTGGGCATCAGGTATAAATATTGGACCTCAGCCCCCCAACCATTTAGTACACATTTGAACCAGTGGAAGAGTCAGAAAAAGGACTTCTGTGCTGCTTTGCTGCAGAAAAGAGTGTAACTTTGTTTCCTTGCTGTCCTGCACTGCTGTCCTCCTGACTGAGGAAGAAGGACTGGACTTGCATTTTGAACCCAGGACCACCAGAAGGACTCCTTGAGCTAGTTGGCTGGCTTCCTGATCAGAAGCATCAGGGAACAACTGGCTTTCTCCATCTTGAGCCCAGCACCTGAACTCTGCCAGCAGTGAGTTCTATCCTCTCAGGTGGTGCCACCCCAGTCCTGGATCCTTGGAAGTGGTCCTGAAGGTGCTATTTCATCCCAACTGTGGTGCCAGCAGAACCAATGCAGTGCCTCCCAAAAACTGCATAGGAGCCGCTGCGCAACACGGGAAACAGCGTTTACATCGCATGCGCTACAATGCATGTGATTACAACGTGGTCGTTACAATGACTGTGTTGTTACAACGCAAGTCATTACATCTCAAGTCGTTTCTACGACTTGCTGTAGGGGGCGCACTAAAGTAAGGAATAGTATAAGTTACTATTCCAACACCTTTCCTACTGTTGCACACACTGGAGTTGGAATGGTAAATTATACTATTCCTAAGTCCAGTGCGCCCCCTACAGCAAGTCTTAGAAACGACTTGCGATGTAATGGTTTGTGTTGTAACAACGCGGTCGTTGTACCAACCGTGTTGTAATTGCATGTGTTGTAGTGCCTGTGATGTAACACCGCATATTCGCGCAAAACAGTCTCAAACTCCGCATCAGGACTGCTGCCTGACACATACCTGGTGCAGGAATTCGCATCACTTCCTGCAGCTTCGCAGGACCCAGCACTGCGCAACTCATCCTCAACGCAGGACTTCGCATCGCAAGCCCCTTGTCAATGGCATCCTCAACGGCATCTTCGACAACGACACAGGACTCTGCATCGCAAGCCCCACAGCTTCTTCGGAACCAGCCAGTGTGCAACACATCTTAGATGCAGGACTTTGCATCACAAGTCCCTCCTTGACAGCATCCCCGACAATGACGCAGGACCTCGCATTGCAGCCCCACAGCTCCTAGGAACAGTCGTTCCATAATGCATCCTTATTGCAGGAATCCGCAATGCTCTCCAAGCAGGCTTTAATGTACCCCTTGATCACTGGGTCTAACTGGATCCCTGTAGCAGGCACGCACTCCATTGCAGTCTTCCTGAACTTGTGGGCTTGTCCTGGTCTGGCACGACAATATAATCACAGTTGGCGCTTTGTGCTTTTTGGCACTACTTTCACTTAAATATTTTAAATTGCATTTCTCTGGTTCTGCTGATTGGATTTTTGTCATTTTGGTCTTAAATTATTTATTCAATATTACTCTATTTGGTGTGGGATTTTTCTTGTGTCATGTTTCAATTTATTACTGTTTGAAGTGCTGCATAATACTTTACACAGTGCCTCTAAGTTAAGCCTCACTGCTTTTGTGCCAGTTACCACAGGATTGAACATAAGCTGATTTTGGGTTTGCTTGTGACTTCACTCTGACAAGGAGTTTTGTTGCTGTCTGAGTAGGGCTTCACGCCCCTCAACCGGTAATCCAGTTTTTTACGCAACCATATTTAAAGCACACACAATCAAAAGAAATCAGAAGATGAATGTTATAACATTAGCTAGTTCCTCAATAGAACAAGTGTAAAAAGCAAAAACGTATTGATACAAAAACAGCCAGATAAAATTACCTTTGTTTTTTTTTTTTTTAAAGTCTTTAAAAAATACATATACACATAGAAGGCCTTTAAGCCAGCCCGCTTCATCCATTGATCTGCTTTAACTTCATTCACATTTTCTCCCACCCTTCACAGCCTACAGCATGGGGCAATGTACCAGCCCACTTCAGCCATTGGCTTCACTCAGTGACAACATTTTTCGCTGTTACTGTTTCCTTCCTCATAGGGAGAGGACTGCCACTGAGAAAAAATAATCAGAGTCCATCTTTGGTCACCACCACTTCACACTGCACTGCACACGAGTACCTCAGGGAGCTCTTGTAAGTGGCACTAGCACGGGTTATTTGGTGTTGGCAAACAGTGAGAGATAGATTATAAAAAGGGATGTGAGGTGCAATCTGGACGGCCATATTTAAATTGTCTATATGTTCCTAGCACTCTAAGTGGCTGTAGCCCCCAGCAGAATGTTGAATAAATATCTAAAAATACGTGAAAGTAGAATTTCACTGTTAAATTATTTTAAAACGATTGCACATATATGTAGAGAAATTATACCCCAGTCATGATAAATTGAAAAAATATTTGTATATAAATGGTAAACATAAGCATAAATAAAAGCGTTAAGTAAATTATTCTGAAGGGATTGAAGGCTTTGGCTACATATTTATTTTCTAAGCGCTAAAACGGTAGTCATGAGTAGGAGTTGGTGGCACTCGCACAGTTTCACTCCACGGAATTCAGCGGAATTACATTAAAACTCTGCGTGGATTCCACAGAGTTCCCCAAGCGAGCAGATTTCAGCACATTTCAGTGCTTGCTCTGATTTTTGGTGCTGGGAGCTTGTTCAGCACTGTAAAATCAGCACGAATGGCACCACGTGGGGGGGCAGAGGGTGCTGCTTCTTTCTGCCACACGAGCAGCAGTTTTCTCTATGTGAATGGTTGGGACTTGCCATGACCGCCCGCATTGAGAAATCTTACCCGGAGGCATTTTAGCACCCAAAAAGCACCCTACGGAATGCAAATTCTTGCTCACGCTCGCCAAATTAACATTGGTGAGTTGCATGCGAGAAAAAACCCTGCCACACGGAGGTTGGTGGAGTTTTACCACCACTCCATGTTCCAAGCGGAAAACAGAGTGGGCAAAACTCTGCCAATGGAGCGGAATTATTCGCCCACCCTTAGTCATGAGATCCATCCCCGACACTGAATCTATACATATCTCCTAGTCCTCTTTCACATTCTTTGCTGCTTGCACACAGTTATACAGCAGAACCCCTTGACTTCTCAACCTCTAGATTAATGGAAAGTGGGAAGGCACAGAGCTGTTTACCATATCGCCTCCTGCACCCCTACTAGATTGACAAGTGACTGTTTCTCTCACTAAGAATCTTGCTCCTCCTAATTGTCATCATTTTGCTACTTTTATGATGACTGAGCTTTGTTGAGAAATGTAGTGCGTGTTCTCTGCCAGAAAAGCTTGGCGAAAAGTGACTGATGGTTAATATTCCAAATCTAGACCACCACTTCTCTACTTGTTTCTCTTGCAAGCCTACTGTTTCTCTTATAAGTGTTTCAAAGCTTGCCATCTCCCTCTGATCCAGAGCTGTCTCTTGGCACATTTCGTTTCTCTCTATACTTATATTTAATTATTTGTATGGTTTATTTTGTCACACATGGTTGAGGGACTCTTTTTTTAGCTCTCAGCTAGACAGCACTTGTATATACTTTGTGGGCTTCAGCCCTCCCATAGGCTTCCCATTTTCTGTTTCCATCATCGCTCTCATATTCTTTCTCCCCATTTGTCCATGGCATGTATGCCTTTTACTGTGTTTAGCCTCCCCCAGAGCATGGACCAATTACTACTATCCATCCACTGCTCTCCATTTAGCAACTGGTTTTGGAACTACTTATTTCTTTAGTTTGGAGCACTTCACACGAGCGATCATGTTTTTATTTGCTCCGAGCTGTGCTGTAAACAGGGCTGTAAATCTTGTTCTTATCTTGTCACAAAGGCTGCTTTTCCTGTGAGAAAGGTTTCGACCCTTTGAGACCCCTCTGAGCATGGGTTTGTTACTACCCCTCCCGGAAAGACCACTCTCTAAGAGTCACATGTGAATTAGTGGGAAATTTAGTTTTGTCTCTGCAATATTTGTTTTGGCATTTTTGTCCCAAGAAATTTAACTGTGTTGCCCAAACTACAAAATGCTTTCTCAGGATAAATCCAAAGCTGCCCCCTTCCTTTCTATCACTGCCCACACCCACCCTCCTTGTCCTATATTGTGGCTACCTAGGTCTGTAGGGCACCTCAAGGAGCTTAGGGCTTGACAGCAATACCCGGCTGGGTGCCCTTGTCCACTTCTTTGGTGCCATCTTGCCTGGTCCACAAAGAGTGCCGGCTTTCACCACTGTGGATCTACTTCATTGAAAAGCAGTATTTGCATGTTTTGCATCACAGTATGCATGTGGGGCATGCTTTTAGGGGATTTGTGTTGTGCACAAACCCAAGTCATGACCTAAATACTCACAGATCCAAAACACAAAGGGCTGCCATCTCTTCTGCTTAATACGTTCCAATTCTGCATGCTGTACCCCCTGCCCCTCCACCGCTGCAGCTTGACTACTGCCAGGCTGCTGGATATGTGAATTGCTCTGCATTTGTGACTGACCACCTGCTCCAGCAATATGCATCTCAACAGTTGCACAACAGTATGTCTCCTCCAAGTCAGTACTATTAAATGTTTTGGGTGGCTTAAATAGATTATTCATTTAGTCTGTATAGCGCATACTGCTAAAAGCGCATCTGTTAGTTTTGTACATATCAGGGATATTTACCGATTTGCCCAAAATCAGACTCTGGTCAGGTAGGGGAAGCTGGGATTCAACCTCAAGGTCCAGACATTTAAATTAGGCTATGTCTTGTGATTAACACATCCAGTCCCTTTCTGCCTCCTAAGGAGACAATTTTCCCATGAGGAAGCAGGGACTCCCTCTTTGTTTAGACTAAGGGGGATGGGAGAGGGCTTGAGCCACAGTAAATGGATGTGGCATTTTTATGATTCCTGACGGTTAATGTAACCTCCACGGAGTGTTTCTATTCCACTTAATAAAAATAGCTGATAAACTCCTTACAGTGGCTACCATGGACTTGCCCACAGCTATATGGAAATTAAGAACTCAATGTTCGATTTTAGCAAGAGAGATGTTGTGTTCAGACATCCAAGGGGAGACAGAATTGTGTTGTCTCCTCACCGATCACTAGATGATGTCACGCCATCCGGCAATGTACAGCACACATTTTCTAGGCTATTGCTATTAAACAAATTTGGTATGGATTTTATAATTGATTGACAATGTCCAAGTGAAAGGGTGAGACAGTTTTGTATGAATATATACCAGAGACTTGCACATCATATCCCAATCTCATTTACGAGCGTTTATTTCACTGAGCTTTTTTTTATGGATTGAAGTAGGTCTGTGGCGCGCATAGGAGGGCTAAATTTTATTAAGTCACAAGGCTGCCTAAATAGTGAAATGATAACATATGGGGCTCAAGTTGCATTTTCTCTCTGTGATTATTTTCATTTGCCTGAACTAACTAGCCTCAAGTGAGTTGATATGGCCATATTCACATGTTTTTCTGCTTGTTGGCATTTTGAGATGACATTTTATGATACACATCATGGTGGTTCTGTTTCTATTAACTTTTTAATGAGATAAAAACATAAAGTTGTTTCATGTAAAAGCAACCACCAGCCCCTTACCCCTTACTTTTTAGGTCTCGGCTAGACAGACACAAACTCAGGCGTAGTGGCAACTCGATGCATAAAACATAGCTAAAACACATTAATAGTTACAATATCTATGCCTCTCAGATTGCAGAGACGTATTGGCTTTGACAATGCTGGTTGGCAGCTTACCACTGGGGTGCCCAGTTGTCTGATACGTGACCCCTTCACCCTACCCCTTGCAACAATTGCATTACACATATAGCTGCCAGGGTAAATAAAGGTTTAGCAATTTCTGAGTTTCACAGCCATCTGCTGCAGTGGGTGGGTGTTTTATTGTGTGTTTTGGTAAGAATGAGTAAATATGGCTTTTATACAAAAGTTAGCATCACAAGTTTTAAAGGCCTGGCAAGCAACGGCAGTAACAGTTTGTCACATCCAGAAAGATCTATAAAAGGCAAACGACTGGTTTTGAGCACTTCGGGCATTTAAAAAAAATGTCAACAGAAAATTGCCAGTGTACTGAACATAAGCGCTACAGCTCCGTGATATAACGAGATCTGCTTTGTGCTCACTGGAAGTTACCAGAAGCATAGGAAAGGTAAAGGCCAGAGCTGCAATCCACTTAGCATTTTAGATATTTAATAATTATATACAGTTTATGTGTTTTTGATTAGGATTTGTATATTATATGTAATTAAAGTGTTTAAAGAGAACCTATGAAAAGGCTAATTCACCTCTCTACACATCACTAAAAGAAACATCACGTGTCCAAGGGAACATTTGGGACTTTACTGTTCCCCCTTCTAAACTACCCAGTGCAGTTCCTTCTGCTATGTGTACCCCTCATTGTAATGTGACCAATATAACTGCTCCAAAAAACATGACAGACCCAAACCAAATGAAGCAAATAAATGCTTTAACTAATGTAAAATGAAGGGGTTCTGCTATTTTACATGTGTTTTTTAGTATGTGAGAAAGTCATCTTTTTGCCCTGATCACCACCATTTTTCAGGTCTCGCCTGGCATTATCAGTGCGCATGCGCTGCACCCGCCATGCGAGTGCCTTTTGGAATCGATACGATTCCAGAAGTATACTTGAAGCCCCGCCCCTATTTCCATTGTCCCCGCGTCATCGTTTATGTTAAACGATGGCGCGTGATTGGAAAGCGGGCTTCCCGGTTACCGCCTTGTCCACTTTTAGGAAGGCCTATGTGGACAGGCCGTCGCCATCTTTGCTTCTGGCACAGCGCACACTGCCATGCGCTCGTGAAGATGTCCACATGTTTTAATCGCAGAATGAGCAACCTATGGCTCAAAGATAAAGAAGCCTAAGACAGAACTACAGTGGAGAAAAATAAAATGATAAAACACACCACCAGTAAAACAGCAGGATCATCCACTCAGAGCGCAAGAAGGCTTGTGCTCTTCAAAGCAAAATTTCCTTCTGAAGAACTTCAAAGGATGTTCTCAGAATGCAATATCACAGAGTGCTCTATGTCCAAATTCCACATTCACAACCCTTTTCTTACACTATTGAAAATTATTCTTCATTTTCGATCACTAAGCAAGAGAAAGGACCTCAAAACAGGAGATTCAGTTAAATTCTGAACCATCATCACAGTAAAATTCATAAGAAAACTAATTGAAAGAGCTGCCTTCAGACATATTTCTTGCTTCATAGACGGGAACAACCTCATCGTAATCCATCAAATGAACTTTTGTTGAGTCAGAGACAACAAATCCACCAATATATCCATGCTGAAAAATCAAAAAATGATGATGGGTAAAAATGGAGTAGCTACACTTCTACTGCTGAATCTTTCTGCCACCTCTGACAAAGTCCACCACCGGCCCTAATGCAGAGGCTATAAGAGCTGGGCATTTATGAAAGCATCTAGATCTCTTTCATCTCTCAGCAGGTCCAGCTTTACATTTCTGCCCCAGTTCATGATGGCTCCTTTCACCACAACTGTGGTGAAAAGAGCTATCATGCAACTCTCGCAACTCCCATTCAACTTCTACTTCACCTCATTGCCAGACCTCTTCAAGTCCTTCAACTTAACCTGCTACTAACACACTGATGACACACAGATCATCTGAAATTGGTAAACTCAAAGGAGCTGGGCTCATCAGGATTAGACCACTGCTTTCAAGCTGTCAATGAACAGCTGCAGAGTAACCTTCTTTAACTTAACTCTTCCAAAATGTTCTATCCTAATGAGGATAATGGATGAAATACCAACCTACAACCATCAGGACTCAAGACCTCCACACCTCACCAACGACATGAAATGAAATAAGACATCTGACAGTGTTTCCTGATCCCTCGAGTAAACCAAATCACAAGAAGCATCTTCTACATCATGGCCAACTCTTCAATGCATCTTCCTTCGTATATGTTATCCTCAGAAGTAGCAAGCTAATGTCACCATTGTCTTATCTTGCTTGACTAAAGTATGTAAATGGTTGTTACCTATAGTAACCATTTGAATCCAAAAGCTGCAAAATATCCAAAACGTGCCAGAAAGACAGTTCTTTTTTGCCCAAGGGAATTCTTCACATCAGTGCTCCATGCACTTCACTCGCTCCCTGTAGCCAGATGCTCCACTCTTAAGGAAGAAATGCATTGGTGGAACCTTCTCATGAAAAGCTGCAAAACTTTGGAATTCCTTCCCTGCAAAAACAAGACCTATTTGATATCACTTGAAATTCTGCAAGGAAATGAAGATGCGGCTCTTCTCAAACAAATGATGCAGAATGGCACCAACAAACAACCAAACCCCTCATAAAAACACTGTCCTACATGTTTCCTTACATGTTGTGCCTGTGACAGAAATGGGTCAAACCAAAGTCAAATGACCTTGGTTGGATCTCTTCCTGGTTTATCAGGACAAGTGGGGTAATGCTGAGTGGTAGGAATTTTGTGGTTTCCTTCTGATTCCAGAAGCATTCATCACTGAAATGTAAAGAAAATGCATGATTTTAGGGAAAGTTTGAGGTTTGCAGACCATTGTGGGTCAGAAACCTTGTGGGACCTACACAAAGCACACCACCTGGGAATCTCCTGCTTTTCTAGTTTAAAAAAATTTCTGTGGTTAGTAGCGTTGCATGGGTGGCACAAACCGCATGGCCCCATATACCCCAGCTATCTGTACTATCTCTCAACATAGTGCGTTAGAACCTTTTGGGTGGCAATCTCTTGTGCCACCCACATAAGTGGAGGTCCGTTCTTATTGGGAGATGTATTGGGAGAACTTTTTTTCACCAAAATGAGAGGAAACTGTGTGTGATTTTTGCTAAAGTTTGAGGTTTCAAGGGCTTCTGGGTAAAATGACTAGTTAGAGCCACCTACGTCACCCCACCCTGGATTCCTCTAAATGTCTAGTTACCATAAATATGCAGGTTTACTAGGTTTCTCTAGGTGCCCACTGAGCCAGGGCTAAAAAACGACAGCTACCCACACTGCAAAAAAGAGTCTGTTTTCAATGGAAAAATGTGATGTGTCCATGTTGTGTTTGGGGCCCTTTCCTGTTGCAGCCACTAGGCATAGCAACAGAAGTGAGGTGATATTTTTATCGATAGACTTAGGGGAATGTTAGGTGGTAGAACATTTGTGGCTCCTCGCAGGTTCCAGAACATTCCAACACAGAAATGAGAGGAAAATGTGTGTTTTGTGTCAAAGCTTGAGGTGTACAGGGCATTGGGGGGGAGGGGTAAGAAACCTTAGTGGGATCCAAACGTGGCACTCTATCCTGGACTCCCCCAGTTGTCCAGTTTCAGAAATGTGCTGTGATATAGATGTTCCTTCCGAGTCTATCCACACGTCAAGCACAGATTCATATTGGTTGACTTTGGCACTACTAGTAGATATAGGGTCAAAGCGTCAGCACTAATAACAGTATCAGAACATTGAATCCACCAGTTAGTAAGCCATGAAGCTGCATCAAGACACCAGCCACTTTACAGTCCATTTACATGCCTTCCAAATGTATCACACAAAGCCATTCATACTGCCTGCTATGGACCCCACACACACAACACTCACATCCACAAACCACTGCCATGCAGTGGCCCACCATATTTTTAGGGCAACGGGACTAAAACACCAGTCACAATGCCAGTCATCCACTCATCAGCTAACTTATTATAGAAACACACCTCTTGCAAGTCAATAAACACATTTTACAAGCAAAGAGCCAGACATTTTGCTAGCCAACAGCAACACATTCCGCCAGCCAACAGCCACACATTCTGCCAGCTGACAGCCATACCTCCCACAGGCCAGCAGCCACATTTTCCACCAGCCAAGACCACTCATTCTGCCAGACAACAGCAACACATTTGCACTACACACATACTGCCAACGATCTACATTGCTTGCAAGGACGGAGTCTTTTTCTCAAATAAAGAGGGCCCTCCCCTTCGAATGCCCCAAAAGCAAAGGTAAGGGTTTTAAATTTGATACGATTGACTACTGGCAGCCAATATAAATGCTTCAGATGAGGCTAAATAAATTGTCAATAAGGAACACTCCGGATAGGTCTTGCTGCCGCATTTTTAACTATTTGGAGTCTTTGGATTAAGAAAGCAGGAAGGCCCAGATAGAGACTATTAGCATAGTTCAGGCAGAAGGTTACCATGGTGTGGATCACCATTTTTCGTGTATCCTCTGGGACTAAATGCTGCAGAGTCTTCAAAGATTTGAGCTTAGCAGAGCAAACTGACGAAACTTGTTTCATTTTTGTAGAAAAAGAGAGATTGGAATAAAATACTATTCCAAGATTCCTAGCTGAGGATGTGGGAACTAGGGGCACGGGGGATTGAGTTCATTAGGCCACCAGAGGCTAGGGGAGAGCATACCTCTTGTACAGTTCATTAAATATGGACTCCTGTATAGATGTTTTCTACCTTTATGAAGGAGAGATTTGGCAAGCTCCCGTCCCAATCTTGTCACTAACTACTAACATGGTAGGACAACTTGCAGGATTTATAGCGGAGTCCTTCCCTGTGTAAATGACTATTCCCCAGTCAAAACAATGGCGGTGGATCAACATTAAAAGATGAATGTACAGCAGCAGCGGGAATATCAATAGTATGTTCCAGTGGCGGAGTGGCATACCCATGGGACGTAGCATCTGTAGATGACTAAAAAACAGGCAAAACATCGATTGAGGTTTCTACTTCGCATTTCCGGATTGCAGGAATCGCTGTGGACGACATCTGTTGCAGAGAAACATCCCGCTGAGAAATGCTTTTAGGCATACTATTCAGTATCGGTCATATGGTGTAACTTGACATGTTCAATGGGAATCTTTCCTCCTTCCGACCAGGCAGTGGAGGTAAAATAACTGTACAAGTACCCTTTAATCTAAGAACTGGTACTGGTAGGATGGACCAAATTCTTTTTTGTTCTCCAACTTCTCCCGGACCAGATCACCCACTTTAGGAAGCCAGCCAGATACAGGAATCAGCACCGCTGCATCCGTGGATGAGGGCATATGATCCTTTGCAAGGGCATCTCAAGTGTTTTGTAGATCCTGTAACATAGCACAATGGTTATCTACGTCAAATGTTGCGGCAGCCGCAGCAACGTCTATACCATCAAGGTCTGACACAAACATTTTAATGCCAAAGAGTGTTTCGGATGGAGTCCACCCACCCAGAGATCTTCTAGGGACATTATTTAGTGCACGTTGGACACCATACAAATGATACAGCTATCTCCGACCAGTACCTAGAACCCTAGCTGTCAAAGACTGCTTTAAGTCACGGTTCATTCGCTCCACTACAGAATTGCCCTCAGGCCTGTATGGAGACATAAATTGCAGTAGCACCCCCAATGACCTCATTGCATCTTTGTAAGCCTTAGAAGCAAACGCTGGAGCTTGGTCAGAATGGAAGGCGCCGCAAACAAATGTTCCGACAAAGAAACGCAAGTCTTTAAGGGCATTTCAAGCGTCAGCACTACGTTGTGGCCAAACCCAAAGGAATCTCGCGCATGAATCTACTGCAATCAAAATGTATTTATATGCAGTGTCTGACGACAAAGGACTGCAGTGATCAAGGTAAATACAACCAAATGGATGATTTGAAATGTAAAGTTGCATATGTGGTGGACGTGCAACTGTAGACGGCTTAATCTGTTGACAAATGTCACAAGACAGAACATAATTTTGAGTCTGTTTGAACAGGCCATGCCATCAATAACGCTGCTGTAAGAGAGATACTGTCGCTGAAACACCAGCATGAGCAGATGCCATGCCTTCGTGAGCAGCTATGATCAAAGGAAGCCTGCGGTCCTTGTTGGGTATCAGACAATCCCTAACGGACGGTATTATAGTAAATGGGAATTTGCTCAGGTGACAAATGATAAGAATATTTTTAAGGAAAACCTTGTGGGAACGACCCCCCATCCTTCGTCGCTGCTATATCAGCAAGTATGTCATTGTCTATTTTAGTCATGGACCTTGTTACGGCTGCTACTGAACAAGTGGTTACTGCAGATTTGGCTGACTAATCAGCCTTAGAATTACCAACAGCATGTGTTCCCACACACTCATGGCCAAGGGTATGGATAACATGTGTGAGCGGTAGACTCTCCTTAAAAGCTGCCATTCGAACCCAAAGCAATTTATGCTTTATTGTGCTGCCTTTAGAATCTAGATAATCATTCTGCAACAAAAAAAACAAATTATCATTAAAGGATTGCACACAATAAAATTAATCGCACACTATAAGAGTGGGCACTGCAGGATCTGCGAAATCTAGAGCCAACAACAAAGCACGCAGCTCAACCAATTGAGCTGTAAAGTCTCCTAGAGCCTGTGTGTGCACCAAGGAAGACTTGAACTCACCGTCAACCATAGAGCCTGCCACTATAGCGAAGGCAGCCGAATAAGCATGTTCAGAGCGCATGGCTGGTTGAGCGTATCCATCAGTATAAATGATACATTTGTACCGATCCAGAGGAAGGAGTGACGACTGAGGTGGATGAACCTGTTTGTATTGTAAAAACTCCTCCGTCTGTAACGATGGGTCAAAGATAAAAGTGACATCAGCCGATGTCAATGAACTCACCCACCGAATCCAGTGTGGATGTGAAGCTTTTAAATTCGGATTGCTCGTCTTCCTGACCGCTTCTAGAGCAGGCACAGGTGAGACCATAAGAATGCACTTACCTTGAGCAAGAGAACGTTCTTTAATAATCACCATCTGTACTGCTGTAAGAAATTTTTCAATCGAAGAGAAACGCATCTCTGCTGAAGTGTACAAGTGCGATTTGTATGCAATCATGACTGTATCACCCTCATTAAATGACAAGTACGTGAAACCCACTGTACCCGGTACAAACTGTATGACTAAATTTGTAGAATTGAATCTTGTTAAGAGGAAGTTTGTCGCAAGCATATCTGACTGCAAAGACCGAAGAATTGTGGTGTGTTCCAGAAGCCAGCTGGAAGATGAAAAAGTGGGTTGTATTCATGTATAAAGCGTCTTGATACCCTGGGCATATTCTGGAATGTATGTTCTCCTGAAATTTAAAAATCCCAGCAAAGATTGTAACTTCTTTAAAGTTGAAGAAGGTTGCAATTGTGCGCATTTCTCCAAGAAAGTTTGTAACCCAAAAATAGCACTGCCAAATAGGCGATGTGAGATTTAGCAAAGTTAAATTTGTACCCTAGGTCGGCAAAAGACATAATGACCCGATCAACGCGGACCAGATGCGGTATCAACTTGTCATCTGTCAAATAAACATCATCAACGTATGAGAAATCATCTGGGTCTATGTTGTGCAAAAGAGAGACCACACATTGCTGCAAAAGCCCCTGGACTGTTATAGCCGATTGGCAAACGTGTAAATCTTTTTTGATTGCCGACCGCGGTAAATGCGGTCAAGTCATGGCTATCAAGAGCCAGATTGTGACTGTAAAATCCATTGGATATATCAAGTGTTGTTTTATATGTTTTACAGACTATGTTATTTATCAACGCATAGCTGTGTGTGTTATGTACTGCAAAACTACGAACATGACTATTCCAATTCCTGTAATCCAACACTATACGATAGGAACTGCCCAGTTTCACTATCAGAAAAAGAGGATTATTCATTGATGAAACACAGAGTTTGATTACACCCTGATATTCCAATTGGGTCAAGATTTCACTCATGGAAACTTAAGCGTCTCGTTTGATTGGGTATTTGGCTTGTGGCTGTGGCATAGAACGTAAAGGTATCTCATGGGCCGGTAAAAGTTTGTTCCAGCCCACTTGATTACGATACACAGCTGTTGCGAGGGCCAAAGCCCATTCCAACGCGTAAGCTTGTTGAGCCTCCTCCGAGACATAACAGAATAAACTAGGGAGTATCACGTTTTCCCCTCGTGAAGAAACCAAGATGAATGGGGGAGGCCAATCAGCCTCCGCCAACAAGATGTCATAAGAGGAAGTAAGGTTTTCCCAAAAGATTGCCTCAATTGTCCGTCTGCTATCACCCTCAATTTGGAGGATTATCTCATAAAGTCTATCCCGGGGTGCAACTCGAGTATCTGCTGTCTCCGTTGTTATATAAGTATCATTTGCTCTCGCCTCAAGACAAGGAGGAGCAGGGTCCTCACTGTCTGAGACTTATTTCGCTGTCAAAGCAGCAACTTTCTTCTTCTGAAATGGGTCATGGTACGGAAGCTGTCCCTCCTGCTTTGCTTTTACGTCAAACTGCCATGGCGGATCACGTCTTTGTTGAGTGGTCTCACCTTGTCTGCAATCCTGCCACTCCCCTCCACCGAACTATGGGTCTGATGATTCCTGAAAGGACTGATGAGAGTGTGGATCAGGAACCTGAAATCTTTTTGGTGTCTTAAGTTTAGTGTGGTCACGCAAATCATATCTACGTTCAGAAGTATCAGGTGTGGGTGACCCTGCACACAAACCTTGCTTCTGTTGTTGGTGCCGCTTATTTATATTCCAGTTCTTCTTCAGAAAGACTGGACCCCCTCCTTTTCTGGTGGGGGCTTATTTTGTGTCTGAGTAAAAGGTCTAATTCCCAAATTATTGCGCCCCAAGGAATTATATACTTTAGCTATAATCTTTGGCAATTCACGTTGTTTATCAACATCAGCCACTGCCTCAAGGTGCTGGTTCACCAGCAAGTTGACTGCCTCCCCCTTCACGTTAGCCAGAATCATGTGGGAGACTATAGGGAATGCCCCCACTAGTCTCATCCCCAACTCCAGGGCGGCATCCTGAATTTTCTTACGAACCATCCGAAGCACAGTCATGGAGGGGATGCCAAAGCACAGGGAGTAAACCGCTGAAAACACCTTGCCCCAAGTATTGCAATCTGCCAAATTGGGAATAAGGCCTTTTGGTAAGCTCATGGTTAGTATCCTGTGTTTATCTACAGGAGACATGTGTGAAAATTGAGTTGCTTAATTTCTCGGCTAACCAAAAAGGGAATTCATTCCTATTCTGTGGACACTTCCCCTTCACCAAATTAATCATAATAGTACTTATAACCATGCCACCATGCCCTGGTGGATGAGTGACACCTGCCAGAACTGCCGGTACATTATGAGAAATATATTGAATGACCCCTCTATGTATGTGAATTAAAGACGTGTGTAATATTCGCAGCTCTACGTGTGAAACATTTTGATAATTTGGATATGGAGTAAAGCCCGCCAAAATGGACCAAGTGGCCACGTCGACCGACAAGGGTCCGAGATGGACCACTGAAACAGGGTGAGGTAGGGCGCCATTAAACCATATGGTTTGCTCCCAAGCTGACAACGGAACTTCAAGCAAACTATATGGACGGTAATTTTGTGGCCCTGCACCATGTTCATACTCATAAAAGTAATTATCGTTTCCATCAACCACAGGAAATGTAACCCAGTAGTAAAAATCCTCAAAGCGATAAGCTGCATTTACCGCTACGACAAATATAAAATCCTCTCCCGCAACTGGGACTACATTTGCGGTCAAATGCGCAGTAACCGCAGCATGGTTAGGCGCCGCAATGACTATCGGTTGTGCCATTATAGAATGCAGCTCAACAATGGGCTAGGAATAAAGAGAACCTTTTAGAATTCAAGCTTGAAAAACCCATAACATTTCCAATATAGGAGTTAAACTCCCCCACACCACGGACGTCTCCGTAACTGGTGCGAGGGTAACATGGAGAAGCGCAAGCGCTACTCAGGGGTCCCATGAATAAGTACCAGATCCTACATTAGGCGCCATGTTGAGGAATTCTGCACATGCACAGAACTATGCGCATGATTATGGGACCTTGTGTATAGGGGCTGAGCCTTCCTACCGCCTTAGTAGCCGCGAGCCCAGGACCGACTAACTATAGTGTCTCACTCGCTCTCCTACACAAACACGGAGAAGCAAATGATTAGACAACCCATAACACAACTCTACCGGATCTTTCAGGAATCGTGGTAACAAGACACACTTTTTCGCTCACACTCTCGCTCCTGTCCACAATAGGTCTGACCGAGACACAATCAATCAATCAATCAAATATCTTTATTCGAATGTAAAACATTACATTCATAAAAGTACATTTTAAAACATACAGACATAACATATTCCTTTGGTATAAAATAAAAGGAAACCATCCATTTCATCTGTGAGACGCAAAATAATGTGCAAGAGTTTTGTAGGGCCAGGATAACACATAAAATGCAACAGGTTAAAAATATAAATAGTTATACAAAGTTAAAAAGGGATAAAAATACAACGATAGTAGCAGCATAATTAACCTTCCATACTTTTCCTGAAAATAATAGCGAGTTTCAAAAAGCTACATACAAACAAAGTACAGTCACAATTCAGGAGTTGGAGGTAATAAAGTGCAGGTTTGATCTGGGTAAATTGCAGATCCTTTAGACAAGGCTTCAAATACAACTTCCGAGGTACTAAATAATAAGGACAAACAAATAAGAAGTGTGCCAAATCTTGCGGAGACTTCCCGTCGCAGCCGCAAGCAGGTAACACTTGCCCTCGGTGGGCTCCTCTTGGTGTTGCCAACAGGAGATGAAATAAGTCAAAACGGAACCTTGTCAGGAGATAGCGTTCATACCCGGACATAGGCCAGGATAGATATGGTTCCATTTGAGAACATGTTTTTAGTAGGGCGTGTTTCCTTACACTATCTTTCATCAGCTCGCCCTCCTCCCGGGCAAGATACCTAGTAGACATGAATGTCTTTTTCACAAAAATTACATCAGCTTTGGTTATAGAATTTGGGGATGAGAACAAATCCGGCCGCCCCATTTCAGTGAGGCGGTCGCTAATGTACCTCAGCCACGGAACCTTAAATCTACCTTCCCAGGTTAGAGCTTCTTCTAATATAGCATGAGTGAGAGGTATATCGTCATTTAGCCAGGAGTTCAACCAACATAATAGGGGATTTGCTGCTATTCTGTCAGTCAGGTATGGTACACCTAATTCCTCGTGTACCGAGAAATTTCCGGTGCCCCTTGGCAGCCTCAATACCTTCTTTAAGAAGTTATTTTCTGCAACCTCTAGGGCTCGTGTCTGGCAGTAGCCCCATATCTCACTGCCATAGCAGGCGATGGCGACACTTTTGGCTTGATATAGTTTGAGCAAGGCGGCCACCGGACTATTGCCCATTTTTCTAGCAAAGCCAAGTATTGCTGCATTGACACGTATTACTTCGCCCTTCTTTTTAGCAATAGCTGGGCCCCACTCTAGTTGGTCGTCGAGGAGGACCCCGAGGTATGAGAAGGTTTTGGAATTTGGAATTCTTTCCCCATTTGTATGAAAAGAGTTTGGTTTACGCGACCCCTGGCCTATTTTCATAGTGTAGGACTTTGAGTTATTGATACTTAAGCCTCTGGACTCCATAAATTCATAGAATGAATTTAGAAGTTTCTGAAGACCAATTGCGGTCCTTGAAATAAGGACAGCGTCGTCCGCATAGAGTAAGACTGGGATACCTTTTCTGCCTACATAGGGGTAGTCTGCACCTGTTCTCAACAAACAGTCCTCCAGCTCATTTATGTACAAATTGAAGAGAAATGGTGCTAAAATACATCCTTGGCGGACGCCCCTATTAATTCTGATGTCCTCTGTCACCTTCAGGTCTTGTGAGTAACGCACGTTGGCTCTTGTATCTGAGTGCAGATCGATCAGGACATAAACTAAGTTCTGATCAATGCCCATTTTTAACATAATGTCCCATAATTTACCTCTGTCCACACAATCAAATGCGGACGATAGGTCCATGAAGGCCATATGTATGGTTCCCTGGCGGGCTAAAGTGTATTTGCTTACAATTAAATACAGGTTCAGACACTGGGTTACTGTTGAGTGGCCAGGTCTGAAGCCGTATTGTATTGAAGATAGAATATTTTTCTCGTTTGCCCATGTTGTAAGTCTGTTCAAAATCACACCCCCTACCACTTTTGCTACGGAGTTAATTAAAGATATTGGCCTGTAGCATATCGGGCTACCGCGATCACCCTTTTTGAACACGGGGACGATAGTTGATTGTCCCCAGGATGTTGGGCACCCAAAAATTACAGCTGCATTTATAACATTCGTAAGGATAGGAGCCCATAACCGAGTACAGGATTTAAAAAGATCCGGAGGGAGGCCATCCGGACCAGGTGCCTTATTACTAGTTAAGCCTTGAATTGCCTTTTCTACTTCGTTGACTGAGAAACAGGGAGGCTTCTCCACTGAGATTAAAAAGTCATGGTCTAAAAGTTGATCATGGCTTTTAAAAATTGCACTAAAATGGGACACCCAATCTGCCTCTGGGATGTTTGTGCCTATTGCAGTATCACTTGGGTTGTCAAACAAAGGTTTGTTGACAATCTCCCAAAATTTGCTGCTATTTCCCAGGACAGCTGGGTCAAGCAGGGACTCCCAAATACTGGCCTTAATTTCCTTTTTCCGCTTATCTAATGTTTTTTTATAAATGTAGCGGAGGATCCTGATTTCGCCTAGATCTCTAGGTTTGTTTTTTAGCGCCATCCTTAAATCTCTGCTTGCCACAGAGCATGCGTGATCAAACCATTTAGGGTGACTATCAACTTGCCCATTCACTGGAACTAATAACATAGAGCTTACTATTAACGCTACACCTTCAAAAGTGGCTAAAATTTGCTTTGGGGACATAGAAGTTGAGGCACAGGTCGCTAATTCCTCACCACATAACTTATTAATATCATTGTAGAAGTTTTCTTGATCTACCCTATGCCATTTCAAGCGACGTTTACCATTTGTACATTGTAAAATTCCCCTATCTTTACATTGTTTACGTATTTCAAATATACCACCATTCAAATTAATAGAAATGGGGTTGTGATCACTGTAAATATTCATGTGGATAGTAAAGCAGGAGATCTGGTTAACAAGGTCAACAGATAATAATATATGGTCAATAAAAGACCCGTAACGTGACCCTTTGAACGTCGGAACATCAAAAACTTTGGATTCTGGAACCAAAGACATGGCTACAAACATGTTATTTTCATTGAGTAGATCATTAAGAAGAGAGCCACGTTTAGTATGATCAAAGTGAAAACCATCCATGCTGTTACACCCGAGGGATTCCATTGGGGTATCTCGAGGGTTACCGCATGGATGTACATTAAAGTCACCTACAATCAATACTTTACAAGGTAATATGTCTGTTCCCTCTTTCAACATTTCATTCAACAACAATATGTTACATTCCCCTTGACTAAATGTAGCGTTATAAAAATTGACTAAAGTCAAAGCATTTTTGCCTCTCTTCAGTATAAGCACTTGAAGGTTACTATTTACATATTGGTGATTAGTTATATCACAAGACAGGGCTAAGTTTATAAAAATGGCCAGGCCCCCTTTTGCTCTGCCACTAGTAGAGGGGGATGCTGGCCTAAGGAAGCTTTGATACCCTTCGATGAAGGCAGTGTTTTCTTCTAGCCATGTTTCTTGGAGACATATAATCGCATATTTTTTAACAAATGCCAGCCAGGCAGGGTCGCATATCTTGTCTGCCAAGCCTGCAATGTTCCAGGAAACTAAACTCATTTTACAAGCATCATCATTCTCTGTGTTCATGGGAGCCTCGGTACTAGTAAATTCTGATAACTGGTTTTGTTGTTCATTGACACAAATATAGTTCAAAATGTATATTTTTAACTAACGTGTTCTAACATGCAGTATACGTGCCACAACAAGCAGAAAAATGCATAACAGCAAGACAGTTAGCATCGCAGCCAGTCCATACATTATGAAGGGAGATGTCATCGTACAAAGACAATGGAGAAAGGACTACAGTGCCTAACCTCCCTCCCCTTGGTAGGAATGAGTATTATTATATAATAGAAGATCTCTAGGTTTCGTTAGCAGACCCTATACCTTAGAGCGTAGATGGGATTTCTACATCAAGGTTGGGTGTTGCTCTTCACCCTGGAAAAGTTCCTCTCGAAGTGTTTTTAACCTAAACATGTATCCCCATAATATCAAAGTATCAGTCTCCAGCAGCAGCTGCAGTGGTATGTTTTGTCTAGGTGCTAGGGCCTGACCAGAACAGAATAACAAGGGGCATTGTTTATCGGCCTGCGCTCCACAATCAGAAGTTAATAGCACCCTATTTACCAACAGTATATGCGCCGAGTGTGGCTATGAGCTACACTCTAACCCAATTAGGCAAACTAGGACTAATGGCACTCACGGGTCCAAATGGTACGCAGGCCTAATCAATGTCAGTTCAGTTCCAAGGCATACCGCTGATATAAGAGCCTTATTAGAGGAAGACCCTATAGGCATGCTGTTTGCGACCTAAACGTGGTTCAACAACAGCTCAGGCCCGGACATCCATCCTGCCCTTCCTTTGGGTTGCCAGATACATAGATTGGACCGTACAGAGAGAGTAGGGGGTGGTATTGCTATTATTCTGAAAGATTAATTCAAATGTACTATAACTCAGCTTTATCTCTCAGAATGTGAAAGTCTACAGTTTCACATAGCACTATCCCCTAACCGCACCTTCTCTGGGATACTTATTTATAGACCCCCAGGCACAAGCTGCAGGTTCATGGAGGAATTACCTGACTCCTTAATTAGTCTTGCGATAAAGAAATCCCATATGACTATTTTGGGTGATTTTAATTTTCACTTTGAAGAACAAGATAACCCTCACATCAAACGGCTGCAAGGTGATTTAGAAGCTCTACAACTAACGCAACGTGTGACCTCACCCACGCACGAAAAAGGGCATATACTTGACCTTATTTTTTCTAAAGTCCCCGAAATCACTGTACTAAAAACTATCTCAGTCCCCTGGTCAGATCACTTTTTAATTAGATTTGGCCTACCCAAACCCACACAGTAGGAGAAATCTCAAGCCTAAATGGTGGTAAGGCGTAGTTGGGCTAGATTGGCCCCAGAAACCTGGCAGATGGTCCTAACGGACAACATTCCAAAATTTGCTGGTAATATAGAAGAGAAATATCAGCAATGGGAAGACTGGATTACCCGGTCGGCTGACATGTGCGCCCCCAAGAGAACTATTAACAATAAAACATGCCCTAGAAGTGTACCATGGTTCAATGAACAGCTTTTGGAATTGAAAAAACAATGTAAGAAACTGGAGAGACTATGGAGAAAGAATTATGATCCAGCTTTAAAACCAGATACAAGCTGCTAATTAGGGCCTATCATAATGACATGAAGAATGCTCAAGCGCAATTTTATGAAGAAAAAATCTCTCAATCAGTTAATTCTTCAAGGGAATTATTTAGAGTGGTTAAAACGCTAACTAACCCCCATGAAAATATACGAAAACCCTCCCGGTCTCAGTCGAAAGGTGTAATGACATAGCTACCTATTTCCATTAAAAAAGTAATAGAAATATATGACCTATTCCCAAAGGATAGGGACTTGAACTCGGAGATAGGTACAGAGGTGGAAGGAACCTTATCCTTCCCAAAATTAGCTCATTTCCCCAGACTTGAGGAAGAAGACGGTCGTAATCTAATAAAAGGTACTAAATCTGGATCAGCTATTGATCCAGCCCCGCCCCAGATTTTATCTAAAGCACTGGAGACCATTTTACCCTCCATAATGGAAATGCTCAACCTATCATTAGAAACAGCTTTGGTCCCAAAAGCTTGGAAGCATGCAATCATTAGGCCTTTACAAAAAAAGCCAATATGTACCCTACTGTCTTTAGCAATCTACGCCCTATCTCACTTTTGCCATTTATCAGCAAACCTTTAGAAAAACATGTGAATAGTACCTGGAAACTAATGAAATACTGCATCCCACTCAGATGGGTTTTCGTGCCTCCCATAGTACAGAATCAGCACTGTTGGTGGTCACAGAGGAGTTAAAGGCACTATTGGATGAGGATGGCTCTGCCGCCATCCTTTTGTTAGACCTCAGTACAGCATTTGACACCGTAGATCATACCACTTTAATGGGGAGACTAAGAGAAATAGGAGTCCATGGCCTTGCCATGGACTGGTTGGCTTCTTTTTTGGAAGACAGGTCCTTCCAGTGATGGAAGGGGACTGTTTCTCAGACCACCTCCCAATTACATGTGGCGTCCCACAGGGATCTTCCCTTAGTCCTACCCTATTTAATATTTATGTACAACAGTTGGCTAATATAGCACAGGAAGATGGTGTCTCAGTGGTGTCATATGCTGACGACACTCAGCTGATAGTCTCCCTAACAGATAATGCAAATTAGCAGTTGAGTCACTGTCTGGAGAGAGTGGCGAATTGGATGGCAAATAGCCATCTGAAATTAAATGGCGAAAAAACAGAGATTATGCTATTGGGAAAATCCACTATCCAGGCATCCCTGACACAGTGGCCCCCTTGTATGGGAAACCCACCTATACACAAATCAGTTATAAAAAACTTGGAGGTCTGCATAGAAAACTCACTCGGTATGGATTGTCTATCCAGGAAACTGTCATGAATATGTTTCTCTCTGCTTAAAATACTAAGGAAGATTATTGAGGTGATCCCGGAACATCTGAAAAAAACGGTCATCCAGTCTCTTATAATCTCGCGCTTGGACTATGGAAACTCACTTTACGTGGGCACGCCTAAATATGTGACGAAGAGACTACAGGTAGTACAAAATGCGGCAGCAAGACTCCTTCTAAAAATCCCCAAACGCATTTCGACTAAAGAAGCACTGAAACAGCTACACTGGCTCCCTATTGAAACAAGAATAAAGTTTAAGTCCCTATGCCTGGTATATAGGGCTGTTAACAAAAAAGGTCCAATAAAACTGAGACAAATGATATCCAGGTATATCCCGACCAGGCATCTAAGATCAGCCCAGCAACAGCTTCTTAGGACAACGAGAGCGAATAGAGCCAGGTGGGGGGGGGGGGGGGGGGGGGGGGGGGGAGGGGAGGGGCAGATCATTTTCGCACCTTGTACCAAAGATGTGGAATGCCCTCCTGTTGGAAACAGCCCCACTCCCACTCCGCAGGGTGGCGGTGGACCTTCCCAACACAATGGGGTAGCTTGGCTCGAGTGGTCAGGAAACAGGCGCAGTGCTAAGCATACAATATACCCATACAATAACCATGCGTGCATCCGTTCCAAAAACGACTCTACACCGTAAAAATTATGAAAATATTCTTTCTTTATCTTTTTCTCTTAGTTGCTGATTGGAAAAATAAATAGGTCAATCACAATATACAAATTTTAAATACTGCAGGTCAAATAAATATTGGCTGTTTGATGAAATAAATAGGGGTGATCATAAATAACAGGGCATAAATACAAGTGCAATATATACAGACAATTAAATACTTTGAGGCAATAAATACTGTACCAATGAATATTGTACACCAACACGTCCTGTGGACCTATAAATATAGTGCAGCAATAAATAGATAAAAATTCAATAAATACAGTATCCCCAATAAATAATTAAAAGTATACAGCACCCCTCATATAATCAGATGACACTTCACTTCTTAAGGGCTGATTTGGCCCAGGCACAGCTTGTAGGGTTGTGGAAGGCTTGAGGGGGGAGGCTACTCCCTGGCTGGGACAAGGCTGAGGCCTAAACTGAGGTAGATCAAAGGGGGGAATACCAATGCCCTGGCTTTCCTTCTCCACACAACCTCTCTAGGTTAGTCCCAGTTCACCCCAGGCACAGTCAGGTGGGTTTCAGCACCTCCCTAGCCCCTTAGAGCAGTCTCTCAGGTCTCCACAGGGCCTTAGGCGCCCTCTACTCCACTTACTGCCCTTTTTCTGATGTTCCGATGCCGCTGGAGTCGTGTCGACGCCGTGAGGCGGTTCCGGTTCGGTCTCGGCGGCCTCGGCACAATGTCAGTTCTTTGTCGACGCCGGTAGGCGGTTCCGGTCCGATGTCGGCGGCCTCGGTTCGATCTCTACCCCCGATTCGACGGCGTCAGGCAGTCTCTTCACGATGTCGACTTCGGGCGGCTCCGGTCCGATGGCGCTCTCGACTCCGATGACGTCGGCCGGCCTGGCCTCGATGTCAACTTCCGGCGACTCCGGGGTGCGATCCTCACCCCCGACCTCCGGTGCTCCTCCTCACAGGTTCCGGGCGACTCCGGAGTGCGATCCTCACTCCCGACCTCCGGTGCTCCTCTACCTCGGTCTCCGACGACTCCGGAGGGCGGACTTCACTCCTCCGATGACGCCGCTCGCTCGACCTCGGTTCACTTCCTCCTCGACCTCTGGTATTCCTCTCGACCCCCGTCGGCGCCCTCTCACGACCTCAGGCGGCTCCGGGTACGACGTCTGCTACTTCAGTCAGCGCCGCTTCTCCACCTCGGGCTCCAGGTCTTCAGGCTACTCGACGCCGGACTCCAGGGAAACCAGTTCTCAGGTCAGAATCTTGCTGTTTGCTTGGTTCTAAGGCCTGTTCCTGCTGTCCAGGTCCTTAGGATGGTTTTCTTCTGTCTTTTTCCCACACAGGGCTATAGGCTGGGATCCATCAGTAGGGACAAGTATCAAGGGTGGGTTTATGGACCCCACTCCAGGCACAAGTTTCCACCCCTGCTGCTTCACTCCTTCCTCCTTCACTGTTGTGCTCCTCTCTCTTCACCAGTCAGGTGCCAACTGCCAGCTCCAACTGCCAACTGCCTCTCTTGTCCTCCCAACATTCTAAACCGCCTCCAACGGTCACAGGGTTCTGGAAGCTCCTGGAATGTTCTGGAAGGTGCTGGTAGGTTCCAGTGGATGCTGGTGATGTCACAGGTGGCCACCATTTTGTGCTTCAGGCCCTCAGACAGAAGTTTCAGGGGTAGCTAAAATGGTTCCCTGAATCTGTAGCAACACGAAAAAGTCTGGTGGTTCCCAAAAAGAAAAATTCAAACAGGGTTTGAGGCAAAAGTGGGACAAAATAAATAATGATGAGGAGGGACCACCCAAAGGGCTGACAGGTCTAACACGCGTCCCCCCCAGCTGAAAGTGGGGAGAGCTACCCAACCCCTTGGGAGTTCTCATCACTAAGGCGGAAATACCTTGAGAGACCGTCTGCATTGGCGTGGTCCACTCCAGGCCGATGTTCCACCTGAAAGTCCATCCCCTGTAGGGAAATAGACCACCTCAACAACTTGGGATTCTCCCCCTTCATTTGCATCAGCCAACGAAGGGGTCTGTGGTCGGTCTGAACCAGGAAGTGCGTTCCAAACAGGTATGGCCGCAACTTCTTCAGAGCCCATACCACTGCAAAGGCTTCGCGCTCTATTGCACTCCACTTCTGTTCCCTGGGAAGTAGTCTCCGGGATAGGAAGACCACGGGTTGATCCAGGCCCTCTTCGTTGAGTTGCGATAACACTGCCCCAATGCCATGTTCTGATGCATCTGTCTGGACAATGAACTTCTTGGAAAAGTCTGGGGCCCTTAAGACCGGGGCCTCGCACATGGCTTTCTTCAATTTCTCAAAGGCTTGCTGACAAGCCTCCGTCCAGACTACCCGTCGAGGTTGTTTCTTGGACGTGAGCTCCGTGAGAGGGGCTACGATGGTACCGTACCCCTTCACGAAGCGGCGATAGTATCCCGTGAGGCCCAAAAATGCTCGGACCTCAGTCTGTGTCTTGGGGGGTTCCCAGGCCATGATGGCCTCGATCTTCGCCTGGAGGGGTTGCACCGTTCCCCTACCCACCAAGTGTCCAAGGTACACTACCGACCCCTGCCCGATCTGGCACTTGCTGGCCTTGATCGTCAATCCAGCTTGTCTCAGGGCCTGGAGAACAGCTTGCAGGTGACGCAAGTGATCCTCCCAGCTGTTACTGAAGACGGCTATGTCATCCAGATAAGCAGCAGAGAAACTCTCCATTCCGGTGAGGATCTGGTTTACCAGGCGCTGAAACGTGGCAGGTGCGTTCTTGAGCCCAAAGGGCATCACACAGAACTGGTAGTGGCCATTGGGCGTGGAGAAGGCTGACCTTTCCCTTGCTCCATCAGTCAAAGAGATCTGCCAGTACCCTGAAGTAAGGTCAAAGGTACTTAGATATTGGGCAGCTCCCAGCCGGTCAATCAATTCATCCGCCCTAGGGATCGGATGAGCGTCAGTTTTTGTCACTGAATTCAGTCCCCGGTAGTCCACACAGAACCTCAGTTCTGGTTGGGCACCCGGTGGTGCAGCTTTCGGTACTAACACCACCGGACTAGACCAGGGGCTGCTAGAAGGTTCAATCACTCCTAGCTCCAGCATCTTAGTGACTTCACTATGAATGCTGGCCTTCACCTTGTCTGACATCCGGTAGATCTTGGACTTCACAGGTGGGCTGTCTCCTGTGTCCACGTCATGGACGCACAGGTGAGTCCTACCCGGGACAAGGGAGAACAACGAGGAGTACTGCCCCAGGACCTGGCGACAGTCCTCCTGCTGTTCAGGAGTTAGAGATGGGGAGAGAATCACTCCCTCCACCGACCCATCCTTCTCTTGAGACGCAAACAGATCAGGGAGAGGCTCGCTTTCCACGTCCTCTCCTCCGTCAGTCACCATCATCAAGATGACTTCGGGCCTCTCGTGGTGGGGTTTGAGGCGGTTGGCATGCAGCACCCGCAGGGGCTGACGAGGGGTCTTCAGGTCCACCAAGTAGGTAGCCTTACCCTTCTTCTCCAACACCTCAAAGGGTCCTGACCAGCGATCCTGGAGGGCACTAAGCTCTCCGGGTTCGATCACCCACACCTTCTGGCCAGGCTCCAACTCCACCGGGTGAGCGTTGTGGTCATACCACGCCTTCATTACTGCTTGGCTGGCTTCCAGGTTGTCAGAAGCTTGCTTCCACAACTTAGCCATTTGGCTCCGGAAGGCCAGCATGTAGCTCACCACATCCTGGGGGAGCTTCCTGGGAGTTCTTTCCCATCCGTCTCTCACCAGGTTAAGAGGTCCACGTACAGGGTGCCCATACAGAAGCTCGAAGGGGCTGAAGCCCACTCCCTTCTGTGGCACTTCCCTGTAGGAAAAAAGTAAACAGGGTAGGAGGACGTCCCATTTCCTCCGCAGGCTTTCAGGCAGACTTCTGATCATGCCCTTCAAGGTTTTGTTAAACCTCTCCACCAGACCATTGGTCTGGGGGTGGTAAGGAGTGGTGAACCGGTATGTCACTCCACACTCCTTCCACATTGCCCGCATATACGCTGACATGAAGTTGGTCCCCCTGTCGGACACAACTTCCTTGGGAAAACCCACTCGGGTAAAGATTCCCATCAGGGCCCTAGCCACAACAGGTGCTGTTATGGTCCTCAGAGGTATTGCCTCTGGGTACCGTGTGGCATGATCCACCAGAACCAGGATAAACCTGTGACCAGCTGTAGTCGGTGGATCTAATGGACCCACAATGTCGATGCCCACCCTTTCAAAGGGGGTGCTAACGACAGGAAGTGGTTCCAGGGGAGCTTTCAGCTTCACCCCTGTTTTCCCACTGGCTTGGCAAGACACACATGTCCGGCAGTAGGTATCGGACGACACTTTCATCTGAGGCCAATAAAAGTGTGGGACAAGACGGGCGAAGGTCTTGTCTTGCCCCAGGTGTCCTGCCAAGGGGATCTCGTGAGCCAACTCTAAAAGGAAGGCTCGATAACGTTGAGGAACTACCAAGGCTCGTGACGATCCATGTAGGGGTGCCTTGGGTTCACTGTAGAGGAGGCCATCCTCCCAGTAAACACTGTAGTTCCCTTCAACGTTCCCTGCTGCCTGGGCTTCGGCCTGTCGCCTCAGCCCCTCAAGGGTAGGGCACTCCCTCTGGCCCTGGCAGAATTCCTCCCTGGACGGGCCTCCCTCCACGTGCCACTCGGCCGGGATGGGTAGGTCCTCCAGGTTGGTAACGTCCCCCTCCGCAGACTCCTGGTCCACCACCTCCGGTGGCCTATCCGTCCTACGGGGTGGAGACGCCGAGGCAGGCTCCTCCTGTCCTCGGTTCTTCCCTTGACTGGCAGCTGGCTGGGCCTTTGTTCCAGGCTCCAGCCGAAATGAACTCCCTCTTCGGGTAGTCGCGGACCTTGTGCTAACACAGGCCCAGTCAGGTGTACCCAGCATCTCGGTGTGAGTCCGGTATTCCACCTCCTTCCAAGCGTTGTGCTCCATGTCATTGCCCAGCAGACAATCGACTGACACGGCAGGGCTTACGGCAACTCGAAGTGAACCTGCAACCCCCCCCCATTCAAAGGGAACCTCGGCCACTGGATAGTGACCTGTTCTGCCGTCAGCCATCGCGGCTGGGTGGAGTACATCGGGAATTACCTGCTCTGGAGACACCAGCTGGCTACGCACCATAGTCATACTGGCTCCTGTGTCTCTCAGAGCCTCCCCTCTTTGGCCGTTGATGGTGATCCACTGCCCATACTTTGCGGTATTTGCGGGCACCTGGATCTTAGGAACCATCTCCCGTTCTCCCAGGGACACTAAAGTGACACCCGCCCACTCCCTTCCCTTAGTTAAGGGCATCTCCTCCCCGAGCACTACACTAGCTACTCCGGGGGGCTTTCCTCCAGTGGGAGGGGGTGATCGTTTCTGACACTTCGGATCTCCTTTATAGTGTCCAACGCCACCGCACTCGTAGCAATGGACAACCCTTGGCTGCTGACTCTGGCCAGGATTAGGGTTTCTGGGTGGGTTAGCCTTAGAGGTGAATCCTGTTCCCTTCCCTTGGAAGTTATTTTGGGGGCCTTTGGAGAACTCCTTTTTCTTTTCCCCTCCTTCTTTCTTCTGGGGGGCGCCCTGTCCAGCCTTTTGAGTGTCCCCTCCAGTCCCCCTTGTGGACACCCGGGTACTAGCCCAAATGTCCGCCTCCTCAGCAAGCTTCCGGGGGCTGGTCAGCTTGCTATCCACCAGGTGTTGCCGCAGTTCAGGGAAACATTTCTCGAGTAGGTGTTCCTTCAGTACTAGGTCAAACAGCTCCTCGTAGTTCCTTACTTCACTGCCCTGAATCCAACCTTCCAGTGCCTTCTTTGCATAGTCCAGGAAGTCCACCCAATTCTGTGTGCCCAGCTTGTGACTACCCCTGAACTTCTGTCTGTACTTTTCAGGTGTTAGTCCAAACTTTCTGATGAGCGCCAGTTTCATGGTGGGGTAATGGGTCTGCTCATCCTCTTCGAGGGCCAATAAAGCATCCCTACCAGCTGGAGGCATGTACTTATACAATCCCCCTCCCCAGTACTTCACTGGAACCCCATGGGCCCTCAACGAGACCTCATAGGCTGCTAGCCACTTGGCGATGTCGTCACCCGCCCCATAGCTAGCTACTATGTCCTTTGGCAGGTAAGGTTTGGATTCCCTGGTGACCTCTTGGTTTTGGCTGCCACCATTAGGAACAGGTTGTGCCCCTATTCTTAGGATCTGAAGCTCTATCTCTTTCAGTCTTATCTCATGAGCCATCCTCTCTTTCTCCGTCTCATGAGCCAACCTCTGTTCCTCCTTCTCCTTCTCCAGCTTGGCTAAATCCCATGTGAGCTGTCTTTTCTCTCTCCGATCTGCTAACTCCACGCTGGATAAGCCCCCGCTAGAGACAGTGCTGCCCTTCCTAGAAAGTGTCCTGGGCCCTGCTGACAGGTTCCCCACCTCAGGTTGGTACATCTCAGCCCCCTCGGGGTTAGGCTCTCCATCCCTGTCTTCCTCCTCAGCCTTGCTTTCTCGGCGTGCCTCCCCCCAAGCCCTTAAGCTGGTTTGGAGTGCACCCTTCTTTGCTCCTGGGGGACAGTACACCCCCTCCCGCTGGCAAAACTCCCTGAGTTGGGCCACAGTGTACGTTTCTAAATCTTCCAGTACAAACTCCATCTTGCCCACTCAGGTTAGAGGACAGGTTTTGTGCAGTAACAATGCAGGTGGGTACCTTTAGTAATACCTCCTCCCACCACCAGAGTAAATTTGGAAAAAACAAAAACCCACAATTTGGAAGGCCGCTGTGAGAAAACTCCCGGTGTAGGCCTATGGATTACCCACAGTTATTGTTGAGTATATGTAGGCACAGCTCTATCCCACCACTGAACACCAATTTATGTTGGAAACAGCCCCACTCCCACTCCGCAGGGTGGCGGTGGACCTTCCCAACACAATGGGGTAGCTTGGCTCGAGTGGTCAGGAAACAGGCGCAGTGCTAAGCATACAATATACCCATACAATAACCATGCGTGCATCCGTTCCAAAAACGACTCTACACCGTAAAAATTATGAAAATATTCTTTCTTTATCTTTTTCTCTTAGTTGCTGATTGGAAAAATAAATAGGTCAATCACAATATACAAATTTTAAATACTGCAGGTCAAATAAATATTGGCTGTTTGATGAAATAAATAGGGGTGATCATAAATAACAGGGCATAAATACAAGTGCAATATATACAGACAATTAAATACTTTGAGGCAATAAATACTGTACCAATGAATATTGTACACCAACACGTCCTGTGGACCTATAAATATAGTGCAGCAATAAATAGATAAAAATTCAATAAATACAGTATCCCCAATAAATAATTAAAAGTATACAGCACCCCTCATATAATCAGATGACACTTCACTTCTTAAGGGCTGATTTGGCCCAGGCACAGCTTGTAGGGTTGTGGAAGGCTTGAGGGGGGAGGCTACTCCCTGGCTGGGACAAGGCTGAGGCCTAAACTGAGGTAGATCAAAGGGGGGAATACCAATGCCCTGGCTTTCCTTCTCCACACAACCTCTCTAGGTTAGTCCCAGTTCACCCCAGGCACAGTCAGGTGGGTTTCAGCACCTCCCTAGCCCCTTAGAGCAGTCTCTCATGTCTCCACAGGGCCTTAGGCGCCCTCTACTCCACTTACTGCCCTTTTTCTGATGTTCCGATGCCGCTGGAGTCGTGTCGACGCCGTGAGGCGGTTCCGGTTCGGTCTCGGCGGCCTCGGCACAATGTCAGTTCTTTGTCGACGCCGGTAGGCGGTTCCGGTCCGATGTCGGCGGCCTCGGTTCGATCTCTACCCCCGATTCGACGGCGTCAGGCAGTCTCTTCACGATGTCGACTTCGGGCGGCTCCGGTCCGATGGCGCTCTCGACTCCGATGACGTCGGCCGGCCTGGCCTCGATGTCAACTTCCGGCGACTCCGGGGTGCGATCCTCACCCCCGACCTCCGGTGCTCCTCCTCACAGGTTCCGGGCGACTCCGGAGTGCGATCCTCACTCCCGACCTCCGGTGCTCCTCTACCTCGGTCTCCGACGACTCCGGAGGGCGGACTTCACTCCTCCGATGACGCCGCTCGCTCGACCTCGGTTCACTTCCTCCTCGACCTCTGGTATTCCTCTCGACCCCCGTCGGCGCCCTCTCACGACCTCAGGCGGCTCCGGGTACGACGTCTGCTACTTCAGTCAGCGCCGCTTCTCCACCTCGGGCTCCAGGTCTTCAGGCTACTCGACGCCGGACTCCAGGGAAACCAGTTCTCAGGTCAGAATCTTGCTGTTTGCTTGGTTCTAAGGCCTGTTCCTGCTGTCCAGGTCCTTAGGATGGTTTTCTTCTGTCTTTTTCCCACACAGGGCTATAGGCTGGGATCCATCAGTAGGGACAAGTATCAAGGGTGGGTTTATGGACCCCACTCCAGGCACAAGTTTCCACCCCTGCTGCTTCACTCCTTCCTCCTTCACTGTTGTGCTCCTCTCTCTTCACCAGTCAGGTGCCAACTGCCAGCTCCAACTGCCAACTGCCTCTCTTGTCCTCCCAACATTCTAAACCGCCTCCAACGGTCACAGGGTTCTGGAAGCTCCTGGAATGTTCTGGAAGGTGCTGGTAGGTTCCAGTGGATGCTGGTGATGTCACAGGTGGCCACCATTTTGTGCTTCAGGCCCTCAGACAGAAGTTTCAGGGGTAGCTAAAATGGTTCCCTGAATCTGTAGCAACACGAAAAAGTCTGGTGGTTCCCAAAAAGAAAAATTCAAACAGGGTTTGAGGCAAAAGTGGGACAAAATAAATAATGATGAGGAGGGACCACCCAAAGGGCTGACAGGTCTAACACCTCCCATATAAAATAAGAATTCTACCCAACTAAACCGTTTTCAGGAAACATCTCGAAACTTTGCTGTTTCCCTTGTAGACGCCCTATGGATAAGAGCTTGTAAACAGTACTCTTTAGCGCTGGGAAGCCCTCGGGCAGCCGCGCACTCTACAAATTCACATCGACCTTGCTCACAATGTTCAGATTAAAGTCCAGGAACAGGCAGAGAACTAACACAGCAAACAGTTCTCATGTGTAAGGCATAAACAGAGTCTTGCTAAAATAAAGTTTTGTAGTAACGTGCGCAAAAGCAGCATCATGTTTGCACGAGCCATGCTAACTTAGTGATGTCGACAATGTCCCCATCGGCCACGTGACAACCTAGCGTGGCTGAAAACACTTCAGCCACTGCTCAGTTATTCAGCCATACACATTTTGGTGCCACCCACCACAGCATAGGGCAATGCACCGGTCCACCCACCATGGCCTTCTAAAATACTGTGACCACCCTAAAATGATTGGCTGAATTACTGATCACTGGCTGAAGTGGGCTCTCCACCACCCCATGGACTAAACTTCGCTTGGTGGAAATAAAATGTAAATGTCGCACTAATCACTGGCTGAACTGCTGCCTGGGGCAAGGGCACCTAAACCCCCCAAGGAGCAGTACAAAAGAAATGGCTGCCAAAAACACTGAGTACATATACATATAAAAAGTAGTCATATTTTTCCTTTCTTAGCAGGTTGATCCCTCCTCCCTGGAGGGCCCAATCCGCTCCCTATGGAAGGGAAAACAGCCAAATATAATATATTGATACCTGCAAGGTCGACCTGTGAGTGCAGAGATTCCAGAGCAATTTTTGTTGCCCGGGGAGCACAAGAAAAGTTCCATCACACCTGGACAAAAACTTTTGCTACATCTTCTCTTCTCTGGGGGGACGTTCATGCCCCACTTTGGGGGCCAGTATGTCCCCAGGGAAGGGAAAACATAAATATACAGAGGGGTGTTCAACCATGCCCGGGGAGAGGGGGGACCCCTACACAAAGTAAGACTTCTCTGTTGTCTAGTGGAATCCTTGCTCATGGATTACAGTCCATTCGTGATCCACGAGAAGTGATCTGAGTTAATAAGGCATGACTGGAAAAGGTAAACTCTTCACTTCCCAACAACGCCTTTACAGCTTTTGTGCTGCCCAGGAAAGCCTCTGGGCTGCACAAAACTAAAAATTAAAATTGACAGCAATTTTTCATGGACCTGGGGGTGGGGGGGCAATCATTCCCCCCCCCCCCCCCCCTTGCGGCCGATTGCCCCCTAAGGAAGAGAAACAAAAATAATGTCTTTTATCCTCCTTTGAGGGTCGATCATTGGTGGTGGGTTAACATCCCCCCTCCACATTCAAAATTATCTCCCCTAGTATGTAATGATATCCCTGCTCATGGATTGCAATCCAGTTGTGATCCACGTGCAGGGTTCTGTTCCAAGAAGGCATCGCCTGAAAGAGAAAGTTCTCCCCTTCCCTACAATGCCTTTACACGTTTTATGCTGACCAGGAAAGCTGGAAAGGTCCCAGGCAGCACACAAATCCAAAGCAAAGTGGGCACCAATTTTTCACTTTCCTCGGGGCCACTCGCGTCCCCCCTCGTGGGTTATCAGCCCCTATAGGTAAGTGAAAACACTGCTCCAAATGTTTCCCTACCCTGAGGGGGGACATTGTACCCCCCTTCTTGGGGGCTGATCGCCTCCACAAGGAAGGGAAAACATAAATATAATATTTTATGCCCTTGGGGGTCCACCAGGGGTGGGGGGCAGACCCCTTTACATTCAGAACTATCATTCCTGGTGTCTACTGATATCCCCGCTCATGGATCGCAGTCCAGTTGTGATCCATGTGCAGGAATCTGTTTCAACAAGACATCGCTGGTAACGGGCAGCTATCCTCTTCCCAACAATGCCTTTACATTTTTTTGTGCTGTCCAGGAAACCTAAAAAAGCCCTGGACAGGGCAAAGCTACAAAACAAAATGGGCACCAATTTTTCCCTTCCCTGGGTTGGGCAATCGCTCCCTCGCTCGGGGGTAATCAGCCCTTTCAAAGGAGGGAAAACATAAATATTTAATTTTATGCACACTGTGGGGTGGACCAGAGCCGGGAGGCCGACCCCTAGCATCTAAAATAATATTCCCTAGTGTCTGGTGGCCCCTGCTCATGGTTTGCGGTGCATCCAAGAGCAGGGATCAATTTGAAAAAGCGATCGCTGCAAAGGGGAGCCTCTCCTCTTTCCAGCAATAGCTCTTTCAAATTGCCATAGGCATGCTGTGGGGGGGCAAAACCCCACTGGGTGCACAGGGCTGCTCCTTATCTGCTCCTCCTTGCGCCGTCCAGTGGCATCAGTGACATCAGAGCACCATGTGGCACGCTGATGTCACTGATCGGTGGGGTGAAGGGTTGGGGCTGACGCAGAAGCAATTTTGCATCAGCTTCCATGAAGCCAACATGTGGTGATGGCTCTAGTGGAGCTTACCCCACGACCAACCCAGGAGGACGACCCATTGATGTCTTCTGCAATGCAAAGGTAGTGCGGAGGATGTCAACGGGTCATCGTCCGCACCAAATGGGTTAAGCACTATGAAAAAACAAATTCTACCTTCCATAAATTCTACCTGGTGCAGGTGTATTATCATATACATAACTTTAGTGAGTCTTCTCCAAGAGTTTCTCATAAACCTTGCATCTTGCATTACCAGCAAGATTGGTTGGTAATAGGCAGGGCTTTGATGCTCCTTTTCGGGCTTGGAGAGCACTGTTTTCATAATTTCTGCAAGTGTTATGGTTGTACTACTGAACACTGACCCCGTCAATTTTGAGATACAAGAGTATCTACGACAGAATATCAAGGACAAAATATCAAAAGGTAAGTCCATATAGGGAAGTATGGATTTACTAATCCTAACTTTACATCTACATACCTTGAAGATATTTGTTCCACGCAGGTACATTTATGTGGAGTTAGGTATCGAAAATCTAGACTTACCTGTCAATATTTTTTTTCGATATTTTGTTCTCAACATCTTGTTCCACTGATATTTTGGTTTCAATATTCAGGGTACACATTGGTGTTATCTGTATTATACCCAACTTAGCAAAGGATGTGCAGACATGGTGCAATTTAGATGCCAACTTGACTCTATGCACTTTGTAGATGACCAGTGTGTATCCATTGGGCCTTCCAGTCTGGGACATTTGATGCTAATTTCAACGGGATACCAACACTGCCACAGTGCTCAGCGAGAGTTCTGAAATACCAACCCGCCACTACAGGAATATCATTTGATAGTACTAAGAAATTTCAAAGTGAGTTCAAAATCAATCAATCAATCAATCAAGCTTTATTTCGACATGTAATGTCATAAAAGCACAATACTATAAAGACACAGTTGCATAAAAACGATACATTTAAAAACATGTCGTAAAAAGGATCTGAATGCATAATACACAATAAATAATTAAGAAATGAATTAAACTTAGCAGCTTTGATGTAAAAGAAAGATTAACTGGAGCTAATCAGCCTCTGCCTGATCAGCCATGCCCATCCTAAAAATTTGGCCGCCCCGCAAATTATAGTAGTATTTGTTGTCGATTTAAGGATTCTCAGGGCGGTAAAACAGTCCCTTGTCCCCAGCTGCAGGCAAACGGGCCTAAGCCATTTCATTCTTGGGGACGCATAAGCTGGGCAAACAAAAAGAAAATGGGAAATGTTTTCAGCAACGCCTGGGCAGGTGGGGCAATCCAGGAGGGTCTTATGCGGGGGATTCCACTTACTGGTGCTTTCGCGGAGGGGGAGAGTCCCGAACCTGAACTGGACAAAAAGCGTTCTGTCTTTGGGCTTGGAAATAAAGTCCAGATATGGTTCTAAAAAAGGGACAAGCTTGTGTTGACGAAATGCCTCTGTAAGCCTACCATGGTTGGGGTCACTATGGTTCCGGGCATCAACCCATGCCCAATATGCTCTTTTGATTGCATCCTTCGGCATCGGTGTCCCCAGAACCCGGTCAAATGCGAGACCTGTTGCGACCAAGAGCTTTTTAATGTTTGTCAACCACTCAATCTTGTGAGCTCCTTGTAAGTTCATGACCTCCCTGAGGCCATCAGCATAATTAGAGAGCTCGGGGGTGCGCCACAGCCGCGCCCAGTGTAACAAAGGACGAAGGGTGGCTAGGTCTCTAATAGAGCGCCTACCAAGGTCGCTCAATAGAGGACTAGTCGGGGTGCCCCTCGGGAGTGATAGAAGGTCTCTAAAAAACTTGTTTTTGTTGGTCACTAGGGTATCTACGCAACAGAAGCCCCATAATTCTGTGCCATAAAGGGCACTGCCTACCGCCTTTACAGCATAGATATCCAAAGCTGGGGCGATAGGTTTAGTAATAGAGGCACGGAATTCCTTTCCCAGGCTTCCTATTACCCGTCTATGGTTGAGTGTCATTTTGTCAAAATCAGTATACTTCTACTCTGGGCAGTAGGACTATCTAGCTGAGTGTGGGACTCCACAGCCATCATTACCAAACCTTTGTGCCTTCTGACTTATTTCCCGATGCCAGACTTGAATTCGCGACACTGAGTGACACTTTACTCATCCTCAATACCTACCTATACTTCAATATTCTTGACATACAGTAGTCGTGTTTTTCTTGTATGCAGATTCGTCTTGAAAAAGCATTTTTTTAAACTGCTGCACAACGCTTATGTGGACTATCTAAATACACAACAGCCTTGAAGACGTCCCGTTGGGAAGAAACATGCCCCGTCGACTATGAATTCTGTGTTGTGTTTTTAACAAAGAGAATCATGAACAAAAGAATAAAAGAATAAAGGAAGGATATGATCTACTTCATTCATTTAGAAGACGCCATGTTAATGTTCAACTATTTGATCTTTACGTATTACTGTTAACCTTAGCAACTGTGTATGATAACAGATGAGTGCTGACCCAGTTTGTTTCAAACCTTTGTGCCTTAATTGTTGCAATTAGTATTACTGACCCTCTCCTTTTGTCAAAGGATTCAGAACTCAACAACTCTTTATCCCTCCAGATCATCTTCCTTCCCACTGCCTTTGCTGAACCTCTACGACTGTTGTACAAAGACCACACCAGATTCCAATGTAGTCAATAGGCCACATGTTAGCTGCTGCAAAACTAATGAATATTAACCACAAATATTAGCAACCTAAAGTTGCTGCACCTTGGGACTCAACTGATCCTCTCCAATAGGCCTCAACATGGCCAACAAGCATATGAGGGGGTCTTGTGTTCCTGTTTAGATAATATTTGTCTTAGTGTTGTTTATTCTCTCAAACTGGCTACAGTGTGACCAGTACCTGGTTATCTGACTTCGATATGGCATTTGGGATGGGAGTGGCCATAGTTTAGACCATGCAACCACTGTCCGACAGAAATAAGCTTCCCCACACTCGAAATATATGTCAAAATAGGTGTCGAAACTGGATATCCCGCTACTGCAGAGTTTTGGTCGCTCCTGCTCCTGGCCATATGTAGTTGATGTGATATGCACACAAGTGACTCTTCCACACAGGGAAAGGTCCTTCTTTTACTCTTGCAACAGAGATATCAGGCCTGCCAAGATACCTCTGAACATGATTCTTCTTCCGTATCTCTCATGGAAGTATATTGTTTAAATTAATCTCTCCATCACACCAAGTAGAAAGGTGTCTTCAAAATTGTAAGTGGCCCAAAGATCTTGTTCCATAGTCTATCCAGGAAGGATAGGGGGTATTAACATCTGACCAGAATTCCAGTGAGGGCTAATCTTTGTGTAGATACAGTAGAAAACAATCAGAAGGCACAAATTAATCATATCTGAAACCTGGATTACAAAGACAAACAAAAGTAGTAATATTCTACAGTGGGAACTAGTAATCATGCTCTACCCTAACCATGTTACACATCGCTATCAACATGTACATCCTTGGGAGATATAATCCAGCACCACATGAGGTCCTCCAACAGGTCACAGTCTGTGGATTCACGGTGGAACTCCAGTTAGGCGATGAGAACATTATTTCAGAGGTGCTAAAGGGACTTCAATAACGCAGTACACCGGGATCTCAAATTAAGACACAAACAGCTGCAAGTCATCCAAGAAAACAATCTCTTGGGGCTAGGGACTGGGACATTTTTGAGTAAAGTAGGCTGACTAGGGTGGCTAGGGTGGCTAGGAGTGCAGCAGGTCATCACATAGTTACAGGATAGCAGGAATTATGAGCATTACAGAGCCATGATATGAATAATAAAACGTTGACTATTTTGTGAATGACCAAGTGATCCTCATGTCTCCAATGATTTCATGGACTAAAGCCAGAGTGGAGACGAAAGTACAAGGAAGCAGGACCTCCATTTCTGGTATTATTTCAACTGGGCGCACAGAGTAGCTTCGTAACCGCAGACTAGAAGTATGATGTGCTTGTTATGGGGGAAAATAAAAGGCCCCTTCTAAGCGAAAGGCTCAATAAACAATAAAGAGGAATTTCAGTTGGACCAATTTTGGCTAGTGATGTGAGACAATATCGTCAAATTGAAGTGGAAGAATGTTTGTCTCCTCTCAGAAATCTAAACGACTGACATAGAAGCCACAGATCACAGGAACGTTCAGATATTCTCTACCTACCTCTAAATAAGCATTAACAAATCCAACAGGTCTCACACGTTCGACCTGTTGGATTTGGCAATGTTTTTAGTCTATGCTGTTCAGCATCTGCAAAAAGAAATATGTGTACCAAAGTTATGCAACTTCCGCAAAAAAAAAACATGAAAAAAGAGTGCAATTGTGTTTACACACATGTATGTGTCATGAAGCTATGGCGGGCCAGCATGAGGGTGTATGTCCGCAATTACATCACCATGCAGAACAGGCTGTCATCTTGTTGATATTTTATTTACTGTTTCAAGATGGTGGACACCACCTGAAGCAATACACTTTGATAAATGAATGTAAACATGTGCCAAAGGGCTTTTTAAAAACAGAGGCCAGCAGCAAATGCCTGCTGCCAAACTCTCCAAAATTTTTTTTAATCCTTTTATGTTTAAAGGGCCATGCCGAGTGGGGTGGAGGACCAAGGAGGAGCGGGTAGGGGAGCAAGTTGTGGAGAAGTCAGTGCAACCGGTATCGGGAGGGTAGCAACAAAGGATGTTAGGAAATTAAATAAAACAAAAAAGCAGAGAACCCGGGATGCAGAAAGTTTTATATGAGTTAGGAGTGGGTGGGAGTGAGAAACATGGACAACGTGGGGGAGTGAAAAAGAAACAAGCGTTGGTAATGCATCATTTTCACCTATGTAATGAATAAAGAGATGTTTACATCAATCATTGTCTGGGAGAAGAAAAGAGCTCCCTGACAGATAACACGGGAGTGGAGAGGGTATGGCACAGTGACCAGAGCTGCTGACTCTAGAGCTGGGGATCCCGGTTCCAGTCTCTGCAGGGCAGCCGCTAAACATCATGTGATTCTATGCAAATCACTTAATGTCTTCGGTTGATAAATTGTTATATAAATATGCTGCAATAGTAAAAAGCAAAACTTTATGAAAATATAGTTCCACCAGAGCAGATGTTAACAGTATTTCGGTGGCGGGAAACTGATAAGAGAAGCATCAATGTCCAAACAAGGTAGATAAGTAGTAAGTCCACTTTAATCCATGTGTGAGTCAATGGGTAGACATTCCCAGCAGTTCTTCCAATCAGATGTAGATTTCTATACAAACAACGAAAAAGCTTCAAATAATAATGGAGATGTGTATCCGTCATGGAAAAATCAGCCAACACGTGTTTCGTCATTAGGTAAGTAGTACCATCACTTCATCAGGGCTGTAATGAATAGCCACTCACAACTAATGGATGAGAATAAATAATATGGCTGAGCAGCGTTGGAAAACCAGTGTCTAAACGGCATGTGTGTAGTCTAAAAATAAATTGAATCCATGTCGCGGAATCTTTCGTAGCAACAAAGTAGAATAAATTGGAGAGTACTCCCGTACACATGTGAAAAAGGCGTGTCTTGAGCACCGAGTATAATACACATTTATCACCACTTTCTCTATAATCATTGCAGAGCGCCTAATGCTGTGGACCTGGGGGCATATGTATCAAACGATTTTTTAATCGCAAACGCTGCGATTCGCAAAATAACAGCGTTTGCGATTAAAAAATCGGTAATCGGGATGTATGAGGCAAATCCCATCGCAAAATTAAGGAATTGCTAATTTAGCGATTTCTTAATTTTGCGTAAGCATTTAAGAAATCGCAAATTGCGATTTCTTAAATGATATGTAAAAAGCACCCAAGTTGTGCGAATTATCCTTAAGAAATCGCAAATTACCACCAACTTCCAGTTGGTGGTAATTTGCGATTTCCTTTCAAAAAGCACTTTTTTTAATTTTACAAAGTGCCACGTGGCGCTCATACATGCCCTTAGGGCATGTATGTGCGCCATATGCACACACATGCTAATTTCAAGGGTGCATCAGGGTGTCATCATGACACCCTTGCACCTTTGAAATTATTCTCAAATTGCGATTAGCAAATTGCGATTCGCTATTTGAGAATTACTTCCCATTCAGTCCTAAGGGTCTCCTGGCCCATAGGAATGAATGGGCAGATATTCCTTAATTGCGATTTCGCAATTTGCTAATCGCAATTAAGGAATTTTAAGAAATCGCAAAAAGTTTGCAATTTTTTAAATACATCCCGTTTTGCAATTCTCAAATAGCGATTCTTTAAAAATCGCTATTTGAGAATCGCAAATGGTGATGTTGATACATATGCCCCCTGGTTAACACAATTTATAAATGATAAGAGACGCGAACGAGGAACAAGCATTGGTAAATGCAGGAAAATATACTACAGCCAATAGAAATGGAGGAAAGGTAAGTGGCACACACAGAAACCAAAATGCGTAATGTGTATTAAAACCACCAATACAACTAACCATTGACTCTTAAATAAAGCCTAAATCAGGCCTTCAGAAAAGAACTCTCATCAGAATTCTACTGTAGGAAAAACGAGAGGAGAAAAAAAAATATATCACCAATCTTCTTACACCATACTTTTATAATTTTTAAATGTGTGTTTTGTTTGGCATTCTCAAATTTTTTAATAGCATGCCTCAATTACAAAACTGCTTCCCTTCAGTCAAGCGCCAGCTTCACTTCTGCATTTCGCCATAAGTGGCTGTGCAGTGGATGCATGGGGTTATGCAGCAGAACCCTGGCCGCCCGCCAGGTGCGCAGACAACAAACGAGCGTGTTCGAGCAGTTCTCAGAACCGGCCCCCAGCAACGGAAGAATCACTGTTGCCAGTCGAGCTCCCACTTGAACCACTACTTTTCGGAATATATATACGTTGTTGTGGCCGTGGTTACTAAAAGCAGCTCTGAAAGGAAAAGTGTTCTTAATATTTTGTGTTCTGTATTAAAAAAAATACACTCTAGTTTAATTTGAATTGCGGGAGTCGTTAAAAATTCCTCGCGCTGCAGCTGAGTGGATTCTTTTCTCCGATTTAAAAATAGAAAATGTTGGTGCAACGCTACCATCCCCCACCGAGCACACATTGGCTCTGTCGAGCAAGTGTGGCTGAACGGATTTCACAGTTGTGGCCAGTCTGAGTCCCAGGTCCAGCGTGGGAACCACAACTGCGGGAAAGAAATAGGTCAATATCAAATCTCGACAGTTTTAGGACGATCACCTACGACAAGTATATGGATACTTTAGAGGGAGAAAGCGTGCCCACCAGTGCTAGGAGCACTGTGGCGGATCACGGGAGCAATCGTGGCAGAGTCGGGACGAAAAGAGTACTCCCGAGAGTAGAGGAACCCCCCGCTAAGCGGAAAACCAGCTGGGCCATCCTCACCAGCCAAGGTCAGTACATGCCTGCGCTGTGCCCGACAGCATAAGGCCGTGAACAAGTCACAGTGAAGAAATACACATTAACAGCGGTAGAATTTAATGTTCCGATTGTGAGGTATTTAGCTACGAACAGTGCAGTGTTTGTTCAGGCATGTGCATGTCAGGATAAAGCGTGCAACGAATTTTATAAGCAAATGTAAACGTTAAAATAACACATTTGATTGCAAATCGCTATGTGCGTTAAATATCTCCCCCCCCCCTCCCCCTTTGTGGAATTTCGAAAGGTCAAACCTGTCGGAATTTAACGGGAAAAGCATACATCATTTAATTTACCATGCAGATGTTGATTCAATAAGGACCAAAACCCGAATTTTATTCCCCTAAAACTCATGATAGATGTTATTTATCCCACCCACTAATTAAAAAACCTTGCGGCATCTTTATGAGTTGCGATAAAGCACCTCGATTGCGACAAACTCGGAATCGGGACTGGTGTCACTTGATTTTCAGTCTTGTGGTAGGGAGGAGTTAATAAAACAACATTCCAATACACAATGTTAGCATCCCAGCAGGATGCAGTGCTAGATCTTCACTTGAAAACGAGCTCTTTTTCTAAGGACCTCAACAAGCATACTGGGATCTCCCCTCCTAGGCAGAGCGCTCTGTGAATATAAGTCCACAGCTCGGAGTAGACTTGTTGATGAAGCATCCCACACCAAGTGCGTGAGAGTCTGGCGTCCTTCAGTAAGGGAATCCTTTGCTATAGGGAAGATTCCAGTGAGCACACAGATCTGCCTTCAGTGCAATTGTGGTTGAACATCCAAGAATGAAATTCGCAGATATGATGCAAAAAGAGTGCTTTGAAAACATTTTACCTCAAGGAAGGTAGACATTACCTATGTGATATTTGTGTACTGCAAATCTAGCTAAATGAGGTACATCAGGTACATGTGTAAATTCTGTCACCTTTGTCTTCCTAACAATATAAGGATTCACCTTGTATCAGAGTTACCATTTAAGCTCCCATCTTTCGTTTTCAACATTGCTTCTTTCCACGTTTTTCGTTCACATTGTCTACTTCCAAGTCCTTACCTTGCAAGTGAAAATGGGCCTTATTACAAGTCTGGCAGTCCACGAACCACCAGACTCGCGGGGTGGTGGCGGTATTCTGACCGCCCTATTACGACCAGGGTGTGGCGTGGCAGTCTTGAGGCCATAATATGCTTGGCGGGGCTGCTCCAGCCCGCCAAGTATATTACGAGTTTCCTCCCCGCCACACTTTGCGACCACCATGAAAAGTGAGGCGGTGAGGAAACCTTATACCTCTGAGCCATGTGGTGCATGCAGGGAGGCACATGTTGTGGGCAATTGTTGTGCCCCCCTGTGTCAATGCACCCCAGTACCTGCACTGTCTATAGTAAAGGCACCCCAGTGGGAATACCTAAGAACCGCCCACCAGGCAGGAGAAAACATCTAACCTGGCAGGTGGTTCAACCAAGGGTTTGGTGGTGCCGGAGCAGGACGGACCCACTCCCACACCTTCAAACTCATAATAAGGCCGAATAACATGTTCTATTCATGTTGGTTTAGCTCTTCTTGGCCTGTTTTCTGGTATATTGAGTGTTCATAGTCTTTTACGCCAATCTAACTCTCTAAGTACTCATGCTAGATGTCAAGTGTTGTGCATCTGTTTTCTGGAGCGTTTTGTCATTATCCGTAGCACTGCTCCCTAACTTCTAATTTTCCAACATAGTCCATATGCATCCACTTTTCAGCTGTGGACACTTGCCCATTACCCCATAAGGTCAAAATCCTTTTTATAGCCACCAGATGCCTTGTACTTGTCTCGTCTTGAATTGTTGCAAGTTTGTTTTGCCAGAACTCGGAGAAGAACCCAATAACAATCCCTGGGAGATGCACCCATTCTCTCCACATTCCCTCCACCACAAATTTAACTGTGTGCCAATGATAGCATGGTGGCGCTTTGGAATGCAATGCCAATGGTACAGTATCTCATACTGTATCCCGCCTTGGGAGTATCTCTAGTTAATTTAGTTGTTTATTTGCCAAATGTCACCTGTAAGGTAGGTCCCACAGGCACAAGAAAGGATACCCCGCAGAGAAGACACTAAATGAGGAGGTACAGCAGATGCACGTTTTATTCATGTTCCATGTGAAGCACTACAAGTCTGCGTCCAAGTCAAGAATACCATTATCCCGCAGCCCGGGTCTTATATCTCTTTCCCAGCCTCCTGTGCAGGCTCCCCAAGGTTAAATGTTAATAACCCATGCCATGGCATACTAGCAGTTACTACCAGGCATTTTATGGCCACAGTGTGAGTGTGCCACAACAGGTGTCTCGCTTGTGAATAGAAATACTCAATCCGCTTTTCAAAGATAAATACCCAGTAACGTTATGCATGGGAACCAACAGCGACAGCACACAAGGTGGCACTGAGACACCACGCTCATCCAGGCAAGCATCAGGAACCCAAACATTCCATGCAAGACTCTCACACCAACATTTCATGCATCACATTCACACTGGCTGAGCAGATAGGGAGTAAGTAACCAGATAAATACAACACAGGTTACAACAACAAGCTGCACCCAACATCACCCACTGGTTGTCATCTAATTGTATTCTCAGTCCTCTTTCACAAGCCTTCTGGTAGAGCCATCTGTGGTATGTGTGGTTTTCATTTTATAGAAGCATGCTATAACTTGTGTCGTGCTGATTTGTCCTGCCACTCTTTCTCAAGTGGTGCTAGGTTCCTTGTTTCTCCCTGTCTTACTGGTGGTGCAACACAGCCTAAAGTGGAGATAATTAAAGTGGAGATAATTAAAACACTTCAGAGAGCCTAAAAATCTATTTAACACCGATGAAGGACTTGATCATTTCATTGTGGGATGTATTGCTCAGTTTGAGGCATCCACATTCTTTCTAAGAAAACATTTCAGCCCTAACCATGGAGTCAAATACGGAATACCTAATAGGGTATGAATATAGAAGTTGTGAGCCCCATTTCCTTGCCTATCAAGTGTCATACCCTCAGTGTTGCAGAGACCAGTGAAAAGACAGGTAATGTATCCCAACATTGTTCTTTTTCTTTTCTTTGTCTTCCTTCAGCCACTCTGTCAGTTATCTGATGTCGCCTGATAGTATTAGAACAGTGTTTTCCAACTGTGGGTCGCACAATACTATTTTTGGTGGGTTGTGAAAGTCCAACCAATAACTAAAGATGCCTTTAAATTCTATATTTATCTTGTCACATTTGCTGGCCTTAAATGACATAGGTAAAATGTCAGACTACGCCTTCTGACAAATTACTGCATATGTTTTTTTTTAACATGGGAATTGGTGTTTACAAACTCTTCTCACATTACAGTCAGAGAAAGAAAATAAGTGAATTATGTTACAGTCTTGCTTGGGTACAGAGAGTGTGAAAAACAGTAAAATGTCCTTTTTATGTAACATACAACAACATGTAAGTGCCTGTAAATGAACTAAACACACTTGGCAGTTCAGAAAGCAAATATGAAGCACTTTTTTTGTAATTCTGAAGTGTGATGGAAACAAAGATTTTAATACGATCAGAATATATGAAAACACTTATTCTTGGTGATGATGCGCAAATGATCAATATTCACTGAAACCAGATTTCCACACATTATCATCATCCTGATGTAGTTGTGACAAATACTTTGTACGTTATGTATGTCCTCCTTAAATCAATTAAACACATAAAGAATTTGAGACCTTTGTGCTATTTTTAGTGCGATCCTACACATTTAAGTGCAATGAATTTTAATTTAATGGTCTTCTTTAGAACTGCTGATATACCCAGTTGTGGATCATGTGCTTAGCATACTTGAATGGCGTGTTTATCTCTAGCCAATGTATTCAGCCCGAGGTTCACTTAATACCACAGATTTGGAGAAACTTTGATTGGCAATTTCAACTGTGAACATAGTAACTTTAAATTAATCCCCTCCTAAAGCAAGCCCCTTTATCATGTCGTTGTTAATGATGAAGTGTGCTAACGGTTCTAAGGTAAGTGCCAATGTTAACAATGGGGCCGATTCACAGAACTAATCTGAGATAAAATCCTAAACTTACTACTTTTGGTATTCACAGAAGGCATTTAGTAGTAGTAAAGTTAGGACTCCTAACTTTACTACAACTAAATGCCTTTTGTGAATAAAGAAAGTCGTAAAGTTAGGATTTTGTCTCAGTTTAGTAGTAGTAAAGTTAGGAGTCCTAACTTTACTGCTACTAAATGTCTTCTGTGAATACCAAAAGTAGTAAGTTTAGGATTTTATCTCAGATTAGTTCTGTGAATCGCCCCCCAGGAGAGTAGGCATCCATGGCTGCTGCCTCTCTTTATGTCTGCCTTTCCGGATAGGAGTAAACTTGTTTGGATTTGTGCCATGGGGATTGATAAATGGTTAGTACACATCTTACGAACCACTCTTGAGACCCATCAGCCTCAGCCTGTCCACCACAAAGGCCCAGACTACCCTGGAAAATTGAAATCCAGTGATAAATTAGCAACCTTCTTGACCTGCATTTTGACAACATCCATCAGAAGAACAATTATTTTGTGTTGTCACTTGCTCTTCAGTTTTAATTAAAGCCCGATTGGTCTGTCTGTTTAATGGAGCATTAGCTGGCCTGCATGTGAAAGTCTTTGTAAAAATATCTTTCAATATAAATTGATGAGCAAGATGGGCCGATATGAAGAGTACAAGGTTTGGCTCATTATTGGAATTGAGAACCAACAAGATTGTATCATTGATGGTGTTGCAGCAAGTGACGTACTCATACATCCTAACCAACACCAAGAGGACTCCCTTACATTCACTCTTTAGTTAAGAACATGCACAGAACTGATCTACATTTTCCTATCACTGGATAGTCTCTATGTTTGGTTTCCCCTGCTTCTAGCACCACCTTGAGTCTGGAGACAAGTGAGTCTCTCATTTTCTGTAGCCAAATTCAGTAAAAAAGTATGTGCAGAAAGTTACCTTAAGGACATCACACCCCACATATTTCCACAAATTCCCCTTCTCGTTTGTTGCCAAGTCTCATTTCTTCTGTGTGTTATTTTACGTACTGTCAATGGATCTTTGAGTGGCGCGTCATTTAACCTTCAGTTGTTGCATTTCTGTTTCATCTTCCCTGACACCCACAGTAATGCACAAGTGAGGGGAGGCATGGTCATAACTTTTTTTCAGCCGCTTGAAACTTTATGAGCATTCTTTTGTTTACTAAATTATACTTGAAATTGAAGCTACTGATAAGAACAGTGAAACAAGCTTTGAGGATTGAGGGTTCTGGCTTACAATTAGTGTGGTGTTTGTAAAAAAGTGTATATTCATTTATAGATGAAACATTAACAAAACTGGGTACAACATAAATTGATTTGGGTTATTCTGAATGATCTGTACTTTAAAATATGGTGTATGATTATGTAGTTTATATATGGTTATGAGATTTGAAATTGTAACAATTATCTTGTAGAAAAGATTTAGTATGTGCATCAGTTTGATTAGCTTGTATTTTAGGCGAATTTAAACTGATCTTTTATGTTGGATTCATTGAAATAATTTGTTAATAACTATGTATATTGTATTGTTTTGTTTGTATATTGTTATGATTTAAATTAATCAAAGCAATGAAAACAATCTTTGTGACTATTTACATTTGTTTTTATTGAGTTTTTTTAAAATTCAGTTTCATGTATAACATAAATTAACAGGTATATGCATTCAAACATTCTTTTATGTTGTGCTAGATATCTGTTTCATTTTCTTCACTGTTGTTGTTCACGCACACATCCCAAACCAACAATAAACCATTCTCAACTAAACATTACAGATTTGATCATCAACCCTATACTCCACATGTAGTATTGTAGAGAGGGCGAGGAATCCTTGTATGATGTAATATCGAGATAAATAATATCAGCATACAAACATTTCATAAAAAAATTGAGAGAACACAAATATCTTCATCCTATACATAAAATATATAAAAACACAAATATCAAACACGAAAATATAGCCTTAAACAATATCTAAGTTACCTAAATATTGAACATAAAAATAAAGAAATACTAAACATTGTCAAAACATTACTAAAATCACAAAATCAAAAATATTGTGAAATAAAATATCTCTAAAAATCATTCAGAATATATATTTATACATAATTCTTTAAAACTAAATATATAAATAAATTACACAAAGGATGATTAAACAAGCATAAATAGCATTTAACATATAAGGCATAAAAATAATGAAAAATTCAAATTGCTTACTTATCAACCAATGAAATTAAGCTTTCCCAATTGAAAAAAGGTATAACAAGGAAACAAAAAAGTCAGAAGAATCCACAACTGCTGGAAAGTGTCACTCTGCCCAACTGAAGCCACAGCCTAAAAGGTTGCAATGCATGCAATAAATGAAATTAAATATGTACAATTTTGTAAAACAAATTACAAATATATGTGAAAAAATAACAAAAAAGAAAATATTTAAAAATACTTCCCACCCTATTTCGTTACTACATGTACAACCCGATTCTACAATATGCACCAAAAAAATAATACAAATGACAATATATTAAATAAAACAATTATACTACCAAGTATGTATAAAATTATTTTAAAAAAACATCATATACAACATTATATACAATGATATTTAGAAAATGTATATTAACTGCAATGATATAAACATTTTATGAAAATATTGTATCTTTACTTGAGATAAATTATCCCACAATATAAATGACATCACAATATTACAAAAGCAATATTGAACACTGGCAGTATTTTAGACAAGATATCAAGGTAGAACACTAGAACACCTGGGGATCAGCAATGTAGGTGTTAACCACAATTTCTTCCTATCTGCGGGTTTTTGTGCAGTTGCCATAGAGCTTTTTTTTCTCTTTCCATTGTAATGCCTGATTCTCAGCACTGGTCCATTACACCATTGCACAACTGTGTTATACGACCTACTGGGTCGGAGGACTTTCAATACCATTGTTATGGCTGTCCCTGCTAAAAGCAAAAAAAAACAGCCAAGAACTTTGTCCCAGCTATTAAAACACCCTTAAGGATGATGAACAGTCCCAATATGCAACATTTTTCAAAACTGCAATGGACTTAATTCTTTCTGGCTTGTGTGCCACCGAGCAGAGATCTCTGTTTCACTGTGTATCTTTGAGTCTCACGTCCTCTAGCCAGGATTTGAACCCAATTTAAGTTAAGGACCCCTGCTTTAAGCAAAGGGCCTGTATAACAAACCAAGTTTACCTGCAAATCTTCTCTCAAGTATTTGTTGTTCATTGTCATGCGCATATGAACGCCATTGACAATTGTGACCCTTGCTTTGTCCCATTTAAACTTATGCTTTACCCTTTTCAATCCTTTGTATATGCATCTACAATATACTGAAAACATCTACCCATCAAAATGCACATACCTGCAGGCAGCCACTGAGGGAACTTTCGGGATCTGCAGCAGGTGTGTTTCCTGGAGGTAACATATGCCATTTTTAACCTGGGGTAACTCATTCAATATAGCAAACCATTTGCCAGCTTATTTAGGCCTTACGCGTTATATGTTGTCTCATTAATTGTGCGTGGAAGAGTGGAGGTCATGCTTGACAGCCACCTCTCTCTGTGACTTCTTTATCTCCCCTTTCCTCTGTGTTGCTCTGTGTCTCTCAAAAAGTAAAAAATGTACCTTTGGGTTTTGGGATAGAACTCCCACTCTTTTCCCCATTGATCCCCCATTTCCAACTCCGGAACCAAGCTTACTTGAGTCAACAACCCCCATTCTCCAAAGAACATAACCCCAAACCTTGTTAGGTAAAAGCTCTAGCAACTGATATCAAGATAATGACAGCTCTGTCATGAGCCCTTCCACAGAGGTCTGTGCAATTGAGTAATCCTGGAGCTCTGCCACTCGGCCCACCACACAGGTGTAAAAGGCTTACTTGAGGAGACTGCCAGACAGTGCCTGGTGACAGTCACTGCAGCAACTAAGGTATGTCACAATGCCTTGTTGCATGCTGCCTGGCTGAGGCCACCCTGTGGGTGCTGCCCTATGGTCATCCTACTTGCATAAGTGGTCACTGGCTGAGAAATGCATGGTAACCACAACCACAGCTGCCCGGGGTGATGCTCTCTGGGAATTTGTGACACATGTCAGGTGCCTTCCCAATTCTTCAGTGTCTATATGTATGGTACGCAGCGAGAGATGAAGGATTGGTATAGGTGATATGCATCAGGAGTGTTGAGATATATTGCATAGGCGTCCATAGAGGAAGAGGTTGGACCTCATAGTTCCGCTGGAGACATGTCTTGTTCTGCGATGATCTGAGTGATTAGACTGCTACTATACTACAGACCAATCGCGGCTGGCATGACTCGCGGGTTGGTGGGCAGGCGGTCAGGGGGATCACAAGGGGGGGTTGCCCGGGGAGGTTAATTAAAAAAATATATAAACTGACCTTCCTGGGTCCCGTGCCGTCTTAACTCCTGGCCGGGTCCCGTGGAACAGGAAGCAGGCAGCCTCCCTCCCCTCCCATAAGCCATTTACAACGCTGCAATGGCAGCATTGTGATTGGTCGGGACGGCGCCCAGCCAGGTGCCTATGGGGAGGCCATTTTCTCATGGAGAAAAGGGAGAGTGCGCATTACTGGTTAACACTCAGGGCTGACAGCATTGGGCAAGCCACTCCTCTCCTGGTCTCGAGCTGACCTGCCCACCCGCCCCCAGCCAAGCACTTCTGCTTTCTCGCAGTGCGAGAAGCAGAAATGTAAAATGGTAGTTTTACCATTTTATGTTTCTGCTTCTTGCACTGTGTGAAAGCAGTGGGGTGACGCTCCTCTGTCCTAATGGAGGAGCCGCCCCTGCTACTGAACATCAATAACAGCAGCCATGTGGTATGAAAAGTGAGCATCCAACTAGCTGTAAGAATAACTTTCTCAGATTAGCAAGTAAGGCAAATCATTCACCAGAAAAAGAATATTTTTCACTGAAACTGAATCAAAGTGTATATTGAGGGACACAACTCAGCTGGGCCCATGCTTGGATTTTATTGTTTCTGATGGGCGTTAACGAGTTTACACAGGACTACCAATGACTTCTTGGTGATCAACAGTTACCAACTAGAAAAGGGGCAGGCTATCGTGTAGTGTTTGGCATGCTTGTTAGTCGAGGATTTTCTCCGCAAACTACCTTTCTTGCTGATTGTAAGTCTCATTGTTTTACTTTATAATGTAAAAAATCCTTAAGTTCTCATGTATTGAAACCATTATTATGTAATACACTCTGTAACCAATTTGGGTCTTCTTCATGGTATATAATACTGCAAATAAATAAATAAAGTAGGATGTGTTCATAACTTTCTATTAGAAGTGAGCGTGTCTCACCTCACCAATCTTTATAGTGGTGCTCCACTATTTACCAATACTTTCCTCCATCCAGGATTTGGGGCATGTCCTGAGCCTTACCCAACCGCTTCCATGCTCAACTAACGCATAAATTATATTGTGTGCCATGAACTAGTTGATGCCAGTGTCTTTAAGCTTCAAAGGTACGATGTGAACAGGGCCGGACTGTGTACCGGGCTTTCCTTAATAAATAATGCAAAACAAATGTTTAAGAAAGTAGGCTTTAAAGCTATTTGTTTTGCATTGTCCATTTAGAAGAAATGGCAGCTCCCAAGCAACAAAATCAGCCCCCTCAGCAGTGAACCTGGACCCCATCCTGACACCCCAGCAAAAAACGCCCGGTAGCCCGTCTGGCGCTGCATGTGGCAGCTGTTTGTCACTGCATTCATTCTTCTTCTGCTTAGTTTTCATCATTATCCTCCATCGCTCTGCTCTGCTGGAGTCACTTTCTATCCTTTCATTCTTTTCTCCTAATGACCATCTTGTCATTCTCAGTCTCTGCTTTTTCTTCGAGCTGGACCTTCTTTCCATCTGAATATTTTCCCCTTACATTCTTTGCTCTCTTTTCTCAAAAATAGACCTAAGATTGCACATGCTTTTGCCAAGGGATTGGCTAAAAAACGTTTCTTTGGTATCTGCAGGATTGAGGAATAGGTGCCTATATCTTTCTTTTTCTTCAGAGAAGTGAACTCTTGCTATAATATATGTTGGAAAGTTATTCTGTGGGCCCACTGATGTGTCCTTATGTACCTGCTCTAGTTTAACAGGCCCCTTGTCTGAACTCTCAGCCCCCAGAAGGTCTTGTACATTTTTCTTGATGTTGGTCCCCTGGGGATACATCTGATGCACACCTTGTTCCTTGGAGATCAATTTTTAAGCCCTCTTGTTTCTCTTTTGGAATTATATGCTGTTCTTATATGAGCTGTTCTTCTAATGGGAGCTATTTTTGATCCTGTGTCCTTTCATCTGTTGTTTTCATCATTTGTTCAACACACTCTTCTAACCCAGGCACATCTCTGTGGATCCTGGGAAGACATTTTCGAGGTTCCCCTATGCTGGCTTAGTTTCTTCCTTGATGTCTTGGAAAACGTTCCTATTAAGAGTATGTTTTCTCCCTCATGTCAGCTAAGTTACTCTCATTGCTCTTTATAAGATGCTGGAGAAGAAGTATGTGTAAAAACGTATTTGTTGTGTTTCCCTTGCTGCAGCATCATTTTAATGGAGGTGTCCTCTATAGTTTTATTCCCTGCCACGGTGCTTGAGATCCTTAAATGAATGTATAGTTTAGCTCCGTTTGGAGTCCCGGGTCTCATTCTTTAGTGTCAGAAAGTTCTAACGTATACTCTGGATCCAACAGAAACAATGCAGTCTTCCATCTCTCACCACGTCCATCAATGACTTCATACAAGAATAACAAGAGGACCAGCATGTAACAGGGTGCATAAGAAGGATGGAGTTGATAGAGTGGCCTGGGAAGATGGTCCTCAATACTCACTACAGTTAGATCCCATGACGCCGGTGGATGCACACGCCGTAATGAGAGGGTAGGATCTGCAAGTGGCAGTTGGTGATGTGTCAGCTCCCAACGTTGGTATGGTGAAATGGAAAGCAAGGAAAGGGTGCAGGTCTTTGAGTGTGCTTTGGGAGGATGGTTTAGCTGGCGCTGAGGAAAGGCAATGGGAATAGCTGCAGATTGTCAGCCTGCAGGGTAGCAGGTCGCCATTTACTGCCATTACACACATTTGAGGGTCGAGGGAGGTTAGAGGCAAGCTTTAAACTGGACGAGGCTTCCAGAAAATCAGAATCTATCAGTACCAATGGAAGACCACTAAAACAAAAGAGCAAGTGGCTTGAATTCCAACTGCCAGTGGTGATTCAGGACAGCCTCTAAAGAGGTGGGCTTACCCTTTCCAAGACCTATATAAAGCACTCAGATAGGCCACAAGGGAAAGATGCCTCTTGGTGGGAGAAAAGGTAATTGATACTCAGCCTTTTTGCTTCACAGGAAAGTGGAGAATAAACTTAAGAGGATGGGGATGAGAGAAGCAGAAGGGACATATGCTACTTTGTGGGAGGAAGAATACCTGATACCCTGCTTTTCTACTTCACAGGATACTTCAGCCTATCAGGGCAAGTGATTTCCTGGGAAGTAAAGGGGACAATGGAACTCTCATTGACTGGCGGAAAGGCCTTAAGGGGCACACTATCACACCTGGGAGTAACGATGAGAAAGATTAAATGAGACCCGAGTGAAGAATTGGCAGATGGTAGGACTAATGGACGTGAATTAATATTCCCATAGCAAAGTGATGTACAATTTCAGTCCTAGAAAATAATAAAGTTCTCTGTGGCAACCTTTACCGGACCTTCAGTGCTTTTGATGAGAGGAGTTTCGCAAGTGGTGTTAGAAGTGGGATTAAATGCACCAGCATACATTGGAGATTTTGATTCAGCAACTAGAAGAAGACCAACAACAGTTCACTCAAGCACTACTAGCACGCCAACAATAGGCTCAAGTAGATTATAGAAAGGCTGTCGGGTTTTAGGTTTAAACCTATATTAACTAATAAAACCCCACCAAAAGGAAAATAGCCATCACCATTGTAAACATATAAACACTGAAAAAACACCTTTGCAACCACAAACTAAGTACCGTTCAAATAAAGGAAAACATGAGTTAAAGAGTAATTTGTATTGCTACCTGAAGGGGCCAATGCAATGTAACTTTGTTATACAAGGCAGCAGCAAGAAAGACTGGGCTAACATTATACTGCTTGAGTTTTGTTGTTTAGGGATGTCACTAAAATATTGTCTCTTCTTCCTACTGCTTTTTTCAGTGTTGTGGACTTTGGTGTAAAGATGCAGTGTTTAGTAGCATGTTTTAGGTCTTATTTAGTTATTTAATACACTGTAGAGAATCAGGAAATATCAAACTCATATTTGATATTTTGGCTACATTTGATGTCACGAATAGGTAAAATGGCTGGTTTCATAATAATCTTTCCCAATATGTACCTTCACATTTACCCACAGACAGAGAATGGGTGAAATCTTTGATACATTTAGCCCCCTTTTTCTAGCGAGTCAGAAATGGTTGTAGGTGAATTGCCAAACACCCCAGGCTTTAAAATTCAATGCAAGGTGTAGTGGCAGGCATATGTGAAAAGAATGTTGTCACCAAGCATCTGAGAATGTGGTGAATACATGACACTATACGTTTGGTAAACATGGAACGCAGTGTCACTTGAAATGCTGCTGCAAAAAGTTCCTGCCAATTTCAATAAAGATTGGAGTGATATTGTTTGTATTTGCAGTAATTCAGCTACATATATGAAAAAAAGTTGTATGATGACCTGTCAAAATCGATACCTCAGCTGAAGTGCTTCCCTGTAAGAGATCCTAGTCACTTGCAAGATGGTTTGCTGAAAGCATCTTTACAATCTTCACAGTTAATGAAGAATGCTATTGACATTGTGGTCCATTCTGGTGCACTGTTTCATTATGCCCTGGAACTAAAATGCAAATATTTTTCGCTTTGTGTGGCATCAAAGAAAGAGTCATCCTAACTGTGTCATTTAGCCGGTGATTCTCAGTCCTAGAGACTGTGAATGCTATATTATTATCCATATGGCGACCGTTTACAGAATGTTTGCTTCATGATGATGCCAAAGGCAAGAAATGTGATGATCTTTGGTCACATATTGATAGTGATGTGAAAAAAGTACAGTCTACTGCATGCTTAGGTTTTTACAGGAAAACATTACTGCTGTAGTGGACATAATCAAAATACTAGAGCCTGAAAACACTCTTGTCTACCAAGTGTTCAGCGTAATTGGTGTAGATGTGAAACATCTCCTTGAAAGTAGGCTGGCCAATACTTTTAGTGACTTTGACACTGCAACATACTCCATGTTAGAATTCTTGCCACTTGGTAAGCAAAGAAATGTTGAGGAGCAATTCAGGAAATGTTGGTTTACAGTGCATGGGAAATGGCTTGCAATGATGCAGAGAAATGTCTCTTTACCAACCATGGCATTTGAAGTTAATAAAGCCTCACGGAGGTACACTGCACAAGTTCTAGATCCCTTCGGAATTTTCTCCAGACTTCGAAAAGTACTGCTTTTTTTTTACCGCTTCAATAACTGAGGGCATATGTGCCCAATTCAAGGAATATGTTGCAGAACATGTCCTAGAGAATTACGATCTTCAAGTGCACCAGTATTGGCATGGAAAGCTATGTCATTGGCCAGAGTTAGAAAATTGTGCACTGGATGTTTTGTTGTTGCCCGTCTCAAGTGGCAATGTTGAGAGGGTCTTTCCACAGATAAACGTTTACATTGGAAGGAAAGAGCAAGCACGCATGTCCAAAGACTCACTAAAGAAATATTGTTTGGTGTACTACAATAAGTTTGATTTGTAAAAATGTATTTGGACCTCATATACCCTTTACACATGCTGTCTATACACATGCCCTATCAGTGCAGAAAGCAAGCAATAATTAAAAGCAAAACGTTGCATAAGCACCATAATAACACTGTTTCAGTTGTTTTTAATGGTGCGAAAATGTGTAACAACTGATAACCACAGTTTTTTTAAGGTATTGAAAAAACAGAAAAAAAACCACCAGAATTTACCAAAAATAGAAACTGAAAACAGGAAAGCCTAGTTATAGAGGTGCTTGTACCTCTACCCTTTCACTCCACAGTGCTTCAGTTGGCCCATAGTTATCTGACCGGAGGTCATCGGTGGCCGGAAAAGATTCTGAGCCTTACAAAGGTTCTTTTGGACAGGTATCCACTCTGAAATCGCTCAATATTGTAAAAAGTGTCCAGTCTCTTAGCTGAAGAATCATTGAAACCTTGAAAATGTACCAAAAGAGTCATTACATCCACTGCCAGTGATCAGTGGATTGGAATGAACTTGGTTGGTTTAATCAAATCATCTGGAATATTCTGATAATGGTGGATTATGCTACAAGGTGCACAGAGGATTTTATTTAGAAGAACTACAACTGCACACCTCTGTGACATCCTTATATCATCCTTAGCCTGAGTGGGGTTGTCAGAGAGTAATACAGATTAGGTTACCACTGTTTTTCCTCCTTGATGACACATCTGCCCAGTACAACATATTAAACACATTAAAACCCCCATATATCATATGCAGTGAGAAGGTTTTGGTAGAGACTATAACAAGACCATTAAATAGGTGTTGTGTAAGGTCATCAGCCGCGACGGCAAAGCCTGGGACAAATTATTACCTCTTGAAATGTTAATGCTAAAATGCATCCTTTAGGCAGGGTGTGGGGGTGTGGCTTGATACCACTCTTTCAATGGAATCCCAATCGAGAAAACTTTTGGCCAATTGTTACGACCTTCAGAGAATGCTTAGGAAAATTGTAGGTTTGCTCCCCCAACTTTCTAGAAGGCTCAATGTCCAGGATTGGTCCTAATGTGACTGCACTATGGCAGCTCTCTGTATCTGAGTGCACATCGATACGTAATTAAGAGGCCTCAAGTTATACAAAATGCAGCGGTATGCCCCCTTTTAAACGTTCCTAGATATAAACCTTTCCAGAATGCCTTGGAAATGCTTTACTGACTCCTAGTCAATCAACACAGGAAGTTTAAGGCTCTGTGTTTTGTCACATACAGCATTCCACCCTAAAGTCCTGCCTCTATAGCAAACCATTTTGCAGACTTACACACCAGGAAGGGCTCTGAGATCACAAATGTGCAACTCATGAGGGTTCCAAAAGTTTGCTGGAAGTGATACAGAGGGCCTTCTTTTGCCTATCTTGCACCTAAACTATGGAACTCCTTGCTGAGTAGGCTGCATCTGATGAATAATGAATATACCTTCAAGAAGTCCCTAAAAACCTGGCTGTTTGGAAATTAGTCTGTTCTTTTGGCCAGTAATCACTAAGTAGCGCTTGTTGTCAGCAAGTGTGAGCTGAATGCTAGCGCTGGGATGCTTGCGGGTAGCCATGCGCTTTACAAATCCAATAGAAATTAATAGACTAGAAAAGGCCCCTACTGATTTAAGCCCTTCTCTTCAGCCTGCTCTTGGGTCGACAACCAAAGACATTACTGGATATGGCTGAAGAAGAATAGGAGGATGAAGAGAAGAAAAGTACAACTCTAGTCCAGTATGTTCTATCCTTACAGGAATGTTTGGAGAATATGTTCCCAGTAAAAACTCTCAGTAGCAGACAAGTACTAGTGGATTAATCTCCCATCATTGCAGAGTAGAAACGAAACTTATTTGACCTAATAGAAACAAGAGATTTCTTTTCCCGCCTTCTGGGAAAAACCACCACGATAGAACATACAATTGAGACAACTGAGCACGCTAGAGTTTGAATAAGACCTTACTGAATTACTTAACCTAGGAGGAATGTTGTGCAACAGGAAGTGGAAACTATGCTAAAACTGAAGTTCATTTAACCTTCATACAGTGACTGGTCCTCCCCAATTGTTCTGGTCCCCACACATGATCCAAGTATTCACTTCTATTCTAACTTTCCACAAGGTAACAGTTTATCTTCTTTTGCGGCTTACCCCATTCCTCGAATGGATGAGTTCATTGAGAAGTTAGAAAAAGCCACATGTATTAGTGCGCTTGACCACACTAAGGGATACTGGCAGGTTACCCTATGACAATGCATACCAAACTTTTAGAACCACAATCTAACTTTTAGAAATTTCATGACCAACCTAGCCGTTAATGGACATGAAGAGGGTGATTTTTTTAACGCAACTAAAGCATTGTGTAGTACAGCACTGTTATTTACAGACAGCACATTTTTCATTGAAGTAGTGACTACATTTGCACAGACATACCGTTTTACTGATAAAGTTATATTGCAAACAAATGATGTGTGTAAATCAGGTTTCAATTAATATTCATCATTTGTGCATCACTAAGAAATTGTCTTGATCCTATTAAAATCATTGTTTCCATCACACTTCAGAATCATAAAAAAGTGCTTCATTTTTGCTTTCCTAACTGCAGAAAGTGTAAAGTTCATTTACAGGCATTTACATTTTGCATTACAAGAATATGACATCCTATAGCCTTTTCTTTCACACTCGTTGTACCCCAGCAAGATTGTCACATACTTCACTCTACTTTTCTTTCTGGATTGGAGTTCATATACACCACTCCCCAGTTTAAAAAACATAAGCAGCAATTTGTTATAAGACATAGCCTGGCATTTGACCTCCATCTTTGAAGAGCATCAGTTAGACAAGATATATACAGAATTAAAGGCATTTTTATTTATTGCTTGAACTTTCATGCAACACCAAAAGTCGGCTCCTGATCCACAGTCTGGGAAACACTGCCCTAAGAGCAAGAGACTGCCACAAAAAAGCATTTTGTACTCTAAAGGGAATGTATCAATTCAGGATTCTTCATTTTGGATTGCTTGGGACACCGTTCAGAGACTGATTATACTGATTGATACTAATTTGGACCTTCTTCAGTCTTGTTCATTCGCTTACTTGGTTGATATTTTGATCAATAATACCACTGTGGAGACATAATCAACATCTGGGGACTTTCTTGAAAGTCATAAAGGAAGTTGGGCCCATGGTGAATCCTTCAAAATCTACACTAACATCAAAAGAGGTCAATCTTGCAGAGTTTTTTTTATATAGCGTGAACTTGACCCGAATCCAATGAAGTATCAGAGCGCTTTACATAGCACCAGTTACGTTACATGAGGACACACATTAATTTTTTTTTTTGTTAGGCACAGGGAGATTAAGTGATTTGCCCAGAATCACAGGATGTTTAGCGTCATTACCATAAACAAGAATGCATGGGTATTCTTAGGTTTAGTTTAAGTTGGATATTACCAAAGATTTATTCCCTGATTTGCTGATGTAGCTGCTCCTCTCATGTCCTCATTAAAAAATGTCTTTTAGACTTTACAAATGGCTCTTATATTTGAACCAGTTTTGCATTTTCCACATTTTAATCAGACTTTTTTTCCTTCATACTGATTCATCAGAAGTGGGCTAGGCTGCAGTAGTGTCATCCAATCATTTCTAATAACTGGAACCACTCTAATGCAAACTGGCCTACGCCACTCTGGACAAACAGTTCTTGACTCTGAAATGATCTATTGAGTCTCTCGGATACTACCTAATTGGGAGACATTTTCAGTCAATACTGACCACGCCCCACTATCCTGGTTGACTCAAAAAAAGACAGAAATCACCAGGCTCTTCACTGGTTCTTTCATTTTTCTGTTGCAGCCTTACTAGATTGGGACTCTTGGAATATGTGGAAGTTGAGGCGGAGACCTAAATGCTAACCTACCAATTCTCCATGTTGTGGGAACTACACTGACCAGGAAATAGCTACACTGGGCTGTGGAACTTCACCAGAAGAGAGTATAATGGAGACACACACACACACACACAGTAGCTTTCAGGGTGTTCGGTATGGGCATGGGTAATGTCTCAGGAGTGCTTTTAGTGGTCCTAGAGAGTATTCAGTTTCCCTAGCCACGGATCGGTAGCTATGCGGAGGCTGAAGTGTTAATAAGTGTTGGTGATAGTAAGTTAAGTCTGCACAATTTTAACTGTGATGCACATAAACAACAATGTTTGTATATAGAAATGTGAAAAGAGTGTAGGGTCTGACAAAAGGGCAGAATCATTTTAGGATTTACTCTTACCCAATACTCCATGGGGCTAATCTTTGATGAAACACTAAATGTACCAGGAATTCCACTATGGGAGCATTGACGGTAACTGGCAGCGTCTGACCAACGAGGTAGTAAGTGCCTCATAGAGAAGCACATTAGACAGGAGGCAACAGAATCACAGAACTGGAAGATGAACAGAGATCGAAGAAAGGAGAAAACATCAACCTGTAGGGCTGTTGAATGGTGAACAAGAATTATTGGCAACAGGAAAGTAGAAAGGTGTTTGTATCTTCTTGTTGCCTTAATTTAAACTGTGTTAATATGCCTTCTGGTTGTCTGTTCCTTGTTCAATCATTGAAAACCCTTTCTGTTTGTGTGTAGGATGGTCCACCTCTGCATTTAACGCCCCACCTGCCATAGACCATTGCTTCCTATCTTCTACCTACTCATCTCTGTCCCCCGTTCTTCTGATTCTGGTACTAATCCTGATATCCCAGTTGAAATGCACAAGAATCGGATTCCATGTAGCCTGTGGATGCATCTGCAATGATGAGATGGCAGGACCTGCCAGCGATGTGTGGGGCTGTATCAGTTCCCGCTGTCTATGTGGGGACATGGAAAAGGAACCGACCTCCAGGCATGTCTTTGGGGTGGGCTGGGGAAAGGCAACAAGGGCCGTTGCAGATTCTTGGCTCACATTTTAGCAGGCTGGTGCTCACTTCCTGTTAGAACTGGGGTTTCTGGCTGTCAGAGTATGCACCCTGTACAAGCAGGATCCACCACTCTAGTCACGGTAAGCTAGATAAGAGATAACCTGCGCTCTCACTATAGTAGCTTGTTACAGAGCAGTCAAGCTTATCTAAAGAGGCAATGTGTAAAGTATTTGTGAAAAGAATACACACAAGGGGTCTGGAGGAGATTTAAGGACCTGTGTGGGCAACCTCCCCACTCGAAATAAAGAACACAAAAAGTCCACGGGTCCAGGGTAGAAGTCTGAAGTGCAAGTGGATTTCGTCAACCATGTGCTCGAGGGGGATCCCTTTTATGGACGGTTCCCTTCACACACCAGTGGTGTCATGCTTCATCATGGGGGTGCCTCCTCACGTAAAGAACCTGGTCTCTAGGCGGGCTACAACCCCCTTGCTGCGACGGAGGAGCACAGGGATGTTTTATGTTGGGAAGGAGGGTTAGTCTAAACCCTATGAGACTGTGGTGTGATCAGTGTGAAGTGCAGGTGAAAGTAGTTAAAACTAGCTACAAGGTTAGCTATGTGGCAAACTTTAATCAGCTACCTTGTGACAGGATTGAAAACAAATACTTAGTAATACGTCTGCCGTCAATAGAGACATCTGTATTGGTGTATGATCAACATGTTTCGGCCTTAGGACCTGTCAGAAGTGTCGTGACCTTCATCCCGATTGACATACAGCTACTACAACAAGTGAATTGCATGCACTTAAGAAAAAGTGTGCAAAGTAACCGCGGTGTAATATACTGCGCCAGTGGTCCTGTAGTCCAGTAGTTTTACTGTTGAAACCTGTGATAAGACAAAAAACAACGTTGTGCACTATTTACAATGAACAAGAATTGTTTGAATAGCATGCTTGAACCACAAAACAACAGGTTATCACTATAGTCAAGACACTGGACGTAGTGAAACCCCTAAATCCACATGAAATGTGATTAAGGGATGCGTGACACACCCACAGAGGTTAAAGAATTCGCCGCATCTGTCCTGACCTATTAGCCAAAAGGTACATTCACCGATCCAACCTAACAGAGAAGGTGGTGGCGTTAAAGTTAAGAAAAGGGCAAGAGTAATCAAAAGGACCTCAGTTTGCAAGGCAATTTATTTGCAAGACTGGTTTGCCCACCTCGTAGAAAATAAACATAAAAAAGAGTGTGTAGAGGAACCAATTCACCCTGGAGGGTCAGTTCACGTGGGCGGTGAAGACCTGGACAATCAGTTCTCATGAAGTGAGCCCATAACAGAAGGTTTGTGTGACTGGTCAGACATAGTGTAAAGGCATGAGCATAGGGGTTGTTGGGGCCTCCAATGAATGACGCAATGACGATGATCGTAATGGTTGTAGTGAGCAGGGTTGGTATCGAGGCACAGTGGCTGCCTGATGTACCGGCATGACTATGTTCAGTCTCCTAGTTAGACCCTGCACTCTTACCACTACTCACCATTGCTTTGATAGGGCTATGATGTCCATCTCTCGTATGATGGCAGTTAGAGCGTTTGGGCATATAGTTGCCACAACGTTACAACTTTTAATGTAAGCGTAGACTCCTCATTGAGTTCCCATTTATTTTTATAGTTATCGGGCCAGTTGTGCCCTTCATTGGTAACCTTAGATGACCACACATGTTGATGGGAGGGTTGAGGAATCGACCGTAAAGCAACAGAAGAGTCCCGTAGATCCCCGGGTATGCCAAATATAAAATTCAATTGGTGAGTATTGTCACCGCACCCTTTGTTCATTCAGCTCAGTTGTTTGTGCCGGCACTTACATAGACATATTTTTGTTAACTATAGGGAAAAGCCGTATTCTATCCTACAAAAGTAAAGAACCAACACACCCTGCTAACCATAATTTTGATAATCAGGTAAGGAGGTATATCCACATACTGACATCACTATCAGAGAGAGGCCCTGTCACAGGACCTCATTCTCACCTCTTTTTTACTCCATAGTGTTAATACGATCATCCTACATTGCCTGATAATGAAGTTAATACTTTTGAGCAGTAGCATATTATCATTCAAGGTAAACCTACTTTAGTTATACTGGATTCTCATTCTGATGGATACATCTGCCTGTGGATTACTCACCTTATGAATATCCCCTGCACCAGCATTCCGCAGAATTTTTTCCTAGCTCTCCACTCCGACGAGGACATCTGCTCCGCTCGCGACTCCGCATTACATCACCGGAGCCATAAGAGAGCCTCGTCGGCGTGATGACGTCAATTCCTTTTTTACCGCGCCCTCGACGTGTAACGGTTTTCTAGCACTCTCCATATTTGTGGAGTTACTTTGTTACTTCTTCACCTTTAACTGTTGCTTGAAGTGATGTCTTCTTCGAGGAAGTCTGGTTTTAAGCCCTGTAGGGAATGTGGGGGTCACATGTCCATCACTGACCCCCATGAAGACTGTTTATGGTGCTCATCGTCAGATCACGAAGTGGAGGACTGTTCCTGTTGCATGAAGAGGAATCCCAAAGCACTTAAGGAACGGGATGTAAAGTTATTTCTGGCCAAGGCGAAGAAAGAAGGTAGGGGGCGCAAGCGTGAAAAGTCTATGTCGTCGACTTCGCACGCGTCGAAGTCGAGAAAACACAAGAAAAAGAGAAGACATGAATCTCGGCACAGATCAGCGAAGGGTAAGGCTTCGAGATCGCCTTCGCCTTGACGTCGTTGTAAGGACTTTGTTTCTCCTTCGCCCTCTCCTTCTCCTCGTGTGACTCCGGAGAAGTCTCCTTCACCTAGAGGCACTCTGGCACAGTCTCCGCTGCCGAGGGATTCACCAGCTTCCGACGCCGAGCCGGTCCACGATGTTCCATCTTCTCCTGTGCCCGAGATTGAACCGGTGGATTCGGCAGTGGATCCGATCGTTCTGACGTCGGACACTCCCCGTTTGGATACTGGTTCGAATCCATATCCGCAATTCCCTGCTCCAGGGTCAGATCCGCCGCATTTTTTAAATGCTATGTACAGAGTTTTTCAAAGGGAAGCTTTCCCATCCGGAGCACTTTCTGGTCCTGTGGGTCCGCTGGCTTTCAACTTGGGCATGCCACAACACTATGCATAGGCGCCCTTCATGCCTTTCATGCCAATGGCACCGTCATGGCAGTTTCCGGCGCCGAGAGCCTCGACGCCGTTGATAGGATCTTCGGCGCCGTCTGGAGAGCCTTCCTCTCGGCCTTGTGTGGATCTTGTGCCTCCATCGGAGCCTCCCTTGGCGCCGGCTGGAGATTGAACGGGGCAACCTGAGTTCCTTCTCTCCACGCCGGACGTGGTGGATGTTATTTTATCGGCCAGGCGACACTCCACCCAGTCCATTTACTCCTACAGATGGTCAAGATTCGTTAAATGGTGTGGAGAGAGATCCATTGACCCTTTAAAGGCCCACTTGTCCAATGTTCTTCACTTTGCTCTTTCCTTGGCTCAGCAGGGTTGTGCTGTGGCCACGGTTAAGGGCTATTTGTCGGCCTTATCGGCTTTTCTGTGTCTACCTGATCAGCCATCTTTATTTAAGTCTCCTATTGTTTTGAGATTTATCAAGGGCCTTACCAATAGGTTCCCGCATACTCCCTTTGTCATGCCCCAATCGGATCTTAATCTTGTTTTAACTTTTTTGATGGGTTCCCCTTTTAAACCCCTTCATAGCTGTCCTTTGAGGCTTTTGTCCTTTAAAACAGCACTTCTGGTAGCCATTACCTCAGCAAGGAGGGTGAGCTTCAAACTCTTAGTTCGAAACCCCTGCTTTTGACCATACATGCTGAAAGGATGGTCCTCAGGACTAGGGCTGCTTTTTTGTCTAAGGTAGTTACTCCCTGCCATCTAGGGCAGTCCATAACTCTTCCTGTGTTTTATCCTCCCCCTCACCCTTCCAAGGAGGAAGAGAGACTTCACCGCCTGGACCCTAAAAGAATGGCGAGCTTTGGACAGAACAAAGGACTTACGTTTGGACGATCAGCTCTTCGTGGGCTACGTTGGACACTCAAAAGGCAAAGCTGTGCACAGGCGCACTCTATCCAGGTGGATCGTCTTGTGCATCAAGATCTGCTACGCCCTTGCTGGTAAGGAACCACCTGAGGGTATTAGGGCTCACTCTACTAGAGCTAAATCTTCCACCTCTGCTTTGGCCAGAGGTGTTCCTGTAGTGGACATTTGTAAGGCTGCAACTTGGGCCTCCCTCCACACTTTCGCAAAGCATTATTGATTGGATTCCGAAATGAGGAGGGAGGGCCATTTTGCGCGCTCTGCCTTGCAGGACTTTTTGGTATAAGAAGTACGGAAACCCTCCTCCGGGAGTGGGACTGCTGTGGGAATCTATTCATAAGGTGAGGAATCCACAGGCAGATGTATCCATCAAAGAACAAGTTTCTTACCTTCGGTAACGCTTTTTCTGGTGGATACAGTATCTGCCTGTGGATTCCTCACTGACCCACCCTCCTCCCCGTTGTCCACCTTTGAATACCTAAAAGGATGCCTTATTTGGCTTGTTGTTTTATATTGTATCTTCTTTCTATCTGTTACATTTATAGGAAATGCTGATGTTCTTTAGCTTTCCTTTTTGACTTTGTACTGTGTATATTGGTTCAAATGTTATGTACTGTGTATACTTTGAATCTGTTGTCGGTCCACCTGTTTGCCTCGGAGGCACGGAAAAAATGGGTGGAACTGATGTCATCACGCCGACGAGGCTCTCTTATGGCTCCGGGGACGTCATGCTGAGTCCCGAGCCGACGTCCTCGTCGGCGTGGAGAGCTAGGAAAAAATTCTGCGGAATGCTGACGCAGGGATATTTATAAGGTGAGGAATCCACAGACAGATACTGTATCCACCAGAAAAAGCGTTACCGAAGGTAAGTAACTTGTTCTTTCGTGCCGAACCTCTACACATGTCTCTAGTTGAAATTTTGACATGGGTCACTCTATCCTTATTCAGGATTGGTCTTACTGTTGGAAATCGATTCAGCCAATCTTATCATATTTTGTCATACCCAGTCTATCCAACATGTCATGGGTATGTTTTTTTCACTTACCTGTATATAGTCTGTCAATTCTGGCACAATAATCAACCTAAGCACCCGCAGAATTCCAACTTAGCGTCTAGCATGCTTTGTTCTATTATCCTCTCATTCCTAATTTCAAATCTTTATGATTCATTGAAGAATCCTTGCATTTATTCACGTTTTTAATATATGACTATCGGTTGGGGAGTATTTTCTTTTCTCCTCTTTTTTCCTCCATAGATGCATGCAAAATCTTAATCCTTTGGGGGCATGATGTTTTCAAAGCACCCGTCTAATAGCCTTATAAGTGACACAACTCTTTGATTGACATCCCTCTTTTATATCTTATCTTATGATAAAACTGTTTTATCAACAAAACCGTGGGCATGAACAGCTAGGTTTCTTGTGTTGTCTTGCATTTTTTTCAGTGTATACTGTGATGGAGTCCTGACGAAGGCTTTGCCGAAGCGCGCATAGTTTGTCAACAGACCGCCAGTTTCTTCACATCACTCCGATATATGTATTCTACATTATAAATAATCATTGATTGTGTACTATTTATCGATGTGACATATATGCTCTAAATAATTGAAAAGTATCTAGCCTTTTTTGTATGAATGTATCATCTATGAACCAATTTCTCATGTATTCACTGATATGTATGACAACCCAAAAATTTAAAAAATACATTAAAAAAATTACACAAAAAATATATATAAAGCTTTTTACACAAATTGTGAAAACATATTTTTGATAGGAAAAAAATGATAAATAAATAATTGAATGACATCAGTTATTGTCAAAATTTGTCACGATTGCCGAGCCGGAATTGCAGGACTACAAAGATGGCCGCCAGCGGGAGACGCGCATGTGTGAGGACGGGCCAGGCAGGAGAAAACCCAGCCTTCCTCACGTAACAGCACTTCGCGTTCAAGCTCCTGGATCAGTTTCCGTTTCCCTGACTTCTCTTCCGGGTCGCCGCGTCCTTCTCTCCTCGTCGGCGTCTGGTATGGCGGTTGCACTTCGGGTCATTTGTCTTCTCTGCTCCCCCTAGTAAAAAGACTCCTGAAAGCTGAAAAGAAAAAGAACAAGGAGCACAGCTGGGTTATTGTGGTTACGGTAACAGCGCTACGCGCTGCTCTTTTATGTTTTTGGTTTCTTGACTTATGCCTCTCATTTACCTGATTCTGTGCTCGGGGCATTGTGGGCATCCACTCCATCCCGTTATTGTGGGACACTAGAGAGAGAGAGTACAACTACCTGAAGTAAGGTTACCTTTTTTTCTTATTTTGAATCCTGTTGTGACAGAGGATGATAAATTACGTCAAGCTACATTTGATTCATAGGTGGGCATAAATATACTTACATATTACAGTGACTCCTTATCCCTTGCTTTCCCCTTCATTAATATATGTATCATTGTTTCTTCCAGCAACAGACATATGTTTCCTACGATTTAGTTTTCCTGTCTAACCAATAAAAGAAGAAGGGAATAATAAGGTAGAGGATACAAAATAACGAAAAGAGCATACACAAGAGAGGGTTGTTCTATCACCTAACGTGTTTACAGATTCTCTTCTGTCTGCAGCCTTTTTACCTTGACGAAACCTGCGGCTATTGGGTGGCGGCGAGAAATCTCTTCCCATTCTTTCCTTGTTTTGTTTCCCTTCTTCCCCTGGTTACCATTGTGGCCTAGACGTGGTCAGGCGCAATAGGTGATAGGGAGAAGTAGTGGACCTAGCTTCAAGTTTCATGACGTTCCTGTGGAAACTCAGGTGAGATTCTTACAAAATTGTCTGCTTTTTCATATAATAACTGCAAGTGTCTGAAATATGCTATAGATTTTTTTCCTGCACATTACCGTAAAATACCTTGCCCAGGTGTGTTTTTCACAGTCTGATTATTCCTTGTAATGGGTATCTTCATCCTATAAACAGGGGCCCCAGTATTTTTCAAGTTATTCAAGTGAGATGGTGTTAGACCGGGGTTCCCTGGTTGGCTGAGGTAGGTACCTTAGGCCAAATAGGGACCCGCGATTCAACGTCAGGGAAAGGAAGGTCACCTTCTGAGATAGCCCCTCTCACCCCCTTAGTAGCTTGGCATGAGCAGCCAGGCTTATCTTCAAGGCAAATGTGTAACGTATTTGCAACCGCGCTCACAGTAACCCACAGTAACCCAATGATGATACCACAAATAGAATCCACACGAGTTTTATAAAAACGAGTATAAACTTTATATAAAAAGATATACGATAAGACCACACAATCTAAATCCAACATATGCGTATTTGTAATATTTCATCTGGCCGGCTGTTAGGCCAGCCAGCACTTGTAAGTTCTGGCGATATTAATGAGCACTTCCAAACAGTCTACTGTAATCTTAACACCATGTTATGCAGATCGAAATGCTTGAATCAGGCACTTGTGCAATGTCAAAATAATGCAATGCATACGCGACAATCATGCACTTTGCAATGTAGAAATAATGCAATGCGTAATACAACCACCAGGTACATTGTTATGCAGAAATAAGGCAATGGGTAATACACTAATCTGGTAGTTCGTTATGCAGGAATAATGCAATGTGTAACACGCTAATCAGGTAGTTTGTTATGCAGAAACAATGCAATGCGTCATACGACAATCAGGTAGTTTGTTATGCAGGAATAATGCAATGCGTAATACTCTAATGAGGTACTACGTTATACAGAAATAATGCAACGTGTAATACAACAATCAGGTACTTCGTTATGCAGAAATAGAGTAATCCGTAATACACTCCAGCACCAATCAAGGTGCCTTAGGCGGCCCTCCGCCACTCGTGCTGACTCGCAGGTAGCCTCTGACAACAGTTGCCCCCCACACGGGTAGGGTATAACACACAAAGTGCAGCTCCGCACTCCGGGCCCTCTACTGCCACTCCCTTGGCAATACGGGCCGCGATACGAGCCGAAGCAGAGGCTCACGCTGCTGAAATGAGAAAGAGTCCGAGAGCGTCTCCCTCCGAGCCCGCGCACCGCCCGAGGAGTCGACACACGTTACCTGGGAGGGCGCAAACTCACTCTCCTCTCCTCGTCCAGCGACTTGGGCCTCCGATGCAATCTTTGGGACTTGGCAACGGTGGGCTCAGGCCGGCGGCTCAGCTACTCTGGGGCTGCTGGCCCAGGCCGCAACTGCTACGAAAATCTCAGGCTGCCGCAGGGCACACTCACACAGCGTGAGACTTCCTTGAGCTTCGGGTGCATGATCACTGGGCACTCTACACGATGGTCTCAGGCTGCACGATGAACACACATGCAGCGTTGTGAGACTCACTTGGATTCCGGTTGCACAATAAGGCAATCCTCACGAAGGTCTCACGCTGCACAAATAACAGGCACACAGAGCCGTGAGACACAGTTGGATTCCGGGTGCAAGATAACAAGGCAATCCTCACGAAGGTCTCAAGCTGCACAAAGCACATGCACACAGCGTCGTGAGACTCACTTGGATTCCGGTGCACACAATAACTGGACAATCCTCACAAAAGTTTCAGGCTGCAAAAAGCACACGCACCCAGCGTCGCTGACCCTCGCTTGGACTCCAGGTGCCCACGATCACAGGGCACTGCTTATGAGGGTCTCAGGCTGCAACAAGCTCGCGCACACAGCTCTGCTGAGACTCTCCTGGAAACTTTTGTGTTCCTGAGTTTCCGCAACAGGGAGCCAACTCACCTCGTGCCCTTGGGGATAAGTTACTTCAGGACACAACACAGCAAAGTCCTTTGAAGCAGGGGACACAGCACACAGCAAAGTCCCTTCAGCCTTTTTTCTTGGTTAAAATAGCAAACTGCAGGCCAGCCCCAGAACACACAGCAAGGGTCAGCCCTTTCCTTCAGTATATTCAGTTGTTTCTTCCTTGGCAAAGGTTCCTCTTGACCACGAAGTAGCTCCAGACTTGTTCAATCTTGAATAAGCCATTCTCCAAAGTTCAGGGGCTCCAGCTCTCATAGTTATACCCCTCAATCACTTTAAAGTCTTTGTGTTCAGGGGGCACTGACCCGTATTTAAACCAGTTCTGGGTGCCTCCCTGCCAGTGACACCTTCTTCCTTTGATTAGTGGGGGTCTGGATTCTCAATCATTCAGCAGGAGATGGGACAATTGTTTTATAGCAGCAACCCAGGCCTCTTCACCTCTAGGGGCTACTCCTCCCCCTACACTCCAGATGCAGGTCAGCCTGTTGCTGTCTCACCTCCTCCCCTGATTCAAGACATTCCCCAGATCCTATCGCTTTCAAATCCAGTCAATCCACAACCAGGCAGAGACACACAGAAATGTTGGAGCACAAAAAGCCAGCCACTTCTAAAAGAGTGGCTTATAAACACAATGCAAAAACCACCTTCATAAAAAGATGTGTTATTACATTGTGAGTTCAGGCATACTAAACTTCACCTTTCCATCTTAAGCCTGTATGAAGATAGGCTGGAAAACATATTACACAACCTTCCGATTCTATCCTATGGGCAAGATGGCCTTTCCAAAGTGAAAAACGAAATGGAGATTATTTCACTGTCAGGACATGGCACACACCTTAGTACATGTCCTACCTTTCACATGCACTGCACCCTGCCCAGGGGGTACCCTAGACCTACCATAGGGGTGTCTGATGTGCATAGAAAGGGAAGGTTAAGCTCTGGCAAGTGAGTTCACTTGTCAGAACAACATGGCAGTTTAACAAACTTTGCGCAGGCACTGCAATGGCAGGCCTGAGTTCCCTTTTTAAGGCTACTTGTGTGGATGGGACAATTAGTGCTGCAGGCCCAATAGTAGCATTTGCATTATCAGCCCTGGTACACATAGTGCTCTTTATTAGGGTCTTTACTAGCAAGGCAAACATACCAATCATGGACAACCAATTACCATTACACTTTATACAGGGAACACTTGCACTTTGACACTGTTTAGCAGTTGCAAAGGGTCCAAAGCATCTAAATTGGCAACACCATGGCAGAAAAAAGTTCTAGGGGCAAAGCAAAAAGTTTAGGGAACTTTAGCCAAAAAGGGCCAAGTCCTACAGATGGGTCCAGTCGTTTTCCTCAGCAGGGCAGAGATCCGCAGGCCGCGGGGCAGCACAGCAAAGAAGAAAAGCAGGTCTTCCACAGCAGCAGTCAAGCAGAGTGACAATCCTTGTAGCATAGCAGTCTTTACTCCTGGCAGAGTTCTTCACAGGTCCAGTAGGGTACTGTCTTGGTAGGGTCAGAGTCCCAGTACTTATACCCAAGTGTGCCTTTGAAAGGGTGGGGGGGCCTTCAAAGCAGTCCATTAAAGTGCACAGGTCCCCCTTTCTTCCCAGCCCTGGCTCCAGACTATCACTAGTGGGTTATCAGCCCATTGTGTGGGGAACAGGAAACTGCCTATCCAGGTGTAAGTGTAATTTCCCCTTCCCTCTTCTGTGGTAAATATTTCTCCTTTACCGGGACTGAATTTGATACAGAAACATAATAAAATAGCTCAGTAAAATGAGAGGCAGAATCCGTGGTATTAGAGGTTCGGAATGGGCTTTATTCCATTAACTCGATTATAATCGGTTGCTCCCAATGTTCCGTCACCACGAAGGTTCAGGAAGTGAAGCACACACATTATTGACATGAAATGGCTTTTATAATACATACATTACAATGAAGCAAATGCAATAGGCGTAACAATTGATAAGGAAAATGCCGAATTGTCTACGTAACCGAAAATGGGTGGAACTAGGAGAAAAAAGGAACATAATTGGTTACGAGATCATATATAGGTGGATCTATAAGATAATACTTGGCATAGATGCGCGCGCAGCAGCATGACGTGTAATTGACGTGTAACTAGGGGGTGAAGGGGACTTGACATTTAGCTCTACATGTGGAGACGAGAAGTCTGAGGGGTCAAGTCAACCTAATCCCAAATCATATCTAACATCCTATGTTTAAAGAACTGTGTTATCCATAAAGAAGGACTCTCGGACAGAATCTATTCTATACTGACTGTGTGTGCGTGTACAAGCGTCTAAGTGTCTACACTAAATGCGAGGGCAGGAATCTTCCATAGTAACAGGGCTATGAATTACTTGCATTAAGACAGAGAAGCCGGGCCCTTTGCTTGGTAGCTGGAAGAATGTTTACTTAAACTACTAGGCAGGAATGCATCGGCTGAGGGGGAAGCAGATAACTCGAAGGTGAAATACAGTTCTTGGCAGAGAATAGGCTGATGTCAGGCTTCGTGAGCCGCGCAGAGAATGAGACAGAGTTCATGGTCACAGATGCAGGCTCAGACTGGAGCTTTCAGAGGCAGAAGGCAAGAGGAGTTTTGATGACAGAATCAGGGCCTACTTGCCTGGACTGTAAAATGGCATAAGTGAGCCATACAAAGCCGGTGGCCTTTTGTACTTAGGAATGGAATATCCGGCCTATTCATGGCGGATCTGACAGAGGACATGTTGACGGTGGACGCACATGTATTTGCGTCTTCATAACTGGAACTGGAGGGAACATACATGTACTTGTGACATGTACATAGAACCGTTGGGGTCCAAGATAGGGGACATAACTGACCAGAAAAATCCATATTTCCACATTCCCTCCTTGTCCCCTACTTGCCCGTTAAGAGATATCAATCTTCATTAATCCATTGATCTGTTCATATAGCATCATTTGTTCTTCTTTCTTCTTCCGGGATCTTGAATGAAATCTTGGTGGTGGAATACACGATGTGGCACACAGACCACAAATCGCTGGTCCACATTGTAGACATAGACAGCAACTGAATAGTATGAGAAGGCCAATACCTAGGAAGGACAGAACTCTCCATCCCCAGGCTGATATCACATTCCAAAACCAACTGGACCAAGTCCAAGTGCCTGGGTTCTGGTGTATCTGGCTTACAATCTTGTGAAGGCGAGTTATGGCTTTATATACAGATGGCGAATTTTCTGGTATGAAAAATGCAATAGCTTGATCCGATGACCCTACAAGCTCCGCCCCTATCGGCCAGGATAACGTCAAGGACAAGACTATTTTGAAGCACAACAATCCGCATAGCAGACTGCTCTTCTGTTAAATTGCCTAAGGCGGAAATAGTTTCATTCACTACTGCTTCAAGGGTTCTAGTTAATCTACGTATCAGCTTACTATTGGTAACGGTACCTATATAGGGAAAGATGCCTTTATTGAAATCTACATACTTGTCCCATGCTGTCTCAGTATAATCGACAATTGGGAGATCTCTCCGCTCTCTATGGTGTACTAAATGAATATTTCTATAATAATCAGGAGGAGCTAGGAAAACAGGTGGCAAAAGGAATGCGATATAGCAGGTACCATCCCAATCTAAAGGTAGACGCATATATGCAGTCTGACCACATATAAAGTAGGAGTGGCGATAAGCTCTGAATGAAGATTTGCCTTGATCACTGAATTCTACTGTAGTAGTGCACTTACTATGGCCCATATGTATGGAACCAACCTTTCTTACACACAATTCACCTTTTGCTGGGAATACTGACATGGTGGGTAAGACTAGTTCAACTTCGGATACAACATTTAGAATCATGAGATTAGGTGTAAAATTACCTAATCCATATACTTCATTTTCTAGATCAGTTCCTGTTCTTTTGGGGCGACCCTCCTTGTCAGGATAACAGACTTTGAGTAAAACTAGGTTCAGGTTTCCCCATACCCACTGATCCTGGTAAACTGCGGTGTCTGAGTCTATGGAATTCATTAAACTAAACCATGCCCCACAGGAGCCATTACGTGTAAATGGATGTGGAAAGAAAGGCAAGACTCCTTCATAATTCTGATAGGGAGGGAGTCGGCCGCACACCCAACAATTAGTTGCATTACTAGTCTGATGGGAATGGTGTAACATACTAATGAAAGTGTTATTGCGCAGCGCAAGTCTATAGGACAATTCATGCGGGGGTAAGTCACTAAAAGAATGTTCTGCAATAACATTGTGAACATTTCTGGCAATAGGGTAATATATGTGCAACAACATACTTGTAATAATTATTAAAAGACTTAAGGAAAACAAAATTAATAATGTCCCTATACAATGGCTACGCAGTGATTTACAATACGCCTGTCGTTTCATCATTTTTCGCGACTGTTCATGATTCAGGTCTAGAGGATACATGTCAGAGACAGATTCAACCGCTTCACCTAGGAGAGGACTTAAACAATCAAACCGTCTGACGTCGTAGGTCTTAACTTAACTTTGTAAAGTTCGCTTTCAGTTTTTTCCACCAAAGGAAGTTTTGAATCAGTCTGTGAGGGAGTGCAGGGCACAATGTCTATATCCGAGTATTGTCCATGAAATTTCTTGATATGACTTGAATGAATCCAGCCCTTGCGGCCCTCGATCTTCACGGCTGTTCTTGTGGTCAGCAGAACCAACTTGGGTGTCTTCCACCTGGGCTCCAGCTGAGTCTTTCGGTCGAAATTTTTCACAAACACAAAATCCCCCGGAACTATGTCATGGGGTTTCACCTCAGTGTTGTCGGGAAATGCTGCAGCAACCTGTGAACGACAAGATTGTAGTGCAGACATCAAGGAAGCCAAGTAATCTGTCAGCATATTACAGTCAATATCAGTTATTTTGCGTGGTATAGGCGTCCCCCACATATTTGGTGGTCTACCGAAGATCACCTCATACGGGGATAGCCCTGTTCGAGAGTGTGCTACCATTCTCATGTAAAAAAGTGCAACTGGTAATGCTACTATCCAGTCGACCCCTTTCTCTCTGCATATTTTGGACAGTCTGATTTTCAGTATCTGATTATGTCTTTCTACGAGACCTGCTGCCTCGGGGTGTCGGACACAGTGGAATTTCCACTGATATCCTAGCAGAAGTGAAACATGTTTCATTAATTCGGATGAGAACGGCTGGCCGTTATCTGAGTAGACAACACGTGGTAAACCGTAGCGTGGGAAGAATTCTCGAACTAACTGTTTGGCAGTAGTCGGGGCAGTGTAATCTGAAACCGGGTATGCCTCCGTCCAACGGGACAGAGCGCAGACAACTACGAGAACATATTTGAATCCTCGACATCGTTCCATCTGGATATAATCCATCTGGAGGACTTCAAAAGGGTGATCAGGAGGATGAAATCCACCCTGTTCTACGGGAACACTTTTTCCTGGGTTGAACTGGCAACAGATCATACAGGTACGGACTTTTTGTTTGGCTGCTGCTCGTAAATGTTTATTGAACCAAATGTGTTGAATGCTGTCTAGCATAGCTTTTTCTCCTAGATGTGCTGGACTATGGATAGTGTTAATAATGACTTGGACCATTGAATCAGGAAGGAACCATACAGACTTTTCTTTCATCATCCATCCTTGGTCCGTTTGGATCCCTCCTAATTCAGTCCATTTCTTTATTTCGTCTGGTGTAGCATGTGTCTGTATGTCAATTACGTCAAGAGTAGGATCTTTAACTGTCATACAATGTGTCGGCATCGGGACTATTGTCTTTGTCATGTCGGATGTTTGGGTTTGAGCAGTCTGTTTAGCTGTTCTGTCGGCTAAATCATTGCCTTGAGAAATGATATCAGTAACTTTCGTATGAGCTTTACATTTCATAATTGATATTGCAGTAGGTAGATGTATTGCATCTAATAAGGCATGAATGAGGGGTCCGTGCTGAATGTGGGCACCGTGGGAAGTTAAATAACCTCTCTCTCGCCACAGCACGCCGAAGTCATGTACGACTCCGAATGCATAACGTGAATCAGTGTATATGTTGACTTTTTTACTTGTGGCTTGAATACAGGCTTGTGTCAGAGCGACAAGCTCTGCGGCTTGAGCTGACAAAGTATTTATACGATTAGTTTCAATGACTTCAGTATCTGTTGTGACTGCATAAGCAGCCACTAACTCTCCTGTACTTGTTCTCATACATGAACCATCTACATACAATGTCAGGTCTGGATCTGACAATGGAACATCTGTCAAGTCTTGTCTAGGTTTCGTCGTTATAGTAATAACTTCAATACAGTCATGAGCTAGTGGGTCTGTTCCGGTTACTGGCAAAAGTGTGGCAGGATTCAATGTGTTACAGCGTCTGATTTCTATATGTGGCTGAAACAATGTAAGTTCATACCCTGTAAGTCGTGCTATAGTCAAGTGTTGTGTTTGCGTTCTATTCACAAGGACTTCTACTGTGTGTGGTACTTGAACTGTCAATGGATGTCCTAACACTATGGCATCGCTTTGTCTGATTGCTAAAGCTGTCGCTGCTACTGATTTCAGGCATGCAGGCAAAGCCTGAGCTACGGGATCTAATGTACTAGAAAAATAAGCACATGGTTTGTGTGCTCCTGCTTGTTCCTGTGTGAGTACTGACAAAGCAGTACCTCCGCGTTCTGTAACAAAGAGTGTGAACTGTTTTCTGTAACATGGCGTTGCTAAAACAGGTGCTTGACATAAAGCTTTCTTTAGGCTTTCAAAAGCTTGTGTATGTTCCTGAGTCCAAGGGAGAACAGTCGATGCGGCTGCCTCCTGGGTTGTCAACTGAATGAGTGGTTTTGCTAGGAATGCATATTGCGGGATCCACTGTCTACAGTATGAAGTGAGGCCTATGAAAGCCCGCACCTCCTTTTGTGTCTTGGGTATTGGCATGTTAGCTATTAACTGAATGCGGTCTGGTGTAAGCTGCCTTCCCTCCTTGGACAGCGAGTGTCCAAGATAAATAACTCGCTGGACACAGAATTGCAGCTTAGAAGGGGACACCTTGTGCCCCTTTTCGGCTAGAAATTGTAAAACTGTCAGTGATGCTTTTTCACATTCAGGTTCGCTTCGGGCGGTGATCAGCAGATCATCGACATATTGAAGCAGAGCCGTGTTAACTGGCATGTGTATACTGTCAAGTTCTCGTTTCAGTGCTTGGCTATAGATGCTGGGGCTTTCTGTAAATCCTTGAGGTGCGCGTGAGAATTTAAAGCTACGTCCATTTAAACTAAATCCGAATAAATATTGGCTTTCCGGATCTATTGGGACGCTGAAAAAAGCATTCTTGAGATCGATTACAGTAAAGAATGTCGCTTCGGAATCAATAGCTGTCAGTAATGACGAGATATCTGGGACCACAGGGAATTGTGGCACAATGCATTTGTTTAACTCGCGCAGATCAATAACCAATCGATATACTGGCGGGGCCTTAGGATCTGTTCGTTTAAGAATCGGTATTATTGGTGAATTACATACATTGGAGTCTGTTTCTACAACTACTCCTTGGGTAATGAGCTCGTCAATGATTTGTAGTAAAGCCATTACAGCATCTGGGGGTAACTTGTATTGTCGCATTCGTGGTAGCACCACTCCTGCCTTTAATGTGACTCGATATGGTGTAATATTCATGCAACCAACATCAGTAGGGCCTTGTGCCCATAGACGTGTCGGTAAAGTCTGTAATCGGCGATCCATGTCTCTAGATACATAGTGACCTTTAAAATCACGTAAAAACAATCTTACTCCTTCCGGAGAACAACATATTATAGCTCCTAGAGCCTTTAACGTTTTTATTCCTAATAGATTTTCTGGACATGATTTAGTAAGCAATAAATCTGTAGTTCGGGTCAAAGGTCCTATCGTAAGTGGAAGAGGCTGTGACACTTCATTAACAATAGGCTTTCCTGAAAAACCAAGGGAAATATTCTGTGAGCCTGAGAGGGGTGCCCCTGGAACTTCACTACGTTTTATAGTTGTTCGACTTGCCCCTGTATCGAGTAAAAACTTTCTGTCTTGGCCTAATAATTCACTGTGTACATAAGGTCCTTCTTGATCTACAGGGATCTCGATAAGGGGTAAGTCAATTTCCCTCTCTAGGCTTGTTCATGCGTAGCGCTGATACTCAGGATATTCATACTGTGCGGTCTGATACATTTGTCGTGTTGTTGTCTGTGTGGCAGTAACAGGCAACGGTGGTGCAGCTGGCACAAACTGTATTGGCTGTTGTGCGGCTGGCATGGCCTGGGCATGCTGCATAGCTCCTTGTTCATTCTGATCTTGTCTGAGTGGCCGTGATCTTTCTTGTGTTTTACCTATGCTGATATTATGTTTTAAAACTGGACAATCATGTACGTAATGACCTGGCTTTTTGCAGTAATTGCATGTCCCTTTTACAGGTCCTGCTGAATCGGAATGTGTCATACCCTTCTTATGTCCTTCAGCTGGAACTGTCTGGGAAACTAACATTTTCATTTTCGTGTCTTTCATGCGTCTGTGTTCATGTTCTTGTTCCTCTCTAATTCTATTGTGATGGTACTGTAACATTTGTAACATTTGTGATGGAGTGTTACCTTGCCAGGTACTCTCGAACTTTAATACTCTATTCTTTACTGGGGGCAGGGCATTTTCTACTAATTTTGTTACAAACAGATGTGGGTATGATTCGCTACTTGCTTTTATGCCACTATTTATACCAAAACATTTTTCAAATCGGGCATAGTAATCACTAGTGTCCTCATCTTGCTTCTGTTTACAGGCTGAAATTGTACCCCAGTCTTCCTTTTTCGTAGTTAATAAACGCGGCAGTACCTGTACTAGTAATCCTGGTAATGCCTTAGTTTTGTCCCCGAGCCCTGCTCCTGCAGTTCGGGCCCTTTCTTCTGCTTCTAATACTGACCATTCTATCTTTTGGTCTCCTACCTCCCACTCTTTTTCCTTGAGTTTCTCATAAATGCCAGCAGGCATCAATACCTTTAATATTGTCATAATGTCGGGGTAGGTATACTCTCCCATGAGTAACATGTCTTTAATTTCTCGGTGAAAACCCGCTGGGTCTTTGTCATGACTGGGTACCACTTTCTTCATTTGTAACAATTCTATTTTCGATATGGGCGTATATACAAATACGCGTCTAAACTGATTGTCCTCGCCTTTTATTGGGTGCACTTCTCGTAAGGGATTCTGTCTATCTATGTGATACGTGGTTCTTTCCTTGACGGGCAATGGAACATGTTCTGAACATACAAAAAGAATATATTGCTTTCTTGATTCTAGAATTTCTTTAATTAATTTAGTACCTGCACCTCTCCATCTATTCGTGAGTAATTCAGTCAATATGTCGGGTAAGGGACCAGGATCTGAATGCTGACTTCGATATAGTATAATGAGTTGTTGAATCATATAAATCCCAGCTAACCTCTGTTCATCTGGGGTAAGATTCAAGAATGTACGTACTACTGTATCATCACTATATTTTCCGGGACTGTCCACCCAATGGACAGCTGCCCTGGCTAAATCTTGTCCATCCATAGAATCGAGGAAATGATAACCCCTTCGTTCTCGGAGTAATTTGTCAGCTGTTTGGAACGAATGCTCACTAGACCTTATATGGACTATGGGTGTTGGGAAACTCCTGTTATTGTCTGGACATATCGGGCGTATCGGGTCATTAAGACATCTCGTACTATTACAAGATCTTCTTTTACCTACATAGGCTATAGTTTCTGACTGTCCTGTGGGCGGTCCTGACCCTTCTTCCTCGCTTTGTTCGAACTCGTCTACCTCTGATCTCTCTTCGTGTAGTCGTTCTATTTCTCTACGGATCTTTCGGCACATGGCTATTATACAATTTTGTTTATCATGTCTCCCTTCTGATATATTCTGGCTCCATCTTGTAAGAATTTGCATTGCTTCCGGGTCTACCCCCGGTCGGTCTTGATTTCTGATCACACAGTTTATGAGGAAACGTAACAGTTCCCCCTGTATCTCTACCTTCTGGTATTCCATAGCTCTGTTAATACATCCTGGATCTCGCCCTGTGTGGACAAAATGGTATATATTATCTAGATGCGCAGTCATTCCTGGTAACTTCCCTAAATACACTGCGGCTCGTCTGATACGCAATGATGCTAGGGTCATTTCGTCCTCTTTTCCAGGCACAGGGTCATATCTGCAATCTACAAGAAGTTCCTTAAGCGCACGGGCACTAAGGAGTTTGGGTGTACGTGAATGTGCTGATTCTTGAAAAGTGAGTTTATTTATTCTGGGTGGCGTAGAAAAGATATTGGTAGCACCTCCCGTGGCCCCATCTGGGGTGTCGGGTGTGAAAGGATTCGTTGAACGTGATACAGCAACTATAGGTGTGGACACAGCTATAGAAGCAGCTGTAGGAGCGGATGTAGAAACAGATGTGCTTGCCAGAACTTGTGACTCGATTTGTTGCTGTAGGGATACAGGTGCTGGATCTGAGCGTTGAACCTCCCTGGTATGCGGTCTATGCGGGGCGGAATTAGCATACTCGGGAGCCGTGTCATCTAAATATGAGGAAAGAAAAACGTCTTCTGCTGTTCTAGGATGCCCCTTAGGATGTACCTTTATTGGGAACAATGGGGGTGGCAAGTCTTTCGGTATTTCTGGGGTAGCCTTAGGTAATCCTTCGGCCAGAAGGGGATACATACCATTCATAAGGGCATTTCTTTGTCTGTCTACTTGTTCTGATTTCACTCGGATACCTTCCTCAATTAATAGATTTTCTTGAACTTTATTGGAATTCTCTTTACTCTTCTCTTCCTGTCTACGTGCTTTTTCTGTCCGTCTATGCGATTCCTTACGCCATAATTCAATGGCATCCTTCTGTGACTGTCTGACTTTCCTTTTCCATAACTCTTCTTCTACTTTCATGATGCACTCTGCATCCCAGGTTCCCGCTGTGGGCCACCTCTGACTTTCTGGTAATCCCTTGGTGTAGTCTACCCATAAATCAAGAAATAATATAGCGTCTAAGCCATGTTTATGATACATGAAGTGCCCTGGAGTGTCCCTAGGAGGAATAGGAACGGCTTCTTCGAGAGCCCCTTTTCTAGTAGTGATCTGTCTTAATTTCGAAAAGAGCGGCATATTGAGAACTGACCTTATACTTGATTTTGACCACTGACCTGATACTTGATTTTGAACAGACTTAATACAATAAACACGATAATAAACAGTCATTCATACCGCAATATACAGAACGTATTAAAACATATTTAAACATTAAACATTAAACCTTAACTGAAACAACAATGATGATCGTCTGCATAACTAATCACCAAGCTTAATTCTCGACAGTAACTAGACAATAACTAGACACTTCGGAATACTTCGGAATACTTATATACTGCTAAACAGTACAGATACACTGCTAAAACAGTGCAGACCGGATTTTGTGTACCCAAACCCGTCTTGACCGGCACAACCTATGTGCACGTCAGAAATGCCTCCCCAGCAATGGTACTCACCGGGTAGCTTCGGAAACGGAAGGCCTCAGTAACTTGAACTTGACTCGGACTGGACTCGACTCGACTCGACTCGTCGGACACTGGGCTTGACTTCGGACTGGTGGGTCTCTGTATACCTCGGATCTTGCTCTCTCAGCTAGGCTCTGGTCGGGATACTTCGCACTTCTCACCGCCTCGTCTGGGTGTTGATCGCAGTCTCAGTCGCCCCCGCTTGACCGGAGGGAGATACAGGAAATCCTGCTGGTACGCGTTATTGTCCGTCCAGCTGTGGCAGGAGACCGGGCCTGCAACTCACCGCCGGCGCGTGAGATGAGAAAGTGTCCCTGTTCGGGCGCCATGCATGTGGTAAATATTTCTCCTTTACCGGGACTGAATTTGATACAGAAACATAATAAAATAGCTCAGTAAAATGAGAGGCAGAATCCGTGGTATTAGAGGTTCGGAATGGGCTTTATTCCATTAACTCGATTATAATCGGTTGCTCCCAATGTTCCGTCACCACGAAGGTTCAGGAAGTGAAGCACACACAATATTGACATGAAATGGCTTTTATAATACATACATTACAATGAAGCAAATGCAATAGGCGTAACAATTGATAAGGAAAATGACGAATTGTCTACGTAACCGAAAATGGGTGGAACTAGGAGAAAAAAGGAACATAATTGGTTACGAGATCATATATAGGTGGATCTATAAGATAATACTTGGCATAGATGCGCGCGCAGCAGCATGACGTGTAATTGACGTGTAACTAGGGGGTGAAGGGGACTTGACATTTAGCTCTACATGTGGAGACGAGAAGTCTGAGGGGTCAAGTCAACCTAATCCCAAATCATATCTAACATCCTATGTTTAAAGAACTGTGTTATCCATAAAGAAGGACTCTCGGACAGAATCTATTCTATACTGACTGTGTGTGCGTGTACAAGCGTCTAAGTGTCTACACTAAATGCGAGGGCAGGAATCTTCCATAGTAACAGGGCTATGAATTACTTGCATTAAGACAGAGAAGCCGGGCCCTTTGCTTGGTAGCTGGAAGAATGTTTACTTAAACTACTAGGCAGGAATGCATCGGCTGAGGGGGAAGCAGATAACTCGAAGGTGAAATACAGTTCTTGGCAGAGAATAGGCTGATGTCAGGCTTCGTGAGCCGCGCAGAGAATGAGACAGAGTTCATGGTCACAGATGCAGGCTCAGACTGGAGCTTTCAGAGGCAGAAGGCAAGAGGAGTTTTGATGACAGAATCAGGGCCTACTTGCCTGGACTGTAAAATGGCATAAGTGAGCCATACAAAGCCGGTGGCCTTTTGTACTTAGGAATGGAATATCCGGCCTATTCATGGCGGATCTGACAGAGGACATGTTGACGGTGGACGCACATGTATTTGCGTCTTCATAACTGGAACTGGAGGGAACATACATGTACTTGTGACATGTACATAGAACCGTTGGGGTCCAAGATAGGGGACATAACTGACCAGAAAAATCCATATTTCCACACTTCCTGCCCAGGAAGAAATATTAGAATGCAGATGAATGCAGATGAAATCTCTGTCACACCCACCCTTCCTGTGTTTGTGGCTGTCTAGAGAGAACGCACAAAGTGCAGCTGTCCCCCATCCCAGATGTGTATCAGAGACAGGCTGCAAGGCACACAGAGCAGTATAAGCAGAGAAATGCCCACATTCTAAAGGTGGCATTTCTAAAATACTAATGTTAAATCCAATTGTACCATTAAAGAGGATTTATCATTACTATTCCAAGGACATAAAACATGATGCGGCCACTCCTTTCTGATTAGAAATTACAGCTTAAAAGTGTATTAAGGAATCTCCCATGCTATCCTATGAGAGGAGTAGGCCTCACAGCAGTGAAATACGAATTTGGGTGTTTGTCACCAGCAGGACATGTGAAACTTAAAATACATGTCCTACCTTTTACTTACACAGCACCCTGCCTTAGGCCTACCTAGGACCTACCTTATGGGTAACGTATGTCTAATAAAACGGGAGCTTAAGGCTTAGCAAGTGATTTTAAATGCCAAGTCGAATGGCAATAAACTGCACACACAAGCCTTGCAATGGCAGGCCTGAGACACGTTTGAAAGGCTACTTTAGTGGGTGGCACAGTCAGTGCTGCAGGCCCACTAATAGCAGTTAGGTTACAGACCCTGGGCATATGGTATACAACTTTACAAATGACTTATAAATAAGCTGAATATGTCAATTGGGTATGCATCAATGCCATCACATTTAGGAGAGAAGGACATGCACTTTAGCACTGGCTAACAGTGGGAAAGTGCTCAGAGTCCAACGGCCAGCAAAAAGGTACAGCAAAAAGAGGAGGTAAACAGTCAAAAGCTTTGGGGTAAGACCACCCTAAGTATGACAGGTCTAACACTGCCATTACTGGAATCTCAGGGAGGATAGGGGCAGACACAAGCTTTAAATAGAGCAAGACTTCCTGAAAGGTAGAACCTAGCAGAACCGCAAGAACAAAATGGGGGGTGGTCTTGCTTTCACCTGCCTCTAGTGATTCAGAACAGTCCTCAAAGAGGTGAGCTTATCCTTTCGAAGACAAATATAAAGCCCTAAGACAAGTCACAACAGCTAGATGGTACTTGGTGGGAGGAAAGATACCTAATAGCCTGCTTTTCTGATCCATAGAACCTCTCAGCATCAGAGAAGTGATTGTCTGGGAAGCAAAGGGAATAATTGAACTCTCATTGGCTAAACGAAACACCTCAAGGAAAAGACAGGACACTGTCATACCTGATAGCAATGACCTGGAGCGAGAAATGAGATTCACTGGAGAGAATTAGGGGATAGACTGAGGAAAGGAATTAATGTTTGCACAATGAAAGTGACATACAATTCAAGACCTGGAAAGAATAAAGTTCTCTGTTGGAACTGCTTTTGCAACTAGAGTGGTTTTAATAAGAGAGGAGGGTTTCACAGGAGAAACACAGAAAGGTGAATGGGATGAGAGTAAAACAGAGATACCTGATACCCCCACTCTGGCTCATCAGTTCAACTGGACACTGACATCTGCAGGATAAGCTGGGTATCTAAAGGCAATAGGAGATATCTTAGTGACCTGCCATAAAGGTCCTGCTTCTAAACATAAACATGAAAATATACACCTTAGGTGTTTCTCTGTATTACCAACACTCTGTGTTCTGAAATGACACTTCTAAAATTGAAGAATAATCGCCGATTAATATATTTATGTATATTCATCAATACGTCTCCCTTATTAGTAAGATGACTACCTCAAGCTTCTCAGCTATGAACTCTCTTCCATAGATGAAGTTAGTTCCTACTTGAATCTTTGTGGCAGGGAAAAATAATTAACGGGCATTACATTTTGTGGTTCCAGTCATTGTCAGTTCATATATTCTTTGCTAAGAACTCTACCTTACGCATCATCACATGTACATACCATGAGTGACATTATCTTGACATAAGTATTCTTTCTGTTCCATTACAGGATCCAACCCCAAGATTAAACAGAAACAATTTCTAAAGTTTTTTGCAATGCTCAACGTCAAATGTTTAAAATAGTTAAAATGTTGTTTACTCACCATTTTCAGAATACTTCTTTGTATTCACTAATGTCCTCCTACAAACTCTGAAGAAAGCAAGCATTCTTTGCAAAAGGAAATTCTGAATCTAAGTAGGAAATTCCAGATGCATCAACATTCTAGTATGATTGCCTAGCATGAACAACCTCAAACATGAGGAATGTTCTATCTGACAATTCAAGATGACTGTTGCTGTCAAAAACTTAAGAGTTCATCAACTACTGGGAAAAGTAGTTCTTCAGCAGGGAGCTGTTGCATACTGTGTTTTCAACATACATGAAACCTCACAACATGGAATAGGCATGAACGGTCTAGAGCATTGCACACCCATGCCTGCTGAGCATGTTGCCTGACATGCCACATGCCAAGCCTCCTGACAGTTAGCAACAGTCACTTTGGTGCCCACATGCCAGTCAATCACAATTTCTTCCTTTAAGTGCCTTCCACTTACTGTGTGGCTGCTCGGCCAACAACCTCTCCCATTTGACCAGATTTATTTCACTGACTAATCCAATTAGCCTCAAAGTATATGCAAGTCAAAGAGGGTGCTTCTACCAGTTGAATGAGTTTACGCTGTTGGGATGGAGTCTCAGCATGTCTCAGCGTTTGCCCCCTCAGTTACAGTATGCCTAAGCTTTTGCCCCGGAGGACCACTTCTCTTATCTTTCCTCCAATGCTTGCATTGGGTCAGGGGTTTTATTGACCAAAGTGCAGTACAGCTGCGAAATCTCCTTCCTCAGAAATTCTGTGGTAGTGATTTTGGCCTTTAACAGTCTATAACCGGAGAGGGCCCGCAACTGTTCTTGGTACATCTCTAGTGCGAGGAGATATATGCAGGTAACAATAGAATAGTGCCTAGGCATATCATATGTTTTTGCAAAGTACATAAATGCTTTCATGCTTTCCCAGTTTAGAAATTCTTTCGTTATCCCTGGATCGTAAGCTCTCAAAATTAGCAGTGTGTTATAGCCAGGTACCACTTCAAATGGGTGTCTTCACTGTTAGCACTCTGGGCCATTTGACCCATTTCATAGCTTAATGCCAACACACCAGGGAGGTACGGGTGGGTGGAGGGAGGTCCGTGTATTGGTTAGGGCCATAAAGCAGACTGAACATGTCATGATTCTCCAAGACGAGCAGTTCCAAGGCCATCACAGGATTTGCACAATCTGCGAACAGCCAATCATTAATCAGGACAATATGACTAGCCCAATAATATAGCATGACATCTGCTATTCCCAACCCTCCATCCTAAGGGTTCAGTGCACATTTGCGATATGCAATCCAGTGGGGTCTCCACCCAACAAAAATCCTGTCATCTCTGACTACATCGATTGTAAGAAAACTTGTGATATTTCATAGGGAAAATTCTGGAGGATAAATATTAGCTGGAAGTGAGAAACCATCATGAATAATTCCTCCTACCCACTACAGTGAGCAGAAGGGCCAGACATATATCCATGTCCTGACGCACTTGGATAATTAGGGGAGTGATATTAAGGTCCAATTTTTGTTGCCTATTTGTTGCTGGTTCACTCATATAAACCAAAATGTTGTCAGAATATAGCGGTATTCTGTCCTCAGTGGGTCCTGTGTAGTGGAACCGACACAACTACCCATCTCTCTGAACACCTTTCGCCAATGGTTCTATAGCCAGTTCAAAGAGTAGAGGTGACAAAGGGCATCTCTGTCATGTACCTCATCCAGTAGGGAAGGGGGTGACAGCCCACCATTCACCCTAACCCTTGCCCAGGGCTCGAAGTGCTTTGGTGAAACATAGCGACGAAAGGAAGAACTAAAATTCATACCTTCTAAAATCTGAAACATGAAGGGCCACTGGAAAGAAGAAAAAGCTTTTTCAAACTCAATGGCCACCATGGCCCTTTGCACTGGATATGTCAGTGGCAGTGCCATTTGGTATTGAAACTTTTGCAAGGATTGTTGCCTCTAAATTGATACAAGGACATGAACCTTTATGAACTGCAGTGAGTTAATGGCTTACCGGGCTTTAGGATTACTCACATCAGAACTCTCCGCAAATCATATGGCAGCTCCCCCTGCTTTTACTGCTACAGTGTACATATCCATGAGCAGAAAAACCAAGCAAGCGGCATACTCCTTAAATACCTTAAGTGGTAGCTCATGTAGACCTGGAATCTTACCAGGTGGAAGGGAGTTAAGAGCAGTTAGCATTTCGTCTTCTGTGAGTGCTTCCTCTAACGTTAGTCAGTCATTGTTAATGAGCCAGGGCAATATCAGGTCTTCCATGATCAGGTTGCGGTGCTCCACCAGTGAACAACATTGCTCCACATATAAACGTGCATAGTAAGAGGCACATTGCTGGTCAATTTAGTGGAAGTTGATGAGAGTATGTGACCTATGAGAAAGAAAACTGGGAACCATTTTAAACTCCTAGTCGAGATTTGCCAGCCAGTATAATAACGTTCATGCTTTGTCTCTAACCTCAAAGATCTTAAAATGTGTTACAGTGCAGTCATAAGAGTCAGAGTCAAACAATTTGTGAATTACTGCTGGAGTAGCTCTGTCTTAGGTCCAGTTTGATCATCTGGGGGATCAATTCTGTCCATTTCGTCCCTGTCTATTTCGGCCTCCAACTCAAGGAAGGGCCTCTCACAGTGTAGTTGGGGAATCAGCTGTGCCTGTATTTAAATCAACATAATTTGCAATATGTGTCCTGAGAAAGTCACTAAAGGTCTCATCCTGGAGCCACTAGGCACTCAACCTCTACATCACCACTCTTCGCCCTCTAGGCAACCAAGTCGTAATCTGGATTGACTATGGTCAGTCAGGGCTCGAGGAATGATTAGGGCCTCCACCAACCAATAACAAGTAGTCTATTCTGGAAGAGGATTTAGGAGAGTGGAACATGTAATCCCTATCAGTGAGATACCTCACCCTCCAGGCATCCGAGAAGGATAGGGAGCGAGACCATGTGTTTCTTTTTTCTTCTTTTGCAAGCATATGCAATAAAAGTGTAAAAGTAATAAACAGTACAAATGCCACTATCCAAATGTGGGGTGCATGTGTTTGCCATAAAAAAAGTAAAACAAGCATAGCCAATAGGTTTTGCCTGTGTGAGTGCTATAGGCTATGTGAAGGTTTTTTAGCCATGTTGTACAGCAGTGCAACATGGGAACATTTTTTAATAAAAGCTTTTTTATGGTGGGAGGGGACAAGCAACGATGAATGGAGGGGCAAGCAACAACGACAGGCAGGGGAATTGACTAACACAGAAATTATTACTGTAGAACTTGGCAGAACATTTTGTGTTTTAGAATAATGTATGCATCAGAATATGAGTGTTGTACATTTTCTTTACACTCGTTTATGATGTCAAGTTCATATAGCCTGTACATCCAGAATTTGACATCATAAACAAGGAATACCATAGAGCATGCCATAAATCACACAACCTGGTTGACACCAGATCATAAATCAAATCATAAATCAATCCTTAAGTCATTAATCAAGGTCATAAATCTAGTCATAAATCAAATAGAGATCATTAATCAAGTCATAAATCAAATGTACAGACACACCTTTATGGCATATCATAAAAAGTCCATTTTGCTGGCGTTTATTGTTGTCACCTTGAGTTGGAGCTTCACCGACTATGCGGTTGAGGGGTATTCCACCAACTCCTTTCAGGCCAACTCGCTACCATAGTTATTTGGTGTAGTCTGCCAACCTGCGGGCCTGGGCTGCAAATGCTGTGTTCTGAGACCCCTCCCCGCCCACTAACCATGCTGGGAGGCATCCCAAGGTAAGAACGCTGTCTGCCACTCTGTTGGTGACCTTTCCAACTCTTAAGCGCCATTCAACAGACTCTTTTCCACCACGCTGCCTGCAGGCTCACATCCTTGGGCAGCTCCCCTCATTCCAGTGTTCTATTGACAGCTTGCTAGCACCATTGCAGTCCATAAGTTGGACCAGAAAATCTCCAGCTCTGTGTCTGAAAGATGCACTCTATCCTCTGCAAAGTATTCCGGGTGTCTCAGATTGATTAGGCCATCTCGAATAGCCTCCCAGCTATTGGCCCTCCAATATTTAGCCACTGCCATATTAAGCTTCTTCCTTGGACCTTTCTAGTGCGCAGGTGGACCAAGCACCTTTCCAATTTTGCCTGGGCACTATTTCAGACCACAGCAAGCTGGCACTGCCTAGACACCTGGCGGGTCTAATCAGCCTCTGTCTGATGTCCTTTAGTAGCACTTTCTACCTATGCGCATCAGGTAATTCCCTCCTAGATGCACAAACAAGAACATCTGGCTTGTTTTGTTATTTCTTGTGTAATCTCCCCAGTGTTGCCTCCAGTTGCTCCCAGCACATACCCGGTGCTCCCACCCTCCTTCATTTTGTGTTAATTGGCTTGGCAAGCCTCAAGCCATCCCTTTGGGACCAGCACTGCTGAGTTTTCTGGATGAAAGAGTAACCTACCACCCAAACCGTCTTCCTCTTTACACCTGCTCAGACAAATGGAGAGAGTTTGGCTTGAGTTTAGTTGCAAACGTTCCTGGATGGGGTCAGGGGAAGATGGGGGGGGGGGAGGCAGCTGCTTGTGAGCTATGGGCTTCCCCCTTGCGGAAGCCTCACATAAAGCCTGTAGGTTGCCGAGCGCCATCTTTCTACATTTGTGATTGCATCTCCTGCTAGCCCGCACCCAGCTGCTGTTGTGGCCATTCCAATTCACAAGGAATAAATATCAAACTCTACAGCAGTTAGACATGCCCTCGTGATTGCCAACTTTAGAACTGCACAAAATGGGAACTTGCTCAGACACTCCCCATTTTTGTGCTTAAACAGTGGACCTCCTCCTGTCGGGTGTATTGCCCAAAATTCATGCATCCAATGTACAGGAAACAACTTGCTGCTTGACAAACCCTGTAACTTTACTAGTGTGCCCTTTGCCTTTTGATCCATCTTGGTTCATTTCATGAGCACCTCTAGCTGCCCGGGGCCCACCCGCATATCCTGCGCTTGGAGACAGGCCCCTGTTGTCTCATTCTTAGCTGGAGCCACCAGCTCACTTAACCTAAAGTTGCAGAGAACGCTAGTGTGAAGGCTTGTGATGGCTGACTTGAAGAAAGTGACTTCTGTTGCATCTGTGCAGATTTCTGGCAAAAACCCTTGAAGGCGCGCCAGCGTTCTGAACTCAAGAGGCTTCCTCTTGTCTTCCTTTATCCCTTCAAGATGCCGCCACCCAGTCATTGCTGCTTTGAGGTAAGGTGTTTCGATGGGATCCTCCCTGGTGGAATCCTCCCCGGCTGACAAGTGTGCCTGTGTCCTAGATCTGGTTTTGCTGTGACCACAGTTCTTCCGGGAAGGGAGTCATGAGACTCTCTGCTGTGGAAGCCTGCTCCCTGAATTTCCCCATCTGGAAATGAGAGAGTGCATTTAGCATCACTTATCGCCTGGACGGGTCTCACACTTACCTACAGTTGCCTGTCAGCTGTAGCCTGACCAGTTTTCTGAGCAGGCCCAGAACTAATGGGCATCTTGCCGCCCCTGTATTGATGGCATGAAGTACAGCTTGATTATCTGACCATAGCGTCAGCTCCATGTTAGTAAGCCTTGCTCTCCAAATTGTCAGCGCAACAATGATTGGGAACAGTTCTAGAAATGAAATGTTCTTAGTTATTCCTGCAGCTGCCCAGCTTGGGGGGCCACCGCTGGGCGCAGCACTTGTCCCCTAGTACAGCTCCAAAACCTAAGCTGCCTGCTGCATCTGTGTACAGGGCAAGCTCCCTGTCCGAAATCCATCCTTCTCTCCATATGAGTACCCTGAAGGAAGGATAGCCAGGTTTTCCAATCCTGTTTTGCACCTGAGCTTATTCTGACATTGTAGTGTTTCTTTCACCATCCCTTTGCCAAGGTGGCTTTCTCCTTCCCTATTAATGCCAAGAACTTGTCTTTTCTATCTTGGACTTTATCTAAGGGGATTCATGAGGAGGCCCGCCTCCGAGTCCAGATCAATCCCAAGGAAAATGATTTTGATGACTAGCCCCACCATTTGTATGCGTCCAGTGGCATGATTAACTCTGCCGCTACCTGTTGGAAAATGTCAATGAGGTCCCTGCACTCTCCACCCCCCGATTTGGTCACAAACAGGAAGTCGTCCAGGTAGTGATGCTTGCCTCCCTCTAGGTGTCTTTCATGCAGTGTCTATCCTAGTAAAGTACTGATTTTTTCAAAATATGCACAAGATATAGAGCATCCAATGGGCAGCACCTGGTCAAAGTACAGCTCCCCTCCAAATTCAAAACCCAGGAGGTGGTAGCTTTTAGGGTGGACTGGCAGGAATCTAAAGGTGGAATCTATGTCTGTCTTTGCCATTTAAGCCCCCTGCCTGGCAGCACATAACAAGTAACCCACATCTTCTAATGATACATATACCACTGTGCAGTCCTCAGGGTTGATCCTATCATTAACTGACTCTCCCTCTGGAAATGACAAGGGTTGAATGAGACTGTATTGCCCCTGCTCCTTCTTGGGCACTACTCCCAGCGGGGAGACTACCAGACCAGCTGGCTTCCCTGCACCTAAGGGACCTTTTATCCTGCCCAACTCTTTTTTGTTCAATATTTTCTTGCACACTATATCTGGGTGGAGGAGCGCAGAGTGCAGGTTCTTGGATTCCCCTGTCTTGATTCACCCCAATACAGGAACGCTGAAACCTCTGTCAAATCCTTTGCATAATAATTGTTGTATGCCTTATTGGAGGACTTCTGTATTTCTTGGTGACCCTTGAAATGGCCCTTCTGAGAGGGCTTATCCTGCATCCCAGGCCCCGGCCTGGCCTCCCTTGCTACCATCATCTTGTGCATGTAGCTAAAAACGTCGGAGGCACAGTCCTTCTTCCTCACCTTTCTGTCAGCCTGATGCTCAAGCAAATGCTCCTTGCTGCCAAGGGGGGGAATAGTCCTTACTGCTCGGGCAGCCTCCGACTGCTCGCAGGGGGGGCACGACACTGCTTGCTTGGCAGAGGCACACAGGGAGGCCAACGGCAAGCGCCCGCAATGTGTCCACACTATCCAGGTGCCCAGAGTCACGTCGTCATTACCAGCAGGAGTCCTCTGCAGGCACAAATCTAGACCCACCGAGACGCCAGGGCAAGCTGACTCACTGGGTGTCAAGGGCAGTGGAACCAGATACCTGCCACCGGTGTTGCCAGGAGTGCTCCACTAGGGTAGACAATGACTTCCTGGCTGACAAGAGAACCCAGCTGGAACAGGAGCATGCAGAACTACAGCAATTGAGTGCCGCTGCCCCCGGTGAGTCCAAATCATCCTCTTTTTCCATTGATCCCGCTGCACCGTCCCAGCACAAACAGTGCCTGGGTACGGGAACTTCTCATTTTAATAGGTCCTTGATGCCACGCAGCCCCCCCCCCCCATTGGCCAGCGGTTTTTGTGCCATTCTTTCCCCTTTTGGCACTCTTCTACCCCCAGAGCCCTCTTTGTTTGACTTTAGGGTGTGTCACTGTTCCCGGGCCTTTGGTGCCGTTTACCACACATGCCCCTCTAGCCCCCTACGGGTGCAGGCCTCTGCTGTTCTGAGCTCAGTAACTTGTGCCTTGAAAACAGAGCAGAGTTTACCAATGATCATGCCTGGTACTAGGGGTCATTAAGACATGAAAAGGCACCAAATGTGAGCAGCCCCAATGTAGGCAAACCCCTTCCTTCATCCTTTTCATGATCCGACATTAAATATATACTTTTACATTTTTTCACCTTTTTGCATTAAGGGAGACAGCTCATCTTCAGCCAGCAATAAGGCACAGAGTAATTTAACTCTGAGTCCTCATTACGAACTGTCCCAAAAATCCAAAAGTACAAACTATGAGATGCAGCAACAAACTTCTATCACATGGGTAAAACAGACCCCAATCTGCGCTGCCTGCTGCTTGACTGGAGCTAAAAGCCACAGCTAGGTACAGTAACAAAGCAATCTGAAGTTACTAAGTAGCTCAAGCTATAAAATGTATTAGACGTTTTCAAGACATTAAGCTTTGCAGACCTCTCCGGTGCTTAAATGATGGAGCACAAATATCCATTTCCAACTGCTGCCCAAAAACAACTATGATACTACCATTTAACAGCTTGCGCTCAGCAACCTAACTAGTAATACAACTTCATCATACAACAACCTACACCAAAAAAACAAGGAAGACATCAGCGATGCGCTGTTGAAAATGACTCTCTTACTTACCGGTAATCTTCATTACTCCGAGTCATTGTCTTCCTCGTCACAGTCACCCAGGAGCACTACGTGTTACAGGCACAGCATTCACCCATATAAAAAAATCCCCACCAAACATGGCGGCTTGACAGGAAGTACCTGTCACCTGACCTATAAGGGTGGGGCAAACCCAGATCACATCCTGCAATACCCACAAGTAGAGAAGCAACCAGAAGGAAGAAGCAAAACCTTTGTTCGTCTCTCAACACCCAAGGGCAGGAGGGAGGGATCATGACTGTGACGCGGAAGACTATGACTCGGAGTACTGAAGATTACCGGTAAGTAACCAAGTCATTATCTTCCTCCTCAGTCTTTCTCATCACAGTCACTCAGGAGCTTATACCCAAGCGCCAGACGGACAAAAGAAACAGACAACCAAAGGATGCCAAGGAAATTGTTAGACTTGGGGGTCTCTAGTTGGCACAGGTATGCACTTGTGACAAATAGGGACCCTCTCCTCTAGTCAGGGTAGGGGGGTACACTCCTAAAATAACCCCTGCTCACCACCTTGGTAGCTTGGCACGAGCAGACTGGCTTATCTTAGAGGCAGTGTGTAAAGCATTTGTGAACACATACAGTAACCAAGTGACAACACTACAGATGGACACCACACAGGTTTTATCTCAAAAATAAGTATTCTATATATAGATTTACCACAACACCATTAAACGACAAAAACACACAATACTGTTACTTTAGATGGTAGGATTTTGCTTAGGTCTCTTAAGTTCTTAAATGCGACACTTTAAGTTAATGTACCTTTTAGATGCGACACGCAGGGCAACGAAAGTGTTGCAACGATGTTGATGCGATGAAGTTTTTGGTGCAAAGAAATAAAGACGTGAAGATCTTCCAGATGCGGCACTCTTCTCCGATGTTGCGAGAAGACTCGACTCGATGCTTCAGCTGCAGCGGCGACACCCTTTACGCGATGCGACGACAGCGGCCTTGGCAGCGACACTCTTCTCCGACATTTGCGAGACGCTTCCGTTCAATGCGATGTTGCTGCGGCGACACCCCTTGACGCGATGCGACGACAGCAGCTCCGATGGCGGCACGCTTCTCCGTGGATGCGAGGCGCTTTTCTTGATGCGGTGCAATGCGACAACTACGATGGCTGCGATGGCGACACGCTTCTTCCTCGATGCGAGACTCTTCTCTTGATGCGGTGCAATGCATCAGCTACGATGGCTGCGATGGCGACACGCTTCTTCGGCGTTGCGAGACACTTCCTGGATGATGCGAGAGGCTTCCGCTTGATGCGATGCTGCAGCGGCGACACACTTTACGAGATGTGACGACAACAGCTCCGACCGCGGCACGCTTCTCCTTTTTGAGTCGCGCTTCCAGCTCCTTGTGACACGCAGTCCCTAAGAAGGCCCAACAACAGCAGCAGGCACTTCCAAAGAACTCTGGGGAGCTGGGGGGTGAAGTCTGTTGTTCCTGAGACTTTAGCAGGAGGCAAGCTCTTTTCCAAGCCCTTGGAGATCCTTCACAAGTTGAGCAAAAGTACACACAAAGTTCCTTTCTCCTCTCTTTGGCAGTAAGGCAACCACTGCAGGCCAATCCCCCAGGTTCAGGGATAGTTTCCTCCTCAGCTTCTTCTGGTTCCTCCCTCAGCAGAGGTTCTTCTTGTTTTCCCAAAGTGATCTAATTTCTTGGGATCAGGGTCCCAATATTTATACCCAGAAATCCTTTGTCCTCTGAAGGCAGAGGAGCCCTTGCCCAGTCCAAACCAGTTCCTGAGCACTCTGTTTACCAGACCTCTCCTTTCCTTTCACAGTGCAGGGCAGAAACATTAGACGCCCCACAGGAGGTGGAGCCAGCATTGTGGAAGGCAAGTACAGCACTGGAGCACTTTGTTGACAGGATTCCTTCTCTTCATTCACTGTGCAGGGCAGAGACATCAGCCGCTCCCCAGGAGGTGGAGCTAGCATTGTGGAAGGCAGGCACAGCCCTATTCAGGTCCCAGGTGTAACTCCTCCCACCCATCTGGATGCAGATCTCTCTATTCACCACTGGGACACCTCACCCTGTCTCCTGGAATTCCCCAGCCCTGTCACTCAAACTCCAGACAAAGGAATACACACAGCCTAGCAGAGGCAGGTTTGAATGGTTAGGCAAGAAAATGCCTACTTTCTAAAAGTGGCATTTTCAAACACAGAATGTTAAAACCAACTTTACTAAGAGATGTATTTTAACATCCTGAGTTCAGGCATACTAAATTCAAATTTCTACCATGTTCCCTGAGTCAGTTAGAATTATAAGATGTAATAACCAAACTGCCCATTCTGGCCTATGGAGAACAGGTAGCCTTGCAATAGTGAAAAACGAAAATGGCTGTAATTCACTATTAGAACATGCCACACACACCAGGGCATGTCCTGACACATGTTTACAGGCTGCTTCTGTGGGTGGCACAACCAGTGCTGCAAGCCCACCAGCAGTATTTGGATTACAAGCCCTGGGCACTCCTGGTGCACTGTACTAAGGTCTGACAAGTAAACCAAACCAACCAATCATGGAATCACAAATTCATACCTCAATTTACAATAGGGAGAGCATATGCACTTTAGCACTGATCAGCAGTGGTAAAGTACCCAGAGTCATAAAACAGTCAACAACAGGTCAGAAAAAATATAGGAGGTAGGCAAAAAGTTCAGGGATGACCCTGCAAAAAGGGCCAAGTCCAACAGAAATTTATTTGCAGACAAGCACAATTAGTGAACAGCAGCAAGGGCAGCGGAGCCAAAAACACCTCCCCCATCTGCAACATATAATGGGAGATGAAGGTATGAGGGGAGGACCGAGTCGCCGCGGCACAAAGATCCTGCAAGGTGGTGCCCTTAAAAGAAGCCTAGTAGGAGCCACACTCCAGGTGGAACACCCCTGAATAACCAGAGGAAGAGAAACCCCTGAATGAAGAGAGGCCAAGGAAATAGCGGACTGAACCCAACGTGAAAGAGTGGACGTCGTAGGGCGATGACCTCGCAGGACAAGTGACAAACAAAAAATCCACCTGGCAAAGCCAGGCGGTCCGCTCAAGGTAAATAACAAGATCCCTCATCAAATCCAGCAAATGAAGCAGGATTTCCTCCACCATTAAGGGGTTAGGAAAAAAGTCTGGAAGGACAATATCCTGGGACAAATGGAAAGGAGAGGACACTTTGGGAAGAAAGGCCGGGTCAGGGCGAAGGAGCACCTTGTCAGGAAAAAAACGCAAGCGAGGATGGCAAAGCAAGGCACCAAGCTCCCCCAAATGCATCCCAGAGGTAATAGCCACCAGAAAACACACCTTTAGTGTAAGAAACTCCAGAGACAGAAAATGCAGGGGCTCAAAACGGAAGGTGCTGCAAGACATGAAGGACCAGAGGAAGATCCCAGGGGTACAGGAGAAGCAACGACAGGTCGTCAAAGAAAAAAACTGTGAAAAAGGCAAGAAGCCAAGGAGTTACAGGAGAGAAGCGAGGTACTCCTGATAGCCTTATTGGCGGACCACTGGCTGCGGAGAGTAGAAACAGACAGCCCAAGCAAGAAACCATCCCGGAGGAACCCCAAGAGTCAGGGATAAATCCCTGTGAAGAACACCAAGCAGAGTTATTCTTCCAGTGACGTTCGTAAAACCTAAGGGTTCTGACCTTTCTAGAATTCTGTATGGACAGTGCCACCTCCGAAAAACAACCCAAAGAGACTAGCCGTCGCCTTTCAACTTCCAAACCCCCAACCCCAACTGTCCGAGTGCCTGGCGAGACAGGAGAGGAAAGAGGAGCAGAGAAGGGGACAGCGGAAACCTCCATGGGGGAGCAACAGCCAAACGAAGCAAGAGGGGATACCAAGGCTGTGATGGCCAAAAGGGAACCTCCAACAACACCACCACCCCCTCCGTCCTTATCTTCGCCAAAAACCCTGCTGTGAAGGGGAAAGGGCGGAAAGGCATAGAGAAGACCCCGAGGCCAAGGAAAAATTGGGGCGTCCACCCCCATGCCTCCTTGCAAGGAAGAAGGGCGCAAAACGGCGGCAGAAGAGCATCTTGAGGGGAGGCAAAGAGATCCAACCAAGGCTTCTCGAACACCCAAAAGATCAGAGGAGACAGTGACAGAGAAACCAATGCAGTAAGAAGGCGACTCAGTTGATCCGCACGCCCATTCTCCCTCCCTGGCAGATAGATCGCCGTCAGACCCAGCAGGTTGGCTTCCACCCAATCCCCAATCTGGTCCGCCAGGAGAACCAAAAGAGGAGAGCGAGTGCCCCCCAAATGATTCAAATAGGCACGGGCCACCTGATTTTCCATCCGGACCTGCACCCACTTGCCCCTCAGATGATGGGCAAAGTGCAGGAGAGCCTTGAACACCGCCGCCAGTTCCTTTCAATTCGAAGACATCCAGCTCTCCGTGGGAGTCCAAGGACCCTGAGAAGAAAGAGTCCTGAGGGTGGCCCCCCAACCCCGAGGGCTGGCATTGGTTGTAAGGGAAAAGGGCACAGGAGGGTCCAGGGGCACCCCCTTCACCAGGTTGTCCAGCAGCAGCCACCAACGCAGCTGGAGAGAAATGGCGGGAGTCACCAGAACTGAGGCATCACAATCCTGGGACCCCAGATTTGAGTGAGACAGAAAATAATACACCAGATGGAAGAGGTGCCTGCGAGCCCAAGGAACTAGGAAAAGAGAAGCAGCCATGTCCCCCTGAACCCGCAACCAGTCTCTTCCGGAAGCCGACGGGGCAGACAGGAGGGATTCCTGACGAGACCTGAGCCGAAGCTGGCGAGCCGGAGTAAGAAACACCATCCCCAAATGGGTATCGAAGAGAGCACCGATGAATTGGAGTTCCTGAGACGGGATGAGGTGGCACTTGCTGAGTTTTGCAAGGAACCCATGGGACTCCAGACAATTCCGCACCAACGTTACATCCTCCAGGGCCTTAAGGAAAGACGAGGAAGAAATTAACCAGTCATCACAGTAGGGAAACAAAAGTGCAACAGACCCACCAGGGAAGCCAGAACCTTTGCAAACACCTGAGGGGCGGAGGCCAAATAAAAGGGGAGGGCACAAAATTGAAAATGTTGTCACAGGGCAAAGAACTGCAAAAACCTCTGGAAGAGAGGATGCACAGGAATATAGAAATAAGCACCCAAAAGGTCCATGGATGACAGAAAGGCCCCAGGGGAAACTCACCATCTTGAATCTCTGGTAAGGCACGTAGGAATTCACAGTTTGAGATCCAGAAAAGGGCGGAAACCCCCCAACGCCTTCTGCACCAGGAACATCAGAGAGTAGCAACCCTGGCCCAACTCGTGCCCGGGATCAGGAATGATGTCACCCTTCTGGAGAAGATCCAAGATCCCCTGCTTCAACCCCAGAAGCTTCAGAGGATTCCGAGGAGTCGGGGTGGGGACAAAAAGATATGTAAGCCGAGAAGAGAAGTCAATAGAATAACCTTCGACCACCAGGCGAAGAACCCAGGAATCAGTGATGTTGTTTGCCCAAGCGGAAGAATATTGTCCAATTCGGCCGCCTACTATGAGATAGTCAGGACTTGGGAGTGGAATTGGCAAGGCAGCACCTGTGGGCTGTTGCCAGGACTCATCAGAGAAGGGGATGCCATGGCCACGACCCCTCCCACGAAAGGGCTTGGAGGGCCCCTTCCCAGCCAAAGGGGGATTCCCAAATCCTCACCGATGACCAAACCCTGACTTCCCAGAGCAGGCCGCAGAGGCGTCAGGAGTTTATGATCCTCCACCGACTTCAGAAGATCCTCTAGTTGAGGGCCAAACAATTTAGCCCCATCAAAGGCCTCCACCTTCCACGACCTTATCCAGATGTTTCAACGAGCAGAAACAATGAAACCAGAAATGGCTGTTGCTGCGGGCAGAGAGTCAAATGTAATGTCAGACAAAAAGCGAACCTGTAATTCCATAAGAGACAGTCGCGAATTAACATCCTCTCTTTGCTGTAGGTCGTCTGATAAAGCCTGAAAATCATGCAGGAGCGATTGAACCACATGCGAGGTGTAAGCACCCACCCTGATGGAAAAGTTAGCGGCGGAGTAAGCCGCTTGGCAGCGCTGTCTACCTTCTTATCAACAGGATCGCTAGGAGAGGCATCCTCCGAGATAATGGAACCACTGGAGGCCAAACCCACCATCAGAGAGTCCATTTACAACTGAGGGGGGAACTCCATCACGAAATTTTGAAGAGGGTACTTCTTTGCGAGGAACCGAGGGAACCCAGCTTTCTTGACAGACCATTCCCTGGACAAATACCCCTGGATGGCCTTATGGATGGGAAAAGCGTCAGGCTTCTTCCGGTGGTACTGAGAGAAAAAATCCTCCTCCACATCCAGAGGAACAACAGTCTGAAAGGCTAAATTGTCCTTTAAGTGAGTCATCACCTCCTTCAATATAGCGCCTTTAACAAAGGGTCCCCGCTGTTCCTCATCTGAACGATCAGAGTCTGAGTCAGGCTAAGAAGAAACTGTGTGATTTTTAGGCACCGGCCCATACCGAGTCACAAAAGCAGAATCCACTGCCTTATCAATCATTGCCTGAAGGACATCAAGATCCATGCCCACAGGCTGCTGGGAGGAAGCAGGTTCAGACTCTGAACCATAAGACTGACGTTTACACTTCTCAGAGCGTTTACCCTCCATGACCCCATCAAAAAACACAACTGCCGACAAGGAGGTAGAACAAACATTTAAAGGCATGAGAGACACCGTTGTCAAGCAACCGGTACTGCCAGCTTGACGTGGCACGCTGAAGACGGCAATCCCATGAATATAACCTCCCTCGAGAACGACTCCGCGAGGGAGACTGTATCAGCAGGGAGACCGCAACAAAGATAAGCTGCAGGCCCAAATGCAGACTCAGGCGCCCGGCACAATGGTCGAGGTGCATATGGCAGAAGCAAAGACCGCCGCTCCTGACCACTAAAGCGCAGGAGCGACGCAATCACCAAAACCCACCACAGCCGCTCCCTAGTCACCCAGTGCAGGAGCGGTGGTGCAAATAAAGCATAAAAAATAGGAAGTACACCGCCGCCGCCCCCAACCACTCGCCACGGGGGCAGAGGTGATCAGGAAGTCATACAAACCGCCGCACCAGCGCCCAGAGCAGTAGGGAATGAAGAAAAAAATAAAAAACAACACATGGAGACGCTATAGGGGTCTCCATAAAAATTAAAGAAAAACATACTCACCACCGTAGTAGTGCTACGTCTATGTGGGTACCAGCCGAAATACAGAGAAATAAACAGCGATCTCGAGTTGCCCCACCCTTATTGGTCAAGTGACAGGTACTTCCTGTCAGGCTGCCATGTTGGTTGGAGATTTTTTTATATGGGTGAATGCTGTGCCTGGAATACTTAGTACTCTTGGGTGACTGTGACGAGGAAGACGGAGGAGTCAGTATTACGAATTATCACCGTTTTAGTCAGCTTGAGCTTATAAACAATGTTTGAGGCACACTGTCAGCATTAGGACGAGCCTGGTTGCGCCTTCAATAAGAAGGCTGCTGTGTTCTACGGTTCTGATTGAGCACGCAAATCTCAGGTTCGGTCATGCATCGTGGCAGCACTACCTAGCCTTCTGAAAAAAACAAGGAAATCCTTTTGGTTTATTTTACAAGTTATTTGCCGGCCCTAAGCTTTTAACTGTTTCTTGTTTGTACGTTACTTTTACAGCTTTCATTTATGGGTTCTTAGGGCCGAGATGCCTTTTTATGTGTCTTTTGCACTTGCAAATATTTGTTACATTTAATCATTAAATGCTTATGACAGGTAATTGTTGTTTGGCTAAATAATGAAAAGTGTGGAGGTTTTGCCTTTTCAGCTGAATAGAGGGTTTTCGGCCTCCTGGATTTAGTAATTTTACACAGATGTGCTGAGGAGCCTCACAGCCACATGTGCACACAGAAGCCAGATTAACAAGTGGAGGATGATGAATGTTGTGGGCTTCACCCAACCCTGCAGATCTCTGCAGCTGTCTCCCCCACAATAACATGGGTGATACCGTCCACAAGCATGTTTTCCCATGTATGTTCATCCTTGATGCCGGCGGCATTAGCTGATGATGACGTAGATGCTCTTCCCGGGGTCCCAATTTACACTCTGCAAAGTATTCTTTTACATTTAAACATGGAAACATTCGTGTTTGAAACATATTAATCAAACCGAGCAGCTCCGATTTCTTATGCTTTGCGCTCTCCCGCCTGGCCATCATACTTTAACATAAACCTTGGCACGACATGCTGCAAAAATTTGCAAAAAAGAGTTCTCCGAAAGAAAGATGGAAGCGGAAGACAACTGAACTTAGGCGGTGAAAACCGGAAGTGACAGCTCGCTGGGGGAACCAGTTAGGAAGCTGCAGTTAAAAGCAACACTGCACTAAACCAATAGGAGGGCAACAGGCGGGAGCAAAGTCATTAATCAAATACTTAAGGTCTTCCAGACAGCGCATGCGCGCTGCCTATACTCGACCTAATGATGAATGAATTGGCGCAAATGGCAAATACCTGCAACTGCTGGGTCAGAAAGGAGGAATGCCACTGCAAACGGTGATCCCTATACTGTAAAGCCAGAAAATAAGTACTACTTGATCCACATTTGATGCACCATGTCAAAAAACGGCATGCTGGTCCAATAACATCAAGGCAGTCACAATCCTTGCAATCTCACTATGAGGATTGTCAAAGACTGACACCAGGACAAACTCAATACCAAGGGCAAGATGAAACCCTGCTTTAGAAGGATCCAATATATGTGATACATCCACGACTTTGTGGATAATTATTGATTTGATAATTATAGGTAAACAGGGGGAAAATGACACTGTAGTGCTTTATCTGAGAAGAGTAGATTGCTAACTACTGAAACCATACCTATATCCCAGTAATCTTTGGGGGGAGCGGGGGTGGGTGGGGTAGAAAGGGCAAGAAGGGTTTTTGCGTATTTTCTTAGGTGTACTGCAAAACATGCTCTCCTTGCTGAATCCAGCTACCTGTCACTTAAACCTGTATTTTTGTCTCTAGTTTCTCGCTAACGTATGTGCCTCTTCCAAGTATATGAGACCCCTAGTCCTGGCTATATTGCCCACCCCTCTTCCTCCTACTTTTTCTCTCCACTTCCGTTTTCTTCTTTCTTAGATAATCAAAGCGGTGCACTTTAAAGGCCTTGTACAAAAAGCCACCTTCAGTTCTCTTTGGTAATAGCTGCTGAGGCTGGAGTGCCCTCCATAGGTCCAGTAAGGCTGAAAACCATGCTAGATTTTCAGAATAACCGGTCACTATATAAATAAATCCCATTCAGGTATCCTACATACAAATGTATCTCTTCACAATAGCCTAAAGGTTAGGCAAGCCACAAACGCACCAGGGCCTGTTTTACACTCTTCTATGCTGGGGTACAGGGAAACATGGCACCCGCCCTATTGGTGAGGTACCAGCTATGGGGCATATGCATCAACATTAGCATTTGCGATTCCTTATTAGCGAAAAATAAGGAATCGCTAATAAGGAATAGCAAAAGGCTATGCATGTAGGAATCGCTATTCAAATAGCGATTCCTTAACATTCCTTATTACCGAATCGGTAATACCGAATCGGTAATAAGGAATACCTACCCATTCATTCCTATGGGCTTGGAGGCCCATAGGAATGAATGTAAAGCCATTCTGTATTAGCGATTCGGTATTACCGAATCGCTAATAGCGGGAGCACTTTCAAGGGTGCCAGGGTGTCAAAAGGACACCCTGTTGCACCCCTGAAAATGATATGTGCACATATGTTGCACACACACATGCTCTAAGGGCATGTGTGTGCGCAACATGAAACTTTGAAAAATGCACAAAAGTGCATTTTTCAAAGTTTTTGCAAATTACCATGCAGTTCATCTTCATGGTAATTTGCTCCCCTTATTAGCGAAATCGCTAATTTTTTTAACTTTGATGCATTGCATTTAAGGAATCTCACTTTGGGATTCCTTAAATGCAATCGCTATTTAAGGAATCGCTATTTAAGGAATCCCTATTTAAATAATCGCTATTTAAGGATTCCTTAAATACCGATTTCTGCTTCTGGGTTGATGCATTGGGATTGGGTATTTTTTACTTAATACCGGGAGCTAATAAGGAATCGGTATTTTACCGACTGGATTTTGGCTTGATGCATAAGGCTGTAAGTGGCTTACCAATGACCCAAGCCCAAGTAATTGCCCAGGATGCAAGGCACCAGTGGAGTCCGTTGCCCACGTGCTGTTCGCATGCCCAGCTTATGCGCACCCTAGATCCTAATGGTTAAAACCGATTTGTCAGCAACTGGGCACACGGAACCATCGGGAAGCCCTGCGTATTCTTAAATCGGACACCAGACCCCTCTTTGGCTGTGCAGTGGCTAAGTTTTTAAGTCACATGTGGGGAATTAGGAGAAAGGCCCGAGAGAGAAGTCTGCAGTAAGTAGCAGGCCGGCCTTTAGACCTTGTTCCTTACGGTTTATAAACTGGATTGTACTTATCTTCAGCTGGCGTCGGTAGCATTGCAGAGTGCCCCAAGCGGTTATTACATGCCAGACCTGGTTATGATAATCACCCTAAAGAGAGTATAAACCACGTTTTAGTGCAAGGAAGAACTTGCACGCCTACAGTGACGTGTTGTATGAACCGATTATTGTTATGTCTCTTAACTGTATTTTAAGTTTCTATGTTTTTTTTTTAGCTTTTATGACACGAGTTGTCGAAATAAAGCTTATATGATGATGACGTGGGGAATCATAGAGTAGGTATGTGTGTGGTTTTTCATGTAGGAGCAGTGCCACAGATGGGCTCCGAACATGCTAATAGGTGCAGGCGTTTAAGAAGGTGATCCCCTTCCAAGTGCCACTCATCAGGGGTTAGAATAACGCATTTTGGGCCAATTCCTCACATCAGTGCAAGGATAAAATATTGTCACTCAATCAGCTGAATATATGTGCTGATTATTTTCCTAAACTCACACAGTGTATAGAGTAGCAGGATGCAAAAAGAACAGAGAAAAAATAAGAAATGTAAAGCGAGGTGGTGGGGCACTACAGGTGTTTGGACGAGAACTGATTGTTTTGCTGTCTGGTGGCTATGCTCAAGACGATTTTGTTTTCCTCTATCAGGTTGCAGGCAGCGACAAGAACAAATTGGGCCTGATTTGCTGAGCCAAATGATGTCAGAGGATCAGCTGTCCCTCTCATTGGTTGGTTCGATTTATATTGGGCCTGATTTGCTGAGCCAAATGATGTCAGAGGATCAGCTGTCCCTCTCATTGGTTGGTTCGATTTATTTCTCCATTGGCTAAAATTTTGCTTCACTTGCTGGGTCCTGATCTGCGTGGTCACGCGTACTGCTGCCCTAGATTGGACGTGCTGCATGCTTTCAAGTGTATCTTTTACTTAGTAGCCCTGAACAGCTAGAAATAACAGTCTATCAAGTTCATTCAAAAAGGGTAATGACAAGAAACATTTTGATCATATCATTCGGAATAAACATATGTGCACAGTGCCTCCAGTGAGCCAAGAGCCACACAAATATTCATGCAAAAAATATATGTGCGTTTCTTATAAGAAACAACATTGATTCTTGGAAGATAGTACATTAGCTCTATCAAGGATATTACGTTTGTTTGTTAAATGCGTTCATGGTGTTTCCACCCAGAAAGGTAGCTGGGTCTCATTAGGACAAGAATAATAGGGGGAGCATCTGGAATAGAATGGATACATATGTATACATAGATTATCAAAGAATGGTATGGTCTTGTATGCTAATAGTGGGAAGGAGTAATCAATAGTACCTTGCACCCAGAGTATCAAAGGCTGCCATCAGTGGAATAGAAAATGCAAAGCACGCGTGATACCAACCCTTTGTAAGGCTGCCCGGGGGGGTTTGCGCAGCGGCCCCCCCCCCCTAAGTGGGCGGCCGCCTTAGTGCCACAGGAAGGCACAGGGGTGGGAGGTCTAGTCCCTGGGTTGCACCAGGGGAGACCCCAGCAGATGGCTGCTTCTGGCGGGGGCGGGGAGGAGACAGGGGTATTTATACTGTCTCCGCCCCCTCCTCGCCCTCTTGTCCTCTCGTTCGCCCTGGCGCCGACTCGGCCGTGACCTCGGAGCTGCTCTAATTGCGGTGGGTGATCGAGTTTTCTGGGGAGCCGTGGCAGTGGTGCCCCTCCGTCCTGGGCCAGCGCTATGCGTGCTGAGTAGGGGTCGTGGGAGTGCGCGGTGTGCTCCGCAGCTCCGGGGGTTCGGGCCTCGTGGTCGCGTCCACGTCTTGGGTCACGGGGGTTATCTGGTTGCTGCAAGGTTTCGGGGTCCCACCACCGGATCTTGAATGCCAGTTTGTTTTGTTGTTAGCATCATAATCGCTGGATTAATTTTCTCTTCCTACCCCCGTCCCGGATCCTGTCTTGCCTTCGCCGCTTTCTGTGCCTCGATTTGGCGGGCCCACTGGTCCTGTGTTTTGTGTCCGCATCCGGGGTGGCGGGGCCATCGGGGGGGGGGGCACTATTTGGTTCCCCCCTCCGTCCTGGATCGGGCGTTGCATCGGTGCAATTTTCTCTTGGTCGGCAACCAAATCTTTTCGTTGTGCTGGCACCGGGGCTGTGTTTGGTTGTGGTGGGGAGGCTGCTTCAGCCCTGGATGCTCCCCTGCGCGCCCCAGAGCCCGGACCTGCAGGCCCTTCCACGATGGCCGCACCTATCTCCGGGGATGGGCCGCCCCTGTAGATGTACGTTTTCCAGATGTCGGCTGAAATAGACTTTCACTTATCTCACAGGACTTTATTAATTTCGGTAACGATAGCCGACTTGGTGCTGGCAACCTTAGTACCCCCAGGGGCACCCCGCTTTCCCCCCTCCCCCAAATTAGGTTACCCAAAGAAGACACAAGAAACAGTTGTAAGTGGGTAACAAATGCTGCAGGATTTATTACATAATTCCAGGATATGTAATAGGTGGGTTATCTTACGGGCGATCCAAGGGCAGGCGGCCATCTACTTCACCTGCCCGCCTGATGAGCCGGGCAGCACGGGAACGACCCGCAAGTGCTGCCCCCCCAAGTGATTCTTTTTTCGATCACGTGCCGTTGAAATTCTACTCACACCCCCCCTCTCGGGGCGGAGCGTCGCATAGCAAGCCCCCGGTTGTTCAGGCCCACAACCGCCCGCAGGCCTAGCGGGGCGCCGACCGGCTTCCGGGACCTCTCTGGAGGCTCCTCGTTTTGGCTCAGGCACCACGTGGTGCCGCGCAGAGGTACCCTTTGTACCGGCCTGCTTCCAGATCGCCCTGTAACTCCGCCACAGCCCTGGGGGCGGCTAACCGTCACAGCCAGGGCCCCCCACCAACCTAGCTCTTTACCTGCACCCTCTGTTCACCAATGCTTCGCTTAAATCCAATAAAAACAGGTCCATGCCTATTTGGGAGAGGTGTACTCCATCTAAGTCGAAGTACCCCTTTACATTCCCCCTTTGGGACGTGAACTTACGCATTGCTCCATTAATGCGCCTCCTGGAGTGCTCTACCGCTTCTAAGGATTTAGCCCCCCGCCAGGACCTGCGGGGGATGATCTCCGACCACACGATCTCACACTCGCCCAGACGCTTGCAGATTTCCCCTAAGTCTCTTTTCATGGCTAATAGCCGCAATCGTCTCCCTAGGGTAACAAGGTCGTTCCCACCCAGGTGGATCACCAACAGGTGGGGCAAGGTGGATCCGTGTGCTCTTAGTCTCTGCTCGATCTTATTCCTGAGTTCGAACCATCTCATCCCCGGCACCCCCATCCATTCCACTTCGGTCTGAGAGAAGTGTCGCATCCAATTCCGGTGCGATGCCCATTGGGCAGCCCGGGCGACAAATGAATGCCCGATCACCCACACCACTCGTCCTAATAAAGAGGAGACATGGTGTACACACAAGTTATTTAATCAGAAAGGGTGATTCCAACGATACACACTATAAAATCACAAAACACATTAACTAAAGGCTGCCTCACGGGCGAACATATATCTTATAACAATCAGATTCCCAACGCCCCAATTTCTTCACCTGTGCGGCCTCTAATCCCGCCAGGTGAGCGGCGGTGGCTGCGCCAATGCGAAAGGAGTGGCTGGAATACCTTCTGTCCGGCCGGGCGAGCCCCGCCCTGGCTAAACTGGCCCTGATTACCTGCTCGAACTGGTATCTAGTTACGGGGGTACCATTTGAATGCAACAGAAGATAACCAGGGCCGGGCGGTCTGTACTCCAAAAACGCCTTTACCCATTGTACTGGGCAGAACCTGGGGTCACCTAGGGGCTGAAGAACCACCCTGATCCCCCGCCCCGCCTGATCAGTCTTGGACTTGCGTAAATGAATGGTCAGTGACCCGGAAATAGACACATCTGAAATTGCCAGCGCATCCCCTGAACAGTCGACCTTGGACCTAGCCACTAACTCGCTGACTCTGAATGCCCCGAAAAATGCTAAACAGAATGTGGCTGAAAACAGCGTGGCCTCGTAATGAGAGTAGGTGACTAGCTCGAGAGCCCCTAGCATGCCTTTCAGGATTTCGAAATCAATGGGGGCCCGATTATCAGGGGCCCTGGGCTCCTCCCTAGCCCAACCCTTCAAGGCGGCCCGGATGGGATAGGAGTTAGTGGGATCCGCCCCGCCAGACAACCTGGTGTCGTGGCTTACGGCCGCCAAGTGACTGCCTACCCATGAACGGCTTTTCCCCTGTCCCCTAGCCCACACCAGAAATGCTCGGACCTGGGACACCAACGCAGCCCCTGAAGTACCCAGCGCTACAGAAGTTGCTCTGAATGTTGCCATATGGGCGCTGTAACGCTTTCTGGTACCTGGGGCCAGAGCTCTTTCTCCCATCGCCTTCAGGCTCAGTCCCACTGCAGGATCCTCCATAGATGGTCCGGGAATGGGGTCATCTGCGCTCTCGCCCGTGGCCAGGCCTCCCTGAATCGGAGCCACTGAAAACGAGAAAGAGCGTCAGCTGCCACATTTTGAATACCCTCAATGTGCCTGGCTTTAAACTCCACATTGATGCGCAGGCATGCCCGGACCAACTCCCTTAGTAAGCACAGCACCAGCCGGCACCTAGCGGACTGGTTGTTAATTGCCTGAACGACCGCCATGTTGTCAGACCAGAATACCACCTTTCTGTCTGACAACGCCGCCGGCCATAGGTGTAGTGCAACAACAATCGGGAAGAGCTCCAGAACAGTAACATTTTTGGTGATCCTACGCCTGCGCCAAACATTGGGCCATCCCTCAGTGCACCATTCCTCACCCAAGATAGCCCCGAAACCTTCCCTGCCTGAGGCATCTGTGAAAAGACAAAGTTCCTGACTGTCAATCCAGGGCTGCTTCCAAATTACCGTCCCATTAAAGCGGGCTAGGAATTCGCTCCACACCACCAGATCCTGTTTCAAACCTGTCCCCAGCTTGACCCAGTGATGTTTCTTTTTTATACCAGCGGTCGCCCTTGCTAACCTGCGGGCAAAGACCCTCCCCATGGGTATGACCTTTACCGCAAAATTCAGAGTCCCTAGCAGGCATTGGATTTCACCCAGAGTAGCCTTGTCCCTACCCAGTAGATCGCAGATCTCCTGACGCAAGGCCTGTACCTTATCCGCAGGGAGTCGGGACACGCCCTTTACCGTGTCCAACTCGATGCCCAAGAATACCAAAACCTGCGCCGGACCCTCGGTCTTACCAGGAGCTAAAGGTACGCCCAAGTGTCCTGCCAATTCCTTAAAACATTGCAGCGCCCGTGCACAATCTTGCGAGTCAGCTCCCCCGATGAACAGGAAATCATCCAGGTAGTGGGTCACTCCCTCAATGCCATACCTGTTTGTTAAGGCCCACTGTAGGAAGGAGCTGAACGCCTCAAAGTACGCACAAGACACCGAGCAACCCATGGGCATACACCTATCATAAAAGACCTGGTCCCCCCACTTGAAGCCCAGAAGGTGTTGGCTGTCCGGGTGTACTGGCAGCAGCCTGAAAGCCGATTCGATATCAGACTTGGCCAACCAGGCTCCCTTCCCTGCCCTCCTGATCATGTCGACTGCCAGGTCTAGGGAGCAGTAAGACACTGAGCATCTACCTTCGTCAAGCCAGGAATTCACGGAGTCCCCTTCTGGGTGTGATAGGTTGTGAATAAGTCGGAAAGCCCCTGGCTCCTTTTTTGGTACCACCCCCAGGGGAGAAATCACAAAGTGGGGCATAGGGGGTGAGGAAAATGGGCCCGCCACCCTGCCCAAAGACACCTCCTTCGCTATTTTATGCCGCACTACCTCCGGGTGCTCCCTAGCTGATTTCTGATTCTCCGCATCCCTGCTCACTAAGGGGCCTTGATAAGGAATGCGGAAACCGTCTAAGAAGCCCTCAGAAATGAGGGACCCTTCCCTGCTAGTGTATCCGCGGAGGGCGCTGAGGAGGTTCTTTACGCTGATGGGAGAGGGCCCTTTCACATGGTCGTGTGGGGCAAGGTCATGCGCGCTGGCAGATGTGTTCGCGGGGGGCCAAAGTGCAGGAGGGGAACCCCCCCTGGGCTACTTGCTCGAGGAAGGCTTGTCGGGAGTGTCGCGCTTGGAGCATACGGTGGCGGCATGGGGTGCCCCGCACACACTGCAATTGTGTGAGAAACGGCATGTTTTGTCCCAGGAGCAGAACCCTGCATTGAAGAGCCTGCAAGTTCCAGAAGACCGTGCCCGAAAGCCAGGCCTGCGACCCCCCCCACGACCGCCCCGAAAGGACTTCCTGTTCTGCCATTTCCCCTCCTGTTTATCCTCTTTCTCTTTGCTCTTTACACCGCTCTCTGTACCTGACTTTGTCGTAGACCCCTCAGTATGCTTGCCCATGTGTTTTACCCATAAACGGACCTCCAACTGGTCCCACTCAAGATCTGGGCAGATTGCTCTCTGTCTGCGGAAGTCACAGTCGTAGTGGTACCATCCCATGCCCCCACCCTTAGCAGCCTCTTCTGTAATCACGCTTGCATAGTGGAAGAGACCTGGCCCTTCGTCTGGGAATTTCTCCACTATTACTGCCGCAAAGATGGCAAAGGCCTGACCCCAAGTCCCAATATTTTTTGCGGGATATAAATGATACCGCACCCTCTTGTCCTCTTCCTTGTTGCCCATCCTCCTGGTATCTACCCCCTCCGCCCCATGCATGAGAAGGGTGAAGATATCAATAAATTCCCTGCGCCAAATCCCTTCTTTGGCCACTAAAGGGACCATCCAAGCGAGTGAGCAGCGGCCCGATACTAGCGGGGCCGTGGTAACTAGAGGCTTAGGTGCTATGGCTAGTGTTGGTGCCGGCGTCGGTACCACCGGGGGAACCACTACTGCGGGATCGACCGCACTTGCCGCGTTCTCGGCCACAGCAGCAGCTGGGGGTGGGGGCCGCGGAGGAGGTTCCACCGCAGCCGGCTGCTGACCCCAGACCTGCGTGAAGCCCCCCGGCGCCGGGGTCACACTCGGTGGCGGTGGGGCGGACGGGCCGACCCCTAGGGGTGACCTGGCAAGCAAAAGACCGGATCTGACCTCAGCCATGAAGTCTTTTAAAGTGTCTGAAAGCTTACCCAGATCCTCTGCTGATGCAAATGTCGCCTGGGGCGGGCAAGGCAGTACGTTGTGCGTCCCCGTCCCCAAACCAACCGCCGCCTGGGGGGTCGATGAGGCCCTGTGAAGAGGGGCCGCTCTATTTCGAGCCGGTGGTTGCTCAACCGGAAAGTCTTTGCTCGTGGGGCGGCGGATTCTTTTCGACCGTGACGGGCCCGCTACCTCCCCTACATCCTTATCCGTAGCCGGACCGTCCATCGATATCCCAGAGTCTGGGGGGGTACTGGCTTTCAATAGTTCAGTCGCCCAAGCTAAACCCTTGGCCCTCGTCAGCTCCAAGAAGGCGGCAATCCGGGCTTCCTCCGAAGTGTCCGGCACGGACTCCTCAACCTGTGTCCCTGGTGTGAAAAGGGGGGGGGGATAATCCTTGGCTGTCCATCTCTTAGCAGTTGCTCTCTCTTATCTGCAATTGGGAAAGAGAGAAAATTAACCGCCTGTTCGCCCCCTTTGAGGCCGATTCGTTGCTCCAGAGTGCCACATGCTACTTCGAACGGTACCCCCTTCCCCCACCTGCCCGCACTTACTCCCGTCCGAGCCCCGAATACGGAGGATGTTTGGCTCGCGTCTCTCTGTTGCCACTTAATAATCCTCCAGTCACCGAAAGCGGACGAATGTACTGAAAGAGAAACCAGCATAAGCACAAGAAATAGGCATACAGGAAAAGGCGCGACTGAAACGCTGAAAAAAGGGGGGGGGGGGGGTCAAGTGGGCGTGGGGGGGGGAAAACAGGTGTTCATACAAATCACTTTTAACCACGCACACCCTGCTCGCGTCTACCCCTATCCCCACCTTGAACCTGGCAAGCAGCATGGTGCTCGCTTGCGCCCCACCACTGTACTTTCCTGGTGCCCATTTGCCCCAAAGTCGCTGTCTCACGGGAAGCGAACGCGGCAATTCTCCATTCATTCGCGTTTATATAGCGTGCACTAGGAAATTATTGGCGCGCTTTACATTACGTATTCAGGCACGGGGGGCCAACTCACTGCCCGGAAGTGAAAATGCACTGTACCCGCGCTGTCCCAAAAGGGGGGGGGGGGGCGAGTTAAATGGAGACGCGACCACGAGGCTCGCAGCCTGCTTCCCCAACCTAGGGTGGCAGGTACAAATTTGTGTTCATTTCGACTATGAAGCAACTACGCTTATCTCCTTCATAATGAGGACAACATGTACAACGCATGCCCCCCCCCCCATACATCAATCCTCCTAGCGCAATCAAGATTGTGCGCTTTAAACCATCACCCTGCATAGGATTGCTGAACCAGGAGGGGGGGGGGGGGTTGCCGGGACAAAGATCCACGAGATCCCATGCCGGTGACCCGACCGCGAGGCTCCCAACTTTCGTCCTGCCGCCCAGACCACGAGGGGTTAAATGATAATAATAAACCACATTTGTGCAGTGCGAACCATCACCGGTAAGGTTTCCTAGGCGCTGGGGGCAGTTTGGGAAGAGTACGCAAGGTATTGCCCAGAGTCACCGACGCGCTGTGAGATTCCGGCGTGGGTCGCCCTGGCCGTGGGGCCACACCTCATCTCAATGATCCGGCCCAGTAAGGTGACCCGACCACGAGGCTCGCACACGCTTTCCCGTACTTCGGCAGCAGCGCAGCCGCGGACCACATCCTCCATGCCCACCCGGTCCCAACTCGGCGCCAAGGGGGATTTAAATTAGTGACTTGCCCAGGAACACTGGATGATGAGCCCCCCTCCCCGCCCCAGGCTCGCAGCCTGCATCGCCGCGCCCCTGGCAGCAGCGCAGCAGACGGCCGAAGGCCCCACTGGTTTCCTGCATAAGAGGCGGCAGCGCAGCCGACGGACTATATCCTCTCCCCTCATTGCGAACACATCTATGGCACTTGACGCGGGCATATCACGGGGGGCACCCCCCGAACAATACCCCATACACGCTGCCTACTGGAATATAGAACCCGTGAACTTAGGCGCAACATATAATACATTACTTCCCTGCGCCGAGGTTAAACATACTTATGCCCCAAACCTAAGATGGAAGCCAGCTAGGGGGGGGGGAAGGTCGGCGGGTTGCTTCCCGCCATCGCGACACCGTCTCCTCGCGCCCACCAACGATAGCCTTCCGTGGCAGCGGAAAAACACGCAGCAAAACACAGCCTACCCCAACTATCGCAAGTTCCCGTAATCTTAAAACACGAGCCTTGCTCTGTGCACGGTCCCCCCCCGCCCGTGGTACTCGGACCACAGGGCCCCGTCTCCTGGTACTGCCCAGGGACAGGGCCGGGGCGAGGGGGCAATCCGGCAACTCACCACAAGTATATCGTAGTTCTCCCGAAAAGGCGACTGCGACGACGATGATCCACGCGAGACGGTTCGGCGACCGACGAAAGGCGAGGTGGGCGACAAAAGAGGTCGCCAGTGAGGGTGGGGGAAGGCTAAATAGCCTCCCCCTCACACCTGGGCCCGGAAGTGACGCGCATTGCGCGTCACTTCCGGCCCTGACACGAAGGGGGGCACCAGTCTGAGTCCCTGCCCCCGCCCCCCCCCCGAAGGAGGGAGTGGGGAGGGGTGACCGGGGCCCCGGGGCCACTAAGGCGCCGACCGCCGAATGGCCCCCTGCGGGGGCCGCGGTCAGCGGCAGAGTTCGAGCGTCGAAGTCGTGTCAACATCCCGTCTGCTGGGCAAATCACTTATCTCCCCGTGCCTGCATGTGGCCCTTGCCCCAGGTGGCGGGCTCATGTAAGCGCACCTTTACCTCGGGTCGAGTTCGTGGCCGCAGCAACCTCGGTTCGGATCCAAGTCACGGCATTGCGGGTGGCAATGTCACGGCAGTTGGGTGTATATTTTACGCTATATAACATGCAATCTATACATATATTAGACCACTTGAATTGTGGGGCTACGTTCATGAGTGCTACCCGGGACTAGGCCCTACCTGCAGCCCGGTCTTTGGTGCGCACATTTGCCCCCTTCCCCGCCCACGGTGTCTCGGCGGGTATGTCATAGCGGGCCTAGAGCAGAAGGGGTAGTCTTCAAGGGCGTTTTGTATGTACAGCGGCAGCTCCGCCCCCTTGCCACAGCATTGCCGTTTGCCGCGAGTGTGTGAGTTCTACAACACTTGAGCCACTCCACACACAGCAGGCACAATGCGCAGCGGAGCGTGTTTGCTGCTGTTATGTAGTAACTTATGTTGGGTTGGGCGCACGATTGTTGGGGGCAATTATATTATTCTCCCCGCCTATGAGTGTAAATGTAAATGCGGCAATATGTAAAGCGCTCCTATTCCTTCGGGCCCATGGCGCACTGATATTCCTGTGGGCCGTTCGCGATGGCCGCAGATTTTGGGGGCCTGTTCAGGAAGCTCGCCCGCGTGCTCACTGGGGGTTGGGCCGCCTTCGGTGTGATGATGCACGGATCTTGGCGTTGTATACGCGGTGACGGCGCTTTGCTCAAGCGTATCACTGACTCGCTACTCAAGAGGCTCCCTGCAGGCCCTCCCGGGGGGGGGGGGGGGCACCGACACCTGGGGCTGGGGTATTTAGTGTTTGCACAAGACTAGGTCCGACCTGCAGCACGGTCACCGGGGCGCGCTTTCGCCCCCTCCCCAGCGCAGCAGAGCGGTTTGCTGCTTTGTGGACGGATATCTTTAGCGCTGGGCGCACAATTGTTTTTCCCTCGGCATCGCTCTCATATGCAGTTTACTAGTCTTGAGGTGATTCCAGGGCACTGTGTGTAAGTTAAGCAGGGTTGGGCCCGGTTAGTACTTGGATGGGAGACCTGTTTTGTGTCTCGGCGGGTATGTCATAGCGGGCCTAGAGCAGAAGGTGTAATCTTCAAGGATCGATAGGGTGACCATTCTGATCTGTTGGCGTTTTGTATGTACCGCGTGAAGCTCTGCCCCTTTGCCACAGCATTGCCGTTTTACCGTGAGAGTGTGTGAGTTCTACAGCAATTGAGTCATTCCATGCACAGCAGGCATGATGCGCGGCGGAGCGTGTTTGCTGTTGTTGGTAGTAACTTTATTTTGTGTTGGGCGCACGATTGTTCATCTCGTGCAACGCACTATCGATCAAGGAAGCGGCGAGGCTTGCCAAATTATGTAGTAAAGGAAGATTTGCGTTGTGCCACGACTGTCTACCGCTCATTATCGATCATTGGAGGGGCACGATGTTACGCTATCGGCTCGGGGGACTCTGCAAGGCTTGTTAGTGTTGCTCTTTAGGCCCTTTGCGCTTGCTGAGGATCTTGATTAGCGCTAGTCAGGCAACTTTGCACACGCAGCCGGCTCCTCTGGAATTTGCACGTTCATGGTTCATCTTGAAAGTTAAGCAGGGTCAGGCCTGGTTAGTACTTGGATGGGAGGCCCAAAGGGGAACACCAGGATGCTGCAGCCTTGGCAACGAGTTTAGGGCCTATTTTGCGGGCGAAATAGTTTCTTAAGGCAGGCAGCGCTATGTTACTGGGGGGGTCACCCCTAAAATTGCGACTCTTGCAATTTTGCTAGTTTGGAAACATATTTTATATGTATTATAGGGATGCATTTTCTTGTGTATGGTCAAAGGCATTTAGGGAAGGGGGCTAACGCTGGTGTGCGGCGGGACAGGGCTTATAACACCCGCCCGGCTTCCTCCCCCCCCCCACAGAATGGACATAGTGGGGAAACACAGGCGCGCAGCAGGGGTGTGGGGCCTTCTGGCGGCCTGAGGCAGCTAGCCTATGTAAGCGCGGCGCTCGCCGGTGGTAAGTGCGGGTGAGCTACCATGGTTTATTTAAATGGCGTGCGAGGGCAAGCTCGCAGAGCTGTCCTCTTTCACCATGTTCGTCTTTCAGCACAAGATCAACACTGTTCGGTCTCCTCTCCTGGGGGTCAAGCATAGTACTCGTGCCATAGGCTATATATAGGTCACTGGGAGGTAGCGCTGCTCTGTTTGACTGTTATTATAACGGCAGGGTGGAGCTCTGGGAACATCATTTAGGCCTTCGCCTGCTCCTCTGTTTTTACTAATATCATGCGGCCGGATTTGGGAGAGGAGTTGGTCTGTCGGCTGCGCTGCCGCCTCTGGTGCAGGAAACCAGGGTTCGAGCCTCGAGCTCGCGTCCACTTCCCGCGAGTCTGGGCAAATCACTTACCTCCCCGTGCCTGAGTGTGTAAATTAAATACGGTGCTATGTATAGCGCTCCTATACCTTCGGGTGGAGTTCGCGCGATATATATATGGTGTGCAGTACGGCCCGCCTGGATCTTTGTGGTGCAAGGAAGGCGGTACTGCAGGGTCCCCCTGGCTTGGAAGGGGCTCTTAGCGGGAGCCGGGTAAAAGGTGGTCGGCTTCATCACCAGCACTAGGTGCACATCGCCAGCTGGCTTCTGCTTTCCAGTTCGGGCACGCGCACTGTGACCCTGTTCTTCATTTGCTTCTGCTGGTCTTAGCTGGTTAGTCAATAGTTGGCCTTGTGGTAGGTGGTGCTATTTGTAGTAAATATAGGGATGCAGCGACATGTGCTCAGTATGGCTTGCAACTGGAGCTCATGTATGCTTCTACACCTTCGTGTGCACTCACTTTTACTTGTAACAGAGATGAATTCCCAAGGCGCGTTAGAGTAATGTTATGAATGACGATCATTCAGGCCTTTCAGCGAGTGGGACACCTAGCAGAAGACGGTGTGCTGGTGGCCGGGCTGCATGCCATAGTCTTTGCCTGAGCTAGTTGGGGAGCCCTGCAGACCAGTTTTATCTTTTAATCGCTCTTGAAGCTTGCGCAGGGTGCACGCGGATCTGTTGGTGTCTTTCGTGTAGAATTGGCTGCTTACTGGTGTGGGGGAAAGCCCAGCTTTCGTAGCCGCAGGCAGGCTGACATAAGGTAGAATAGCTCTCAGTGGGCCCTGCAATCTGTGCTAGGATGGGGAATTAGTTCACTATATGCAATTATAGGCACTGATCAGCCAATAGATGGGCTGGTGTAAGTAGTGCTCCTCGCGTAGTAAATTTAGGGATGCGCTGTTATGTGCTCAGTATGTCAGGTAACTGGAGCTCATGTTTATCGTTTTAACACCTTGCGCTCACTTGCACAGACATTTGAAAATGAGACCGAGTGGACTTGGAACACCTAGTAAATGCGCGGTGTGTCGGTGGCCGGTCTGTATGCCATAGCCAGTGCCTGAGCATGCTGGGTAGCCCTGCGGACCAGTTTTTACTCTGGAAAACACTTGTAGCTGTGCAGGGCTCCCTTGGTTCTTTCTGGGTCTTTTATATTAGCCAGGCACTCCTGGGACGCTTCACCACTGTGGTCGGGAGCAGGGGGAGGTGTCACTTTGCATTCAGCACCTAGGCCAAGCAAAGAGTTACGCTTAGTGTTGAGTGAGTGTCAATGTTACCGGGTCGTTCATTGGGGCTCCTTAGGGTAGGATGACCTAGTGGCAAGGAACAGCTAGGGTGGTTTACGTGTGCTTTAGCGATCATGAAGAAAGAATGCATCGCGGGCCCTGGCTCACACGGAAGTGGGCAAAGATCACACACACCACAGGTGCCGAGGCCTGCACTGATGCCTGGCATTGGGGTCCCAGGTTACTTCTGAAATGGCTAGGCTTTTCAGATGCTGAAAGGAGGTCCGTTGTTATTTACTCGATTGTTGAACGATTGGTTATTTCCTGGGTATACGCGGGTGTAGAGCGTTAGGCTTGTTGTCTTTCCATCGGGTCTGTTTGATGCAGGATGGTGGTTTTTGGGCACAGCCACGTGTTGGGCCTTTCTGTGTCTGACTGGGGTTAGCCTTCCTTTAATCTCCCTGTTTGTCACACACGGTTGTAGGACGGGGGGCAACTAGCCCTGTGCTGATTGAGTTGTTAGTACTGTTATTAGTATTAAACACATCAGGTACTCGTGGTACTGATATTTACACCCAAACAATAGGTACTCTAGGACACATGTCCTCCATTACACACATCTCCAGAGAGGACTGCCCCTCCTCCCCCCCCCTCCAATTCTTGGAGCAATAGGGGTCCAACTACTTGTGGGGTTGGCAGGCTTGGACAGAGGTTGGTGGCGAGCTCTCACATCACTCGGTAGGAGGATTTCGTAGAGTCTCGGGGCAGGTCACTGGCCGCTTCCTCTCGCTGTGTTTGTTCTTCTAGGTATGGTCAGGTCAAATGACGGAGGAGAGCAATCATCGCATGGTATATCTGGGCATGAAGGAACGCCAGGCAAGATTGTAGCGTAGGCAGATAGTGGTACTTATCGGGGATTGGATGTTGGTTTCAATGGCATCCGCCATGCAGAGGGACCATGTACCTAGGTCACGTACATCAGGCAGTGACAGGTGAACTGGGACCATTTGTACTAGAATATACAGGAGTGGTTCCCACCACGGTTGGTCAGATGGGAGGCTGTCATCTTTATCTCACTGGATTCCCTTACTCCATCACTCCTATTGTAAGCTGAGGATGCCTGTTGACGCTGTTAGACCTGCGATTAGCTATTACACTCACCTGTGTGCCTTGGCATGGTTTGTCTCGCATCAGGGCCAGTTTGGGGTTACTGGCGAATTGTTTGCTCTAGGGCTGAAGCGGGCGCTTCTAGAGCAGGGCAAGATTGATTAGGCCAGGCAGCATGATAAAGGTCTTTTCGGCACTGGCAGAAGGGTGCAGGCTGCTAAGTAGTGCCATTGCTGAACATAGATTTGTCAACATTCTGCTAGGGAATGATTAGTAGCAGCACGGTATTGTACCATGGTGAGCATTTGGTTGTGGGTTTGTGCTCAACAGGAGCAAGGGAATTGCATTCTGTTCCATCAGGCTACGGGTACCGTCTATAGCACCAGAAACTGTAAAGCTGCTTTTTCGCCCGGGACTGGGCTGCCTATGTCATCTAACTTTGCAGCCAGACACTGAGTAGGCAAAGACATACTTGCGATGGTGCAACGGGCACTCAGCAGTAGAGTTAGATGAGTGTCATCATACCCCGATATAACGTCAGTGACAAAACGTGAGGTTGTGGCTACACACGACCAGGCACTCTAGGGCAGCTGGGGCGGGAGTGTGCCAGTGCCAAGAGGGTGCGGGTTGCCTGGTTAGGGGTGCTGGTTTGGAGGGAGCACTAATGCGGATCGCCACAAGAGCACATCTTGCATTCATAGAAGGCTAAATTGATACTTTTATGGCATGGGGACAGTTGCTTTAGTTATGCGCATGTTTCTTGGCAGTGTCAGGAACATTCAGAATGCAATGCTGGTGGTTAGCCTGTTGTCATGCTTTTCAGAGGTGTTTTAGCTCAGGCAGGGCCATGCATGGGTTAGAGGCCGGTGGTCTGCCCTGGGATTCATGTTAACAGGCAGGTGAAGCAGCAGAACTTAGAGGGGCTTGGGTTGACGTCTGGATACAAGGGCAGAGCATGGTTGCTCACTTAGTAGCCCGTCCTTGAGTTCGACGAAACCGGTACCATTGATGCGAGTATCGGTACCGGGTAACTTCTCGCGCCCTCCAGCACTGGCTGGCAGCTATGCAGGTTGTGGAAGTGGCCTTCCAACGGGGGCGATATGGTCCATATGATTAAGGGAAACCCCGGGGTAACACTTTTATAGCTACAAATTAGCAGGAGAATAATTGGCTTTCCCAGTATTCAAAATAGAGAAGAATTTTACACGTTGGTTCCCCTCTGTGGTCACTCTGTCCTGTCTCTCCCTGGTATACTAGCAGAATTTGGGAGGGCAAGGCTTCACATTTGGTGGTGACTGATGGAATGCGATGGACATACTCCAACTGAGTGAAAGAGGAAGTAAGGCGGGCTTGCAACGCTTACCTCCTCCCGCATTGGCACTGCCAGGCAGGAGTGTCTTGTCAAAGGGATTGTTATTCAGCCATGCAAAGGCAACTTTGGACCAACGCCTAGTTTTGGGTTTACGGTCATTTCAGTCAAAAATCCACGGGGGAGTTTAGAAAGGATGGGGGCACCTGTCCTGATGGTGCATGCTGGCCGCCGGTCCGGTTGGGCGTAGACTTGTTTTGGCTGGACCTGGGAGAAGCCAGGTATGAGCATGTTGTAGGTAAAAAGGCCTACCGGGAGCCATGCGCAGTTGCGCAGAGCAAAGGGTCTTGGCTTCATCATGCATGGTGTTTTACACGTCAAGTCCACAGGGTGCCTGAAGGGAGATGGGGTGCACCTCTCTAGTTTAGGCATGGACCTTCTCCTACTGGACCTAGGGGAAGCTTTGGCTGCAGCAGGTTGTAAGTAAATAGGTCTACCTTGGTGGGGGGGCCCTGGTAGTGACGGTGGCCACTCCCAAGGCTGTGGAGGAGTTACAGGGTGATCCAGGGTCTGCACATACCAAGGGGTACATCATGCAGCAGCACCGCGGGGTGCTAAGCCAGGATACCCAGGGATGTTTTAGCGTTGTCCCCTGGAAGAATGACGGCGCCCCGTTAGCCGACAGGCGGTTGTGGGTCTGAGCAACCGGGGGCTGCCATGTATGCTCCGCCCACCCCTCACGGGGCAGGGGGCGTGTGAAGCAAGTGGACTGGGGGTCCACGGATGGGAGGGGTGGCCCCTCCCATTAGTTGGTATACACCATCTGGCGTTGCCATGGTGACTCTAGGCTTATCAGCCGGGCAGGCGGCATAGGGGCTGGCTTGCCCTGGGATCGCCCGTAAGATAACCCACCATGTTTGCATATTGTTTATGCTAATAAACCTGCAGCAATATTTTTCCACTTACAATAGTGTTGTGTGGTTTATTTATGTACTTATGTGTTTTGTGACAACTGTTGCCGATATTGGCACTATGTAAGGCTGCCCGGGGGGGGGTTGCGCAGCGGCCCCCCCCTAAGAGGGCGGCCGCCTTAGTGCCACAGGAAGGCACAGGGGTGGGAGGTCTAGTCCCTGGGTTGCACCAGGGGAGACCCCAGCAGATGGCTGCTTCCGGCGGGGGCGGGGAGGAGACAGGGGTATTTATACTGTCTCTGCCCCCTCCTCGCCCTCTTGTCCTCTCGTTCGCCTTGCCCGCCCCTCCGCTTACCCAGCGTCCGGAGGTACAAAGGGGGGGTTAGGTCTTCTAACAATGTTACTTTGTGTTGCAGGAGGAGTTACAGGGCGATCCAGGGTCTGCACATACCAAGGGGTACATCATGCAGCAGCACCGCGGGGTGCTAAGCCAGGATACCCAGGGATGTTTTAGCGTTGTCCCCTGGAAGAACGACGGCGCCCCGTTAGCCGACAGGCGGTTGTGGGTCTGAGCAACCGGGGGCTGCCATGTATGCTCCGCCCACCCCTCACGGGGCAGGGGGCGTGTGAAGCAAGTGGACTGGGGGTCCACGGATGAGAGGGGTGGCCCCTCCCATTAGTTGGTATACACCACCTGGCGTTGCCATGGTGACTCTAGGCTTATCAGACGGGCAGGCGGCATAGGGGCTGGCCTGCCCTGGGATCGCCCGTAAGATAACCCACCATGTTTGCATATTGTTTATGCTAATAAACCTGCAGCAATATTTCTCCACTTACAATAGTGTCGTGTGGTTTATTTATGTACTTATGTGTTTTGTGACAACTGTTGCCGATATTGGCACTATGTTGGGGATCAGTGAAAAGGGTCTCACGTGAAATAGTAAAACAATGACTTACTCGGGAACATGAATTAAACTGTCAAAGGATATTATACAATTGAGGTCCCAAATATTTTCAAGTAGCAATGAAATTACGAAAAATCAGAAACCTCTTACCCCTGGAGAGATCAATTCAATTCAGGAATGTAAGGTCTGATGAGGTACAGAGGTACCGCTCCTGATGGATGCGGCCAGCGAAAGACCAAACAGAAAGCAAAGCAGTGAGGATCGTCACTGTCTAAATTGTGCCTGCACGCATGTGAATCTCGGGTGAAAGAGAGGCTTGGAATGCACATGCATTCCAGCCATCGCAGAGCGCCCCAATAGTAGGGAGCCTCCAGTGTGCAGAGAAGAGACCAGGGCCTAAGAATAAAAATAGAAAAAGGCCCAAAACAAAAATCACAAAAGGATGTAGTGTAATTCCAATTAATAAGGTGAGCCAATTAAGAGAGGAATCACCAGTACCTTAACGGAAACAAATCAAACACTTTCAGGATTAAATACAAATAAAGATATTAATGAGCATAATAATAGGCAAGGTTTGTAGAATCTAAAGACAGTGAGGTGAATCGTATAAAGGCGCCTATGGTCAATCCTGAAGTAAGGAAACAATTCAGCACCATTCTTCACTCTTATTCAGACCATTGTCAGTAGAACCACCGCGCATTATCCATCTACATTCCAGTTCCTGTAGGACAAGGGCAACATTTCCTCCTCTCTGTGGTGCTGGGGCGACTTCAACTACCTGCTATCTAATGTCGTTGGATTAATGATTAGTATGTTCATTATTATCTTTATTTGTATTTAACATTGAATGTGTCAATTTAGTTCACTTGTGGTCCAGCACTTTAGGAACTTAATTTATGCTACATTTCCATATGATGAGTAGCCTGCAGTCCACCACTGGAATTTCCTTTCCACAGACATTATTTTGGCAGAGGAAATAATGTTGGTGGACCTGTGTTAAGAGTGCCTTCAGGGCTCTTGCCATGGGTGCAGTTGTCAGTAGCACAGTAGGTGCAGTTGCACTGAGTACCGGGGGTCTGAGGAACTGTGATTATTGTGGTATGTACTACCCACGAAAGCCTACTGTCCTCGCCTGCAGTAGGAACCATGGCCCCTTGCCACACCGTTATCTCTTTCTGTGTCTGACTCTTGACAGATTAAATATAGCAGGAAAAGATCCCAGTTTATTCTTATGCATACTGGTCCTGTCTTTGGCCACTGATTCTCAATTGTTGCACCCTGTAAGTCTGGTATACCATTCGACTGATTACATGTGTTTAACTGACCCAGGCTAAAAATACTTCAAGTGAGCTGCAGCAAAGGAATATGTGCTCCATCTGTGTACTATTAATTGTATACCTTCTTTTATCACCTCTTTTAAAGCCCCTTTTAGACAGTATATTTCAGAAAAGCGGTAGCTTCTGAAATAATACCAACTGCCTTGATCCACTCATGATAAAATGTCACTTTGTAGGAAGGTGGTTTATTAGTAGGTGAAGGTAGGTACCTACAGCTAGTAATAACACCACAGTCACAAAAATGGTCCAGTCAAGTATCAGTAAATTAATCCTTGCTCCGCCCGTGGTACCTTGGCAAATGAACAGTCAGGCTTAATTTATGAGACAGGTGTGTAAAGCATTTAATATCACCAAAACAGTAAATGAGTAAAAGACACATCACAATGAAAGTCCAACACCAAGTTATATCAATGGGAAGTATTTTTATCTTTCAAATGACACCAAAATGACAAAACTTTAATGGAAGGAACCAGAGACATGAATTTTTAATGATTAAATATTTTGTTTTATTTTTACTGCAAAAAAGTGTATAGTGCCAACCGCTGCTATCTGGTCACACTGGACCGGGACCAAATCAAAGTTTTAGGCCAACCCTGATGGAGCACGGGTCATATATGATGAGGGTTTGGACCTGGCCAAGTTTTTACCTTCTGACGTAAGTCACTTTTTTTTAGCTCTTTCTCTCGACGTCGAGCGATCGAGTCCTCAGATCCTGCTTTCGAGTCGACGACAATGGCCTGCTGCAGCGCGATGCATGGGTGAGCCCTGGAGGTCTTTGGTTTCACCGTTGATAGCGAGGAGCTCCGGAGCTTTCAGCGGGGCAAACCTGCGTGGTCAAGCCAAGTTGTATTTTGACATGGGTGGCTTGACTCTTGTCGTCGACAAAACTTGGTCAAAAGTTCCCAAACTTTCAGAAGTTCTTCTCTGAAGGTTCCTTGGTGTAAGCAAGGGTTCCACAGCACTAGCCAAGGTTTCAGAAACTCTGGGTTGCCTCTTGGGGTATGGGACTCCAACTCCCAGAATGCACCTGGTCAGTCCAAGAAAATCCAGGTGAAGCTGGTCAGCTAGAGTTGTCCTTGTAGTGGATGGTGCACATTGCTTCTTCCAGCCCTTTTTCACCGTTGCTGCTCAGGGATCCCATTGCTTATCCTTAGAGACAGGCAAAGTCCTTCTTGTGTGGAGCCTTTAGAGTGCAGCAGGTGCAGTCCTTTTGAGTGCAGTCCTCTGTTGTGCAGTCCGAGGGTCCAGCAGGAGTCCTTCTTCTCCAGGCATTTCAGGTAGAGATCTGAGGGGCTCCTGCTAATCTCCCATAATTATTCCCCATTCTGGGCTGACAAGGGGGGGAGTGGACATCACTGCCATTGGGTTCAAGTTGCCAACCTCTGTCATGGCAGCTTCATGGGAAGTGCGGCATTTTTTTGTCCCAGAATGCATATTTCTTCAAAAATCTAAATGGAGAAAATCTCTCCTTGGAATGCAGGTCAGGCCGACCCAACCCACAGGTGTGGCTAACTTTTCTCTACACTCCCCTTCCAGGTACCAGCCCCTCTCCAAATCTAATCAGAGGGGCTCCCATCTTGCTGGGGATCAAGGAAGTAGGGCCTGGATCTGGTGACATCTGTGTTTTTGCCTTTGAAGTCTTCTAGTTTACCTCCCCAGCCCCCCTTCCTGTCTCTGGCTTCTTTATTTAATTTTTTTTTTTTTTTATTTCAATAAGACAGTAAAAACAGCATGATTCATTGTGTTCTTCAAACAGTCCCAGAAAGAATGAAGCGAGGGTACAAAGCATCGCTCAGTTACCTAATGCATTCTAACTAGAAGTGAGTCCCATACACAGAAATTTCCTTCTGTCTTAAGCAGAATTTAGCCTTCTCGGGACAGATTCCAGAGCACCATGCTAACCATGGAAAAAAAAGTAAAGATAGAATAATGAAAGAGAAGGGGGAATACGGGGAGGGAGGGGTTTCTCTTTCGCCCTTGTGAGGTCATGTCTTGTCAGCCGCAACAGCGGGCTCGACAAACCCATGGAAGTTTAGGTTGATCAGTGCACAGTATTTATGCCTCTGCCAATGTGAGCTCCCTTTAGGCAGGGGGTTGAGAGTCTAGGTAACTTTGCAGTGGTACCCAGATGTTCTTTGGTCGTGATTGTACGGACATGAGTTCCCAGTAGTCGGACAGTTGGCTGTGGCAGAACGCCGCATCTTTAAGCCACTCTCTCACGTTCGGACTGCACCTGCGGCCCCAACAGATTGCCACCCTTCTTTTTCTAGCAGTAGCAGCATGGCCACCAGTTTCTGCAGCTATTCTGCGCACGCACCCCAACAGGGCCACTAGCGGGGAGCATTCAATTACTTAGTTCGTCATTAAAGCCAGTACCTCCAAAACTCATTGCCAGTACCTTGCCACTGCCGGGCACGTCCAGGCGCAGAAAAGAGGCCTCTGGGGCGCGGAATCTCATGCACCTTGCATCCTCACTCAGCCCACCTTTGTACAACAAAACAGGGGTCCTATACAGCCTGTGGATAAACTTGAAGTGATTAAGTCGTAGCCTGTAATTGGGTGACATTGCTTTGAGCTGCACGCAGCAGTAAGCCCATACAACCCCCTCATGGGGGCCGCCCAGGATCTTCTCCCACTCCCGCTTTGCTGGAGGGACACATATCGGCGACGCACACTGCATCCCCGAGTAGAGGTGGGTAATGCGCTTCCTCAGCAAGGGATCGGCCAGTAATTCATCTAACACTTGAAATGTTGGCGGCTCCAAAGGGAAAGATTCAAAAAGTGCATGTAGTGCTGCTCTCAACTGATAATATGTCAGTCTATCCAACATACCGGTGTGTTCTTCACCAATCGCTTCATCTATGGTAGCAAACACCCCATTGGGGAATGCCTGCCCCATTGTATGGCGCTGTAGTTTCCTCAGTCTTTGGCCTACCCCGGGCTCTGTGGTGAAGGGCAATTCTGGATGCCTGATTAGAGGTATCAAGGGGGCAAACACTGTCTCCAGTTGCGCTCTACGTCTAAGCTCCTGCCACGCCCCCCTGTGCATCTTACCGTCTCAACCGTGGCTCGGGATCTCCTTTGGGGTCCAAATAGCACCATGTGCAGAGGCGTTGGGTCTGCTCTGTCACCCCCCGGGGTGGTGTGTGCCATAAAAAGGGTTGGATACACGTGTGATAGCCAAATTGTGCCTGAGCACAGTTGTAGTACAATTCCATATCAGACGCGTCCATCACACCATGCTCAAATGGCACCATTAAGCCCTCCAATGCGACTCGATGCTGTCTGCCCGCCCCGCAAGCGATATCAAATTCTAGCGTAATCGCCATTTAAAGGCAGCTGTAAGGAGAATCAGCAGATTAACAAAGACATATAGAAATTTGGGGAGAACCACCATCTTGTCAATCCCCAATCGGCCCGCCAGGGACAGAGGGAGTGTCTTCCACCTGTTCAGTCTACTCTCAAACCAGTCGATCAGCTTGCCGTAGTTGTAGGACCAGAGTTCATCTGTGTTCCGGCTGAGCCAAATTTCCAGATATGTCATCGGGGAGTCTGCCCATTTAAGTGGGAACTCTGACTGGAATGGATCGGTGGCCCGGGTGAGCGGGAAGATGATGGACTTCTCCCAATTTATGGTGATGCCCGACGGGCCTCCAAAGTGGATGACTTCTCGGATGAGTGGGTCTAGGTTTTCAGCTGGGCGTTGGACATACAAGGTCACATCGTCCACATACATAGATAACAAAATCACACTGGAGGTGAAATTTATTCCCCATCATGCATGGTGTTGCAGAAGTCTGACCGCGAGCGGCTCCATTGTCACAGCGAACAGAAGAGGGGAGAGCGGACATCCCTGGCACGTGCCCCGGGCCACCGGGATTGGGGGAGAGGACAGACCGTTGACTCTCAGTCTCGCCGTCGGAGCCAAGTACAGCAAGGCAATTTTTTTTAGGAAACGGAGGCTGATGCCAATGCGAGAGAGGAGTGTGAACGGGTACGGCCATTCCAGGGTGTCGAAGGCCTTGGTTGCGTCCAAGAAGACAGCCGCGGCTGGGAGAGTGTCATCTACCTCCTGCATGGTCGCGAAGAAGGTGCGGAGGTTGTGGGATGTACTTCGTCCAGGCACGAAGCCACATTGGTCAAGCCGTAACACCACCGGCAACAGGGGAAGCAGACGTAATGCCAGTAGTTTAGCGAGTATCTTATTATCCAGGTTTATCATTGACAGTGGCCTATAGGAGTCGCATAATGGGTCCTTATCAGGTTTGAGGATGGTGAGGATCAGAGCCTCCTGGAGAGAGGGGGCAGTGAGCCTTGTTACAGCGATTCCTCATACATGTTGAGGAGGTGGGGGGACAAGTCGCGGCGCGTATTCCTTGTAGAACGAAGCTATGAGTCCGTCCAGCCCAGGAGCTTTGTCCCAAGGCATGGCCCGAATCACCCAAATTACTTCCTCCTCAGCATAGGGCTCATCGAGATAGTTGCACTGACCGTCGCTTAACCAGGCTAATTCAATCGATTTCAGGAAGGGAAGCAGATCCGCATGCGCTTCTGTCTGCCTAGCCGAGTACAAAGAGGTGTAGAATGCAATCATTTCTGCTTGCACCGCTTCCTGTCCGGCAATCACCGTTCCACTACTAGTGCGCAGTTCACTTACGTAACCACTTGCCCATGGCTTTATTAGGAAGCCTGCCAACGTCTTCCCTGCTCGATCCCCCTCTCCGTATTGGCGTTCCCGTGCCTCCCTGCACAGGTAATGCGTCTCTCTTTGTGCGACCTCTTCAAATTCTGCTATTTTCTCTTTGATGCGTCCCAGGTTTGCCGGGTTGTTAGACTCAACGTACTCCGACTCGAGATTCCGAATCTCCCCTTCCGGACGCCGGAGGTCCCCCCTGAGTAATCACAGTACCCCAGCCTGCTTGGCGAGGCACTTGCCCCGGGTAATCACCTTAAAAGCTACCCATAATACCGAGGGCGAATCCACAGTCCCACTGTTTAACTCAAAGTATTCTATGATATCAGCACGGATTGATTCTCTAAAATTCTGATCCCAAAGGGCACCTGAGGGGAGTCTCCAGCTAAAGGGCCTATGTGCCACATCAGGCAACATAAATTTCAGTAGCACTGGTGCATGGTCAAAGAGAGACCGGGCTAAATGGGTGGCCGTGAGTATCTATGTGTCCACATTGCCCGACACAAGCCAATAATCGATTCTGGACCAAGTTGGACCTGCTGAGGAAATGCAAGTACCCTCTCGTTTGAGTGGGTGTCGACATCGCCAGATGCCCACCAACTCATGGTCCTCCATGATTGCTCGTAGCTGCTTTGCTGCCCTCGGATGTGGTCAACAGGAGTCGCCAGACATATCCATGCCCGCATCCAAAACCACATTAAAATCCCCCCCCCCCACAGGAAGGCCCCTGGTCTGAGCGATTCTGTAAGCCTCCAAACTTCACTAAAAAATTGCAGGTCATCTACATTCGGCCCATAGACACAAGCCTGATCGGTCGCCTCCCCAGCTCGCCCACAACAATTACATACCTCCCCTGTGGGTCACACAGCGCGGCACGCATGCGCCAGGGAAGCCCCTTCCTGAGGATTATAGCTGTGCCTCTAGCATAATTAGAGTAGCCTGACATGAATTTCTCTCCCATCCATCTCGCTCACAGCCACATGCAATTACTACTAGTTAAGTATAGCTCCTGTAAGAAGCAGATGTCCGCACCATGTCTGTGCAGATATGCCGTAACCAGTCGCACCTTACGACAGTCGTTGAGACCTCGCACATTCCATGTCATCGCATTCACCTCTGTAGTGGTCTCAGCCCTTATTGGGAACATACAAATCCTGATGGGTGCCTCCACGCCGCCTTTCGCCAGCAGTCTCACCTTACGGCAGTCGCTCAGACTGCGCACGTTCCATGTCACTGTTTTAATCCCAGTCTTCTCTTTGGCACTCTCACCCATCTTTTGTATCATGCAGTTCCTGACACCCTGGAGGCCCCCGCCCCACCATTCTTCGTGGCGACAGGGCCAGAGAGAGAGGAAAGAAAGAAGAAGGAAAGAAGAATACAAGGCACATTGTAGCCCCCCCCAAATCATGCCCTATCCAACAAGTCCACCCACCACCCACTTCAGCCCCCCAACATGGCTGACAGCCAAAACCCTCAAACCAAATAGGCCAACTGCGGCCAACTATTAAAAAATTCCATGGGACTCATTCCTGAGGGAAGCACTAGGTGCTCGGGAGTGCCCAGCAGTGGTACGCTGGGCGGCTAGACAGGATACACTCGGGAGGGGCATCCGCTCCATGACCAGGCGGGCCAGCCGTGCCCCAGGCCATGGTTGTAGAAATGACAGTTAGCCCAGGCAAGAAAGGGTGGACGGGGGAAAAAAAGAGGACATGGGAAATCGTGTGATGGGGGTACTTCCCCGCCCAGTCAGTTAAGCCATAGCCTTGCCATCCTGTTTGCAGACTTCTCAGGGCCTCAGACATTGTCGTCCAGGGCGTCACCCCCGGTAGGTTCTTTACTCACCCGCGCAGACGATGCAGGTTGTTTAAGAGAGCGAGCAAACTTGGTGGCAGCCTTGGGGTCAGTGAAGAACATAGTTTTGCCCTGATGGAAAATGTAGAGCTTCACTGGGTAAAGGGGTGAGTATTTGATGTCCTGTTGCTGCAGCATTCTCTTTGCTGATACAAACTCTCTCCGTGTGGCCTGCACCGTTAGGGTAAAGTCAGGGAAAAACGAAACAGCATTGCCTTGATACCTCGTGTCTTGCAAGTCCTGAGCTCTGCACAACACAGTGTCGTGGTCCCTGTAATTCAGCAGGCAAGTGATAATTGGCATGGCCGGGGCTCCCGGCGGTGGTCTCGGGCCCAGGGATCTGTGGGCTCGCTCTACTATGCAGACTCATGAAAGATGGTCTCCGAACAGCACCCTATGCATGTCCTCGTCATAACCATGGTCTCTGGGATTCCAATAATGTTCAGATTGTTGCGGCGCGATCTCGCTTTGAGGTCTTCGTTCTTGCTGCATATCACCTCCAGCACTTTCTACATGGGGAGCAGCTTCACTCGAGCGGTGGTGCCCTCGTCTTCGAGTGTGGATGTGCGCCGCTCAACCTCTACGAGACGCTCGTCATAGCTCGAGACCTTGTCCTTAAGCCGATCAAGGAGGTCCGATATGGAGTCGATCTTGAGATCTATGTTCGAGAGGGACTGTTTCAGTTCAATGAACATTTCGCATATGTTTGGCTCTGCTGACAGTGCAGAGGCCATGGCCGCCATCGACTGCTCTCCTTCGGGTGGGGTCCCCACGCGAGGAGGTTTGAGCTGTTCGTCTTGCCCATTGCTCATCACCTTGCACCCAGGCGGGCGTCGCAACAACGCTGCCTTTCCTGCACAGCCCTCCCTGTCCTGCAATGTGCAGGCTACACCTTGTGGGCGCCTTAGTAGCTATGACCGCCTGGGTCTGGCGTCTCACCCCCAGCTAGGCCGCTTCTGCTTCCCCCAGCACTCTTCTCACAATCTTCAGGCAGCACTCAGTGGAGGCCTGTCTGTCCAACTGAGGCTATTTTCTTGCACCTGATCTGGCCCTGCTCACATGTGCCACCTGCAGTGCTCGACTCGGCCCAGCAACTCTGATCTCTTCACGTTGCCCTGCCTGCGCAGGGGGGCACTCCAGTTCCACCTCTCTGGTCCAGATGCAGCAGCACCCCTACAACCAGTGGACCTCACCTCGCTGTGGGGGCGCAAACAGGAATTGTCGGCTTTCAGGGGGGGCTATGCCCTTGCGACAGTCTCTATTGCCCTCCCCCACGCAGCTGCTCTCACCGGGTTCTTGCGTGGTGGTGGATCCCATGCTCAGCAGATCTTCGATTCGCCAGGGAGATGCCAGGTAGTCACGGACCCAAGGGAAGTTGCACCGTCCAGATCTGCCCCGCGATTTCTAATGCTATTCAGCCCTGGCCGCTCTGCAACCTGTGGCCAGGCTCACAGTGTGGCGGGCCGGTCCCGCTGTAGTGCCGATAGGGGGATGCTGTCACCACCAGTAGCCCCCCCAGTGTGCTCACACCCACAGGTCCGCCCCTCTTTCCGGTGTCCAGCAGGCCTTTCTGTCCACCTCAGGCCTCCACCTCCTCCGGGCTCAGTCCGAGGCCTGTTCCGGGCCCTGACCAGAACGCCAGTCACACTCAATCCACGGCCCCGCAGCCGATGTCCGCTCGTCCCTATCATCCGCTCAGACGAGTCTATGTATCGGTGAAGCGGGAAGCCGGCAGTAGACTGTCTCACCCCCAGCACCGGCCTGGTTCAGTAGTCCCTCTCAGGGTGCAAGGCCACCATCTTGTTCCCAGGGCGAATCCAGCCACCGGATCTCAATGTGTTGTTTCGTGTCTTGCCTGGGGTGTTTAACCTCCAAACTGCACCCGCCAGTTGCCCTAGTGCTCTGATGCCACTACCCTTGGTTTACAGCCTTCAGCGCTCGCCCGTTCCGCCCAATAACTGACGGATTTTCAGTCCAGCCTGCAGAGCCTCATTGGTGGTGGCCATTTTGCAGCCGGCACTCTAGCGACCCCCCCCTGTCTCTGGCTTCTTAAGGAAGAAAATCTCATCCTACCAAATGGCTGTATTGTATCAGCCCCAGGCCTCTTCACACCTACTCAGGGAGCAGCTTGGCTCAGGCTGTTAGTGGCTGGCCAATCAGTAGAGGCTACTACAGGGCTGTTTTAGGTAACTTCAGGAAAGTAAGTTCTAAAAGTACTTTCCTACAATAGTTATAATAAATCCATCCTTGGCAAGATGTTGTATTTATTGTAACTAATATTTTGATACTTTAAATTATGTTGCTGGGTAACTCTTGTCAAAAGTTAGACTTTATTAACATTTAATAAAGCCTTCCCATGTAAGCCTAAGGAGTTAATAGCTCTACAATAGGGGAAAACAACTTTGGTTGTTTTTCCCTAACCAGGGCAAATAAAACATTTTATAATGTCCGTGCTTTTTATACCAGGGCACCCTACCCTAGGGGCACCTGGGGCAGACCTTAAGGGTGACTTTTATGTAATAAAAAAGGTAGTGTTGGACTTTGGAAGTAATTTTAATTCCAAAGTTGAATTTGGACACAGTTATATTTTAAACCCAGCCTGCAAGGCATGGCTGGTTTTAAAATGACACTGGACACCACAGCAGTGCACACTAAAGTGCATTTAGTCCACTGGGGTCTCTAAACCTACTTGCCCTACCATATACTCGTAACTTGCCGGTAGGCTGTATTAACCAATTGTAATTTCACCAATTACCATATACCTTTTAAGGATAGAACACTGGCCCTGGGTCGGTTTAGCAGAGCCTAAGGCACTTTCAGTCACTAACCACCTGTATCAGTCAGAAAATGGGGCTGATCATGGCAAAAAAGGATCTTTTCAAACAACAAGGGGACCCAAGTAAAGTCAGCCAAGGACCTCGGGAATCAATTATTTTGTGCTACAATGGTCCCTAGGGAGGTAGGGATAGGAAGTAACAAATGAATACAGACCCAATCAGTGCTGTATTGGTTAACTGATCCAGCCGGACAAAGGTTCAATATTTAATTTATCAGCAAGTGTTTTGAATATAAACAAACACAAATATTGAAAAGTGGAACACAAGCCTGCATCCTACTACACAAACATACAAACATAAAATAGGGAGAACATTTAAGCGAGGCTCAGGCAACGCTTACGGTTTGTTTTGACAAGTAGTATGAATTTTAAGAAACAAATCGCAAGTTACGTCTCTACACAGTTAATAATGACATCACACTTAGTGCATGAGGCATTTTAAGGTGTCGACGGCGTTTCGATCCAAGTGAGCAATGCGTGGATCATCTTCAGGACATTATATTAGCATGCCTGTATATCAGTGCCTAAGATAACTGTAAATTAGACATAGGTCAAGAGAAGGGTGGAAGAAGACATAAGGAGAAAATTAAGGAGGTGTATATCATCGGTTTACAGCCTCGAGAGAACACAAGCTAGTCTGAACAAAAAAATGTTTGCTTCAAAGAATCATCAAGACGCATTGGTAAAAAACAGTGGTAATAATGGATCACGTGGTGCAGTGAGAAGGAGTGAGATAATAAGTCTTGGAGTTAGCGTGACTGCATACATTTAACGCTTGGTCAAAACAATCGTGTCATGTCGATAAGGTATCAATACATTCAGCAGTATGAGCTTTTATGGTAGTAAACTAGCATTTTAATAAACAAGCAAATTGCGGCGCAGTGGATACGTGGAGGAGAAAAAAGAGAGAAAGACGCAGTGAGTGAGGAGAAAGGTTCTGTTGCGGGTATTAGGCCATATTTAAGCATAAAAACACGGCGCAGTGACTGCGTGATTTAAAAAGGACAAGAGGATGCCGTAGTGAAAAGGTAGAACCTCTAGGTTGACCGCCGTGCTTGGCAGACAAGGGAATGTAGCAGCAAGAGGATAGGGGCTCAGAGATAACCGCCGTACACAGCGGACGGGGTTGCCGTGGTGGAGGATGAAAGAATATAGGCACAGAAGGATCCTTACTTGGGGAAGTCCGAAGGGCCTGCCACGAGACTGTGGGTGTGACAACACCGGATGCGGGAAAGTCCGGGCTCGGTAGGGGCTCCTACGGGAGTGGGGGAGTACCCAGAATTAGCGGTAGTGAGGAAGCGGGAGTGCGAGGAAGAAAGTATGTACGATGATGCTTACCGGCCATTGCAGATATGCGGTACTGGCAGGTCGAGGAACAAGGGGCACTTCAGGGAACACTTCAGGAGGGGCTGCGTGTAATACGACTTTGTGATGGCAGCGCAATGGCCTGAAAGCAATTGGGGTGTTAGTTTGTACCGGAGAGAGGTCATGTCGTGTGGCGGATGCACAGGACAGGGACTCATCTCAAGTAAAGAAATTGGAGGGATTCACGGGAGTGGAGCCACAGGCGTGTGCTCGGACGGCATAATGACCTGGAAGGAATTGACAGGGGGTCAATTCGGCTGACAGCAACTGGGAATTGAGGAGCTAAAAGAGCGCTGTGGAGGCGTGCTTACCAATAGTCGATGAATGCGCCGTGCTGCTCAGGGGGTCAGCATCGAGGGAAGGGAAAGGTCACTAAGGCTCTGCTTCAAGTAGTGAGAGAAGTGCCCTGATAGGTCGGTAGAGTAATGTGATGGAAATTTATCAGAAAGAGAAGAAGGGCCTGTAAGATGGAAACGGTGGCCATATTGGAGTGGGGTGAGTTTCATAGAGTGAGTGTAGGAAGACTTGAATTGAGTGCGATGAAGACAGGGTGAAGGCGGGTGGGAGGACAGAAAAGAAGAATGGGTGACATAATTACGTGACAAAGTAATAATGGCTAAAAACCTTTTCAACAAAATTGTAGGCTAAAAAACCTATAAAACAGAATTACTAAAAAAATCTGCGAGGGGGCAGACCAAGTTCAGTCCTTGAATTTAGATAAGACTGGTCCAGTCCTCAAGGCGATTCAACCCTGTATGTTAACTGTTGGTTTTCAAGATCCATTTGAGTTCTTCTTTGTTTAGAAGTTTGCCAATGTCACCTCCCCTTGGCGGGAGTTTGACCACAGTTATAATAGTCCAGCGAATATCATCCTCAGAATGGCCATTTTCAGTGTAATGTACCACCAGAGGTGCATTGGGTGTCTTGCATCGTATTCTGCTCCGGCGTTGGCAGATGCGAATGCGTGTTTTTTGGGTAGTCTGTCCGATATAGATTCTGTTGCAAGGACAAAGGATCGCATATACAACATTGCATGTGTTACAGTTGGTAAATGTTTTTAATTCACAACGGATATTCTCAAAACAAAACTCTTTGCCTTCAATTGTAAAATCACATGCAGTACAATTTCCACATTTCGCGTGTCCTGTGAGGGGTTAGAGCCCCCAGTGATCATTGAGGGTACAGGAAGGTTTTTTGATGGGTAAGGCTGCACGGACCAGGTGATCTTTGATATTTTTGCTTTTCCTGAATGCAAACATGGGGCGTTCTAGATTCAGAGTGCCCGCATTTAGTACATTCCACTGTTTTAGAATGGATTTACGTACAGGGTTAGAGACTTGGGAGAAGGTAGTGACACAGACCAAACGATTTTGGCATGGTCTTGTTTTGGTTTCAAGCAGGACCTCACGTGGGCAGTACCAAGCACGTTTCATGGCATTTCGGACCAATCTCCGGGGATAACCTCTACTGCTAAGTTTGTTGCGTAGTAGCTTGCCTCGTGGAAGCAATCCTCCTTCAAGGAGCAATTCCTTCTAATGCGTAGGAACTGGGAATACGGTAGTGAGTCACGTAACGCCCTGGGGTGATGGCTGTCATACCGTAATAGGGTGTTGCGTTCTGTGGGTTTGCGGAATAGACTGGTGATGAGTACACCCTCTCTATGTGTGATGTTAAGGTCAAGGATTATCCCGTGTCAATGTGAATTTTAAGCCCTCACAATTGTTATTAAGCCAGTGTACGAAAGGCTCTAGGGTTTGTTCAGTGTCCTGCCAAATCATGAAAATGTCGTCTATATACCTCTTCCGCTGTTTAATACCATTATGGAAGGGGTTGGTGGCGGACCGAATGTGATTCACCTCCAAGGAGTCCATATACAGTATAGCTAGATTTGGGGCAAAAACTGCCCCCATTGAAGTACCTTTAACCTGTTGGTAAAATTGGTCCACGAATATGAAAAAATTCCTGGTTAGACAAATCTCTAGGAGTTGAAGTATGAAGTCAGTGGGAACTGGATGGGGTCGTGAGCGTTTCTTAAGGACAGTTTCCATCACAAGTAGAGAGTCTATCTGAGGAATATTCATGTACAGGGACTTGACGTCCAGTGTGCACAGAGTATCAATTGTGGGGTCAAATGGGTGGTTCTCAACCATATTTATCATTGACATGCTGTCACGTATGTAACAGTCCGTGAGTGGTACAAAGTCTCTAATTAAAAAATCTACATATTGGCCCAGAGGCTCTAAAATAGACCCACAACCTGAGACAATAGGGCGGCCAGGAGGTCTATCCATATTTTTGTGCACTTTGGACAAGGTGTAAATCACTGGGGTCCGTGCTGATTTGATATTGAGATAACGATGTTCGTGTTTGCTAAGGAAGCCCTTCACTAGGCCAATATTGGTAACCTGCAGAATCAAAGTTTGGAGTTCTTTAGTGGGGTTGGTAGGTAATTTGCAATAATGGTCTGTATTAGCCAATTGGTGGTTGATTTCATCCCTATATGTGGTAATCTCTTGGAGTACTATGCCTCCGCCCATGTCGGCCGGTTTAATCACAAGGTTTTCATTCTGGCGTAGGGTAGTGATGGCAGTCTTTTCTGCTCTAGTTATGTTGTAGGGAATGTATTGGTGTGTATTTTCAAACCCCCTAACCTCTTTAAGGACCAGTTTCTCAAAAATGATGATCTCCCAGGGGATCATATTAGAGGAAGGTGAGAAGGTGGATGGAGGGCGTAATGGTGTGTTAGAGGTATTAGTGGGGCAAGGGTTCTGTAAAAAATAACTGTGTAATCTTATCTTGCGAAAGAAGCGTAGTAGTTCCGTTTGTAAATCAAGAAAATTGGGGTAGGAAGTGGGGACAAAAGAGAGTCCTTTACTCAATATTGACAATTCATGTTCGGATAGTAGGTGTGTGGAGAGATTGAAAATGGGAATGGTAAGGTTGTTGTTAGGGTTGTTGGTTTCCATTATTGATGTTACCACTGGTAGAATTTCTGGCGTGTCTGGCGTTCCCCCGGGGGGTTCTGCCATCGCGGTTGTTGTTTGACACGCCCTCGCTTTGGTGGTTCTGATTGGCCTCGCCCTAAAAAATGGGTGTTGGGGTTTCTTAAGTTGGTACTGGTGCCCTCTCCTGCGTCAGAGCTGTCTGAGGACTCTACTGAGGTGTCCGAGAAACCAACCAAATTGTTCCTTCTATTAAAACGACCCCAGGGTCTGGAGTTTTGGGATTGTTATTGGCCCTGTTAGTATAGAAGTCTTTATTCAAGTAAGGGTAGGCTCGTTCCTAAGAGAACGATTTTATATCCTTCTTTACTTTGTTGGATTTTTTATTCTGTTCAAGTCTGTGGAACTCGTTTTTTGGATTTGTTCTAATAGCTTTTTGGCGTTGGGTAAGTTGTTCTCTTTAATCTGTTTCTCGATATCGTTGATTATTACAGTGAGCTTTCGCCATCCGAGCACACGCCTGTGGCTCCACTCCCGTGAATCCCTCCAATTTCTTTACTTGAGGTGAGTCCCTGTCCTGTGCATCCGCCACACTACATGACCTCTCTCCGTTACAAACTAACACCCCCATTGCTTTCAGGCCATTGCGCTGCCATCACGAAGTCGTATTACACTTAGCCCCTCCTGAAGTGTTCCCTGAAGTGCCCCTTGTTCCTCGACCTGCCAGTACCGCATATCTGTGACGGCCGGTAAGCATCATCGTACACACTTTCTTCCTCGCAGTCCCGCTTCCTCACTGCCGCTAATTCTGGGTACTCCCCCACTCCCGTAGGAGCCCCTACCGAGCCCGGACGTTCCCGCATCCGGTGTTGTCACACCCACAGTCTCGTGGCAGGCCCTTCGGACTTCCCCAAGTAAGGATCCTTCTGTGCCTATATTCTTTAATCCTCCACCACGGCAACCCCGTCCGCTGCGCACGGCGGTTATCTCTGAGCCCCTATCCTCTTGCTGCTACATTCCCTTGTCTGCCAAGCACGGCGGTCAACCTAGAGGTTCTACCTTTTCACTACGGCATCCTCTTGTCCTTTTTAAATCACGCAGTCACTGCGCAAAGTTTTTATGCTTAAATATGGCCTAATACCCGCAACAGAACCTTTCTCCTCACTCACTGCGTCTTTCTCTCTTTTTTCTCCTCCACGTATCCACTGCGCCGCAATTTTCTTGTTTATTAAAATGCTAGTTTACTACTATAAAAGGTCATACTGCTGAATGTATTGATACCTTATCGACATGACACGATTGTTTTGACCAAGCGTTAAATGTATGCAGTCACGCTAACTCCAAGACTTATCTCACTCAGTCACTTACTCCTTCTCACTGCACCACGTGATCCATTATTACCACTGTTTTTTACCAATGCGTCTTGATAATTCTTTGAAGCTAAAATTTTTTTGTTCATACTAGCTTGTGTTCTCTCAATGCTGTATACCGTTGATATACACCCCCCTAATTTTCTCCTCATGTCTTCTTCCTTCCTTCTCTTGACCTATGTCTAATTTACAGTTATCTTAGGCACTTATATACAGGCATGCTAATATAATGTCCTGAAGATGATCCACGCATTGCCTACTTGGATCGAAACGCCGTCGACACCTTAAAACGCCTCATGCACTAAATGTGATGTCATTATTAACTGTGTAGAGACGTTACTTGCGATTTGTTTCTTAAAATTGATACCACTTGTCAAAACAAACCGTAAACGTTGCCTGAGCCTCGCTTAAATGTTCTCCCTATTTTATGTTTGCATGTTTGTGTAGTAGGATGCAGGCTTTTGTCCCACTTTTCAGTATTTGTGTTTGTTTATATCCCAAAAACTTGCTGATAAATTAAATATTGAACCTCTGTCCGGCTGGATAAGTTAACCAATACAGCACTGATTGGGTCTGTATTCATTTGTTACTTCCTATCCCTACCTCCCTAGGGACCATTGTAGCACAAAATCATGGCAAAAAGGATGGCTTTCCTACACACTATGAGTGTCACACAAAGAACTGAAACGTCAAACATAAGCATACTGCAGTGCAAACAAAGAAATGTAACACATGAGCAAACCTGCTGTTTCTATTTGCCTTGAGTGATGTGTGTCTTGGCAGTACATAAAGAAAATAACACCTTAGTGCGTGCTCTTTTTACTTCAGCCCTCCCTCATGTAAACGTTTGCATTGCTTGTGTGAGGCCATGCTTTCTCTCTCCCTGGATATGGTTAGCTGTATATCAAAAAACGAAATTAAACGCAGATATGTGCGAAATAAGCATATAGAACACAGTGCAATATGAAATTATTTACTGTCAATATGCTCGGCAAAACATAACAGCAGGAAATGAATTTATATAATAGGTGCTCTCCCTCCTTGGAGCTATTTTCTTTGATTGGGGACAGGAAGCAGTCCATATACTTCCTGGGTTCCTTTCAAACGGCGCTGAGCCGAAGCTCTTCGGCGGAACAGTTCAGAGACCCACCTGAGAGGATGAGCGTTTTCCGTTCTCATTACAATTTGACGGAAGTACCATGGGGAGACGGGGACTTAGGTATTGCGTAATATACGTTTTGAGCCTGTGGCATCTCTGCGTGAGTGTTTCTGTGCTTCGGTGGCCGTGTTTACAGATCAGGAACTCTTACTTGTAAATTATCTGCCAGATGGCACCGAGGTTAGTAATGCCCCGCCTAAATATAGCACGCCAGAGCCTGACTGTTGACGAAGGGGCTGACATACAGCCCCAGTCACTGGAAGTCTGTTTATCGCTGTGCACACTTAATGAGTTCACTCTGCTGTTTCAGGCTTATCAGACTTGGTGGTGAGTTCGCTGCGTGCACACGTTGTTGCTTTTATATAGCATTTAAAAGCGAGTGATGCATTTTCTTAATTGCGTGCTCAGCATGAAAGCTAGACTACCGCAGTTTCAAGCAGGTGCATGAATGGCGTGAAATGCATGCGCAATGCCACAATATAAAATAAATGATCGAAAATAGTGGAAACAAGTAGAACACGCACATGCAAATGAGGCAAATGAGAGGTGGCTATTTTAGTTTCCCATCTCTCTATGATGAATAGATATTTAGAAAACGTCTTCCTTCTTTCTGAATAATTTCCCAGATTTTAGTAGTTTTGCCTAGCCCCGAATAACATTTGTTGAAAATCTAATGAGTGTTGAAATTACATTTAAACAGCTTTCAAAAACAGTGTTTTGGATACACTCACAGCAGAATGTTGTCACCGACAGCTATAACACCAGCTGGCCGAAACAGACATACTGTTCTGGGCATTAGTCTGTATATGTGAAAAAGTCACAAACTTTCATCTGGGTGCCGAATATCTTTGAGAGTAGTGTTGCCTTCGATTCTGGCATCTGTCTCGTTCGTTTGCAGCCCATCAAGCCAAATAATGTATAGTATACGGGGATTATTTGCATTGTCAAACCTGCTGTTTGATAGAAATAACCATCTCTACATTTGCATGCGCGTGTTCTACTGTTTCCACTACGCTCATTAGTTAACACAGACTGATGGACTGAACTATCGAAAAAAGGTACTAGCCGGGCTCGGTCAGGTTTTTGTCCACGGAAAGAAGTATTTTTCTGGCGTGCCTATTGGTCATCGTGTTGTGGATTCGACTGGGTACAGCACACAGTGACTCATCATTTCGGGAAAGGAAGAGGGCTGAGTCTTTTGGCAGAGGAGCTGCGAACATGATCTTTTTTTAAAAAAAATATTCAGGCTCCATGTATTTGTCTCCACGTTACGGGGGCAGAGAAGTGGCAGAATCTGTCACAGAATTGCAGTAAGCCAGTACTAGAATAGCTAGCCATAATGGCGACAAATGGGATGGCTATGGCAAAGAGGCGAGGAGAGCTCTGCAAGTGACTTTTGAAAATATACTGTCACCCCAATAAAGTTAGTTGAATATTCCATGGAAACATGAGATAAAGTTCATGTTTATGTAAACCTGGTGTTATCTAAACCAGACACACCTCTCTAAGTGATTGTCACCTCTGGAGATCACAACAAAGCAGCAGCGGCCAGTCCATAAGGGCGGAGGGGGCCCGCATCTGTTGGACATAAAGGGTGAAAGACACTCTTAATTTTCAGGTTAGGCAGCCAGGAGCTAGACTTGCACATAATGTGCAGGATTCTGGCTGCCTGAGCCTAACTTTGCTGGCCTGAGGATGTCACAGCTCCTGTGGGCGTAACCTGCTCGGCTCGGCAAAGGTCCTCAAGGCCCTTCCCCTCGTGATGAGGGGGAGAGTCAGTGATAGACACTCAGCCCTGGGCTTTTTAGAGCTTAGAACTGAAGTGCACAGGTACAAGTCTATCACTGACTCCTGTCACAGAGTGCGTGCAGTCAGAAGTCTCTCTGACCTCATCCTACTCTGTGACTAGTTAGGGACTGCAGCATCCCCTCATTGGCTGATCTAAGTTTAGTCAATGATGGGAGGCAGCTGTCCCAGCCCTCCTGGTACCTCCAAGGCTTCCCTCTCTGAGAGCGACAGAAGGTAAGTGTTGCGTTTGAATTGACTGGTGCATGCATGTATTTATGAATGTATGTGTATTTGTGTGTGTGTGTTGCGAACGGATGTGCGTGCACGTGCATGTGAATGCATGGGTGTAAGTGAGTGGGCATGTGTGTTTGGGGGCCACATTCTAAGCTGCACTTACCATCCACCACTGCAAAAAAGTCAAATTAATAAAACAAAGTCTTCACAGACTTGCAAGATCTTAAAGGACCACATTGGATGGACTGGCACCCTTTGGCAAGGGTTAGTTAAATTAATTCCATGTGTTCCATTGCCAGAGCGCAATCCAGCTCGGAAAAAAAATATTTCATGAAGAATGAATCCATATAGCATCCTTTATCATGCCAGAGGGCACAATTAATTTTTGGGGAATGCTCAAAATTATCTATCTGGTGCTTGCTTTTCTGTGAGATTCATAATTCACTGTACTCCACATGGTGAGGGTAGTTATTCAGTCTTTTTTGGAATGCTCAAGAGTATCTATCTGGTGCTTGCTGTTCTGTGAGGTTCATAATTCACTGCACTCCACATGGTGAGGGTAGTTATTCAGTCTTTTTTGGAATGCTCAAGATTATCTATCTGGTGCTTGCTGTTCTGTGAGGTTCATAATTCACTGTACTCCATATGGTGAGGGTACAGTTTATTCAGTCCTTTTTGGAATGCTCAAGATTATCTATCTGGTGCTTGCTGTTCTGTGAGGTTCATAATTCACTGTACTCCATATGGTGAGGGTACAGTTATTCAGTCTTTTTTGGAATGCTCAAGATTATCTATCTGGTGCTTGCTGTTCTGTGAGGTTCATAATTCACTGTACTCCACATGGTGAGGGTACAGTTACTCTGTCTGTTATTAATTTCAGGGCATTTTTAGGTCAGAGCTACCTGATAGCACTAGCTGTCTGGTTGCAGATGACATAATACATGCTTACTAAGAACATACAGGGGCTTGGAGTCCGCCCATTTATTAAGATTGGCTGGCTTGCCTGTCACTCTCATTTGGCTGCTTCTTAATATTGTGTTAGTCCCTCCCATGGCGCAGTGCTTCTTTTCCCATTGCTTGATTGGGTAACTTCTATGCTGCCGCTGCTTGCGATGCAGCCCTGCTTGCGCAGCGAGAGTCCTTTTGTCCGGGGTTCCGAAACGGAGCCTAGAATTGTACACGCTCGTGCGTGTGTTTTTACTTTTGTGTCCTGCTATTGGCCTTTGCCTGCGTGTTTGTTTTTTAGATAGCACGCAATAGGCCAAAGGTGGGCGCATTGCTCCGCCCATGGCCTCTTGGTGTCTATTACGCGCATTGCTGCCATATGGTTTCAATTATCGTGCCCAGACACGGGCGCCATCATTGAAACCATATGGCTCGCTGTGGCGGCACTCCACTCGCGGCTTTCTATGTTTTCAAAAGCGATCGCTTTCAGTTTCGCTATCGCTTTAGTTGTGGCTTTTTGTGTAAAATGCCTGAATGCAATGATAGAATAACAGAAAACTCACAGAGAGGCAGGCACATAAAAAGTAATTGGTTTTGACTTACGAGAACGTCATAGTCAGAAATGGCTAAATTGTCTCTGTTTCAATATAAGTCAAGGGGAAAATAAATCACCCGTTTTTTCACTATCTCCGTCTTTCCTGTTTCAAAATGTTGCCATGCACGGTTTTACCCCCAATCACCCTAAATATGCCTCTTTCTTACGGAGCGCGAGTTTCCACACACCGCCCCCTCTGCCTCCTTCCTGAACAGTGAAGGTGCAGCCAGCAGCTGTACACTAAGCTCTTAGCTTTCACTTTCACTTTCTCTGGAATAGAAACTTAACTCGATCAGTGGAACATAGAGACCCGGAGACGACGAGGGTGGGCGCGGGAGCACCGGAGGAACAGCAGACAAAGTAAACGCATCGCCATACAACAAAGTCAGATAGGAATGGAGAGAAGGCTGCCTTGGGGATCAGCACGGGACACCTGCAGGTGCTGAGTCAATAATAATCAGTGGTCGTGTGTCGTCTGTCAGGACGGTTTCACAATTACCAAAACAAACGACGTACAATTTACCAGTCACTGGAATTTCAGTTTTCCAGGTTCGAATTCTTAATTTAGTAGTGGAAATAGAACTGAAGCAGATTTTACTCACTCATCCACCTTACCTGCACAAGGGAATCCAAGAAAGTCCATACAGCACGGAGGAGGGGTGGGGCAGTGGTAAAGGGTGGCCCAGCTTCAGTACAAACAACCAGGCACTGGACCACTGGAGCGCATAGGCATTGGCGCCATGTAACTCCGTATCTTATGTGGCACCATCATACCCGCTAAATCGTTAAGTGCGAAATAACTCCGCCGTAGTGTTTTGCTTAAAAAACTAGCGCCTGGACACTCCTCGAAGCATCTGCGTGCTCTACAAATCCCATTCATCAAATCTGAAAACCTTTGCTTCAAATTCCTTTCTTTTATTAATGTCTTCCATGGGAAATGCGTGTGACGTCATCTCTCACTCACTTGTAAACTGTGCCTCTGGTGAATGAACAAAACCCAGGCTGGTGACTTAAAAGGTGACTTTATAATGAACTTTATAATGAACAGCATCTCTACCTACGTCTCTAAACTCAATACCTTATTGTATATCTGTTGATCGAGTATGAGATGCTGATCTGACTTTTACGTATTTTCAACTGTTCATTATAAAGTCACCTTTTAAGTCACCAGCCTGGGTTACGGAAATCGGCTGATTTCCCTTCTAACCTCCTCACGGCTAGCTCACTCATTATTTTGTTTATTACTTGTTCCTAATTATCACTAAAATATTTTTTTCATCAATTGCATTGATCCCTTTTTTTGAACTCCAATTCCTTATTTTAGTAATTGTGATATTTATTGTTACTCCTGTTGAATGTGTGTCAGTGAGAGTGTGGTCTTTTGGGGATGTATGAACATGTGTGCGTATGAGTGGAATATATGTGTACGGGTGACTGAGAGACAGTGTTGTATGTACTTGTGGCACAGGACATACCTTTCGCCATATGTAACCCGGTTACATGTGTAACACAAATGGGAGAAATTTAAAGTGCAGAAAAATGTTCAGCAAAAATGTTCAGAATATGGTATTTTTTTCTGCACTTTAAATTTCTCTAACTTAAAATAATGGCTTTATTTTTCACTTAGAAATATGGCACTGCATTTAGAATATTAAATGCAAGAGTTTACTTTGTTTATATGGATTCCATAAAACGGATTATTTAAATTTTCTCCCATTTCTAAGTGTCACTTATACAAACACCAAGCATCTTGCTCCCAGTGGCCTGAACACATGGTGCTATATTTATAACAGAAAAATACATTTGTTAAAATGAGAGGAATTTTAAGTGAATAAACATGCTTCATGAAACATTAATACATATTAGGCTTAATTGCTCAATTGAAAATGGAAAAATACATTAATGCTCGTGGTTCTTGCTTCTACTCCTCTTTTCATGGTCCACGAGGAGCTATGGTTGCTTTATCTGTTGGATCTCATTGCTCTACACCCCTTGATTAGGTGGCTTACTATCTGGATGCGTCCAGAGAACAACCTAAGTAGGGAGATAGTCAAGGACTGCCTGGAGCTGGATGCGTGGAGGTCAGTTGAAAGACTGACGTATGTTCGGGACACCTTTGTCAGGCTAAGTTGGCCTGCCCTGTATGATTCGTTATCGACTATTTTGAAGGCAGACATTTCTTGGACAAGGGATAATAATTTTTTACTACGGAGGAAAACTAAGTGGGGGGGGGGTATGGAGCTAGAGAAACCCTTGGTCCGAGGATAAGCATTGATCATAACAGGTCCTCCCATTGAGCCTTACTTGCTTAGTACCCTTAATGTTTATCACCTATTCATCCTTACCAGATTTAGGTTCAACCAATTCCACATGTTCCACCAGTTCCACATATGTTTGGCCTGTGGAGCATGAAGTTGAACTCTTGTACTTGTGACAGTTTCTCTTCTCTGGACCTGTTGCAGGACCTCTTACATTTTTTGGTTTTATGACACTTCTCGAAGAACATTTTATTACGTTTGCTGAAATCTATGTATTTTGCCCAGGTTAAGCCTGCTCCCATATATTTACAGCTACTCCCAGATCGACATATATAACTTATGCTGTTGCCTGCTTTCTAGCCTCATTGCTGAGGATGAGACAGACGTTTGAAGAAGGCCCCCGGAAATCTTACCTGATCGTCTTATGTTCCACTGGGGGAGTTGTCTTTATATATAATGCACTTTATCATGCCCCATTGTTTCTGGTTATTTATCATGTTTTTAAATCATCCAGTATGTTTATTTATTTGCCTAATTTGCACAATATGTCTACTTGAAGCACATTTAGCTGGACTTAAATCTGGTGGTATTTATACTGGGGCTGTGCTTTGTACAGTATTACTGTTGGGCTGCCAAAGAAGGTACTGTTTTAGATATGTTTGATTCAAGTGATCATAATATCTCCTCAATATTTATAATGTGTCCGTCTTTAATGGTGCAAAATGATTATTGACAAGATAATTTATTCTGAGTATGTTTATGTGTTCAGTTGTTTTGTCAGAAGGCTTTATCTTGTGCATTTGGACGTATTTTGTTTTTACTGGTTGATGTATGTATTTCTGCTCCATGTACTTTTGTGGAGTATTTTCAGACAGAATAACGTTACTTTGACTGACTGTCATTAATTCTTAATGTACCACAGAAGAATTTTTCTTCACTGTAAACTTCTCCCATTTGAAAAAAAAGACTATTTTTCAGTTCTAAATTATGTCAGTTTCTACAGGGAGTAAAAGGCATGCTGCTTGTAAATGCAACACTTTGAAATGAGAGAAAATGAAAAAGAAAAGATAATCATAAAGGTAACTTTTCATTTTAATTTTTTCTACCATTCAAAAGCATTCAGAAACATCATTTTCTTCTCACACTCCAATACTGAGTTCACAAGAACTTTTATTTAAGAGTGACCCAGCCTTGCCCATGCATCTGACTGAGCACTGCTCATTATCAGGCAATGCTATTTGCAACCTGATGATAATAATGTAAAGTAAACACAGCCTTCCCTTAACATTAAAAGAGAAATGTGACCCTATGCTTATTTAACAAGCATTGAAAATGCAATAGGTCTCGCCTTTGATTAAGTTAAAGCCATTTGCTTTGCTAATGGTATTGTATAGCAAAGCAAATGGCTTTAACTTAATGAAAGGCGAGACCTATTGCATTTTTAATGCTTGTTTTATTTTATTTTGAACTGTAGTACTCAATCAGAGTGCATCGTTTTGCAGGTTGCCTCTACCTGTCACTCCTACCCTGCCCACATTTGTTGTAGCTTGCTCTGTTCCCCTCACCACCTCACTCCCGTCACTGCTTGCCACCTCTGACCTCTTTCTGTCCACAGATTTTCCCTCTTCCCCAGACCCACCTGACTGAATTGGGTTAAAGCCTAAGCAATCCAACCGTTTAGCATTAAAATCCTGTGCAAAACGTACGCAGGGTGTTGGTGCAGTCCATGTATTATCTGCTGGGGCCCAATTTTCTTGAATCCATTTATCTCAAGAACCCACTCTGGTCGACTGAACCTTTTTACTTGCCTAATTGCGTGGAGGGAGCAAATACAATTATCAAAGAATACTTCCCGCAATTTGACATAATTGAATACTCGGAAGTCAATGTCTATTTCTATCGAGATTTTATTATCAGGAAAAACATCTGCAGATACAAGCACCTTAGCACAAGGCTCAACAGGTAAATGGGTACTAATACAAATGCCACTCTACGAAGAATCCGCATACGACTAAATATGAACAAAAGTACAGCTTCTAAAAGCATGAGGTAGATAACTACCAAGCTAATGTCGATATTAGGAATCATTAAACCAAAGCATTTCTGTCCCTACTCTGTATTCTGGATGACATCCCTGCTTAGCATTCCCTTAAGACCCAAGAAATCGTGAAAAGGTGTCAGAAGTGAACTTCCTAAGAAGTCTTCACTTGGAGAGCTTAATCTAAAAGTTCCTTCTAGCTCCTCGCCTACCTCTTCTCTCTCTCTGAGCTACTCTCTTCTCTCCTCCACCCTCGGGGTGCTGTCACTAATACGAAACCCCAAAACATAGAACACGCCCCCCCGGCACACCTCCTCGACCAGGTCTTCTTCCAGTGATTTTCCATTCGGCTCCGTCCATCTTCCATCGTCCATCAGCTTGGCCTTGAGTCCCAGACACTGTCGGTACGAGGAGTTGCGATTGGCACATTCCAATGCACTCCCATGTCTGGCTTTCTCCATAATTCAACTGTTAGACAAAGACCTTTTTACTAACGAACCAACTGTCCTTGCACCTGCGATGAGATCATAGGATGAAGAAATACTTCGCATCTTTTAACTTTGCAATTTACTGCAGCCCAAAACCTCTACTAGAATAAATCACTTGCGGCCTAGCGCATTCAGCTAACATAAGAAATACCAGGCTTTTCTCTTCAACAATATATGTGACTTCGGGCCTCTACTAGGTTAAACACACTATTAAATTACAGCTTCTAACATGAGTACCTTAGCTTTCACATACATGGATAAACGACATACATGAATTAATTCAATCGAGTTACACATTTAGTCTAATACATTGCTTTAAGCAAAATTTCTCGTTATGCATTTAACTAAATACGTCCATTATACATTGTCGCGTCCCCTAACACTTTACACATCTATATAGCTAAAACATTTCTTAATACGTTCAAGCAGAGATAACTAAAGATACACTCGTTATATGCGGGTGCCAACTAACGGTGAGTATAATGCACCCCTACAATTTTCAAACCTTTAAGCGCTACATCATATCCATGCTAGATGAAAAGGCTATGGTAGTGGGAAAAGACGCCATGTTGCTGCTGGGCGGATTATCAGCGTGTTTTGAACTTTTTTACGTTTCTTCACAGTAACAAAAAAAGTGTAATTCGATAAAATGTCAGAAGCTGTGAGGTTCATTACCATTTACGATCATGGACTGGTTTGATGTTTCTGCACATAGTCATCTGTGCAGTTCTATTAACAGATTGATATACAGGATGAGTTGCATGTTTTTTTTCCTAAAAAAAATCAAGCATTGGCATAGCCAATAGCTCTCGCCTTAGGGACCTTATAAGGGTTTAGCCATGCAACACTTGATGCTGTTGCACCAAGGATATTGTGATGGATAACTAAACACTTATAAGGTCCCAAAGGCGAGACCTGTTGGCTATGCTAATGCTTCTCTGTAGTTTTATATGGTGTGAACTTGGCCTGAGGGCATTAAAGTTGTTTTACTTTAGAAGCAGAAGTTTTACATGAAAACATACTTTTTTTTTGTTTTTATGGCACATGGTGATTGGCCAGAATAACAGGATATTGAGTGGAAGCTGGGATTTCAATTCCAAGTCCCTGTGAAATAAAAACAAAATAAAGTATGCTTTTGTGTAGAACTTGCACTTCTCATTTAAAGTGCTTAATACCCGCGTGTCAAGTGTGCGCTGTTTATAACTGTAAAAAAGTACGATTTGTGCACTGTAAACATTAGTCGAACTTGGCCGAAATGACGTATTCCAACGCTGCAGCCTTACTCTCGGACAGCGCAACAGTTCCAATATGCGCGGCTCTGTCTGTCAGACCACTTCTCTTCACTCCTGTCACGCTGTCATTTAGAGTGTAAGGGAGTAGGGGCAACCTAGCGCTGGACAGACATCTCCCTCTGAAGGTAACCCCAGAGCCCGACCCCAGCTCGACTCTAGGAATACCGGTACTCTCTTGACACAAGGAGAAGTCCCAGCACTTTAGGGGAGAAAACTGAGAAGTGTCATACTGGGAGAAAACTGAGAAGTGCCGTACTCGGTACCGGTGAGTACCGGCTCATTTATCTACACTGTTTCACTTGGTAATAGTAGCACGCGATACTCATGGCTATATCAAAAGGGAACGCATTAGCAACAAGCGCTAGAAATAAAGGGAAAAAAACTAGTTAATAATATTTTAATTCTCCATTGGACCCGGGCGCACAGAGAACCTTGGGGATCCCTTCTTCCCCAGGGGGCAGGGCAATTCTAGCACTCTCTGGGGGTCATGAAGGGTGTGCCAGCCTTTTAAGCTCTCCCCTACTTTGTCAAAGCGTTTAAATATCTATGCTAATTTATGTAAAATAGTATGTAAAACGCAGCGGAAATGCGCTGCGAAAACTAAATATGTGTGGAACGCCGCCCCATAAATACAGCCGAATGCAGCAGTTTCTTGCTGCGGCTTGTTGCCTTTCTGCAGGTGCTGCCCATTAACCTATTGTGTGCTTGGCATAAATAAGGAAGGCACGGGGAAACGTCACCCCAGATTGGCTCTTCCGTCTGCGGCCGAGAACAGTAGTGGCACAGTTGTAGCACAGTGCCTGCAGTCGTTGGCTAATGTCACTCGCAGCACGGCGCCCTAGGCCTATGCTAATGTACCTTCAAAGTATAGTGTCTGCAGTGCTATGTTAATGCTCCGCTCTGCGCGATGCCTGGAGTGCCGTGACGATGACGCTCACAGTATAGTAAAAACCAAAGGAAATGATGGACGGAGTGTTGAACATTGCAAGCAGCCAAGCACTCACCCCCAGTCAACTGATCTGGGTTTAATCCATCACCGTTCTTTAGCCCACTCTGCCACCCCAGTTCAGACATGGCCATATGCAAATCAGTCTGACCCTGTGCCTCATGGGAACCGTCCAGCCCGAACTGCCAAGCCATGTCTTCCCTGGACCGGAAACAAGCTTCCTAGGACCGGTTTCTGGCATTTCAGCCATCTTCAGCCAGGCTTGCTGGAATCCAGTGGCAAAGTGAGCAAGGGACTCACGTCTGAGCATACCCTGCCAACTTATGGCGAACAAAGCAAAAACCAAAGGAAATGATGGACGGAGTGTTGAACATTGCAAGCACTCACCCCCAGTCAACTGATCTGGGTTTAATCCATCACCGTTCTTTAGCCCACTCTGCCACCCCAGTTCAGACATGGCCATATGCAAATCAGTCTGACCCTGTGCCTCATGGGAACCGTCCAGCCCGAACTGCCAAGCCATGTCTTCCCTGGACCGGAAACAAGCTTCCTAGGACCGGTTTCTGGCATTTCAGCCGTCTTCAGCCAGGCTTGCTGGAATCCAGTGGCAAAGTGAGCAAGGGACTCACGTCTGAGCATACCCTGCCAACTTATGGCGAACAAAGCAAAAACCAAAGGAAATGATGGACGGAGTGTTGAACATTGCAAGCACTTACCCCCAGTCAACTGATCTGGGTTTAATCCATCACCGTCCTTTTCCCACTATGTCACCCCAGTTCATACATGGCCATATGCAAATCAGTCTGACCCTGTGCCTCATGGGAACAGTCCAGCCCGAACTGCCAAGCCATGTCTTCCCTGGACCGGAAACAAGCTTCCTAGGACCGGTTTCTGGCATTTCAGCCGTCTTCAGCCAGGCTTGCTGGAATCCAGTGGCAAAGTGAGCAAGGGGCTCACGTCTGAGCATACCCTGCCAACTTATGGTGAACAAAGCAAAAACCAAAGGAAATGATGGACGGAGTGTTGAACATTGCAAGCACTCACCCCCAGTCAACTGATCAGGGTTTAATCCATCACCGTTCTTTAGCCCACTCTGCCACCCCAGTTCAGACATGGCCATATGCAAATCAGTCTGACCCTGTGCCTCATGGGAACCGTCCAGCCCGAACTGCTAAGCCATGTCTTCCCTGGACCGGAAACAAGCTTCCTAGGACCGGTTTCTGGCGGTCCTAGGAAGCTTGTTTCCGGTCCAGGGAAGACATGGCTTAGCAGTTCGGGCTGGACGGTTCCCATGAGGCACAGGGTCAGACTGATTTGCATATGGCCATGTCTGAACTGGGGTGGCAGAGTGGGCTAAAGAACGGTGATGGATTAAACCCTGATCAGTTGACTGGGGGTGAGTGCTTGCAATGTTCAACACTCCGTCCATCATTTCCTTTGGTTTTTGCTTTGTTCACCATAAGTTGGCAGGGTATGCTCAGACGTGAGCCCCTTGCTCACTTTGCCACTGGATTCCAGCAAGCCTGGCTGAAGACGGCTGAAATGCCAGAAACCGGTCCTAGGAAGCTTGTTTCCGGTCCAGGGAAGACATGGCTTGGCAGTTCGGGCTGGACTGTTCCCATGAGGCACAGGGTCAGACTGATTTGCATATGGCCATGTATGAACTGGGGTGACATAGTGGGCAAAAGAACGGTGATGGATTAAACCCAGATCAGTTGACTGGGGGTGAGTGCTTGCAATGTTCAACACTCCGTCCATCATTTCCTTTGGTTTTTGCTCACAGTATAGTGCCTGAAGCCCGGTTAATGCCCCTCGCGGCACAATGCCTGCAGTGCTATAACGAACCTCACAGTATAGTGCCTGAAATCCTATGTTAATGCCCCGCTCTGCACGATGCCTGCAGTGCTATAGCGAACCTCACAGTACAGTGCCTGCAGCCCTATGTTAATGCACCTCACAGGGCAATGCCTGCAGTGCTGTGATAATGAGCCTCACAGTATAGTGCCTGCGGCCCTGTTAATGCCCCTCGCGGTACAATGCCTGCAGTGCTACAACGAACCTCAGTACAGTGCCTGCAGCCCTATGTTAATGCACCTCACAGGGCAATGCCTGCAGTGCTGTGGTAATGACCCTCACAGTATAGTGCCTGCGGCCCTGTTAATGCCCCTCGCGGTACAATGCCTGCAGTGCTACAACGAACCTCAGTATAGTGCCTGCAGCCCTGCTAATGCCTCTCGCGGCACAATGCCTGTAGTGCTATAGCAAACCTAACAGTATAATGCTTGCAGTCCTACACACTATGCCTGCAGTGTTGTGATAGTGAACGTCACAGTATAGTGCCTGCAACCCTATGTTAATGCCCCTCGCGGCACGATGCCTGCAGTGCTGCGATAATGAACCTCACAGTATAGTTCCTGCAGCCCTATGTTAAAGCCCCTCGTGGCACGATGGCTGCACCTTTGTGATAACGAACCTCACAGTATAGTGCCTGCAGTTCTACACACGATGCCTGCAGTCCTATGTTAATGCCCTTCACTGTACCATGCCTGAAGTGCTATAACAAACCTCACAGTATAATGCTTGCAGTACTACACACGATGCTTGCGGTGGTGTGATAGTGAACCTCACAGTATAGTGCCTGCAGTCCTCTGTTAATGCCCCTCTCTGCACGATGCCGGCAGTGCTGTGATAATGAACCTCACATTATAGAGCCTGCAGTTCTCTGTTAATGCCCCGCTCTGCACGATGCCGGCAGTGAAGTAACAATAAATCTCACAGTATAGTGTCTGCAGTGCTATGTTAATGCCTCTTACGGCACAATGCCTGCAGTGCTGTGATAACGAACCTCACAGTATAGTGCCTGCAGCCCTATGTTAATGCCCCTCGCGGCACGATGCCTGCAGTGCTGTGATAATGAACCTCACAGTATAGTGCCTGCAGTCCTCTGTTAATGCCCCTCTCTGCACGATGCCGGCAGTGCTGTGATAATGAACCTCACATTATAGAGCCTGCAGTTCTCTGTTAATGCCCCGCTCTGCACGATGCCGGCAGTGAAGTAACAATAAATCTCACAGTATAGTGTCTGCAGTGCTATGTTAATGCCTCTTACGGCACAATGCCTGCAGTGCTGTGATAACGAACCTCACAGTATAGTGCCTGCAGCCCTATGTTAATGCCCCTCGCGGCACGATGCCTGCAGTGCTGTGATAATGAACCTCACAGTATAGTGCCTGCAGTCCTCTGTTAATGCCCCTCTCTGCACGATGCCGGCAGTGCTGTGATAATGAACCTCACAGTATAGAGCCTGCAGTTCTCTGTTAATGCCCCGCTCTGCACGATGCCGGCAGTGAAGTAACAATAAATCTCACAGTATAGTGTCTGCAGTGCTATGTTAATGCCTCTTACGGCACAATGCCTGCAGTGCTGTGATAACGAACCTCACAGTATAGTGCCGGCAGCCCTATGTTAATGCCCCTCACGGCACGATGCCTGCAGTGCTGTGATAATAAACCTCACAGTATAGTGCCTGCAGCCCTATGTTAAAGCTGCTCGCAGCGCATGCTCTGAAAGCTTGCAATAAGGCTTTTAAGGGCAAAAAACTGCAATATAATAATGACATCCCTCAAAGCACATGGTCTAAAATCTTTCAAAAATGCCCTTCACAACTCAAAACTACTATACAATAATTATACAACTTAAAGCACATGGTCTGCAAACTTGCAATAGCACAATACTACAGTCCAATAATAATATCCGTCAGGCCACATGGTCTAAAATACCCCAATAATGCCCTTCAGAGCACAAACTACACTCCAATAACGATTCCCCTAACAGCACATGGTCTAAAATACTGCAACAATGCAGTTCACAGCACAAAACTACCGTCCAATAATGATATCCCTGCGGAACATGGTCTAAAAGATGGCAATAATACCCTTCACAACACAAAACAACAGTCCAATATTGATATCCCCTCACAGCACCTGGTTTAAGACATCGTATTAATGCCCTTCATGACACAAAACTACTGTATAATAATGAAACAGGTTACGGCACATGGTCTAACATATGGAAATAATGCCCTTCAGAGCGCAAGGTGCCTGGATACCCTCACGGGTGATTGTAGCGCTATAGAAATACCGACTGATTGATTGATTGATTGATTGAAGGTTTGCATCTGCAACATTAGGGCCGGCCCTCCTGTAACAATGCGCCTCGTGTCACATGAGCTGACATCTTGCAGTAATGCCCTGCAGGTCACAAGGCACGCGCCAACTATATCATCAGAGCCGTCGCTCATGTAATAATCCCTCTCAGTCAAAGTCCCGCGGCCCCTTCAGAGCTACCCTGGATGGACACTTTGCCAGACAGAAACGACGACTCTTACACTAGGAATCCTTCTGCCTTCTGGACCGCAAGATGCTGCAAAGCCCGCCGCCCCGAGCCACCACCCGAAGAGACTGCCCTGTCCGTCTGTCTGCCACTTTAATAAAACTGCAGCAGCTTCTTTTGCAGTGCCCACGCTCAGCATTTTCTAAATTGCTGACTGTTTCAAATCTGACTTTAGATGTTCAACTGTTCTCTTCAGCCTTCACCCTCCCAAGGCTCTGATCCACCATGCCTCATCCATTTTTAGGTTCCTAAAGCGCAGCAGAAAGGCGATGCAGAAAAGGTGTGAGAGAACGGGAAATTAATTAAACTTTGAGGGTGAGGGGTCATTCTGTTATGGTTAGGGGTCACCAACTCAGCAGGTTGGCACAGAACAGCACTGCACATCGCTACAAATGTACAACAAGCGCTCGCCAGGCAGCCGCTGTTTATTTTTGCATCGCGCTTTCACTTTAAAGTGAAAGCGAGATGCAAAAAAAACACGCGCGCCATGTCTCCTTTTTTGTCTGGCCCATCCGGACTAGATCGCATGGCTTGTTTACATAGCATGCCTCCTTGCGATAAGAAACTGCTTCACGAAAGCCGTGAAGCAGGCGATCCAGTCCGAGTGGGCTGGAGCAAAAAGCCAAAAGGAGGCACCCTAGAAAGCTCATTTCCAATGGCAGGCCACCGTTTACCATAAACGGTGACGCCAGCGAATGGAAATGAGGGGCGGGGCTTAAAGCCCTTTTCAGAAAATCCTCTCCTACATAATCTCTCGCAGAGGCAGAGCAGCTCTTTGCGCTGCAACGCACGCGAGACCTAAAAAATTAGCTTGAGCTGGGAGCAACTGGTAGCTCACTATCCACTGGTTAGAGACACCTGTGTAAACCGAGCCATAGAATAGCAAAATGTGGATATCATGGTCCACCTAGTCCCTGACCTCATCAGTATTGCTATCTGTCGGTGAACCGGTTAACTGTGTAATGCTGTGGCCTACAAATCATTGAATTTCTGTGCAGAGTAACTTCAAGGCACCAGCTCTCACTAATGTGCAGTGACTACCACACTAATTTTGGACATGGTTGGAAAACCTCTGTTAAATAGTGAATATGTTTAGCGCAAGTGCACATTTAACTCGTGTACCATAACTATTGCTATGCTTTTATGTTTAAAACAAAAACAAACATTTTTCTACACGTGCCAGATATGGCATAGATAGCGACTACTGATAGACAGCAAACACTCAGTGGCAAATCTACTGCACAAAGCGAGTGAACCTTGATGGCATTGGCACTGGTGGATAAATCTAATGAAAACCCAGCATGTTGCTGATTACGGCGGGCTGGAGTCACCTGTAAATCATAAGATATCTAGGTATGATTTGTGTTTGAACTACATTTACATCTAATTCATATCAAATCGAAGGGGAAATTCGCGAGTAATAGATAGGGAGTTATATATAATCTGGTTCATCCCACATTAGATTGAGAGGTAAGCATGTTATATATACATTTGAAGCTGTGCTGTGCTAACAAGCTGCTTGATGATATGCAATGATACTGATGTTGAAGGGTTGTGATACTGACTTGTTTTTGGCTTCATTCTTTTTGTTGTTAATTATAAAGATACTGCTCTGTGTCAGTTGATATTGCCTGCTTTCTATTCTGAAGAGCGCAGGTATATTATGAATTTAACACAAGTTAAACATTTTCATAAAAGCAATAAAAAAGTAACTTTCTTTAATGATGCTACCACCCTACTGTTAAAGGCCTGTACCCGAGCCGTTCAATTATTACTCAAACATGTATATTTTCTAATAATTTCACTTGACTTCTATGTAAAGTTGTGTTTAACTGAACTGTTATTGTTGTAGGCTCCTGGGCCGATCGTTCGCCATTGCATGAAGCAGCCAGCCAAGGACGTCTCCTTGCTCTAAGGACCTTACTTTCACAGGTACCATGCCATTTTAGTCTTTTAAAACGCAGGGCACTGCACTATGTTTTTAGTGTCTTTCAATAGATAATAAATGCACATTGTGTCATTGAGAATACATATAACTGGAATTTCTGCGTAGAGGCGTAAAGGTCATAGATTGTTTCCATGTTGATACTTTCTGCAATAGTCGCGAAGTACTTCTGTGCGACCTCCCGAAACCACGGATTTCAAAGGATACCTACTAAGATGTATACTAACACCACATTTGCCTGAGGCTGTACTTTGTCCGTGTATTAATGAAGGGGAGGATTCTAAAGTTGGGGAATGGGTAGGAGATCCCTACTCTTATTAGACTCTGTGGCACCAGGAATACGTTGCTTCAGACCTAAGATTTTATCACCTTCATGTATCATTGGCGTACTAGTCTTGATTCATGTGATTGTAAGTGTTTGGAATAAACTATATTCCCATAGTTTGTAAAGGCAAGCTCCAGTTGTGTCTCCAGTGACATAGAGTCATTTGGCAAACTTGTGACTGGTATCCCAGTGTATTGTCTGAGCAGTCCCTGGCCCAGAAGGCGGCCTTCACGATGTGTTGCCACAAACTAAAGCTGGCCACAGAATGCTCCCCGGGTCATCACCTCTGGTCCGAATTGGAAGCAAAGCATATCTCCCTTGCACAGATTTCTCTGCTTCAGGCCTTGACCACCCTGGGGTTACCCAGCGCTTGGGACTCACCCATAAGCCATCTGAAGTTTAAAAACCTGGTTAAAGCAATCACACAGCTGCTGTCAGTGCTAGAGGACAAAACTGCCTGTCTAGACATACAGATGGTTGGATGACACTCCACTGTTATACCAGGCTGAAACCACAGGGCTACTAAAACAAATCCTATAGTGACTGGATTAAGGTACAGTTCCTGAAATACAGGCTGGTATTACTACCGATCTTAAGTCACTATCCCCCATGGAAAAGGCGCAAAGATCAAGACATTTGTCGGCTATGCGACCAGGGCCAGGAGGGCATTAGTCATATACTTTGTTTTTGCAACTCTCTTATCGAGGTTCGACTGGAGCTCCTGCAAAGAGAATGGAGCGATTGAGGAATAAGGCCCTGCAGGGAGGCAGTGATGGCCAGCTTTGAACCAACGGACATTAGGTTGAACTGTGCAACTGGGAAATTCTTTCAAAGATTCAAGAAAATAGCCAGGGCTTCAGTAGATGTGGGGATGCATGTATTAGCTTAAATAGCGGAAACAGCTCAGCTTAAAGCATTTCACCTGCACCTCCGACCACAGGTTGGCAGAACCTGAATCACTAGTAATCCCTCCAATCCAGCACCACTGAATACAAGGGGCTGCTTGATCAGGGAGTTGACGGTAAAACCTTTAAAGTCACCTGCCGCTGTCTCAGATGTTGCATTTAACACCGCTCTTTATTTCATATTTACATACAGGCACTACAAGCCGGATAAAGCACTAGTGCACTTAAACTGCTGCACCCGCACTTTACATCAAAAATGCCCATTGCACCTTAATTGCCGCACTTGCACTTACATGCTTATTCAGATAATAACAATCGCTATAACTGCACATCGTGTTCCCTCCAGGGGACAGGGCAGGTACTCCCAGATGACCAGTTTCATCTAACCTGAATATTTTATTGATATGCACCAGCCGCCACGCCACACAGCACACAAAGTCTGGGGGCCAACCTACCTTAAGATATAGGGCAGGTAGAGAGTCCTTTCCCCTAAATCTGCTTATCTAAGTCTTGGTCAAGATGATTTTTTGCTTTTTAAGCTGATGATGAAGGCATCGTGTGTACATTTTATGTATTTCAAATGTATTTTATTGTGCATTGCTTTGCAACATATTTAACAATCAACCAATAAAGACTTACTTAGTCTTGGGTCATATGAATTCAAGTGCTTGGAATATACTATATTTGCATAGTTTGTAAAGGCAAACTACAGTTGTGTCTCCTGTGACATAGAGTCATTTGGCAATCCTAGTGACTGGTATCCCAGTGTATTGTCTGGTGCTTACTTTGCAAAGGCATTTTCTCCCCTTAATGTCCTAGCAATAGGTCTCTAGAGAGCCATGTCTTGTCCATAATATTCCTAGTAATCAGAAACCATCTGTAAAACTCCCCTGTCATCATGTGATGTATCAGCTAATGGCTGACCATCAACTCCTCACTGATTCATGTGGAATGGGAGTTGTATACAAACCATTGATAGTTCTTCTTCAAGGTAACTCTGTATATCTGGGTCAGAGGCACATTCCATTAAGAAGGCCTTTTTTGATTTGCCTATAACTTTTGCCCCCTTTGACAGATTTGCACTAAGTTTGGCATTTACTTGGTGTGATCAGTTAAGATCCATAATGTCAATTTGCATTCAGATCAGTGCACGGGAAAAAAGGTTAAGGTGAGGGTTAACGGGGTGGGGGGGCTGACAATTATTTGCTTTCCTATTTTGGTCCCATAACAAATTTTGCTTGAGTCTACAGCCAAAACCACTGAATGAATTTACACCAAACTTGGCATAAAAGTAGAAAACCTACTCAGAAAGCATGCTTTTGTTGGTATGATGTAGATCCATTCAGCAGTTTTTGAGATAATTGTTTAAAAATGTTATAGGGAAGACTTCAAAGGGTTAACGCCCTTTACAGAGCGGGCTGAGCCACGCTTGTCATTTCACCGCTGTTGTTACAACGCTTGCTTAAACAACTCATCTGCCTTAACCATGCACATGCGTGGTTAAGGCAGACATAGGTCTACTCTAGCTGTCCGGATGGGCGGGGAGAGAAACATGAAGCATTGGGACAGGAAGCTCCAGACGTAATCAGGTAAGTGAGGCTGGGGGTTGGGTTTGGTGGGGGGGGTAGTTTTTAGGAATGTGGTTCTGTTTTAGGGCTCTGGGCAGGGGTGAGGGGTTTGGGGTAGTTTTTTTGGTAGGGACAGGGTTTTAGGGCTCAGGGTAGTTTTAAGGATTGGGACAAGGTTTTAGGCCTCAGGGCAGGGGAACGGAAAGGGGTAGTCTTAAGGGCAGGGTGTGGGTCAGTTTTAGGGCTCAGGGTAATTTTTGGCAGGGGGCAGGGTTTAGGCCTCAGGGCGGTGGGAGGCAAAGGAGTAGTTTTAAGGGCATGACAGGGTTGATTGTAGGGCTCAGGGCAGGGGAGGGATGTTTTAAGGGAAGGGTCGGTTTGAGGAGGCAGGGCGGGGGGGTTGAGGTAGATTTTCAGGACAGGGACAAAGTGTTAGGGCTTGGGGTTAGGGTAGTTTTAAGGGCTGGGCCAGGGTGCATTACAGGGCTCGGTATCGGGTGTTAGGGTGCTGGGCAGGTGGGCTAGGATATGCAATTTACCACGCATATCCCTTTTGTAAACATGCCCTTATGGAATTCGTTGTAAAGGTATGTGTGGTAAAGATACACTCATAGTTCAGACCGTGTTGTAAAGGCATGCATGGTTGTATCATACAACAGAGAGGCATGGACCAGAGATGTCAATTCAAGCTGATGATCCCCATCTTCAAAGCACTGCACAACCAAGGACCAGCCTACATCAACCACCGCCAAACTGCCACCATCCTACCAGAAAATGATTCTCCGCCTTCCTCTCACTCGCCCACACCCCTCTCATCCACCGAAGCAACAGCGGAGGATGCTCCTTCTCCTACCTCACAGCGAAAACCTGGTACGGCCTCTGCAGCTACAGACCTCCAGCTCTCTACTGGCATTCCAGAAAGCACTTGAGACCTGACTGTTTGATTGAGTCACCTGATCCATCAAGACCCTCAAGCGTCTGGATACTCTCTTGGGAGAATAGTCACCTCATATAAATCCACTGATTGATTGAGAAGCTTGCCCGTGATTCGTGGCACTTGGGCATGAAGTTTGCTCTGGGTGTGCATTACCAAAGCAGGATCTGCAAATTCTAAAACAAGAAGAAAAAAAAAAGGTCTGGCCAAAGACAAAGCGCTGTAGGCCAACTTGTATGTGCACTGGGGGATGGCTGCCCTTGGGGAGATAGGGGCAGGGTTGCAATTTAAGTGTCAGAAACAAAACCCTGTAAAATTCACTAAAAACACACACATTTAAAAACGGGCTATTGTTCTGGCTCCAATGCACAAAACCACTAAAATTTGCCAGTCGTAGTTAGTGACACATATCACCTATGCCATAACTCACAATGTCTGCCATCCTCAAAACACCAATTTGCCAACAGCATAGAAGGAAAAGAAAGAGCTAAAAAGAACAACATGGTTGGTGGCACAAGTTATGACGCGCTTTGTGTTTTGCTAACTATAACACATAGAAATACTTTGAAAAAAACAAAGTTTAAAGTCACTTTATAGCTAGGTAAAAATGTCAGCAAATGTTACATTTTAAACTCAAAAAACGACTGAATTTCACCAGTTACAGTTTACTGAGCTAACTAAAACTTGTGCCCCCACCAAGCCCAGTGTTGTTATTAATGACATCATTTGAGATGTTATCAGTGGTGTTATCACTATGTCATTGAACACATCATGGGTAATGCAATCTGTGTGGCCATACACAAAGCATGGTGGGGATACAAGTCTAGTTAGCTTAGTAAAATGTAACTGGTGAGTTTAAGTGGTGTTTTGAGTTCAACATTTTATGTTGTAACTGACATTTTCACTTAACTATAACATTAATTTAACCTTTGCTTTTTTTCAGTGAATTTCTGTGTTTTTTTTAAACGTAAAGTAAGATTTTATTACCACACCCAACCCCTTGCAGGTGGCCAACCACTGCCACACTTGACCTTTGGCCATTCATGGCATGGAGTTGGACAAAGGGCCAGACACTGGGAACCCCCCTCCCCAAAGGTGCCCAAGCCTCATGTGCAGCGTGGTGGATGCACTTTTTTGGGGGAAAGTTTCATGAAGATTCATCAAACGATGTTATTAGCAAAATATTAATTAATAAGTAAATAAATAATGGAATTATGCAGCAGGAGTGGGCCAAATTATGCGGCTGGTCTGAGTAAATTATGCGGCAAGAAAATGATAATTATGCTGCTTAATGCAACACATTTTGTAATAGTATTACTTCAATATTTTATCATTTTTAAACTTGTACACTGTCTGGTTATTGGTTGCACCACATTAGTACCTGTTTAACACCCAAATGTAGCAATAAGCAACAGAAAGCTGACCTGTCCAGTTTTTTTTCTAAAGACACCTAAATATAGAAATAAGCAACAGAGAGGTGACTAGTCCAGCTTTGCTAAAGGGCCTTCCACTGCGCGGCAACAGGTGCCGCTGCATTTTTAGTAACTTTTGAACCGTTTGAGCTAGAAACAGCTTTTTTGTTGTTGTTAAAATCTGCAGATTATGTGGCAGATGATGTATTATACTGCATATGCAGCAAATCTATAATCATGCGAAGACTGTTGCATCCGCACAATCGCATAATTCCAGTGGCTCTAGGTATATCGAGGAGTTATTCCAAATTTGGCATAGGACCACGGAGAAATTTATTATATACTTTAATGAACTGAATAATATTGATTTAGGCCTTAAATTCACTTGTACTATCAACAATGAAAGAGTTGCTTTTTTGGAAATTATCGCATACATTCAGGATAAAAAAATTGAGACCCCTGTGTTCAGGAAATCAAATGCCACAAATGGCGTTTTGCACTGTTCCAGTTTTCATCCCAGACCTTTAATTAGAAACATACATATGGTGAACCTTTATATAGGTGTAGAAATTTTTCCAATGATCAACATGTATCAAATCACTATAAGAATGTCAACAAAAGATTTGAAAAAAGAGGGTATAAATGCAAGATATCAAAAAGGGTCTTGATGGGGTGAAATAGAAATCCAGAGTGCAAACACTCCCAACCAAAAAAGAATACTCAAATATACAGCAGGATACAACTGAGATAAGACTTATACTAACATACAGCAAAGAAAGTCAGCAAATACGAAAAACGTCAATAGACGGTGGAATTTAATCTGCCACGATCCAGACATTGGAAACATATTGGGATCAAGACAACTCATAACGTTTAGAAAATCACCATCACTCAAAGACCAACTAGTCGGTAGTCATTTAAAGGACAGAAAAGCAGAGTATTGGCTCATCAAATTACAAACCGGCTTTATCAAATGCAGAACTTGTAAAATCGGAAAGATACAAGACAAATAATGGCAGGAATAACCATATAATTACGATCAGATCAAAAATCACTTGTGAGTCGAAATATGAGGTACATGTTGAGTGTGAGTGTGATGTCAAATATGTATGCAGTACTACTTATAGTCTTAAAAAGATAATTCTAGAACTTATTGGTGCAGCATCAAATAAAGATCCCAGCTATGCGATGGCAAAACATTATATATGAAAGAGCATGAAAATGATTGGAAAATAATGAAGTTTTATGGTATTGCCATGATCACACAAAATTAAAGAGGTGGCAAAGAAATCAAACAACCACAATGCCCGGAGTAAAAATGTATTATATGACTGACAACCAAGACACCTTTTGGTCTTAATAACGATGAGGAATTAGACATTTATTTGTGAACAGTGTGGAAACAGTTTCTTGCTTGCCCCTGTAGTCAATCGAACAAATAACAACAAAGATTATTTAATTTGTATTTTATCTACATTTTGTCTCTTGTAAATGTTAGAAATAAGGATGTGTCGGCTGCCAGTGATTTGTCCAACTAATTGACTTTATAATTACATATAGATGATGACCACTTGCGGGCATTTATAAGGAGCCGGGGCCAACTAGGCCAATCAATCCCAAAACTCAATAAATAGGAATTCCTGTTTTATTAATTAAACACCTACCAAGAGACATATGAACATAAACCTCACTATTGAGATTTATTTTTGTTCATATTTATTTATAGTTGTTTTTTTACAATGTTGCCAAGTATTTTTATGTCCTTCTGAAGTATATTTTGGTGTTCAGAAGATTCTCATGTTGTTTTTCTGATATGTCAATACAAATCCCAGAGTGCCACATTGTAAGCAGGCCTGGGTGATGATGTTTAAGCAAAAAATGAAATAAAAGAGTCATCAACCGTGAACAAGACCATTTGGTGAAAACGCATTTGTGTTATGCTGTTGTAGTCTTAACAATAAATCTACTTATTTGAGTGCAGCGACTTCTCTTTTTAAAGGACTGCCATTAGGTAATATAAGTGCCAGTAAAATATATATATATATATGGACTTCATGTTTGGCCGGCATTGCAGGCACCGGCCTTCTGACACGCCCTCTCGATCTGGCTGCACCGCGTTAGCCAGCAATTTGAATGGACTTTGTGTATGTTAATGCAAAACGTGGCGCCCCCTCGCGCAGGCTGAAGCACCACAGGGTGAAAGCAACACTGCGTGGGGAGAGAGGAGCAGCATTGACTGCAGGGAGCGTTAAGGGGTTTCCAGTGAGGTTTGTCAACTTCGCAGACAGCTGTGGTTGGGTGCAGTCCAGAGGCCACATCGTTGGGACGCCACTGGGCGAGCGGATCCTCTACTTACTTAAGGACGATCCACAGAAGGACTGCAAGTACCAGCATGCACCTGTCTGAATTTACAACGCGATTTGCAGTATTCCTTTAAGAACTAAGGAGGAGCCCCAAGCAAAATGGTAGGAGTGGCCACGAGAACATCTAAATGGCCACCAGGTGCGAGGCTCCAAACATCGTAACAGGCACTGATGAAAGCTGAACCGCTGAAACGCGTCTGCCCAATGTTACATTCAGCGTTGTAACCTACCTTGGAATAAATCCTCTTTATGCGTCCTGGCTGTGTCAGACCCTTCTTCTTTCTGCTTGGAGTGGGGATTTGGACTTCATGTTTGGCCGGCATTGCAGGCACCGGCCTTCTGACACGCCCTCTCGATCTGGCTGCACCGCGTTAGCCAGCAATTTGAATGGACTTTGTGTATGTTAATGCAAAACGTGGCGCCCCCTCGCGCAGGCTGAAGCACCACAGGGTGAAAGCAACACTGCGTGGGGAGAGAGGAGCAGCATTGACTGCAGGGAGCGTTAAGGGGTTTCCAGTGAGGTTTGTCAACTTCGCAGACAGCTGTGGTTGGGTGCAGTCCGGAGGCCACATCGTTGGGACGCCACTGGGCGAGCGGATCCTCTACTTACTTAAGGACGATCCACAGAAGGACTGCAAGTACCAGCATGCACCTGTCTGAATTTACAACGCGATTTGCAGTATTCCTTTAAGAACTAAGGAGGAGCCCCAAGCAAAATGGTAGGAGTGGCCACGAGAACATCTAAATGGCCACCAGGTGCGAGGCTCCAAACATCGTAACAGGCACTGATGAAAGCTGAACCGCTGAAACGCGTCTGCCCAATGTTACATTCAGCGTTGTAACCTACCTTGGAATAAATCCTCTTTATGCGTCCTGGCTGTGTCAGACCCTTCTTCTTTCTGCTTGGAGTGGGGATTTGGACTTCATGTTTGGCCGGCATTGCAGGCACCGGCCTTCTGACACGCCCTCTCGATCTGGCTGCACCGCGTTAGCCAGCAATTTGAATGGACTTTGTGTATGTTAATGCAAAACGTGGCGCCCCCTCGCGCAGGCTGAAGCACCACAGGGTGAAAGCAACACTGCGTGGGGAGAGAGGAGCAGCATTGACTGCAGGGAGCGTTAAGGGGTTTCCAGTGAGGTTTGTCAACTTCGCAGACAGCTGTGGTTGGGTGCAGTCCGGAGGCCACATCGTTGGGACGCCACTGGGCGAGCGGATCCTCTACTTACTTAAGGACGATCCACAGAAGGACTGCAAGTACCAGCATGCACCTGTCTGAATTTACAACGCGATTTGCAGTATTCCTTTAAGAACTAAGGAGGAGCCCCAAGCAAAATGGTAGGAGTGGCCACGAGAACATCTAAATGGCCACCAGGTGCGAGGCTCCAAACATCGTAACAGGCACTGATGAAAGCTGAACCGCTGAAACGCGTCTGCCCAATGTTACATTCAGCGTTGTAACCTACCTTGGAATAAATCCTCTTTATGCGTCCTGGCTGTGTCAGACCCTTCTTCTTTCTGCTTGGAGTGGGGATTTGGACTTCATATATATATATATATATATATATATATATATATATATATATATATATATATATATATATATATTTATTCTTCCAGACTCCTCGTACTTCCTTTCGGTGAACAGAGAGAGACGGACCCAAACAGGTAAGGCAGTAATGTTGTTTTATTGTCTCCCTCTGTGACGCGTTTCGAGCACCCTGTGCCCTTGATCACACATATATTCACTGAAAAAACCATAGGTTTCAGGCCTGATATAGTTAGGAATTAGCATTTAAAAAACCTTAGAAATTCACTGAAAAAACAATAGGTTTTAGGGGTGTTATACTTAGCTGGACATTTCACTCCAACAAAACCATTGAAATTCCTCCGATATAGTTAGTTGCACTAACTACATCTCGCGCGCCCGCAATCCACTGCTGATGATGTCACATATTACATCATTCATGACATGGTCAGTGACATCACTGATGACATCTCAAATGACATCACTGATGACATCACTGATGGCATCATCCAGTGAATGTGGTTTGGTTCGTTATTTAAATATGTATTATATATATAGAGAAATTTGCATTGAAGAATGAGTGGATATATAAATATAAATATCTGGATAGAGGATTTAGTAGCAGTGTGAGTGACTATTTACTTGACTAATTTATATTGTCTCACTAAATATATTGGATAGTGACTAAACTGTGTGAATATCTGTATCACTTTGTCAGTTGTTGTGTAAACTGCTGCACCAGTTGGTTACTAGCTACGTGAAAGTCTATATTACTTATTGATTCGTTAACTGAGTATTTGTATGGGAGAGTGAATGTGTGTGTGGTTCGGTGGGGGGTGTGTGCCTGCCCAAAGATGTGTGAATAGTTGATTCAGTAGGTATATGAAGTTAAAACTACATGTTATAACAGTTGTTTGGGTGAGTGAATATCTTTATGGGTGTGGTGATGAGCCAATATATGTCTCAATGGTACATGTCCAACAAACTAGGAAAATAAAAGCCAGTGTATGTGTCAGTTGTTGTATATAAATAAGTATACATATGACTCAGTGATTGTATGAGTGACTGTCTGGATAACTGTATACTTGTAATAGTGTTTTTATAACCCACTAAGTATGAGATATTATCTATATGAATAGATGAAGTGGTGTTTTTATAAGTGTATAGCTAAGTAAATGTAAGTATGGTCCATTGTTTGCATAAGTGAGTAGGATGGCTTCATAAGTGATTAGGATGTGTGCTGGTGTGTAATGTCGATATAGGTGTATAAGTATATTTGATAGTGTTCTATTGATCATTGACAGCATGTATGAGTGAATCTATAGGTAAGTGATTAGATGTGTGTATAGATCTAGAAATCACTGAGTGGGTGTTTAGAAACTTGTATTGGTGTGTCAATGGTTTTAAATCTAGCTCTCTGTATTTTACAGTGAGTGATGAAAGGTTGTACTAGTGTATGATGAGGTGTATCTGATTGTCACGTGGATGATGCCATCCATGATGTCATCAGTGATGTCATTTGAGATGTCATCAGTGATGTCACTGACCATGTCATGAAAGATGTAATATGTGACATCATCAGCAGTAGATTGCGGGCGCGCGAGATGTAGTTAGTACAACTAACTATATCAGAGGAATTTCAATGGTTTTGCTCGAGTGAAATGTCCAGCTAAGTATAACACCCCTAAAACCTATTGTTTTTTCAGTGAATTTCTAAGGTTTTTTATATGCTAATTCCTAAGTATATCAGGCCTGAAACCTATGGTTTTTTCAGTGAATTTCAAAGGTTTTTTAAATGCTAATTCCTAACTATATCAGGCCTGAAACCTATGGTTTTTTCAGTGAATTTCAAAGGTTTTTTAAATCCTAATTCCTAACTATATCAGGCCTGAAACCTATGTTTTTTTCAGTGAATTTCAAAGGTTTTGTAAATGACAATTTTTAATGTATTAATTGTTATACTGATTTTTTGATACTGATTTACTACATTTTTTAAACTATTTATTTTTAGATATGTTTTTTTTAAATTACATTATACATTACAATGCAAAATATACTTTCTCAGAATGAATTACTTTAGTTTAAATACTTTGCAAATAGGCAATAGACGTTTAAGTACAGTAGTTACAGTTGTTGCAATGGGCAACACAATTTCAAACACAATGCAACATTGAGCTCAATGTGAATTTCTAGTCAAATGCAATTAGTTACTTTATGGATTACTTTTCTAACCACAGGATTGGATCCTACATTCAGTCCTTGGACATCTCCTGTAAACAGTTGAGTAAAAGCGTTTTGGTTACAGTAGTTATTTTTAAGGAATATTATTGTATTTTAAAAGTTGACACTTAGAAACATTTTCACATAGAATCACCAATGTTATCCTATGGCAGAAAATTCACTTAGCAGGTAAGTAGTGTTATCGTTACTTTTTCTTACTCAGTGGTGGATCCTGGATCCAGCACTGGCGAACCTAAACAGTTGAAAGAATGTGTTTAAGTCACACAGACGATTTTTTAGGAATATTTTTAGTTTGTGAAAATAGACACTTAGAAACTTTTCTGGTGAAAACTACACAATGGATTCCTATGGAAGGAAATACAAGTTACTGGTAAGTACGCTTAGAATTACTTTTCAGAGTCAGTGCTGGGCTAAAAGATGCAGCACTGGGTTCTCTCCTGATAACAGGTGAGTAAATCGGAATTCGTAGTTCAGCTGATTTTAGAGGAATATTTGTACGTTTCAAAATTGGACACTTAGAAACTTTTCTGGTGAAAACCACACAATGGATTCCTATGGAAGGAAATACAAGTTACTGGTAAGTACGCTTAGAATTGCTTTTCAGAGTCAGTGCTGGGCTAAAAGATGCAGCCCTGGGTTCTCTCCTGATAACATGTGAGTAAATCGGAATTCGTAGTTCGGCTGATTTTAGAGGAATATTTGTACGTTTCAAAATTGGACACAGAGATAAGTTTCTGGTGAAAACCACACAATGGATTCCTATGGAAGGAAATACAAGTTACTGGTAAGTACGCTTAGAATTACTTTTCAGAGTCAATGCTGGGCTAAAAGATGCAGCCCTGGGTTCTCTCCTGATGACAGGTGAGTAAATCGGAATTCGTAGTTCGGCTGATTTTAGAGGAATATTTGTACGTTTCAAAATTGGACACAGAGAAAAGTTTCTGGTGAAAACCACACAATGGATTCCTATGGAAGGAAATACAAGTTACTGGTAAGTACGCTTAGAATTGCTTTTCAGAGTCAGTGCTGGGCTAAAAGATGCAGCCCTGGGTTCTCTCCTGATAACATGTGAGTAAATCGGAATTCGTAGTTCGGCTGATTTTAGAGGAATATTTGTACGTTTCAAAATTGGACACAGAGAAAAGTTTCTGGTGAAAACCACACAATGGATTCCTATGGAAGGAAATACAAGTTACTGGTAAGTACGCTTAGAATTACTTTTCAGAGTCAATGCTGGGCTAAAAGATGCAGCCCTGGGTTCTCTCCTGATGACAGGTGAGTAAATCGGAATTCGTAGTTCGGCTGATTTTAGAGGAATATTTGTACGTTTCAAAAATGAACACAGAAAATTTTCTGCTGAAAACCACACAATGGATCCCTATGGAAGGAAATACAAGTTACTGGTAAGTACGCTTAGAATTACTTTTCAGGGTCAGTGCTGGGCTAAAAGATGCAGCACTGGGTTCTCTCCTGATAACAGGTGAGTAAATCGGAATTTGTAGTTCGGCTGATTTTAGAGGAATATTTGTACCTTTCAAAAATGGACACAGAGAAAATTTTCTGCTGAAAACCACACAATGGATCCCTATGGAAGGAAATACAAGTTACTGGTAAGTACGCTTAGAATTACTTTTCAGGGTCAGTGCTGGGCTAAAAGATACAGCACTGGGTTCTCTCCTGATAACAGGTGAGTAAATAGGAATTTGTAGTTCGGCTGATTTTAGAGGAATATTTGTAAGTTTCAAAAATGGACACTTAGAAAATTTTCTGCTGAAAGCCACACAATGGATTCCTATGGAAGGAAATACAAGTTACTAGTAAGTACGCTTAGAATTACTTTTCAGAGTCAGTGCTGGGCTAAACGATGCAGCCCTGGGTTCTCTCCTGATAACATGTGAGTAAATCAGAATTCGTAGTTCAGCTGATTTTAGAGGAATATTTGTACAGTGGTGAAGGAAGGGGGCGGGGCCTGAGGTGACGTGTGCAAACACGACCTGTGGCACGTTTTAAGTAGGGGAATTAATTCCTCTTCAGTCCTGAGGTCCCTTGGGGGCCAAGTAGCCTACCAGGTACCTCCAGTATGCACCAGGGAGCTGCATTGCAGAGAGGTGTTCAGAGGCCACGCCCCTTTTTACAACACTCTGCAACGCAGCTCCGTGGCGCTTACTGGAGGTACCTGGTGGGCTAGTTGGCCCCTAGGGGACCTCTGGATTGAAGAAGAATTAATTCCCCAACTTAAAACGCGCACCAGGGTGTGTTTGCACACATATCACCTCAGGCCCGCCCCCTACCTTCACCACTGTGCAAACGCGCCCCGTGGGGTGTTTTAAGTTGGGGGATTAAGTCCGCTTGAATTCTGAGGTCCCCTGGCGGCCAACTAGCCCACCAGGTATCTCTAGTATGCGCCAGGGAGCTGAGTTGCAGAGAGGTGTTCAGAGGCCACGCCCCTTTTTACAACACTCTGCATCGCAGCTCAGTGGCGCTTAGTGGAGGTACCTGATGGGCTAGTTGGCCCCTAGGGGACCTCTGTATTGAAGAGGAATGAATTCCCCAACTTAAAACGTGCCACAGGGCGTGTTTGCACAGTATCACCTCCGGCCCCGCCCCCTACCTTCACCACAGTGCAAACGCACCCCGTGGCGCGTTTTAAGTTGGGAGATTAAGTCCCCTTGAATCCTGAGGTCCCCTGGCGGCCAACTAGTCCACCAGGTACCTCCAGTAAGCACCAGGGAGCTGCGTTGCAGAGAGGTGTAAAAAGGGGCGTGGCCTCATTACACCTCTCTGCAACGCAGCCCCTTGGTGCATACTGGAGGTTCCTGGTGGACTAGTTGGCCCTCAGGGACCCCCAGTATTAAAGGGGAATTAGATCCCCCTCTGCAAACGCGCCAGGGGGCGCATTTACAGAGTGGTGCAAGGAGGGGGCGTGGCCTCCGGCCCGATCCCTTTTTTTTTTTTTAGAAGGGGGTCTGTGTAGCTCCCCCTTCTTTCTCCCGTTGCCATAATTTGCCCCGGGGACCCCATCCCCTGGGTCTGCCTTGCCCCCCTCCTGTGGCCCGTTGTGGCCCCGGGGACCCCACCCCCCGGGGCCATTTTTATTTTTTATTTTTAGGAGGGGGGCCACGTGGCCCCCCTCTCGGGCCACTACTGGCCCCGGGGACCCCATCCACCCGGGGCCTGGCCACCTCATTGGGGACCATGGGGGGCCCCCAATCCCCCCATGGTCCCAGTCGGCTCCCCGCCTCCTGCGGGAGCCAGCATTGCTTTTCCACATGGGGAGCAGCTAACATGCTGCTCCCCATGTGGAAAAGCAATCTGCTTTGCTTCATTGAAGCGAGAGCAGGTTTCCCTGCTCTCACTTCAATGAAGCAAAGCAGTTTGCAATGGCAGGGCAGGAGCCGCTAGGCTCCCGCCCTGCCATTGCAAACAGCAGTGTCCCCGTGGCACCCCGGGACACTGCAGGAGCCGGCCCTGGGGGGTGGCGGTCCCCAGGGCCATCATTGGCTCCAGGGGGGGCCCACTCCCCCGTAACGGACCCCCTATGTGAAATAATTAGTGCCCCGGGGAGGTGGCGGTCCCCCGGGTGTGTGGGGGGGCTCGAGCCCCCCCCACACAGGGTCTTTTCTTTTTTTTTTTAAAACAAGACCCGGGGTGGCGGTCCCCAGGGCTGGGGGGGCTGAGAGCCCCCCCCCATAATTCAGATAAGTGTTGTACTTACACTTCCTGCTGCTCAGCCAGTTTGCATGAGTATGTGTGTATGGAATGTTGGAATGCGTGATGACTGTGTAGAATGTTGGTGTGCCTGATGTGAATTGCTAATATGTTTCCCTCTTTATCTCATATTTGCAGTTTCTCATTTATTCCAATTTCTGGATTCTTCTTCTTTATGTTTCCAAGGGAAGGGGATGTGCTATGTTATGTTCGTATTTTCTCATTTGCACTCTTTTCCTTGCTGTATACTTTCACTCACTTTTCCATTCTCTGTTCTTTTGCAATACGTACCTATTTTCTTGCAGCTTCAATGTTCTTCCTCATCTTGCATCCTTTCTTCACCTAAAATATTCTTTTGGGTGCAATGTTCAACAAGCCCTCTGCATATGGGTGCTTCCCTCTTAAAAGCTTGTTCTGTTTTTTAGTTCGTTGATTTCTCAAGGGAAGAGGATATGTTGTACTTACACTTCCTGCTGCTCAGCCAGTTTGCATGAGTATGTGTGTATGGAATGTTGGAATGCGTGATGACTGTGTAGAATGTTGGTGTGCCTGGTGGACTGGAGGAATGACAGTTGGAGGAGTAGGCTGAGCAGCAAAGATGCAGCTCCTGGTGGGATCTTGAATTAGCCTGCTTAACATATTTACTTGGCATCTTGAGATCCTGAACTTGTAACTACCATCTTGAACTAACTTGTAACTTATCAATAAACTTCTACTTGAACCTACCTCGTGACTACAATCCATCCTTTCAACAATAAGCCCCGGGGGGTGATAGTCCCCGGGGCTGGGGGGCCCCTCTGGCCCCCCATTATAATATACATATTTCCCCTGGGACTAAATAAAAACGCCCGCGCTTCGTCTTTTTTTTTCGGCAGCGAGATGTGCGGATCCTAAGCGCATCCTGTGATTTAAAAAAAAATATATATATTTTTTGGGGCCTTGGGGGGCCTTGTGGGACCCCCTGGCAGGCCTAGGGGGGTCAGGGTGTTTCTACCCTGCCCCCTTGTCGCGTTTTGCACCTTTTCTTTTGCGTTTTCGTGTGCCTCGGTTCTACCGAGGCACAAGATGGCTGGCAACACTTCCTGATTCAGAGTGTTGGCAGCCAATTAGCATTCAGCTCGTGCTCGGGAGGGTGCAGGGAGGGTGCGCGGATCCTCCGAGGCCATAGATATATCTATCTTTTTAACTCTAATTTTCTCAGGAACTACTGAACGGATTTACACCATTTAAGCAAAAGGCACGAGTTTGAACTGAGGACTACCTCTTTGCCAAATTTGGTGTAATTCCGATCAGCAGTTCGGGCTGTAGCTGCGTCAAAAGGTCCTATGGGAAAATGTGTGGGGAAAACGTGTTTTGGGACCCCCCTTTTTTCTCTGCCCCCGCTTGACAGATCACTGTGAAATTTTCAGGATAGGAGCGGACCGGAGCTGGCCAAAAGTTTGGAAAATTTTGCGAAGATTCGTCAATCGGCGCCAACGTTATTCCAAATAGAATGTTGCAGATTTCCTATGGAAAATAGGTCCTAACTATATCTACCTACTGGCGACTGCCAGTAGGTAATATATATATATATATATATATATATATATATATATTTTCACTGAAAAAACCATAGGTTTCAGGCACGTTATAGTTAGGAACTTTTCATTCGTACAAAACCATTGAAATTCCCCCGTTATAGTTAGTTCAGCTAACTATAACTCGCGCGCCCGCAATGCACTGCTGATGACGTCAGTGATGTCACTGACCATGTCATGAGTGATGTAATTTGTGACGTCATCAGCAGTGCATTGCGGGCGCATGGGTTATAGTTAGCTGAACTAACTATACGGGGGAATTTCAATGGTTTTGTACAAGTGAAAAGTCCAGCTAACTATAACGCCCCTGAAACCTTTGGTTTTTTCAGTGAATTTCTAAGGTTTTATTAAATGCTAATTCCTAACTATAACGTGCCTGAAACCTATGGTTTTTTCAGTGAATTTCAAAGGTTTTTTAAATGCTAATTTCTAACTATGCCTACAGAGATAGGACATGTGAAGAAAGAAGAAAAAACGCACAGAATGAAAAAAAAGAAATGCAGAAAGAAGCAACAGAAGTCCTCAAAGGCGAAGAAAAGTGCAGGAAGAAGGATAACGTGCAGAAAGAACAAACAGAAGAGCAGAAAGAAGCCTTGTTGCAAAATCATCCTGTACCCTCAACTTTTTCAGACGGATGCTGGTGGAAACTGAGTCTGACTAACCAGTCCTAGAGCCAGTGCTATGTTAAAAGACACTCAGAATACAGTGAAAACACCTACATACACTAGTGAACATTATGCGTTGGGGTCCCCCTGTGATCAGCATGACCTCCTCTGTAAGCCCCTAGTATATAATAGGGCAGGGGATTAAAACTACCTCTTAAAACGCGCCACAGGGCGTGTTTGCACACGTCACCTCAGGCCCCGTCCCCTCACTTCCCCACTGTGTAAACACGCCCTGTGGCCATTTTAAGTTGGGAGATTAAGTCCCCTTGAATCCTGAGGGTACCTAGGGTCCAACTAGACCACTAGGTACCTCCAGTAAGCGCCACAGAGCTGCGTTGCAGAGAGATGTAAAAAGGGGCACGGCCTAGACCACCTCTCTGCAACGCAGCGGAGTGGTGCTTACTGGAAGCACCTGGTTTGGTAGTTGGCCCCCAGGGTCCCTCAGGATTGAAGGGGAATTATTTCCCCAATTTAAAACGCGCCACAGGGCTTGTTTGCACACGTTAACTCAGGCCCCGTCCCCTCCCTTCACCACTGTGTAAACACGCCCTGTGGCCGTTTTTAGTTGGGAGATTAAGTACATTTGAATCCTGAGGGTCCCTAGGGTCCAACTAGCCCACTAGGTACCTTCAGTATGCGCCACAGAGCTGCGTTGCAGAGAGGTGTAAAAAGTGGCACGGCCTGGACCACCTCTCTGCAACGCAGCTCAGTGGCGCTTACTGGAAGCACCTGGTGGGCTAGTTAGCCCCCAGGGCCCCTCAGGATTGAAGGGGAATTATTTCCCCAACTTAAAACGCGCCATAGGGCGTGTTTGCACACGTCACCTCAGGACCCGTCCCCTTCCTTCCCCACTGTGTAAACATACCCTGTGGCCGTTTTTTAAGTTGGGAGATTAAGTCCCCTTGAATCCTGAGGATCCCTAGGGGCAAAATAGCCCACTAGGTACGTCCAGTAAGCGCCATTGCAGAGAGGTGTAAAAAGGGGCATGGCCTGCACCACCTCTCTGCAACGCAGAGCAGTGGCACTTACTGGAAGCACCTGGTGGGCTAGTTGGCCCCCAGGGTCCCTCAGGATTGAAAGGGAATTATTTCCCCAACTTAAAACGCGCCACAGGGCATGTTTGCACACGTCACCTCAGGCCCCGTCCCCTCCGTTCACCACTGTGTAAACGCGCCCTGTGGCCGTTCTCAGTTGAGAGATTAAGTCCCCTTCAATCCTAAGGGTCCCTAGGGTCAAACTAGCCCACTAGGTACCTCCAGTAAGCGCCACAGAGCTGCGTTGCATAGAGGTGTAAAAAGGGGCGTGGCCTCAGAACACCTGTCTGCAACGCAGCTCCCTGGCGCACACTGGAGATACCTGTTGGGCTAGTTGGCCCTCAGGGACCCTCAGTATTGAAGGGGAATTAATTCCCCAACTTACAACTGGCCAGGGGGCGCGTTTGCAGAGGGCAAGGAGGGGGCGTGGCCTCCAGCGCGATGCCGGTCTTTTATTTTTTTTATTTTTTTAAGAAGTAGGGCTGTGTGGCCCCCCTTCTTTTCTAATTTCCCCCAGGGCCTGCACCCTAATTTTTTTTGTTGAAAAAAATTAATTTGGCCCTCCCAAGGCCTTAATCGGCCCCGGGGACCCCAACCCCCGGGTCATGGCCTTTTTTTAATTTAAATTCTTTAGGAGGGGGCTGCGTTGCCCCCCTCCTCAGGCCACTTATGGCTCCGGGGACCCCATCCCCCGGGGCCGGCCTTTGTTTTTTATTATTAAAAAAATATATATATTTATAGAAACACCTAGGACATGCTGGACAAACCGTATGTACCTATCACCAGGATGATTTGCGTGATATTCATTAAAAGGCGACTATGCATAGAATGAATCCACATGGAATGTATTTACACCGCTAGTGAAGCTTTGACGTGTCTGACGCCCTACCGTGCCTAATCCCGGCGCCCCCGCTGGTGGGTACTCTCCAAGCAGACACCCTTGTCGTTTATTTATACAAACATGGGTAGCTATTGACGGGCACATTTAATATACACGCACACCAAGCCATTCAAAACGGATTCAACAAAAATTCGACCAAACTATGCAAGAAACCCCCCTCACGGTTAATAAAAAACACATCCACCGCCGGATGTGTAATACTTTTTATTTTACTCTCTGGAAAGGAGACGAACCTCACTTGAGAGTCACAGCGTGCTCCTGGCTGAGCCCAATGCTGTGTTATACCCACCAGTGCCCACCGATTGCCTCACACCTCTGTGTTGTATTCCACCAGCTAGTGCGTATGCTGTAACACCACCCCGTGAATATGTCATGCCACACTTGCCTTCGCACGGGTTATATTGCCCCATCTAACGTGCCTTTCTCGATGTCTATGTTATAACGCACAGCGCTATGCCATACATATTACAATCTGGGATCCATATCTTTGTCACAGTGCATATGCAACATTACACTCCCCAGCACATATTTTATATTACAACTTTAGAGACCAGTTATGTTACACAACACTGCCCTGTGCATATTACACTCCAAGGCGCATATCGCATAGCATGCGCTAGTGCCTGTGCTATCTTGCGCTCTCCAATGAATCTGTCATTGCGCACAATGTATTGCATATTATATTTCACGCCCCGGTTCATCTTATATCACACTTTTTGGTGCATAGTTTATACCATATACTACATCTAGTTTTCATTTTCAATCGTGCTCTCAGGACTATGTTCTATATAACACTGCATCCACCTACACTTTTCACGGGCATTACATTTTGCGATGGGGGTGGAGGGTCAGGGGGTGTTTCTGCCAAGTGAGCCCGGAGTCACAGTCACAAACGTCCTCTTCTTCCTGAATAAAAGTGAGATTATGCTGCATACTTGTTCATATTTTAAGTAGTTCGCACAGACACACATTTTAAAAACAATAACGTTCCTAATACCCACCTTCTCTGAACAGTTAGCTTGCTGCCCCATCCACCTCCTCCCTATCCTCTGTTGTCTGAATCCATGGACTAGCCTCCTCCCTCCTGCCATGCATGGTCTGATGTGCTGCCACTGCCCTCCATTTAGCATGACGTACCAGTCCACTCCTCCTGCCCTCCATTGCCCAATTCTATGGCCCATCATTGACCTCCTGCTTAGCCTCTGTGCTTAGCTTGCTGCCCCTATTCTCCTTACCCTGCCCTCCGATGTCTTTGTGCATGCCCCTGCTCCATCCTTTTTGCCCACTATGTTTCATGGACCTGCCACTCCTATCTACTCTGAGTGTTCTGTAGAGCTGCCACTCCCCTCCCACCTGCCTAGTATTGTCAGATGGCTGTAACCTGTCCCTGCCACCTCCACCCTGCCTGTCCACATGCCATGCCCCTATCCCCTTCCTCCTGTCCTCCATGGTCCATTTTACTGCCACACCCTTCTGCCCTCCCTGATCTGTTGTGCTGCAACTGCTCCTCCTGCCTGCCCCGCGCGGTCTGTTGTGAGGCCCCTTCCCCTGAACTCTCTTGTCTGTGCCCAGGTCCTGACCCTCCCTTCTATCCTCCATGGTCCTTTGTGCATGCCCCTGCACCCTCCTTCTTGCCCATCATAGCCATTGTGCTGCCACTAACCCTCCCGCTTGCCATGCATGGTCTTCTGTGCTGCCATGGTCCCTCCCACCTTCCCTGTGTGGTCAGCTAGCTGCCCCTGACCCCCTCCCACCTTCCCTCCAGGGTCTGTGTGTATGCCACCATAGTCTCATTGTTGCTCTCCATGGTGTGTCTTGTTTCTAGTGCCCATCCTGCCTGACCACCATGGTCATCTTGCTGCTCCTGCCCTGCCACCTTGCCCCCAGCCCTCTGTTTCCATGTGCAGACCCCCTATTCCCTCCCTCCTGGCTTGTCTGTTCAATTGTAATGCCCCTGATCCGTTCCTCCTGCCCTTTATGGTCTGTTATGCTGCAGCTTTCTCTCCTGTCTGTCCATTATGGTCAGCTAGCTACCATTGCCTCTTTCCCATCTGTTCTCTGTTGTCCATGTGCATGGTCCTGTCCCCTCCCTATTGCTTTCTATGGATTGTGGTGCTGCACTCCCGTCCCACATGCGCTGTGTGGTGTATTGTGCTGCTGCAAACCCTGATGCCTGCCCTGTAGGGTCAGTTTGGTGCTCCTCTCCATGTCCCTCCTGTCCTCTGTTATCCGAGTCCATGTCCCTACCCCAATTCCTCCTGCCTACCATGATTCAATGTACCATACTTGCGAACATTTTGAACTTGGTAAGAGGGAGATTTTGAAAAAAACTGGGGTATTGATTTTCCCCTTTGTGTTACATTGAAAAAGAGGAGATTGTAGACAGGAGACAGATCAAATAAAGCCCATTTGAACTTAAAAACATTGGACGTTTCCTGGCTGAAATGGGTCTGTCGGCATGTATGGTTGTACTACCACTGCCTCTTCCTTCTGCCCACAATGGTCTATTATATTGCCTCAGCCTCTCTTGCCAGTCCTGTATTGTTGGTTTGTTGCCCCTGCCCCCCTTTCCACTGCCCTCCATAGTCTGTTGTGCTGCCACTGCCCTTCCTGCCTGCCCTGTGTGGTCAAATTGTTGCCTCTGCACTCTCCTACCTGCCTTAAATTTTCAGAGTCCGTGCCCCTGGCCTCTGCCTTTCAACAGTATCCCAATGAACAACTAGATTGCTAACATTCTATATTTATTCAAAAGTGTGGAACGCCTGACGTCATCTTGATGTAATCAAAACTGTAATACCTAGAGTATTTCCTTTAGAAATTACATATATGAGAGGGTCTTATTTGCATCACAATAATGGTTAGTGCTCTAAAAAACTAAAATGAGGACATATTTTCTGAGTTTTCAAATAGCGACAAAGAACTTTTAAATTATTTGTAATCTTTATGTTTTTTTATCCAGTTGACCACTTGATTAAATGTTGCACCTTGGCGAGAGGATGTGGTGTTACTTCCAGAGCTGCAGACTTTGCAACTGGGGAACCAGGTTGGAGTTTCTGCTTCAGCTCAACATTCTGTGATTGTGGTCAAATCACTTAATCTCCCCATGTCTACAACCAGAATGAATTTGATCTTGTGTGATGTAACCAATGCTCATGTAAAGCATTCCAATACCTGACAAGTCTGCACTAAATAAAACTGCAAATACACAAAAAATAAGTGTTTTGCACACTTCTGTCATTGGGCTACATATGGGCTACATCTGGGTGATATTTGTGCTGTATTTAGGCTCTTTTGTATCTGGTGGCCATCTTGGGAGATTTATTTGTTATGAAGTTTCCTAATTTCCTCATTTACTGCAGTCTCCTCAGTAGGAAATGCTTTCATTTTTTTACTTTGATTCCATCAAGAAGGTATTCAGATATGTCACACATTTGCCATATATTCTGAATGTTAGCACTCTAGTTGCTCATTAGATCACTGTAGTAAAGCTACTGCTCACCACGGAAGTGTGCTGCTGGTATTAAAAGAGCATGTTTCAGTCTGCATATCAGAATTTTTTAATGAAATAGAAGAGGATTTGAGAAGTCACTCAAAATGTGCCCTAATTTTTCTTTCTTCAGCACTAATCATAATTTCTATGGCAAAATGAACCCCCTCATTGTGTTCCTTTTTAAATTAAATGTTTTAAGTGTTACCAGTTTATTCCAATCAAGATGGCTTCAGGTGTGCCATACTTTTGTCATAAGTAAGACAGTAAGCGCTCTAGTTGTTCTTAAGAAGACTCTGGGACATTCTGTCATTAGGCTATGCTTGGGCTACATCTGGGTGATATTTGGGCTACATTTGGGCTCTTTTGTCTCTGGTGGCCATCTTGGGAGATTTATTTGTTATGAAGTTTCCTAATTTCCTCATTTACTACAGTCTCCTCAGTAGGAAATACTTTCAGTTTTTTACTTGGTTCCATCAAGAAGGCATTCAGACGTGTCACACATTTGCCATAAATTCTGAATGTTAGCACTCTAGTTGCTCATTAGATCACTGTAGTAAAGCCACTGCTCACCAGGGAAGTCTGCTGCTGGTATTGAAAGTGCATGTTTCAGTCTGCATGTCAGAATTTTTTAATGAAATAGAAGAGGATTTGAGAAGTCAAAATGTGCCCTAATTTTTCTTTCTGCAGCACTAATCATACTTTCTATGGCAAAATGAACCCCCTCATTTTGTTCCTTTTTAAATTAAATGTTTTAAGAATTACCACTTTATTCCAACCAAGATGGCTTCAGGTGTGCCATACGTTTGTCATAAGTAGGACTGTTAGCGCTCTAGTTGTTCTTTAGAACACTCTGGGAAGCTGCAGTAGAACACAAAGGAATCAACTGACAGTCTCTGCCCTTGTTGGATGTACATGTTTTACTGAGAATGTCAGACTTCATTCTCACATGACTGAGAAAGATAATGTGAATTTACAGAAAATATGCTCTGTTAGCTTATAGATCACCTTCCAAACCTCTGTGGGAAAAGCATGACAAAATAGTTTTCTCTCAAACATGATTCATGATATCACAGCAGAAGGCTTTTTCACATGGTAAAATCACCTTAGAACACACCACAATTCCTAAAATGAGTATGGTACCATCAACAAATGATTTATAATGTAACTAAAGTCTTAAAACCTTCCATTAACTGCAATGCTTTTTAATGAGGTGCTATCATGTATATTGGTCCCAAAATGGCTGCCAACAATTCTTGGATGAAGTGCTGACAGCCAATCAGATCTCACGATGAGATGTGTGGTTAGGCTCCGCCCAGATATATATGTGATTTTACTTTTGATTTTCTCAGGAACTACTGAACGGATTTACACCATTTAAGCAAAAGGCACATGCCTGACCTGAGGACTACCTCTTTGCCAAATTTCAAGTAATTCTGTTCAGCCGTTCGGGCTGTACCTTCGACTAAAGCTCCTATGGGAAAATGCATGGTGAAAACGTGTTTTGGGACCCCCCTTTTTTCTCAGCCCCCGCTTGACGAATCACCCCAAGACTTTCAGGGTAGGAGCTGAGCAGAGCGCCCCATTAGTTTTGAAAACTTCACGAAGATAAGTCAACCAGCGCGAAAGTTATTCAAAATAGAATTTTCAGATTTCCTATGGGAACTCGGTCCTAACTATAACTATCTACTGGCGACCGCCAGTATATTATATATATATATGTATATATATATTTTTTTTTTGTTTTGGTCTAGATATATCGACAACCTCTTTATCATTTGGAGAGGGTCGATGGAGGAGGCCATAACCTATGTATCAGATTTGAATAAGAATGATTTAAATTTGAGGTTCACTGAATGCATAAGTCAAACAAATGTACCCTATCTTGATCTTATGGTTTTTTGTAAAAGAGAATAGATTGGAAACCACTCTCTATAAGAAGCCCACTGCAGGGAATAGTGTACTGCACGCTAACAGTTTTCATCCTCAGAGTGTAATCAGTGGAGTACCCTATGGAGAATTGGTGAGACTTAGACGGAACTGTTCATTAGATGAAGATTTTGTGAAAGAGAGGAATAGGGCCTGCAACAGGTTCGCTAAAAGAGGATACAGAAAAGAGACCCTCACAAATGCAGAAAAGAAAATTAGGGAGGTAGAAAGAAAGGACCTCTTATTAGAAAGAACAGGGGGAAGTAAAATATCTATTTTAGAACCCCATGGAAATGTGAGGATGATAACTGAATACACAACAGGATCCACAGAAATCTTCCAAATTTTTAGACGAAATTGGAAGGTACTTAAATCAGATCATGTGATCGGATCCGTCATCACACAGACCCCATTGATAACGTACAGGAAAGGACCAGGTTTGAGAGAAAAGTTAGTGAGGAGTCATTTTTCTAAAACCCCCAAGAGAAAGGATCTGATCAGTGGATTTTTTCCGTGCATGAACTGCAAGGCATGCAAAAACAGCTCAAAAGTGAAAGACTACAGTATACCAGGGAGGAAGTCTAAACGTAAAATCAACAAACTTATGAATTGTAACTCTGATTACACGGTGTACTGTTTACAGTGCCCGTGTAATAAGAGATATGTGGGAAGTACGATTCATCCCACAAAAAAAAGAATCTTGGAGCACATGCGTGCTATCAAAAATCGGGATACAGCATATCCTGTTGCACGGCATTTTGAGGAGAGACATGAATCAAATGCCAATTTACTGAGATTTTTTTGTCTAGACCGCATTCCCAAACTTGAAAGAGGGGGAAATAGAACCAGGAACCTGAGGAAATTGGAGTCACGATATATTGTTGAGATGCAAACGAAAGCCCCAATAGGACTGAACAATGAGGAAGAATTATGGGTCCACATAGACTAATGAATAGTGGAGAGGAGAATGGTAATCATTTTTTGCAAATGGTGGATCTTGCCCATTCAGGGCACAATTATGAGTGGATCCTGCCCATTCAGGGCACAATTAGTTAACATGTGATGTCCATTGAGGATCAGATATGGTTACGTACTGTATAGCATAATCTCAGCCTACTCTAGATGTAACAAATTGGGATGTCATGAATTAGAATTTTGATTATATTGTGACATAAGTAAGTACAATGAATTAATTGCTTACTTTGATCTCTGTAATCTATGCACTGCATGTTGAATTAATTTGGCATTTTGGCATTATTATATATTTTTTCCACATTGCTTTGGACACTATATCATGGCCGCCATAACCATGAGTAATACCATCAACGATCTGTCTTTTATGTTTACAGACATTGCCAGTCCTCTTTCTATCTCGACTGCCATGGAGAGAAAAAAATATGTTTGATGTATATATGGAGGTAGTTTGAAACCGGACTGTGACATTGAGGAAGGCGTGATGCCGAAACACGTCTGTCCGTGTTCGTGTGTGTGAATAAAGATTCAAAATGCCTTTGCCAGAGTGCGCCTCGATCTATATCTATATGTATATATATATATATATATATATATATATATATATATATATATATATATATATATTATCTACTGGCGGTCGCCAGTAGATAGTTATAGTTAGGACCGTGTTTCCATAGGAAATCCGCAACATTCTATTTGGAATAACTTTGGCGCCGATTGACGAATCCTCACGAAATTTTCAAAATAGGTGGGGCGCTCCGCTCCGCTCCTTCCCTGAAAGTCTCGGGGGGATTCGTCAAGCGGGGGCTGAGAAAAAGGGGGGGTCCCATAACGCGTTTTCCCCATGCATTTTTCCATAGGACCTTTAGTCCAAGCTACAGCCCGAACGGCTGAACAGAATTACTTGAAATTTGGCAGAGAGGTAGTCCTCAGGTCAGGGATGTGCCTTTTGCAGGTCTGGTGTAAATCTGTTCAGTATTTCCTGAGAAAATAGCATTTAAATCAATATATATGTCTATAGGCGCGCTCCGTGCGCGTACGGTAAAACTTACCGTACGCGCACGCTGCCGTGCGCGAGCGCGATTCTGATTGGTTGTTAGATCTTAGTAAACATTCGAATCGGTCGAAACCAGGAAGTGTCGGCCGCCATTTTGTCTTTCGCAGTCTGAGGGAGTGAAAAACAAAGGCGGAGAACGTGAAAAGGGGGCAGGGTGGACAGTTCCTGACCCCCTAGCCTTTGTCAGGGGGTCCCAGAAGGACCCCCAAGGGCCAAAATATCTTTTAATTTTTTTTACGAAAAATCGCGGAGTACGCATAGCGTGCGCGTACGGTAGAAACAGAAAAATTCCGCAAACTGCGTATCGTGGGCGCGCGGTGCGTGAAGCGCACCACGCGCCCACAGCGCGCGCACGGTGCGCGAAGCACCCCTGTGCGTGTACGGTGCGCGCACGGTGAAAAACCTTAAAAATAAATAAATAAATAAATACATAACTTAGCATTTAAAAAACCGTACAAATTCACTGAAAAATCCATAGGTTTCACACACGTTATAGTTAGGAATTAGCATTTAAAAAACCTTGCAAATTCACTTAAAAAACCATAGGTTTCACACATGTTATAGTTAGCTGGACATTTCACTCGTGAAAAACCATTGAAATTCCCCCGTTATAGTTAGTGCAGGCAACTATAACTCACGCGACCGCAATCCTCTGCTGATGACGTCAGATATTACAACACTAATGACATATGTGTCTTTCTGAAAAAAAAATATTTGTAATATATGTATAGCTAAAAATTAATGGAAGAAGACATGGGTAAATAAGTGTCTAAATACAGTGATGTAATATCTGACGTCATCAGCAGAGGATTGCGGTCGCGTGAGTTATAGTTGCCTGCACTAACTATAACGGGGGAATTTCAATTGTTTTTTCACGAGTGAAATGTCCAGCTAACTATAACATGTGTGAAACCTATGGTTTTTTAAGTGAATTATATATATATATATATATATACACGTGAGTGCCGTCTCTTCATTTTTTAAGTTTGGAGCTGGCTATTACTACGTGAATCCATCACCACGACTTTGACCGGCACCCGTACCGAAGTGCTCAGTGCGTTTGTTGGTGGACCGAAGCTGTTTTATATATATATATATATATATATATATATATATATATATATTACCTACTGGCGGTCGCCAGTAGGTAGTTATAGTTAGGACCACGTTTCCATAGGAAAACCTCAACATTCTATTTTGAATAACTTTGGCGCCGGTCGACGAATCCTCGCGAATTTCTCAAAATAGGTGGGGCGCTACGCTCCGCTCCTACCCTGAAAGTCTCGGGGGGATCCGTCAAGCGGGGGCTGAGATAAAAGGGGGGTCCCAAAACGCGTTTTTCCCATGCATTTTTCCATAGGACCTTTAGAACGAGCTACAGCCCGAACGGCTGAACAGAATTACTCAAAATTTGGCAGAGAGGTAGTCCCTAGGTCAAGGAAGTGCCTTTTGTAGGTTTGGTGTAAATCTGTTCAGTAGATTCTGAGAAAATAGCCTTTAAATCAATATATATATCTGAGCCCGCTTACGGTACGCTTACCGTACGCTTACGGTAAGCGTACGGTGGCGTGCGCGAGCGCGATTCTGATTGGCTCTTAGATCTTGGTAAACATTCGAATCGGCCGAAACCAGGAAGCGGCGGCCGCCATTTTGTGTATTTCACTCTGAAAAAAAAGAGTGAAAACAAGGAAAGGGGGCAATGAGGAGAGTTACAGACCCCCTAACATTTGTAAGGGGGTCAAAAAAGGACAGAAAAGTACAAAAAAACCATTTATTGATTTTAAAAAAAATCACGGGGTACGCGTACGGTAAGCTTACAGTAAGCGTACGGTAGAAAAAAAAAAAAAAAAAAATGAAAATCAGATTTAAGTGTTTAGATATTAGGGGGCTCTAAAAAGAGCCGTTGTGTTTATGAAATGATTTTTTAGTGGTACCTACAAGTAAGTACCGATGCAGAGTCTAAGGTTCAAGAGGAAGACTCTGTTCCCTTCATCATTGAAGTGCACACCATCTCCTCTATAAATGTCTTGCATGTCATAACGCAAGTTGTTGTGGTAAATGGCACCCATACCATAGTCACGGAGGAAAGCAGAAACAGATTTGTTGACGTGCTTTCTTGCTTTGTCATCGCACCGCGTGCCCACCGTGCGTGCACGGCACTAACTGCGTAAAGTGGGCGCGCGGTGCGCGAAGCGCACCGCGTGCTCACTGTGCGCGCACGGTGCGCGAAGCGCACCGTGCGCGCACGGAACGAACTGCGTTAAGTGGGCGCGCACGCCACGAATGGCGTAAAGTAACTTAGCATTTAAAAAACCGTACAAATTCACTGAAAAAACCATAGGTTTCACACACGTTATAGTTAGGAATTAGCATTTAAAAAACCTTGCAAATTCACTGAAAAAACCATAGGTTTCACACATGTTATAGTTAGCGGAAATTTTACTGATAAAAAACCAATGAAATTCCCCCGTTATAGTTAGTGCAGGCAACTATAACTCACGCGACCGCAATCTTCTGCTGATGACATATGTGTCTTTATGAAAAAAAAATATTTGTAATATATGTATAGCTAAAAATGTATGGAAGAAGACATGGGCAAATAAGTGTCTAAATACAGTATTAGCATCAGCAGAGGATTGCGGTCGCGTGAGTTATAGTTGCCTGCACTAACTATAACGGGGGAATTTCATTGGTTTTTTTATCAGTAAAATTTCCGCTAACTATAACATGTGTGAAACCTATGGTTTTTTCAGTGAATATATATATATATATATATATATATATATATGCTATATATATATATATATATATATATATATAAAATTCACTGAAAAAACCATAGGTTTCACACATGTTATAGTTAGCTGTACATTTCACTCATAAAAAACCAATGAAATTCCCCCGTTATAGTTAGTGCAGGCAACTATAACTCACGCGACCGCAATCCTCTGCTTGTGCTAATACTGTATTTAGACACTTATTTGCCCATGTCTTCTTCCATTAAATTTTAGCTATACATATATTACAAATATTTTTTTTTCATAAAGACACATATGTCATCAGCAGAAGATTGCGGTCGCGTGAGTTATAGTTGCCTGCACTAACTATAACGGGGGAATTTCATTGGTTTTTTATGAGTGAAATGTACAGCTAACTATAACATGTGTGAAACCTATGGTTTTTTCAGTGAATTTGCAAGGTTTTTTAAATGCTAATTCCTAACTATAACGTGTGTGAAACCTATGGTTTTTTCAGTGAATTTGTACGGTTTTTTAAATGCTAACTTACTTTACGCCATTCGTGGCGTGCGCGCCCAGTTAACGCAGTTCGTTCCGTGCGCGCACAGTACGCTTCGCGCACCGTGCGCGCACAGTGAGCAAGCGGTGCGCTTCGCGCACCGCGCGCCCACTTTACGCAGTTAGTGCTGCGCGCACCGCGTGCCCACGTTATGCGGGATGGGCCATGTACGCACGATGCGCTTCGCGCACCGTGCGCACATGGGGGACATATTATGCGCATCGTTGTGAAATGTATTCTTTTTTATTATTGATTTGTTGTATATGCCATGCACAAATGGTGCACTTCGGCCACCATTTGCACACGGGGTGGGGAGAGTGTGGATAATTTTTTTTTTTTTAAATATTTTTAGCGTACGCGTACGGTAAGCGTAATCGGCGATTTTTCGAAAAAAAATAAAAAAAATTTTGGGCCTTTGGGGGTTATTTGGGGACCCATATATCACTGCTGGGTGGTTAAGTTCTCAATATACAGCCCCTTTAGACATTTTTTGGCTTCATTTATGCTGCCCCACTCAGAGTGGGAGAGAGAAAATGGCGGTCGCCGCTTCCTGGTTTCGGCCGATTCGAATGTTTACTAAGATCTAAGAGCCAATCAGAATCGCGCTCGCGCACGTCACCGTACGCGTACGGTAAGCGCTCCGTAAGCGCACCGTAAGCTGGCTCAGATACATATATTGATTTAAAGGCTATTTTCTCAGAATCTACTGAACAGATTTACACCAAACCTACAAAAGGCACTTCCTTGACCTGAGGACTACCTCTCTGCCAAATTTCATTTAATTCTGTTCAGCCGTTCGGGCTGTAGCTCTGTCTAAAGGTCCTATGGAAAAATGCATGGGAAAAATGCGTTTTGGGACCCCCCTTTTATCTCAGCCCCCGCTTGACGAATCCCCCCGAGACTTTCAGGGTAAGAGCGGAGCTCAACGCCCCACCTATTTTGAAAATTTCGCGAGGATTCGTCGACCGGCGCCAAAGTTATTCAAAATAGAATGTTGCGGATTTCCTATGGTAAGAGGGTCCTAACTTTAACTACCTACTGGCGACCGCCAGTAGGTAATATATATATATATATATATATAGCATACATATATATCTATATATATAGCGGGTTTTTTTTCCATTAACTTTGGCGCCGCAGGAGGAATCTTCACGAAATTTTCACAAACGTCCCCTTTTCGGTTCAGCGGCGGTGTTGAAAGTTTTGGGGTGATCTGTCAAATGGTGGCTTGGAAAAAACGGGGGGTCCCAAAACACGTTTTCCTAATGCTATGTTTATGGGGATTTTTCATTTTTTTAACACAACTACAGCCGAACCGCTGAAAGGAATGACACCAAATTTGGCAGAAAGCTAGTTGTTCGAGAAAGCGTTTTTTGTGTGATTTGGTGTGAACCCGTTCAGTAGTTTCAGAGATATTAGGTTTAAAAAAATAGATATCTGGGAACCCAATGGCCCCCTCCTTTCTCTACCACTCTGCAAACACACCTCCTGGTGCATTACTAGTTGAGGGATGAAGTTCCCTTGGCTGCTGAGGGTCCTTGGGGGTAAACAATCCCTCCTGTTACAGTGGGATTGCTAAGAGGTCTTCTGAGCCCACGCCCCTTTTCCCACCACTCTGCAAACACCCTTACTACTTAAAAACCATAGAAATTTACTGAAAAAAACAAAGTTTACAGAGACTTTACAGTTAGGAAATGGAATAAATAAAACCTTGGAAATTCACTGATAAAACCAAAGGTTGCAGGGATGTTATAGTTAGGCTCAGGTTTCAGTTGTACAAAACCAGTGAAATTCAGCAGTTATAGTTAACTGAGCTAACCATAACTCACGCCCCCTTAATGCAGTGCTTCTGACCTCACATCACTCATGACATGGTTAGAGACGTTATAGTTAGGTACAGATTTTACACACACAACACCATAGAAATTCAGCTGGAATAGTTATACTTATCTCAAGAAACTATAACTCGTGCCTTAAGGTAGCTATAACTCACGTTCTCACTATGCACTGCTAAATACCCCAAATATTACATCAGTCATGGAATCTTCTATGACATCATTGATAATATCACTGCAAAATTTGCAGTAAAATCCCAACCGATGGGTGTTGAAAATAACTGAATACATTCTGAAATCGAATCCTTTTCATAGCCTCGTAATTCCCTTACTATCGCCTTAGCTCAATCAACCAACACTGTGTGCTAAGTCACATTGTCTTTTTAAGAAGAAACCCATTTCCCAAGTTACCGAGAGGTGCAGGTTGGGAGCATACTCTTATATCTTCCTGTTTGGGAGGTTTTCAACTCATCAACCTGAACTGGAGTCACTACTTTTGTCAAGCCAGTTCATCACATCACATCAATTTAAACTCAGGACCTGTAGTATAGACCTTCACATTCCAGCACACATATTTCCCTGCAGTAGCGGTGTAATAAAACTCAGAGCACCCCCTGCAAAGTTCACAGAGGGGGCCCCCCATGCTCCGGACCCATGGGGGAGCTTTAAGGCGAGGGGTCCCACCGCCCATGGACAGTGCCAGAGTGGGCCCCTTAGAGCTTGAGGGCCCCGCACACCTGGGCGGGGGCGGCTATTGCTACGCCACTGCCCTGCAATTTGTTAGGTATATGGTCCGGAATTTCAAATTACTGTAGGTCCTATCCGTTGGACTGAAAATTAGACCCAGAGTCTTTGCAACAGTTTTAGCACCTTTGATGGAGCAGGTTCACAATCAAGGATGCTCATGGAGCCAGTTTTATGATTCACTTCTCACTGATAGAAAATACAGCTACTTGGTTGTTATGCTGGATTCTAGTGACTCCAGTTCAACCACTCTAAATCATGTTCCTCCTTCCCATAACTATCACTTCACGTGGGCAAGTTTCAGGATAGGCCTAGGAGCAGTGTTTTTCCCAGCAGTAAACTTGAATCCTCAGTCTTGCCCAAAGCCACTTCACCTTTTTTAGAAGCTGGCTTCTAGTTGAGGTGGGTGTGCTATTTGTTCTCAAGCATTGTGAATTAATGAATAGTTGAACCTCCGCCACTGCTCTCTGATCTGTTTATATGTACTTCTGCCAGCACCATCAGGATTTTTGGTGGCCCTAAACCAGGTTTCTTCTAGGGCCCATCCGAAGACTTGCTGCAGTTCTTGAAGCTTAACTCTCAGGAATTAGATCCTTAATCATTTGAGGTAAGGGGCATAACGTAGTGATGATTGAACACAACAGGTCTAGGTAAAGGTGTGCTGTAGGAGACCCCCTTCCCAATGAACAATGGCATGCACCCAGCTGCAGTTGGGGTTGCCAGCTTGTATCCCATTTCAGCCCAAGGTCTCCTGAATCCTCAGGAAAGTAATCACTTGTTCAATTAGAACGAGATATTAGCAGATCTAAACAACGTTTGCCTCCTTCATTCAGGACAGTGCGGTAATAAGGAGGTAATGAGTTTATTTATTTGTAACCTCATCACTCTAATTCATCTTTTCGTCACAGTCTGTAGTACATGAAGGCTTATGACTATGTAGGAAGTTGTCATTGGGAACCTACAGCAAAGCTGCTGGAAGGAAGAATATCAATTTATTAATGAAATAACTGGTAATAAATTAAAGCAATCCACAACAAGGTCTCCCATGCTCTAGAAAATATTATTGAATTGCCTCTGTCTTAACAGGTTTATATGTGAATTTTAACAAGAAATAGATGTGTCTACCTCACCTTGGAAGGTGGGAAGAAAATACAGTATAATTCTGGGAATTTACCTACTGAATATTTTTGATTAAATGAAATTCAATGCATTAGCTGGTTTTAAATGAAACAAAAATATTTCAATTCTAAGCAGTGTGTTGATGTTTTAATATGAATGAAATAAATAAATAAAAACAGAGTCTAAGGTGTGTGTTTTTCAAATGAGTACATAATGTAATTTTTTTACATCATCAATACTACTTCACACTGATTTGCAGGGGCATGAATTTATTTTCTAGGAACCAAACGAGTTATATTTCATAGCACTGTTATAGACATCCGTTTTCCTTAGACATCCACAGACGTCTATGGTATGTCCTTTTTAGGTCGAGCTAGACAGCACATGTGCTGTCTCGTTGAGACCTGCTGTAATCAGTCTGTGGACATCAAGTTCATCTCCTTTCTTGAAATTGCTTTTCATTTGAATATATCAGTATCCTTTAAGTATCCTTGCGTGCTAGTGGTCAGTCCTTCCTCTTTGTTACTCCTTTCTCTCTTCTGTTTCTCCCACAGAGCAGGGACTTAGTACTGTCTCATTCCGCTATGGTTCTTTATCTGTTCTTTGGTTTCCTGCTCTGTTACTGTTTGTTTGTGTTTAGCTTCAGCGCCCTGTCTGCTTACATTCATACATAGCATACTTCCTCCCACCTCCTCTTAATGCCACAGTTGTGTTACTGCCGCCTTTTTACTGCTGCCTTCCCCACCGTGGCTCCTGCTCTATTTTCTTTATTAGGCATTTTGCACTTTTCGATCTCCACGGTCAATTTGCTTGGTTTGTGCTCCCATTTAAGAAGGATTAGGCTTGTTTTTTAGGTATGGCCTGCAAAAGGCTTTTCATTGGTTCCTGTGCGGGCCACTTAATTTTCCTCCAGTTCCATTGACTGTAGCAAATTTTCCTGCATTGACCAATGCTTGTTTTATAAAGCAGAGTACACGTTATCCTACCTCTCACAGCAAGGCGCCCACATTAATATTAAATACACGGGCGCCACGCTTTCTGCTTCAGCACTGCACCCACTTTCATTTTATCAACACGGGCAACACACTTTAATAAAGCGCAGCACCCGTGTTGATAATATGAAAGCGGGAGCCGTGCTGAAGCATAAAGTTTCATAAAGTTTATGCTGCAACACAGTGACCTCTTTCATATCATCAATACAGGTGCCGCGCTCTTCACACCATTTTCAATTCTATAAATGGAGAGCAGAGTGTGAAAGCTCCCGGTGAGTACTTGTTCTTAACGCGTCAGCGCGTGCTCTGCCTCCTATCCGGGACAGAGAGCAGACAGGATCACTGTCAGCCAATCTTACTACTTGGTGACGGTTGCATGCTGCATGTTGCTGCCCCTTTTCTTGAAGTGTCCATGTTGTCTTTGTACTGTTGCAGCAAAGGGTACAAGCAACCATAAATCGCAGTCCGACTTGCCCCCATAATCTCCCTCACCCACTACCAAAACTCTCAGAGTAAGACTTTTTTTCTCGTTACCTTTTGCTTACATAAAAGCCTGTTTGACTTCGTGCAGTTCATTACCTCGTCAGTACCGGTGTCAATGTGTTCTTTCGGGATTCTTAATTAAAAAAAAAGTTTAAATGAGACAGCGTCTTTCCCTCCAAATTAATTTGTAGCTAGCAATTGCAGGTGGGGTTTAAAATGTTAACACCCCCCAGCGTGCGCATGGCAACATGAGGCACTTCAATAGACCTGCTTCTCCGCTAGACTGGAAGCCATTATTTCAGTCATGATAGACCCAGTGCTTGAAATGGAAAAATTTAAGTGCAGGTACTTTGTCCCAGAGTACCTGCTTGTTTCTGAGAAGTGCTAGTACTCTCCAATTAAAACTATTGTGTCTCTCTTGAAAAGTGCCGGTACTCTCCCTCTCAAAATAAAAAAGTGCTGGTACTCAGTACCGGGCAGTACCGGCCCATTTAAATCACTGGATAGACCTGTCTGTCTCACTATATATTCTTTTTAGTTAGCTTTTAAAATAATTAGCTTACGCCAAATTCTTTGGGAGCACCTCAGTTGGCCTTGCATGGTTTGTTCTCTCTGAAAGCTAAGGAGAGGGAGGTGGTGGGAGCGAAGATGGAAGGTGCCATTTAAATGCATCAGGGTGAAAGTCAGATGCAGGCGGGGTTTGTTTGTCTGCAGCTGTTTCTTATGTGATCTCGTCTGCATTATTTGTGTTTTCCCCTTCCCCTGCGCTTTGAAGAGTGGCTCACCAGATATTCCTGTTCTGAATTGCGCAGAAACAACAGTTGATGGACAGAATGCAGAACAATGTCATACATTCACCCCAGTACAGAGATCTGGGCCTAAATCCATCCTTTTTTTGCTCACCATGCCGTTCCAGTTTGAACCCAGCCATATGCAAATCAGTCTTGACCCTGTGCCTCATGGGTACAGTCCAGCCCGAACTGCCAAGCCAGGTCCTCCCTGGGCTGGAAAAAGCATCCTAGGACCGGTTTCGGGGTTTCACCCCTCTTCATCCAGGGTAGCTTGATTCCAGTGCAGTTCGCCCTATGTGGGGAGGGTATGCCCAGACGTGGGTCCCGTGCTCACTACGCCACTGGAGTCAAGCTATCCTGGCTGAAGATGGGGTGGCGTGGTGAGCAAAATAACGATGGATTAAACCCAGATCTGTGACTGGGGGTGAATGTTTTGCCAATGTGCAACATTCCGTCCATCATCTCGCGTGTTTTCCTGTTCTGAATTGGACATTAAAGGACCACATCCCTGAGATAATTAACTAGTAAACTGCACCCGCACCCTGGGTCTATTTGAAGCTGCACTTAAAATTGGATTCAAAAGCTTTCTTACCTAAGGCATCCCTTCTCTATTATTATACCAGGATGGCCTACTAAGTGAATCAGCTCATGAAAAACCGCCCAACCAGGGCATAAGTCAGATATCGCATCATTGAATTGTGTGTATTAAGGGTTTGCACCAGTCATCAACAATTGCATGAATTTTTTAATGTCAGTGCTTCATGAAAACTAACACATCCATTTGTTTTGCACCGCCTATCATAATCAGCAGTCCACCTGTTGAAATGAACACGCTAGGCAGTGCAGTTGTTTTGTTTTAATGCGGCCACGCTTCACATCAGGAAAGGAGTACATTCAGAAACCCAACCAAGGGGCTCCTTTTCATGCAGGCATTTTGTTTTTTTTACATAATTGAACACTTTGATTTTTTCTTTTGTGCATTTTTTGTCCTCTCGTTTCTACAGTGCTTGGAATACTCCTTTGCTAATTTGCTGTTGTTCAGCGAGTATGTTTCTAAAGGTGCTTACCAGGTCAATTCTGTATTTTAAAGCCTGTAGGCTATTTTGAGCACATATTCACTTTGTAGTGTGCTTACACCTGACATTTATTCCAAGTGAGAAGGATGCAACAAGGAGTCTGCAGTCCCCGAAGTTCGTTAAATACTTTGTAGTTTGTTAAAAACGCGGTAAACTATATAAAGGACGACATTAGCATAACTGTTAAGATTGTTATTACTGTCATATCTGTGTTTTGTTGGCATGTAAACAGAGTGGGAATTCCCCTAAACCACAGTCTGTGAAGCTTTCCTCATCAGTGGAAATTACTTTTAAAGATGCTTAGTTCAGGAATGTAGGATCTGCTTTCATGGTTACCCCCACTTTTTGCCTAGTGTGATGCTGTTTTTGACTAGTCTGACTGGGATCCTGCTAATCAGCACCTAGTCTCTGTACTTTCTCCCCAAAATTGGCATGGTAAGTACTAAGGCACACCCCAGATTGGCTACTTGTGTACCTTTAAGAGTCCCTCGTATATGGTACCAAGGTACCCAGGGCATAGGTACACCAGGGGTCTCCCATGGGCTGAAGCATGCATCATGACACCCAAGGGAGACCGCTCAAACTGTGACAATAAGCCTGCCATTGCAGCCTGTGTAAGCTGATGGTAGCACCACTTAAGACAGATTTAAGTTTGCTTATATCAGAGGTCACTACACTTAAAACCTATAAGTCACCCCTAAGGCAGGCCTTTCAATCCTGAGGCTAGGGTGCTCGGTTCTAAGCGTGAGGGTGTCCCTGCATGAGTGGTACACCCCTACAACCTTCGGAGTCTTTTCTCCCGGGATGTAAGTGCATCGGCCAGTACAACATATAGAATGGCCATGCGTCATTACGCAATGTCCATCTCTAAACTGGCTGTAATGAACCCTGTCATGTTTAGTATCAAAACATTTGGAATCATACCTCTCACACCATAAACAGTGTGGGAGGTATGATTTCATGCATTGTAAAGCTCCTCCAGGAGGCCCTCAGTGCTCCCGCTACCAGTCTTCCAGAACCGGCCAACAAAGCTAGGTCTGCTGCCGACCAGAGACATGTTTCTGCCCTCCTGCTGCTGAGCCAGGCTCGAGCAGGGGAAGGCAGAACAATAGATATCCTGTCAAAGGGAGGTGTGACCACCTCCTAGACAGAGTTTAGTGAATTGTGGCAGGGTAGGGGGTGCTTGCCGGCACCACTGAGACTGCTTGAAGTGCGCATTTGGTGCCCTCCTTGCATACTCCAGTTCAAACCATTTCAGCTAGCCGTCGGCTCCCTCTCTGGCACAAAACTAGAAAAAGGACATGGGAGTATCCTCCCCACTGTCCAACCCCTCCTCTGGGAAGGACCCCTGAATCGTACCAACCTCTTCCATAGGGTACAAAAGGGCTTACCTATGGGTAGGTCCTCAGATTTATTGTAGGATTCATTTCCAATTCAACTCCATGTCATCTTCAACCATCTGGACACTTTGACTGCTTTGGACTGACCATGTCGGACTGACTGCATCGAACTTCGCTCTAGGAACCGAGACCGCAACCGGGAAGACTCCAACTGCTCCAGGTCTCCGTGTCCTGCAAGTCTGCTGCACTGTCAGTGTCGGTGCTCCATACAGGTTCCTCACAGGGCCTGTGGACAGCCAAGACACACAAAGGAATCTCCCTTGGAGTGAAGGAGTCACTCCCCTGCATATGCATGCTCCGCAATGTAACTGACCGGTTTACTGATCCTGGGCTCCTACAGACTCCAACAGGCTCAATAACACAGGAGGCGGTTCTACAACTCCCTTGGGCCTGCACTGTCTTCAGACCGAGTCTGCGGCCAGTATCCCTAGTCGGCACCACTGGAACCGAGCCCCTGTGCATCGCGTCGGCTGGCTGTTGCTAAGGCTGGGTGACTCTTGTCTCCAGAGATCTTCGGTTCCCTTTCAAGGGACTTCTTTTATTCCAGTGGGCTCCCCTGCTTGTTCATGGCCGGCTTTGACTTACCTGTGCATGGTGAATCACTTGGACCTTGCTGGTCCAGACACTGCACCTTTTTAGCTTGCCATGTTATTTACAGTTGCCAAGGATTGTTGGTGCTCCTGACAAACACCGACCCCTCAACTCTCGACATCAGACGTGGGACAGCTCATGAACGGCTCCTGGTCTTCCACAGCGTCGCCTGTTCCTCACAGCTGCAGCTCCAAGGTCATCGTCAACTCTCCTGCATCACCCGACATCAATGAGCATTCATCTTCCGTGCCTCCTGGTCACTCCTAAGTGGCATAGACTCTGTTCCATCTGCTTGCAGGTACTTCACAGCTTGAATCCACCTTTGGGTTCCACCGGACACTTTCACCTTCTTCGCCAGTGGCATCTTAGTGAAGCCCTCCATTCAGTTCGATGGCGGTTTCCGACGCCACTTTGCACCTATGCATGCCGCTTCCCTGTTGTAGGTACCCTGGTTCCTAGGGTATCCACGGGTGGAGTTGCTTTCCAGCCTTCTGTCTTCCATAGGGTTCCTTCAGGGTCCACTGGGGAGGGTCCTTCTTTAAAATTGCAACTGCGACTTACCCATTGACTTGAATTGAGCATGCGGTCGTGTTCCCACTCTGCACATGGCCTCCTTGGGGTTCCTGGGTACTTACCTCGGGTTGTTCTTTGGTCCTCAGCACTTAAACATCCTCTGGGTACAGTCTTGACTTGAATCGTGGTTCGCATGCCACTATTTTAGTATATGGTTTGGTCTCCCTCTGGTGACCATAGTGTATTGGTGCTACTTGCCTGTTCTATTTGCAAAGTATTATGTGCATTGTGTTATATCTCCGGGTAGGATATATTGTTATGTGTGAGTGAGTGTCTTATAATAAATACCTATTTTTATAAATACACTGTGGTACTTTTTCACTTAACCTATACCTATAAGATTAAGATCTGGTAAAATAACCTGGTTGACACTCCTTCTGGACTAAGCCCGAAGGCTGCTTTCCACAGCTACCACTTAGAGAGCTTTCTAAGGTTGTTTAAGACCACTAGAATCATCATAAGGGTTGTCTGGATTAGTGCAGGGTGCTACACTTACATAAGTAGCACCATATACTAAGCCAGCCTCCTACACTTAGTTATCGGGTGTAGATTGCAAATTACATTAGTGTTGTTTGGGCTGATTGAAAGTTTTAAATTAATGTAGGGAAATAAAATATTCCTACTATATTTTGTGCATGGAACATGCTGCAAAAGTGCAGTAATGGCCGAAGTTATAGATCTCATACATTTTCAAAACATGTTTATTAGTTGACCATTTATTATGTTCTATGTTTTATTTTTTTCAACTCTGAACTACGGGAATTTAAAAAACAAGTTTATTTGTCTGTTGGATGCACATTCTACTGTATCTTTTAAAACATGTTTTATTGTGATGCAAATGTTTAGTTGCATTATGTAATTTATTATTACAACTATGTGTCCAAGTGTTTGCTTTTACGCCTATGACCTACTGTACACCTCTTTCTTGCTTTCTCACACACAATTTATACTTTTCTGCGTACAATTCATTCAGCACTTCATGCACAAACTACCTATTCCTCTCTATCTTCATTTCTATCTATTATCTGTAGCTCTCAACCTCATCTATTCACCATGCCACATAATTTCACTACATAATTATATTACACAATGACACCGTACGCAATTCCTCAACTAGCAGTTCCAATACAACCTACATAATCCCACTGCACACAACATACAAGCAAAACAAAAACACATGGGTAAAAGACATTATTAACAACACCAATAGCTCTAACTCTCACAGATGCGAGACCTATTGCATTGCAAATGCTTGTTTATTATTGTTTTCTCTTCTTGCAAAATCCTCTTCTAATGAATGATATGTTTATGTCACCCTACCAAATTCCCATGCACATGCCAATCCCTTGCCAATATTTATTACGTTGTTTCAGTTGAGTTTAACCATATGTAAACAGATACAGTTTTCAACATGTTAAAATGTGATCTTGTTTGGGGAAGTACATAAATACCGTTTGCTGACACAAAACTATCTCTGCTTTTTAATTTGAGGGTATGTCTTTTCAGACCACAGTTTTAAATGACATAAATACACACTTGCCATGTGTAGATGAGCTGTTTTAGTGTAAAACCTAAAAACAAATTAAGTATCGAAATTCTTGTCTCATTTAGGGCCACAATGTCAATACGCTGACCATTGATCATGTTTCACCACTCCATGAGGCCTGTTTGGCAGATCATGTAGGATGTGCAAGAACCCTTCTTGAAGCTGGAGCAAATGTGAGTATTGGTCCTGGGTTCTGTCTAGCGTAATTTGTTTCTAGTTGTCAATTATTTCTGAATAAAAACAAGAGTTATAGTTTGCAGCGTTACGAAATGAACACATTACCTTTACTATTAGATGAGACTGTATGAGGTATGCCTTCTACCTGGGGTAACTGCAACATTGTAATGTCGTGGGGGACTGGGCCCACGCTATAAATGAATACGCTGTACACAGGGGAACCTCAGAGGGTAGCTAGGAACTAACACCCGCCCAGAGCCCTGGGCTTTTTATTAAGTCGTTCACGTGGTCTCGACCTCCGTCGAGCCCACTTACATAACCTTTATTCTAGGGGTGTTTGCTGACAAACTTTCCCCCTATCATAGCGAGAGGCATGGGCTGCCTCATCGTCTCTCGCGATACTACATTCCTCCCCCACCAGGAAACAACAACGAAATAACCATATAACACCATAAACATTCACTTCCAGTCCTGACCGTTAGTGACCGGTCAAGTTACAGTAAAATGAAACAGTCTTACTTGGGAGTTGGCAGCAACTGTTCACCCTGGCTGCGATCCGACATCTGATCGCCGACTAGCCACTAGTCACATAGTCTCTGTACTTCTGGGAGAGATTGGGGCAGGGCCGGAGGTGATACCGGCCTTCACTGCTCCGCAGTTGCGAGTCTGGATGCTGGTCAGCTGGGATGTGGACGGAACCTCCACTCTGCTCTCCTTCCGATTCCCGGACTGATGGCAGTGAAGACTGCAGGTCAGGTGAGTGACCGGTGGGGCCTGGTTGTCCCGGTTCAGCCCTTCTGCTCCTCGGACTTGCAGGTCTCCCTTGGGGCGTTTCGCTTGGATCAGGGGTACTCGCTGGGTCACACTCTTCTGTTGGAGGGACCTTTTTGAAGGACACATTGCAGGGCACAGTCTCGGAACCTCTCAGAGCAGTCACCATGGTACCCTTGACGGCAGTGACCGTCCATGGATTTCGTTCGAACGGTGTCCGGAACTTCCCTCCGGGGTGTCGGTCCTGCACAAGTACCTGATTGCCCACGGCGATGGGGCTCTCTATCGCGCGTCTCCTCTGAGATGCCGCCTCGTTAGTCTTTGTTCGCCTGAGGTCTGATAGATTCGGTGGATTTGCAGCTCTCTCCCATGTAGAGTGATGGGGAATGGTGTCTGTGACTGTTCGGCCAAAACACAGGCGGCTCGGGGATATGCCTGTGGTGCAGTGAGGGGTGAGTCGGTATTCGCGGAGAAATTGATATACAGCTCGCTCCAGGTTAAGTCCCTCTGACAACGCGATCTGTATGGTTTTGTTTAATGTTCGCATCAGGCGTTCTACTTCGCCATTGGCCTGGGGCCACCGAGGCGTGATCTTGCGGTGTTTTATCTGATGGGATGCTAGGTACTCAGCGATTTCCATGCTGGTGAACGGCGGTCTGTTGTCAGTTCGGAGTTCTCCAAACAGTCCGTGAGGGGCTATCACCTTTTCGAGTTTAGGGATGACTTCTGCTGCGGACGTGGAGGAGACAAACTCTACCTCAGGGTATCTAGAGAAGTCGTCCACAATTACTAGAATGTGTCGCCCGCCTGGAAGGCTGCCGAAATCCGCGCTGACTCTAACCCATGGGCCGCTGTGACTTGCTTCGGTGACCACCGGTGCTGGTCTGCTTGGGAGACTTGAGGCGAGGCATGCAGGGCAGTGCTGTATGAGTGACTCAATTTGATGGTCTAGGCCTGGAAACCACACTTTGCTCCGAAGTCGGTTCTTGGACTTGACGATCCCTTGATGCGCTCCAAGGGCAAGGAGTGCCGCTTGTTTGGTGAGGCTCGCCGGCAGGACTAATCGCGGGCCACGCAGGAGACATCCTTCCGCCGATACTGACAACTCGTGACGGACCTGGTATAGCGACTTCAACGTGTCTTGGGCTGTTGCAGTGTGCATGGGTGACGGGTTTTGGAGCAGCTGCCAGTCTCCGGAGCCGACCGTTTGTATCGCCATTTGGAGGCAGCCATCGTCATGGATAGCCGTTATGACTTCCTGCAGTGACATTGGGAGGGGTCGAGATCGTTCGACTACCATGCGTACATAGTCTTCAGTGGCGGCTGCTTTTTCGGCTTCAGGAGGGGTGACTGGTCGGGCATGCCGCGATAGGAAGTCTGCAGGGTTCCGCGTGCCGGGACGGTATTCTACCTTCAGCTGGAATTCCTGTAGTTGCAGTATCTACTTCTCTGTTCGTGGAGGGGGCCGGGATGATGAGCCAAGGAACAGCGGAATTAGCGGCTTGTGGTCAGTTATGACCGTGAACGGGTGTCCATATAGATAGATGTGGAAATGGCGGCACCCCCACAGTATAGCTATGGCCTCTCTTTCAATTTGTGAGTAGCGCTGTTCAGTAGGCGTTAGAGTTCTGCTTGCATCGGCCACTGGCGCCCAGTCTCCGCAACTCTGACGTTGCGCCAAAACGGCCCCCAGACCAGTGGGGCTGGCGTCTACGACCAGTTGGGAGTCATGACGCGGGTCGAAGTATGCGAGGGTTGTGTCAGCTGATAACGCAGCTTTGGTTTGCTGGAACACTTGCTCTTGTGTTGGGCACCAGGTCCAGTGGGCAGTGGTTTTTGTTAGCTCTCGCAGCGGGCCCGTCAGATCTGATAGGTTCTTGATGAACCGGCCACAGTACGTGACCATTCCCAGAAACATGCGGACTCCAGTCACCGATGTGGGGGCTGGCGCTTCTTGAACATCCTTGACTTTGGCGGGATCCGGCCTGATGCCTCTGTCCGAAAATCGATACCCAAAGAAACTTACGTCTCTGCGTAGGAACTCGCATTTCTCCTTGTGGAGTGTGAAGCCGCGGTCTCTCAGGCGTGTGAACACTGCGTTGAGGCGGACAATGTGCTCTTCTAGGGAGGGGGCATGGACCAGAATGTCATCGCTCACATTGAGCACCCCTTCTAACCCTTGCAGGACAGTTTTGATTATGTTTTGGAACACTTCGGCTGCGCTGGAGATTTCGAAGTTAAGGCGCTTGTAACGCCACAGGCCGGCATGGGTGGAGAAGGTCGTGATTGGACGCGATTCCGGGTGGAGTGGGATCTGATGATACCCCGACCGCAGGTCCATCTTCGAGAACCACTTTGACCCCGCGAGCTCGCCTATGATGTCATCCACCGTGTGCATCAAATGGCGTTCCCGCTTGATGGCGAGGTTCGGGATTCACATGTCAATGCATATGCGGACAGCGTCCGGCTGCTTCGGTTTCTTCGCAACCACGATGGGGGACACCCATGGGGTGGGGCCGCTCACTCGTTCGATGATGCCAGCCGCTTCCAACATGCGGAGTTCTGATTCCACTTTTGGTCGGAGGTGGAAGGCAATCGTCCTGTGTCTGAGAGCCACCGGGGCTACTGATTTGTCGATATGTAGACGAACTGCTGAGCCTTTGAGGCACCCGATCCCGTCGAAGAGGGGTGCGAACTCTGATACTAACCTGTCCAGATCATGTGCTTGCACCACAAAAGCAAACTGGATTAGTCGCAGTTCTTGGGCTGTGCGACAGCCGAGGAGGAATCCTGACCCCTCCCTGGACACGTAGATTTTGGCTGACTGGCGGAACTCGTGCGAAATTTCCGCTTGAAACACCCCGCACATTCTGAGTGGGGTTTGGGTCCCGAAAGCGTACACCTAGACGTTTGTGTTGCGGAGTGCCGGCGGGTTGGGCAGCAGCCGGTAGGCACCTACGGCCATGAGGTTGATTGTGACGCCGGTGTCGATGAGCGTCGTCACTGGATGCCCTTGCACGTTAACAGTGCACATGGGTGCGGCTTGTGGCGATGCCGAGAGGGCATGTAGCATGTGCACTATGTGTACCGTGGCAGCTTCATCATTGTCCATATCTCCGCTCGAGGAATCGCCCGGGGCGGGCTCCAGCGCGCGCACTGGTCTAGTTAGGCCTTGTGACTGCCTCAAGGGTCTTGAACGACAGACTTTGGAGAAGTGATTGACTTTTCCACAGGCACTGCATGTTTTTCCTTGAGCCGGGCACGCGCCGTCATGTGGGAGCGGGCCTCCGCTCCATCCGCAGAGGCGGATTTTAGGACTCTGTCCGGGTCCCTGGGCTGATGGTTTTCTGGGCCTCTGCCTTTGGCCTTGCGGATTGGATTGAATCGCACACACCGGTTCGCTGGCGGAGCTTTAAGTTCCATATGGGCCGCTCTGGCCTTGGACAGTTCTTTGGAGCGTCCCAGGGTCAGTATGTCCTTCATCGGCATGTTATGCTCCTCCAGGACGCGTTCACGTAGTTTCCTTAGATGAATTGTGCTCGCACCTCATCGTCTTCATCAGGCAGGGTGCACGTGCTTGCTAACTCCTTGAGTCGAGCGTAGAATACGTCAACCGATTCTTCTGGGAGCTGTTTCGCCTGGCGGAGAAGCAACCGCTTGTAGTCTGGGTTTGCATACGGCTCGAAGTGCGCAGTGATGGTATCCCGCAGTGTGGTGTAGGTCTTCAGGGGTCCAGCCTCGTGGACGGTCTTCGCAATTTTATGGATGTCCGCACCACCCAGGTGAAGGAGCATGGACCGCTGTCGTCGCTCTTTGATTTCTGCAGCTTCAAAGAATGTCTCCAGCCATTCTATCCATTCCTTCCAACGCGCAGCTTGGGAAGGCGGTGGGCCTGTGTAGCGATACTCCGCTGCGACAAGCATGCCCCGGTACGCCACCACCCCTATAAAACCTTTTGTGCCCATGGACTAAGACAAGAGCGGTGCACAAGCCTGATGCACTACAACTCCCATAACACCACGGGGCCCTGCCGAGACAAGCGCGGGAACAGGAAGCAGCCCGCCTCTATATAAACCCCGCCTCTGCAGACGGTGAGTGCTTGACAATCCTACCCGAACCCGGAACCTAGCGGAAGCTTCGTTGTCGCTGCCCCTGCCACAGTTTCTTTGACCTCCAGTTCCGCAGACGCTTTCTTTCCCGCTCAAGACCGGATTACTTGCCGCTTTGAGACCGACGCCTCTGCTGTGCGCGGACGCTTTCCTTCCCGCTGGAGCGGCGGGAGCCGTTGCTGCAGAATTCCGAGGGCGGACGCTTTCCTTCCCGCCTCGGAATTCAGAACCTACACGTTCTCTACCCACGAATCGGACCCTAACCTGAGACGAAGGTAAGGAGCGCTGAGTACGTGAATCCTAACGTACTTCCGAACGCTCACGGGATTATCACTCCACAGTGATTCTTAGCGCTAGGTCGCACTAGTTTCTCCTTTCAATAGCGCCCCCCCCTTTTGTAAGTGATAAGGATTCCTTGCCCTCGAGGTAGTGGTTAGTTACACGGCGCTGACAATAACAATCAACACGCAGGCTGTGGTGTTAACAGCCCAGTGTATAAACTGCCGACAACGCATGTACCTCTTTGGTTCCCTGACACTTGCTTTTTCCCGGCATTTGGCGCATGCAACCCAGGAAGGGAGTGGACTCCAAGTCACCCTTGACAACCATATTCCGGTTCCTTGTGAGAAGTCATTTGAATATCCCTATCTGCACATTCTTGCCTTGGTGCAGGCGCGGATCGTCCATTGGGGCGTTGGGGCATAGCCCCCCCCCGCGCACCCGCCCGCGCCCGCAGCTCCCTCGGTGTCTCTGAACTTAGTTTACTTAAGTTCAGAGATGCCGAGGGTGGGGAGAACTAACTGACAATGCATGTCAGTCAGCATGACGTCGGACCGTGGGCGGTCCGGCGTCATGTTGACTGACATGCATTGTCACAAGCCAGGGAAAGGCAGCACAAGTGCGCATGAGTGGGCATGGAGATTAATTTTTAGTCCGTGCCCAGTCATGCGTACTTGTGTTTTTACTGTCTTGCGCATGCCCATTAGGAGCCGCTCGGTCTCCTAATGGGCAGGCGGCGGGCGTAGCGTAAACTGTGCCCTCAGCCAATCCTGGCGCTGCTGGCAGCGCCAGGATTGGCTGAGATGGGTTGGCAAGCCCCTCCTACCGTACCGTTAGTGAAGGCGCCCAGGGGATCAGAGGTCTGAGAGGTGGCGTGGACCCGTGGACCGGCTGTGAGGTAAGTTTTTTTTCTTTAAATATTTCATTCCCCCTCGTGCGCGACCCCCCCACCCCCCGCGACTGAACATAAGCCTTCTTGTCAGTGTGCCTGCTTCCCGGTAAGAAATGTATATGTGCGCGCCAACTCCCCAATCTGCAAATGTAAAGGGTGCCAAGTTCGGATGTGTGTTGTCTTTGATTTTTATTTATTACACCTGTCTGCATCTTCTCTGCCTCTGTTCATGGGTGCCTGTATGTGTTTAGTTTCGGTTTGTGGGTGCTTGTTTTCGTCCGTGGAATTCGGCACAAACCGGGCATGTGTATATTTAAATACAAAAATGAAAACTGAGCAGTTTAGGGCCTTCTGTCTTTCTGCAGGACTATGTAGAAGTCTGTCAACTGTCTCCCGTATGGGAAATTGAACAACTGTAGGAGGATTACAAATGCATGCAGTGCGCAAATAGATTTTGTGTTTTTCTGCACAAATAGATAAAAAAAATATGCCTGGCGTCTATTATGTAATAAGCAATAGGGCTGGACCGAGATTTGTAAAGTGTTCAGTCGAAGCGGACAGTTTTGGGGTACACTTTGCCTAGACAGGTGGCTTGCTCTTAGACCGCCCGATGCAGGAAGTTGAGTGACAATTGAATAACTTTTCCTCGCTCTTACCAAACCATGCGGTGGATGGACGAGCAAATAGGGAGAGGCAGACTCCAGCGGCGAGAAGCAGCAGAAGCATCATGTTGACGCTGGCCGGAGCACTGTAAACTCTCTCTGCCTTCTCCCTCTTGGATGTCACATTCCTTCTTCCCTTTGGAAGGTGGGGTGCTGACAGTTGCACTATTTGTGGTAGGGGTCACGGGTGAGGTGAGACAGGTAAATGGGCGTCCGTCTTCAAACCGTGGCTGGGCTGGAAGCGTTTTTTTGGCTGATTGATGGAATCACTTGAAGGTACACGTTTATTCTTTTTCAGATGCATCGTAAGGGACCTACCAGCTATAATGTAAAGTGTGAGCTTTTAAAGATGGTTGCCAAAAAAAAAGGGTTTCCTGAAGACACATATTTATTCTTTTTGACGGGTATTGTAAGGGAGCTACCAGCTAAGGTGTGTGAAGTATGTGCTTTTAAAAGACCGTGGCATTATAAACAAAACTGCTCTTACTGAGTGCAGTCCGCAGTAAATCTATATTTTGGAAACACTTATCTTAAAACTTTTTGTGTATTCTGTAGCAGCCTATTTTATACTGTGTGCAATGCAAGTTCGAAGCCTGTTATGAAGCTCTGTGGTTATACTGAATAAGCAGTTACCCACGTTATCATATGAAATCTCTTTATTGATGTCATAACTATACACAATTGCGTTAGTAACCTTCTTGCTTTCTCACATTTGCTTGAAAATGAAACATTTACCCCCTCTTTTTTTCAAAAGTTTCTCAGTTGTTTGCCACATTGCACTCAGTCGCAACTTTTACGCCTACCACGTTTAAATGTCACCAGCCGCCACTGCCTTGGTGTAGTTGTATGCCTTGTATGGTATTGATGCTTATCCTTTGTCCTTCTGCAGTCTAATCAAAGCCGTAAGGTGCCAAGACCATCTCCCCACGACACGCAACAGTTCCCGATTGGCTACTCTCTTCCCTGTTCCCCGGGGTGCTGCATTCCATACGAGTGTCCACTATTCCGTGGGAGGTAGTATCTTGGCAAATAGGGAGGCCTCTCTACTGGCTGTCGTCCCTGCTGGCTGTTACGAAGGGTTAGTGGCCTGCCCGTTTATCTTGAGCTGCTGACAGCCTGTGACGGTGAAAGGCTCCAGGGGTGGGACGGTGGTCAAGGCGACACCGCTGTGAGCGACTCCTAGGGTGCAGAAAGGCTAAACTGTAGCGCCAGTGGGGCACCAGAGCGTCGACGGCTGGAGGAAGCGTATGCGAACACCAGGCGGCGGTACCAACACAGGTGGCTGATCTGCAGGAGGTGGCGGCTGGGGCCTCGATGGGGCATGCACCCCACAGGCGGCTGGGTCTGTCCCGTGGCCGGGGCACGCAGGCGTGATGCATGCAGCAGTTCCTATGCCAGAGAGGGGGATGGGGGCCCCGAGATGAGGCGGCGTGGCACTGTGGGTACTGTTGGGCAGGAGTATTTTAAGGGGTGAGCTCCCTTGAAGTGCTTGGCAATACTCTTCTTGTGCTTCAAAGTGGAGGCTGGTGTCTGGAGGTGCAGGGAGGGAGGCTCTGCCCAAGCGCTTGCAGCGCGCAATACACAGGCCGGTCACCGACGGGTGAAACCGGGCGAAAGTTCAATTGGGGTGCGGTGACAACCAACGGCCAGAGGGGGCAGCAGAGAGCACGCAAGCACTCACCGCGTCCAAAGTGCTTCGCGGGTCACCGGCATGTGCGCTGTAGCCTACCAGCATACACGTCGCTGCAGGTGACTTCCGATGGTGCAGCGGGGCCGCAGCGAGGCTCCAGCAGCGGACAGGGCTTCAGGCAGAGCTCTCGCGGAGTGCACACCACCAGCGGGAGGAGCTGCATGGCAACAGGTGCGTGTGCAGCGGCAGCAGACAGGCGGCACGGCGGGTCAGAGGTACACCACCTCGTCGCCAGTGTAATGTCGTGGGGGACTGGGCCCACGCTATAAATGAATACGCTGTACACAGGGGAACCTCAGTGGGTAGCTAGGAACTAACTCCCGCCCAGAGCCCTGGGCTTTTTATTAAGTCGTTCACGTGGTCTCGACCTCCGCTGAGCCCACTTACATAACCTTTATTCTAGGGGTGTTTGCTGACAAACTTTCCCCCTATCATAGCGAAAGGCGTGGGCTGCCCCATCGTCTCTCGCGATACTACAAACATCTCCAGATGCTATGATGCATAACACATGACTGAATAATTCTATATGTTAATATCATTGGTAATACAGAGTAAATTGAGACAGATGGAATCATAAGCTCGGGAGCAATCTTCACACAACTGTAAAGGTTTCACTTATTTTGCAGTCAGCCAACATCATAGCAGTCCCAATATATTGGAAAGTGATCCAGTGAATCATCGTGCAAAGCACATGTGGTATCAAAACCAATACTTAACTAATATATGTATCACATTATCAAGGTAGTATTTGAAGCTATGTACTGATGAGCTCAAAACGGTCTCAAAGAATGGATGGGATGGGAGTGAAAATCCCTGTAATAAATGTCTGTAATTGCTAGAAATAATTTTTTTGTCTCAATCCTCAAATTCATTGTTAGGTCGAGCTTCGACCGACCTGTTATATCTCATCTGTAGGGTTTGGCAAACCCAACGATTGCCATTTGTTACTATCTGTGGCATTCAGAATGCTGGCTTGTTATTGGTGCGTTTCTGTTAAAGTCCCTCCTTTGTGTGTTTAGCTCTCTTTCTGGCGATTTCACTCAGAAAGCATTTTGGTCAGCCATCACACAGTAGAGCGTGTGATGGCCTCTCTTACCTCCTCCCATCTGGCTATTGCAGATCAGGCGTTGTTGTTTTTTTTTGTAGTTTTAATCACGCAAACCAGACCCGAAGGTCACCAGTTACATTACACAAGGACACATTCATTATTTGGTAGAATTAATTTTTTTACAACATGAGACAGACAGCCTGATTCCAACATGGATGCGCTGTGCGCAGATGAGCATTTGCAAAAGTAGCAACGAAGCTCCACAAATTTTTGTTCTAAGTCCCTCTTTTGTTTCTCAGACGTCATCACCGATGTGCCCCATTGGTTGCACTACTGTGAGAGGAGTAGGGGGAGATGGCGCTGTTAGGTCTGCGACCGATTTGGTGTAGGGTTTGGACTGCTGTACCTTGGCCTGGAGGGCTACCTCCGCAGAGGGTCGGGCTGTGCAGCAGGGTCAGAGCTGCAGGTTAGTAATTAAGAAAGGGTCTTGTTGTACTCTCTGCATCGTCATTCACTATCTATCCGTCATTTGAACTTTCCCACGTATACCCCATCCTGCCCGCTTTAATAATACTATTTTATATTTTGAGGATAGTGTATGTACAAACCGACGGCTATTAGTTTCCGCCAGAGACCCCCTGTCTCTGCAGAGCAGATGCCGTCTCTAATCGGCATTCCTTACTTTTCCTGAAGTGTTTTAAAAAACGTTTTACGCAAACCAACCCATAATGAGCATTGTCACTTATAGCAGACTGTGAAACACCACTGGTGTTCTACTAACCCGCTGATACCTTGAGTCAGATACAACAAATCACCCAACACTGGCACACATCTGCAGCGGGGGCTCCGCTGTAGCACAACGTTAGATGGTAATGATCGTGTGCAGACAGTAAATATCAATCCAGTTTGGCATAGATTATTAATTTAACAGACCGGTTGTATTTCGGGCCTGCTTCACAAAGGTAAATTTACACCATTGAGTACTTTTATCTTTTGTTTGGTAGTCACAAGGTACGAGTTAACAGTAATAGTAATAAATAATAACAGTAAGTTTACGATTGCGGAGACCTACCCTACCATCAGTTTTGAGAAACTTGACAATCTCCGCCCAATTTCACTCCTGCCCTACCTAGCAAAGGTGGCCGAAAAAACGGTCAATAAACAACTAATGGACTTCGTGGAAAAGGCTGCCTTATTGCACGACACCCAATTCGGATTCCGCCCCCGCCACTCTACAGAGTCCGCACTGCTTACTGCAGTTGAGACCCTACGTCAGGGGGTAGATGAGGGACACACCATGGCCCTCATCCTATTGGACCTGAGTGCAGCGTTCGACACTGTGGCGCACGACAACTTGCTACAGTGTCTGAACAACGGAGGTATATCCGAAGCTGCACTCCAATGGTTACAATCCTTCTTGACAGGGAGAAGCTTCCAGGTTCGCCAGGGCGACCACTACTCGAGAAACATAGGTTTGGGTCAGGGCGTCCCCCAGGGTTCGTCCCTGAGCCCAACCTTGTTTAATCTCTATGTCTCTCCAGTGGCTTCAATTGCCGTGAGTCACGGATTGAGCATCGTGTCATACGCCGATGACACGCAGCTGGCTATCTCCCTATCGCGTGCACCCGGTCTTGCGATGGACAGTTTCAGGAACTGCATGCAAGAACTTGCAGCCTGGATGTCCACCAACTGCCTTAAGTTAAACGGCAACAAGACCGAGGTGCTCGTTGTGGGGGGGAACCCATCTGTTTGGTCATCGGCGTGGTGGCCTCCATGTCTGGATGAAGCTCCCATACCCCGCCAGGGAGTAAAAAATCTAGGCGTATGGCTCGACGATGACCTATCTTTTGGACCCCAAATAGACCGAGTTGCAGGCGTCTGTTTTGGTGTCCTAAAAACCATAAGGAAGGTCCTTGACCTCCTTCCTATGTCAGCACGGAAAACACTGGTACATGCCCTTGTGACATCACGCCTAGACTACGGCAACCTACTTTACCTGGGTACCACCTGCAAAGCCATGAATCGCCTTCAGGTAATACAGAACGCGGCAGCCCGTCTCATCCTAAAAATCCCTAAACGATCAGACACCAAAGCCGCTCTCAAAACCCTCCACTGGTTGCCAGTAAAAAGCAGAGTGGAATTCAAAGCCCTCTGTACATGCCACCGCATCCTGGCTAAGAAATCTCCTATTCCACTCCAGAACTTAGTGACAAGGTATACACCTGCGCGCGAGCTGCGCTCCTCATATGAGGGCCTACTTAAGGTTCCTAGGGTCAAAAGAGCCCGTATGGGCGGACGCTCCTTCCGCTATCTGGCAGCGAAAAGCTGGAATTCCCTCCCTCTCCATCTCCGTCTGGATTCATCTGAATCCAGCTTCCGCAAGAACCTAAAACACACCTGTTCTCCAGATAACGGATCACTGGTCTCCACCTCGCTCAGAGTTCTTCAGTTGCAGCGCGGGGACACGCTTTGGCGTAACCAAGCGCTTTTATAAGCTACCCTTAATAATAATACCCTATCTTTTTATGTGACGAATTCTCAGCCCTGACTGCGGAATAATTTACTATTAACACGTACTATGTGAATCCCAAACAAAACGTAAACTTATACAAAAGAGTACGTTTAGCTTTGTGAATCGGGCCCTGGGTGTTTTACCAATCAGTTCTTGATATAGATAGATTAACATGGAATTAATGTGACATAATTTATCACAAATGTTTACTTGTATGCACTATTTGTATAGTGCAAACCTAGCCAAAAATCAGCTGAGTGCTCGGCAGTGTTGAAAGCTAAAATACAGCGGTACAAAAGAGGGTGGTGATGGACGGAGCATCAGAACCAATCAGACACTCACACCCAGTCAACAGATCTGGGTTTGATCCATCACCGTTCTTTAGCCCACTCTGCCACCCCAGTTCAGACATGGCCATATGCAAATCAGTCTGACCCTGTGCCTCATGAGAACAGTCCAGCCCGAACTGCCAAGCCATGCCTTCCCTGGACCGGAAACAAGCTTCCTAGGACCGGTTTCTGGCATTTCAGCCGTCTTCAGCCAGGCTTGCTTGAATCCAGTGGCAAAGTGAGCAAGGGACTCACGTCTGAGCATACCCTGCCAACTTATGGCGAACAAAGCGGTACAAAAGAGGGTGGTGATGGACGGAGCATCAGAACCAATCAAACACTCACACCCAGTCAACAGATCTGGGTTTGATCCATCACCGTTCTTTAGCCCACTCTGCCACCCCAGTTCAGACATGGCCATATGCAAATCAGTCTGACCCTGTGCCTCATGGAAAGCTAAAATACAGTCAACAAAATATGGAACCGATAGCTGAGTTTTTACCACAATTTACTGCATTGTTATTTGTGTTCTTTATAGATGATTTGTCAGCTTGTGCCTAGATTGGAGGAGGGTTGAGACTGGCCTGGTGGCTAGAGGGATGTAGTTCCAGATCATGAGTGTATCCATGGAGAAGGGCTGTTGCTTGTATTTTTTATTTCCTACATTCTTATGCCTCCATTCTTATGATGCTCTTGGCACACCCGCATCATGGACCACTGGAAACAGTGAGCTTGTCAGTCATGTGGGTGGAGGAGCTAGTTGTGATGGATTTTCAAATGATGCAGCTGGATTTGAAAGTGGGGGCCAGAAAGGAGAGCCAGTTGAATTCCATCTGGATGGGGATGATGTGGTCATATTTCTTCAAGCCATAGGCTATACACACTGAGGCATGTAGGATGCCCTGGAGAGGGACCAGCATGGAATTTGTAAGGCCATGGAGCAAATTGTTGTCACCATCAAGGTTTGAGAGTACAAGAGCTTTCACAGTAGTCCTAACATCGCATTCTGGGAGGAATGGTTTAACATTCTGTAGTAGAGAGAACTGATACTACATTTTCTTTGTTGTCTTGGTGATGTGTTCCTTGTGGTTTAGGTTTGGGTCCACGGTTCATCCTAATGTCGTGTAGTTCCTATAAACCTATATAGGATCGGCACTTTTAGACAACATATACTGTAGAATTGGAGTCAGACTGATTCTGGACACCCCTACCGGAGGTGTTAGCCTGTATACCAGCTAGCTCACAGTGCCACTAGAAACTCCTCTTACCAAGGAGAGAATAGTTCTTGGCAACCATCGAACATGACAACCCTGATCTATCAGAATCGCAGAAACAGTGTACTACTTTTCGCTCAGTCACTCGTGCTCACTTTATCTCAGAGAGACATACAGAATAAACAGTGGGGACGTTTCTCAATAAGCATTTATTGAACCAGCGCCATTCTAGTGTAAAATAGGTGTGTTGAAACAACCATTAGACAGTAACAGATATAAATGATGATAAGCACTAACAGAGTAAAAGGATGGTAGATTTCTACCATTGTGCTAAAACAATTAATACAGGCAAGTATATAAAATACATGACAGTAAAATGCGTACTCCTAAGATGTGTCCCTAAGTAGAAGTACCTGAATGTAGCTAGCATCTATGTGGGTGTAAAGCCAAGAATCTCGCTAGGATAAAGTCGACCCCATTACCTGAATTGAGAGACTGTGGGACCCCGTCTTTGTCTCGAGATGGACACCCCGCAAGCGATGTCAGACCACTGCGAGCTGGAGTATCTGCATGCAGGAGCCTCAGCTTCTCACGTCAGTGTGTCAGCATGGAAGTCCTTTTCTCCTCTGACCATCTCAGCAAGAGATGATGTATATATACCCAAAGGGGTTACCCCCTGGGGATATACCTTGCTGTGTCATGTTGGACTGGGATGACGGAAGGAATGACCCTTATACATAGTTATTATGCAGGAGATGGCAGGCCTGCTGTCCTGCTGTGATTCCAAGAATCCTCATGCAGAATGAATGAGGCTTTAAGCTTTTCGGAGAACACCCCATGTCATCTCTGGACATTACCGTAACTAGGTAAAAGGCCAGTACTAAGAACCGTTATGTAGTGTAATGGTAGGGAGAATATAGGTGAAGGGTTAGGTGACTACGTGAGTCTATATTAGGGTATCTATATGGAAAATAACACCCACTCCTCATCCGAGTGGATGACATACTAAAAATTCTATGTATGGTAAAACGTGGTACGCAACTATTAATAAGTCCATTAAAAAATAGTACCTAAAAATGTAACATTTCTAAAAAACGCTTAAAAAAAAAGGAAAAATTGTGCAATGCGATAGAAGTCTGTACTAAATAAGTTCGTATATATAGTCGGAACAATGAGAGACTGAAAGCCATGCAGTTTTTAGAAAAGGTTTTTGTTTAAAATTCTAAATCTGGTTGTTTTGAAAGAAGGTTGTATTTTCCCAGCACACGATGAGCCAAATGTTTATGTGTCCTGGCTGGATGTATGACGTTACAACGCACACTTTTACAACGCATGCACTTACAACGCATTTTTTACAACGCATAATCCATTACAACGCACTACACTTACAACGCATGACACTACAACGCATTTTTAAAAACTACCTTTACAACGCATACCATTACAACGCATAATATTAAATTGCATTTAAGGTAAGTATTAGATAGTATAGGGGTAAAAACTACTTTTCTAACTCCAGGGGGTGCAACAGTAGGGTAAGTGTTGGATAGTATAGGGGTAAAAATTACTATTCTAACTCCAGGGGGTGCAACAGTAGGGTAAGTGTTGGATAGTATAGGGGTAAAAATTGCTATTCTAACTCCAGGGGGTGCAACAGTAGGGTAAGTGTTGGATAGTATAGGGGTAAAAATTACTATTCTAACTCCAGGGGGTGCAACAGTAGGGTAAGTGTTGGATAGTATAGGGGTAAAAATTACTATTCTAACTCCAGGGGGTGCAACAGTAGGGTAAGTGTTGGATAGTATAGGGGTAAAAATTACTATTCTAACTCCAGGGGGTGCAACAGTAGGGTAAGTGTTGGATAGTATAGGGGTAAAAATTACTATTCTAACTCCAGGGGGTGCAACAGTAGGGTAAGTGTTGGATAGTATAGGGGGAAAAATTACTATTCTAACTCCAGGGGGTGCAACAGTAGGGTAAGTGTTGGATAGTGTAGGGGTAAAAATTACTATTCTAACTCCAGGGGGTGCAACAGTAGAGTAAGTGTTGGATAGTGTAGTGTAATATTATGCGTTGTAATGGTAGGCGTTGTAATGGAATGCGTTGTAAAGGTAGTTTTTAAAAATGCGTTGTAGTGTCAGGCGTTGTAAGTGTAGTGCGTTGTAATGGATTTTGCGTTGTAAAAAATGCGTTGTAAGTGTAGTGCGTTGTAACAGTTGCGTTGTAAAGGTTGTTCCCCGTCCTGGCTGGGAGACGCAACATTACTGTTGCCTGCAATCGCAGATGACAGTCCCTGCAACACCTCGCAGATCAGGTCAATCGAGCACAGATGTTCCTCCGTATTCAGTTTCACCACAGCCGTTGCTGGGGAGGTAGTAGTGTCATCCGAGGCCTGAGTATTTGTTGAGGAGCCAGTATGCTTCCCAACAGGAGCTGACACATCCCGTGGTGGCTCTAAGAATGCAGACATCAACATTGTAATATGCTGAGAACACTGCAGAACATGGGCCGTTATCGGGTCCAGTAAAGCATCAACGTCCAGTGGCGCAATTGTTGGAAGTGTTAGACAGAGATCCAACACGCATTCTTGTCCGTAGAACAGGAATTGGAGGACAGGCAGAATACAGTCGATCTAGACTGGTCTAAATGACAAGAACCAAGACTCGCTTAGTTCTCGAAGACGAGGTGTTGCAGGGACCGTCGTCTGCGATTCCAGGCAACAGTAATGTTGCCTGCACGTTGGGTGCCATGTCGTGTAGTTCCTATAAACCTATATAGGATCTGGTAGGGAGAATATAGGTGAAGGGTTAGGTGACTACCTGAGCCTATATTAGGGTACTTATATGAAAAATAACACTAGTGAGTGGTATTGGATGGAACATTGGGGTTTGAAGCCGTCAGAGTACATGCAATTGAGCTGTCAAGAATCTGGAGACGTCTTGATGTTCCAGGTGTGACATAAGGCCATTAGTGCTCTCCTGCTTCTCTGCATTGCGCAAGCTCAGCAGATAAAATGATTTATGCTCAAGATTCTTTTGGACAAAATCTCTCTTTCGGGGCAAACAGGTCAGCTTAGGCTGACTTTCTGTTTGTTTTCCTTGCTCTACTAAATATTTCTCTGTGGTTCCTGATTGATAGTGTACTTGACCTCAACACGTTTCCTGGTTAGAATAAGCTTTTTTTGACCGTCATTTCATGCCGGCAGTTTGATTACAACACAACCAGTTGCTACTATTGATTTTGCTGGCACTATCAGGGCCTAGGGCACCACTGATGGAATTAGTGTATAAAACTTGTGTTGCATTGAGGCTAAGGAGGGAGTTCGTATATAGCTAGAAAGTCAGTGCCTTACAAGGGTTACCAATGGTTGTTCCTGCGCCAACATATCTAGAGAAATGGCGATAGTGGTTTGGTACTGCATTTAATGCTCATAGAACCTGCAGGGGTGCTGGTAATAGGTGTCATAGAAGTTGTTGCTGTGATTGGGTGATTAGAGTAGACCAGCCAGACACATGTCCCGGTATACTGGTGAGGGAATTACTTTGGTCATTGCTCATGCTGTCATCATCCTTGAGTTTTTCTTTTGCACCTGAAATCAAATTATTTAGCTGGAAGGATAGCTCAATGAGTTGAATGTTCTGCTGGAAAAAAGTTGTGATAGCAGGTCCGAAGGTCTGATCCCCGCAAGGCCGGCTCTGCTTTCCATTCTTTCGAAGGTGAGCAAATTACCTTAAATTGGGTAATAGTAACATCTATTACTGACCGTGCTTAGAAACGGCAGCAGTGCGGTTTGAAAGAAGTCCTTAACTAGCGTATGTATCTTTTGATTCCATTAAAATTAAAGTAAGAGTGCAGGTGTTTTGCCTAGTAGGCATACACAGGTCGTTTCCCATTGTGCTTAGTAGTAATTTTGGATGTCTGTTGTAGGCTTGTCCTGTTTAACAGAGGCCCACATTGACTTTTCTTTACAAGGAATGTTATAGGAAATCGTTGTCTTCCATTACATTATACGGTAATGACCAGCCATTACATTCACATTGCAGTTTTGCTATTGTCATGGTGAATAGTTAGCAAGAGCATGCCTGTGCATTACAAATGTGCCTGACTAGGCCGAGTGCATGGTGTTGTAATATGTGTCGTCACACCAGGTTGGGTTTCGTTTGCACATGAGCACATGATTTTTGGTTTCTGAAAATATTTACATTGTGGCGCAGTATTGTTTTTTAAGTTGCAGTCTTTTAAGATCTTATACAAATCAACTGTATTCCTACTTCGATGGTAAAGGATATAAGTCATTTCAGATAGATGCATACACTGAGGGATTTCTTGCTCTTCTTTTGTGTTCAAGCCATCAACACATTTGAAGCTCCTTATGTCAGTTAGTCCACAACTGCAGTATTCCCAGGATGTGCTCACATTTTGTTAAGAGGCCACACCCACTTCCACGGCTTCGCCCATTTCCTCCAGTGGCAAGCAGAGATTGAGAGTGCAAGATTGGAGTGTAACATGATTAGAATGAAAAGTGGAAATGGGAGAAAGGCAGGGGAAGAAGAGCAGACAGCGTGGAGCGTGTGAAAGTAGAGTGGAAGGGAAAGGTGAACAATGAGAAGCATTTAATGAGGGGAGGCGGCGATTAAGAGGAAACGCGGACATAGGGCAGAAAGTTAAAGAAGAATGGAGAGAAGGGAAGGAGTGAGAAGTGAAAGGGAGGAAGAAGAGCAGATACTGAGGGACAGCAAGAAAAGAGTACACCTCTGCTTTATTAAATATACAGTTATTAATTATGTAAAGTTGAGGGGTGACAGGGCTGTAGAATTTTTGGCCTGTCTCATCAATGCATAGCTGTGCTGTCCAAGACACAGCATAGGGATTCTTTAACTGTGTTAAGGTTTTATGCCATCAAAAGATGTTTTGTGGCATCACAATAAGTATTCCTAATAAAAGATAATAAAGTGTCAGTTATACCAATGGGATTAAGCTTTGATGGAGAATCAGGCTGTCATGCTTCAAACAAATAGTTCTATTACATGATCAGGCTACAAGTCACAAAATCCCTCTTCCACCTATTTTCAAATGAAGTCAGACATTCAACTCCATTCAGAGAGGCTTCCAAAAGCACTTTTGAACTAATTCAACTGAGTCTGCCGTCTGTGCTATATTAGGATTGTAATTTATGAAGAGCAAGTAACAAAAGGATCTCTATGACAAAAACAGTAACCCACTGAGCTATCCGCATAAATACAGTTCTGTCATCTGCATGGTACGTGTTCTTTGCAGAAGGCACATTAACTCTCTGTGCTGCAGTTAAAACTACTACTAGACAAAACACTGATCTCTCTCCAGCAGGGACATAACATTTAATCACCAGTGTGCAGCATTATCTTCACATTTTTATTGTAGCCTGAATCTTGCTGGAACACACAAGGAACTCTGTAGCAGGCGCTTTCAATCCAAGTTATTTCCTAACACAGTGCCCCTGGCCTCAACTCAGCACCCCCAAAATCAATGCCAGGTGCTCACCACCCTAAAAGCTGCCCGTCTGATGCCTAGCTGCTGGTCACCCAAAACAACATGATCAAGTTTTAGAATCCATATGCACATTGCCAGAATTATGTAAGAATTAACTTTTTATTGTCTGACTTTCTTACACTGCTGCTGATAACTGGAAACTGCTTCAAAGCTCAGGACAATATATACGTACATGAAACTCGTGCATCAGAGTTTCTAAACAAGTTGAGTACATAAACATGGCAGGTGCACATGGGGCCTGAGGTAGACAAACATGATTAAAAAAATGCGGACCTGAAGAGCGTTAGATTCCCCCGCCAGCCTAGTCCCCCTGCCTTCTCATGAGCAAGCAAAGCACTCACTGGTGTAAAAAAACTTGAGGGGCCCCCCTGCAAAGACATGGAGGTGCCCCTTTTGCCCTTGGGCTCGGTCAGGAGATCTCAGGCCAGAGGCCTGCCGCCTGTGCACAATGCTGGGCAGTGTGCGGTGCGTGATTGTGTGCTGCAGGATGGACAGAGGCTCACAGCGCCTACTCCTCCATGTGTGCACTGTGCTCGTGTAACACAAGGGTGGAGCTCTGTGCCTCGGGATTACTCCCCCACGCGGGTGGACAGTAGCCCCTGTCAAGCGAGAGCATTGTCAGAATGTAATAAAAACACCCTCTGGGGACCCGGCGGGCTTGTAACCTCGCAGCCTCTGTAGTTTGTCACTCGGCCGCGTCTTGGAGCTGTCTGGGCTTATTTTTCAACGCTAACCACAATTATTGTGCACGCACGAGATGATGTGTGAGCTGGCACGAGCTATTCCCAAACCACCCAGAATCGCATAAACCATTTCCAGGAATTAGATTCAACACGGAGGGAGCTCCTGGCCCCCGAAGGCCGAGACCTCCCTTCAAACAGCAATGCCTTTTTTAAGTTATCATAAGTTAAACTGATATTTCTGCTGGGGCTGGGCAGTTTTCTTAGCGCGCTGCTAATCTGTCCTCCCGTGTGTTTGTTCCGCCGGCTGGTGCCTACTCACCTAACCTTGCAGCTTCGTTGGCACTGGCAAGCAAAGACTGCTGTCTGGCGCCACATAAATGAAGTTCCCAGCTCATCGTTCGTGCAGTTTAAACCGCGCATGACACAGCACATCCACCCTGCCCCACCCTGAAGGCCACGCATCAGCGCGCGCCAAAGCAAGCACACTAGCATGCACCAAATATGAACATGCATCTGCACAAGCCTCGCTCCGAGGGGCGTTTTAATGGCCCGTGCACAGTGCAGGCCGTTGCACCAACTATGTGCGTGGGAGAAAAATTCAATAGACCTGGCCCTGAGAAAGAAGTGCCGGTGCTTCCGGCACAAATTAAGCACTGCTGTTAAGTGTAAGCACAGGCACATCCTTCTGCCTGTGGGCTCCTATGGCTGAAGCAGTGCCGTTTTGTCCATCAGTAATCACCTCTGAGGTCACTTGTTTGCTTTTATATATGCGCTAACAAAAGTAGCAGTCCTGACACATGAATTGTCACTTTTGTATCATGTCCTATTCTGAAAGTTGGGCTACGGGTAGAAACACGCATTTGCAATGCAATAGGTCTCACATTACTAAATCTTTGAGCTATTGGCGTTGCAAATAATAATGCAATGCCAATCGCTCAAAGTTTTAGTAATGCGAGACCTGTTGCATTGCAAATGCTTGTTGACCATTATAAACAGCTCAAAGTTATGTTTAGTTATCTTGTAGGTGAGTCCTTATGCTTCAATAGTTAGATAAACAATTTCTCAATGACCTACTATAAGCACCTTAAACATACATCACACAGCTGTAAACCTTCTTAGTAGGATAAATCCTCACTCATTTTCAGTGGTTCATTTATGAAAGAAAGGGTGCGAGTGCCCAAAGCTCTGCTCAGAAGCCAGCGGCCGGTGCAATTAAACGTGGGGCGCCAAATACCAAGGTCAGTAGTCTTTAACCCACTACCAGACATTCCCTGACCCATTTTCATGCTTTTGCAGGCTCCTGCTTTCTGTTTTTAACGGTTTTCTTGTCTTTTCTTCCTCTTTTTTACCGACCTGTGTCCTTTTCCCTCGAAATATCTCATACAGTAAAAGAAATGTCAATCCCCCTGGCTAAATTAAGCACTGCTCATTTTAGTTTGTTTTTATCCTCCTTCTCTGTATTTTTTCATGTGTGTTATTGTCTTTTATTGTTTCTGAACACAATATTTTAAATATGGATTTACTAATGCACTATATAATGTAGTTGTTATCTCTGTCTACCCACCAGATTTCTTATAATGCAAACTACTACTACATGTTTTGTTATGGCATCACATTGTCAGGACGAATGACGTTTTTAAGCATTAACTGCCGTTCCCTCCCTAAAAATAAGGCTCATACATTCGATCTTCTTGTATCGGAGCAGCCGGATGCGGTGTTGGTAACCGAAACATGGCTTTATCCCGGGTCCGGTCCAGATGTGGCCAGTGCCCTTCCAGAGGGCTATGTAATGGCGAGATGTGATAGGAGCTCTGGCAGGGGTGGAGGGATCGCCGTAATTTTTAAATCAAATACGGTATGCACCCTGGAAGCCCTTTCCTTTCCTATGTGTGAATCTGCCTTTTTTAAATTAGCAGTCACGTCTCAGCTGACTTTTTCCGGTATATTAATATATCGGCCGCCGGACAAATCCACAAGTTGGCTGTCATCTTTGGCAGAGCTGGTCGCTCCCTTCGCACTAAAGTCAGCTAATTTTACTATTGTGGGAGACCTTAACCTACATTTGGAAAATACACAGGACAGGTTAATTAGCTCGGTCCTGACGGACCTGGAGGCATTGAACATCTTTTTGCACAATCATGACCCTACCCACCAGGCAGGTCACCTCTTGGATCCAATTTTTTTCTACTCTTAATTTCGAATGTAAGCCACCCTTTCTGCTGGATTGGCCCGACCATTATGCCATCTACTTTAGTTTGCAAATTTTGAGAACCTTGCCAGTCAATAGAGGGGACAATACCAGTCACTATAGAGCATGGTCAAAATAAGATCTCACTGCATTTAACACCACATTATGTGGTACGCGTCCAGACCCTGAACTTCCTCTTCTGCCTCTTAATCTAGCAGTTACATCTTGGTTGTCCACTGCCATTGATTTGCATTTGCCCTTGCGTCGTAAACGCAGTTTAGGTCATCATCCACCGGCACCATGGTACACTGACGACCTAAAACTTGTGAAGTCTGAGTGCAAGTACTTGGAGCGCAGGTGGAGAAAAACGTATAGCCCTCAACGAAAACGTACCTATAAAGCAGCACTTGGTCAGTGTCATCTAGCATGTAGGAAAGCAAAATGTACATTTGTAACTAATGAAATTAATAAATCCTCTAACCGGCCCGCGCACTTTTTTCAATGATAAAAAATTTGGCGGGCTCTAAGACCCTCCCACCGCCACCATCTCTTGATGAACCTCGCTGTAATGAGATCGCTGATTTCTTTACTGCTAAAGTAGAAATGATTCATCATTCCCTTTTAGGCTCGCAGCCTCTCATCCCTTCTATGCAACATGCAATTTTAGCGTCTGTCCCTGTCCCTTCTGGACCCATTTTATCCAAATGGCCCTTGTTGGACCAAAAATCCTTACTTGATTGCTTATCCAAAGTAAAGTCCGGTTCCCCCTTTGATCCGGTTCCGGTAAATATCTTGCGTCAAGCTCTCTCAGGACTCTTTGTCTATTATCCAGAACTTGCTAAATGCCTCACTCCAAGAATCAACGGTTCCCGAGGACTGGAAACGGGCAATGGTGGTCCCTCTTCTTAAAAAACCCACAGCTGACCCCAAAATTCTAGCGAACTATCGTCCTATTTCCCGGCTTCCTATGTTCTCTAAAATCCTTGAGAGGCATGTTAACCTCCATCTTTCGTCACATATTGAATCCTCTGGATTTCTTCATCACTCTCAATCGGGTTTCCGTTCTCACTTTTCAACCGAGACCACGTTATTAGGAGTAATTGAGAACCTACGCTTGTTACTCGACCGAGGAGAAACGGCGGCGCTTATCCTTTTGGATTTAAGCGCCGCGTTTGATACCGTGTCGCACTCCATTCTATTGAAGGCACTTAGGTCAGCAGGGGTAGTTGGTTCAGCCTGGTCTTGGTTGGCTTCTTTTTTGCAACACCGTTCCTTTCAAATCTTTTCCTCCACTGCTTCCTCATCCATTTGCCCATCTGCATATGGAGTTCCCCAGGGGTCCTCACTCAGCTCTCTGTTATTTAACATCTACGTACGTCCTTTGGCTGATATTGTGGAGGCCTCTGGTTTAGTTCTTTACTCATATGCAGATGATACCCAGATCATTTTTTCACTCTCAGCTGAAGCGGAAAGCTCTCCCTCCTCGCTTCAGCGTGGTCTGGGTAAGGTGGCTGAGTGGATGCAGACTAATCTGCTAAAACTGAATGGTGAAAAAACCGAGGTCTTAATCTTCGGTAAGAACACTCACCTTTGGGGTCCCAGACATTGGCCTCCTATAATGGGCTCTCTTCCCCAGCCTGTGAAGCAGGTGCGGAACCTTGGTTTTATAATGGACGATTCACTCTCTATGCGGCAACAAGTGGTGAGTGTCGCAGCCACTTGTTTCACCATATTGAGATGGCTACGCAAGATTCTTTGGATGCTCCCTGACTACACCAAGCGTACGGTTGTCCAGGCGTTAATAACATCACGCCTGGACTATGGAAATGTGCTGTACTTAGGGGGCTGCCAGGAGACTTTGCAGAAACTTCAGCTGGTTCAAAACTCTGCAGCGCGTCTCCTGTGTAAAATCCCCCGTAGGACTAGTGTCTCCCCTTTTCTTCATGATCTACACTGGCTTCGTATAGACAAGCGCATCGAACACAAGACGCTGTGCACAATGTTTAAGATTAAACATCAGACTGCTCCTGCATACTTGCAATCTCTTGTCCATCCTTATGTCCCTGCTCGCTCGCTCAGATCTGCATCACAGGGCAATTTTCATGGTCCTTCAGTCACAGTGATCCCCTTATTGCCTGGTCATCGGCGGCGCCGGGAGACCCCATTGTGGGTAGCTGCGCGCCTAAGAAATCAATTTATAAAATAAATAAAATAAATGAATGGATGTCAGTTGCTGCTCTGTATCTGGTACTCCCAACTTGCCATTAAGAATAATAAACTTTGGAAAAAGTGACTAGTCAGGCAAGTACATCCAGAATCTAGAGGAGAGGTGGTGGATCAGAACACAACCTCACTTGTAAGGAGGACGCTGGGGTTCCAAACACTAATTTAAGGGAACCTCCACTGGAAGCTGGAGTAAGCTATGGGAGTGTGGAGCAGGAAACAGAAGATAAGTAGCAGGACTAGCTGAAAAAGTGAAAGATAGTTAAAAGAGAGCAGGCAAAGTAGCAAACGATGGAACTCAGGAACTGAAACAGAGTCCAGGAGCTTTGTTGGTGAAGAACAGAGTTGTGAAGCAAGAGAACAGGTGGTTCATTCACTTTGATGGGATGCCCAAGGATTGGTGTGGTGTGCCAAGGTTCAGAGTCTCCTCAGAAGCTCCTGTGTTCATGAGCATGCATGGACCCAGAACAGGTGTCCTGATATTTACCATCATCATCCATACCAGAATGTAAAAAAATACTTTATTGTATTAATCAAACAATAAAAATGCAAACATTTAAAGGAATTGTAAGTAGTTTAAAATGTCAATGATTAAAACCTACTATCATGATCAATACAACACTTAATAATACAAAGAATCTGTAAATTTCCACAATGGTTTCCGTTCATTGTTCATCCATCTACCGCTGTATCATAGTATTCTTTACTTCAGTTTATTTCTTTTTCCAAGTTAAGGTGCTAATGTGCTGATTTGGCAAATTATATGCGTTTAATTTATCAAAAGAGATTCTATACGTAGGTTTCCCTGGTATAAATATGATTTATATTCCTTTTCCTATAGTAGTTTACATATAATATTTAATCATTTGCCAATATTATAAACGTTTTCAGCTCAATCTATACTTTCAAGATATACAAAAGTACTAATGTGCCAAATGTGCAAAATTAGTTCTCCCTTCTATCTTTATATTATGTTCTTTTATTTCACTTTATTGCTATCGCCAATATACTAAGGTGCTATGGTGTCAGGAGTATGAGATACATATTTTTCTAAAGATTATGCCGTTTTTTATTTCAATTCTCTAACATTAAAATCTGTGTTGCTTCCCACTATATGGGCCATTTACGCTGTTAGTGCTTTATTGCACGATCTAAAAACGTTATCATTATTCTTATTGCGCTGTCTTCTTTGAGCCTAAAACAGTATCTACTTGCCTTGGCAGTTGTTCTTATTTTTGCATTTTTAAACAAGGAACGTAAATCAATCCTCCATATAGGCAACAGCTTAGGGCAGGTACATATTAAATGTTCAAGAAATTCATCAGAAGTTCAGCAGAGCCGACATGTTGATATACCTTTAAATGCCTGGTTCCATTTCCCTTCAAACTCCCAAATCGGTATATAAAATAGGCTTAATCTTAAAAATTTCTGGTATAAGTTCTATCCTAAATATTCTTGACTCTGTACAGTATATGTATTGATTACTAAATCTGTATGTTTGTATTTTCCAGCTTGTAGAAGGTCTATGTTCCACTGCTTAGTAGTGAGCTTAATGCGTATTAAGTATTGTCGCAACAGATCCAGTCATTTGCCCCATCTCCTGCATGTCAGGCAGATCGTAAGATCCTAATCCCATCAATGTACTATACAGTTCTGGATCTCTCTAACTCTTTAAATATTAGATGTTTCAATGAAAATGGGTCAGCCTTGGCACAATCAATAATATAATTCACACAGCTTCTGTTGTGCAAGAGTACCAGGAATTTTAGGCAGGGTACCAATCTTGTGATAAAGTGTGGGGTTTCGTGTCGTAGATGGTGCGTACACATTTCATAAAGCATTTCTCAAAGTCAAGGATGACCATCTTACTCATTACTTGGGATGCATATAATAAATATGGAACCAATTTCATTTGTAATGCTTTAAGTGATGAGTTAATCGCTTTCCCTCCTTGAAATCGATTTAGTAATGACAGTTGATTTTGAATTTCTACTGGCCGAGTGACTTGAAAAGTATAACGTTTGATCAAATATCACTCCAAGATAATTGCATTGCTCCACTACATTGATTGATGTTTCTTCTAGTGTCCCCCTTGTAGGTTTTATAGACTGTCCAAAGGTCACAATGTTCGTCGTGGGCATATTAGCTATCAATCCATTCGCTGTATTATAGGTGAATAATTGTTTCAGTTGATACTGGAGTCCTTTCGGGGTTAGAGACAGGACCATTAGGTCATCAGCGTATGCTAGGTATGGTATTTTTATACCTCCTAATTTTGGTGCGACACTCATATCAGACTTTATTGCCATATCTATGCCAGCTATGTAAAGAGAGAATAACATTGGTGCGAAAACACAACCTTGCCTAAGGCCATTTATAGTACCAGTTTTTTGCTGTTAGCGTATTGTCATGTGTGTATTTTGCCTGTAGTCATGTTTCAGAATGTAGTCCTCTAATAAAATTCAGAAGATTTGGATCAATTTCCCATGTTATAAGCTTATTCCATAGCCTTTTTGATTTACCTTATCAAACGCTGTGGAGTAATCCACTAAAGAGGCATTTGGGGGCATATGTATGAAACTCCCGTTCTGCGAATCTCAAATTGCGAGATTTCGCGATTTGCAGTTTGATATTCGCAAATCGTGATGTATTTAAAAAATAGCTAATGTTTAGCGATTACTTAAAATGCGCTAAAAATTCTCAGAAACATGCTTTGCGATTCCTTAATTGCGAAATTCGCAAATTAAGAAATCACAAAAGCGGGAATCTGCTATACAGGTGCAGCCTGATGACATCACAACCAGGAAGTGGGAGTGATTTGCTGCACCTGCTTACCTGAGCCACACTCAGAGGCTGTTTGGAGAGTGTGAGGAGTCAGCCCAGGAGAGAACAAACCCCAATGGAGTCCCAGAAGCAACATGAGGGCAAGGAGGGTGAGAAGAGGAAGAGAAAACACAAATTCTCTGACAAGGAGCAGGAGGTCCTCATAGAGGAGCTGGTTTGCAGCCATGAGCTCCTCTTTGGCAAAAAGGCACTGAGAGTCCAAGAATCAAGAAAAAGAAAGATCTGGCTGGACATACAGGAGAAAGTTAATGCTGTAGGTGTTACTCATCGCACTGTCGAAGAATTGCGCAAGCGATGGTACGACATGCGGCAAAGGTCTAAGGAGAGGGTGGCAGCCAGACTCAAGGAGGCAAACAAGACCGAGGGAGGACCATCCACATCAGCAGAGCCAACACCCCACGAGGAGCTTGTGGAGTCCACCCTCCTGCCTGAGAGCGTCGGTGGTTTGGCTGACATTGACAGCTCCGACCCTGCATCCAGCAGCCAAGGTAAGATGCATGCAAAATATATCTGCCCTGATCCCCATCCCATGCACACTTCCCCAAATGCGCAAAATATACACAACACATATTAGTCCAGTCCAATTCTTACAGCACACCCAGCAATGCATCATGGAAGTTGTAGTAAGATGTATGACAGTGTGTCCATGACACATAGGAAATCAAATGCAACATGTGGGTCGGTGATAAGGGAATAACACAGTGTCAGAAGTTAGGTAAGACAAACTGTAGAAACTTTATTGAGTGCAAAATGCAGACAATGACACAAACTCATGTATTCCCCTTTACATCCACTGCACAATCCAGGGCACTTGATGACAGTGCAGAGGGAGATGACAATGCAAATCCTGAGAACCAGCATGATGATGGGGACTCAAGTGAGGATACAGAGCACACAACAATCATGCGCAGGAAGCGCACACATGTGCCCCCACTGCCTCCATTGGAGGATGACATACAGCCCACAGGTGAGGAGAGTGATCGAAGAGAGTAAAGGCAGGGTGTCACACACATACGGAGGCAGGAAACACCACGGATGAGCATGCCAGCACTGGAAAGACGCAGGTCAAGGCCCAGGAGCAGCATTGCCACTGATGAGGACCACACAGTATTTTCAGGTCTTGAACACAGCATGCTGCAGGTACAGCGCTTGCAATATAAATCATTGCGCTCCAAAAATAGGCAGCTATGCACTCTCAACCAAAATCAGCACTACATGGGGGAGGGCATCATGGCCATGGCAGGTGCCATACGTGACCTCTGTGACACCCTGAAGCAAAACCAAGACGCCAGTGACAGGGCTGCCCGACGTGCCAACGCACGGCTGCACAACTACCCAAAGGCTGTGAACCGCCTCTGCACCACCACCAGCAATCTGACAAGCCACAGCATTACCATGCAGTTGGAAATGTCACACTGCTGTCAGGACATTGCTAGAGGGCTGGAACAGGTCACCAGTGCAGTGGAGCAAATGCAGACAGCCAACTCAGGTGGCACCGCTCTCATGGTCTCTGGGGAGAGTGAGGAGACCTCAAGTAGGAGTAGCATCACACCTACATTGCCGGGATCAAGACGGCGCAGTGCCAGACTGGGTGCAGTACCTAGGAACCCCACGGAGGGCACTCAGCCTGGATCACACACAGCACCAATCCGTCACCGAAGGAGGTGAACTGTACAGTGACAAATTTGCAGCAATGGGTGATGCAACCCAGCAATGCATATTGAACACTTTCTTGTGAAGTACCTGCACTGTGTGCATAACATGTGCTGGGTACAGCAACAGTGAATGCTTTTGCAGTGTGAATAAACACAGCACACATTACAATCATTTTTTTGTCTCATGTCATCATTACTCACCTAGAAGTAGTTTTACATGATCACAGTCCGTCTCTGACGTCCGGCAGCTGCCCCGACTCCTGATGCTTGTCTGCCAGCGGGAGCAGGGCAATCGTCATCCGATGTGTCTGTATCGGTCACATCAATTCTGGTGCCTTTCCTCATAGCCATGTTATGGAGCATTGCACAGCTTGCCACGGTTTTACAGCAGGTCTCAGGGCTGTATTGCAGTGCACCTCCACTTTTATGCAGGCTCCGGAACCGGCTCTTTAGGATTCCAAACGTACGCTCAATGACGCAGCGTGTAGATCTGTGTGCCCTGTTGTATCTCCTCTCACTTGCATTGGCTGGATCCAGGTACGGGGTCAGGATGAAGTCCCGCACTGCATAGGCACTGTCACCTGCAGGGATAGACACAATAGGTAAGTCAATGCCCCCCCCCCCCCTCAGGAGATGTAGTGGATGTATGGATGTGTGCCATGTATTTGCCTAGCAGGTATCCCTCGCCAAACTCTCCAGCACTCAGACGTCTGTATATTCCACTATGTCTAAAGATGAAAGAGTCATGTGTACTGCCAGGGTATTTGGGTACAATGCCATTGATGATATACTGAGCATTGCACACAATCTGTATATTCAGGGAATGGTAGCATTTACGGTTTCTGTACACATATTCAGTTGCTGATGTAGGTGGGATGGCCACATGGGTCCCATCGATGCAGCCAATGACGTGGGGGAAACGTGCAATCTGGTAGAAGTCAAGTTTTGTTTGCTGTAATGCCTGTTGGGTGGTGGGGAAGTATATGTGATGTGATAGCCTCTGTAGCATTGCATCTAGAAAGGCATGGAAAAAGCGCGACAGGGCACTCTGTGACACCCCGCCAACCTCCGCTATGACCCCTTGAAAACTCCCTGAGGCAAGGAGGTGCAGGGAGCACAGGAACTGCACATGTGTGGGAATTGTTTGTGTCCTGCGTGTAGGGTGTTCCAAATAGGGTTTCAGCTCCTCAATCAGGTCCAATATGGTATGTGGGTGCAGCCTGTACTTGTCATGGATGTCCTCTTCAGTCTGCTGGAACAGAGTCATGCGCAGCCTGAAGATACGTTCCTGTCTCATTCTCCTCTGTGCAAGAGCCCGAATACGCAGCCTCCTCGCTATCACAAACAGTGCTGCCATTGTGGAAGGATCTGTTGCATTGTGGGGTGGTTTAAGTACCTTGCACCTGGTTACCACCTGCATGCACTTGGTGTTAATTGCGATTTCTTAATTTGCGAATTACACAATTTCGCAATTTGCGACTTTTTCATACATGTACTTGCGATTTCTTAGTTTGAGATATCCTGTTTGCGAATTTCGCAAACTGAGAATATCGCAATTTAGGAATTCGCAAGGATATTCACAGATCTTTGGTTTCGCAGATTAAGAAATCGCAATTTTTGCGATTTCTTAATTTGCACTGGGAATGTGGGTCATACATATGAAATAGTGATTTTTTTATTCGCAAACACTGTTTTTTGCGATTTGCAGCGTTTGCGAATAAAAATGTGTTTCATACATATGTCCCTTAGTGTTGTTTTCTGGAAGTGTGCTTTTTTTCCTATTAGAACCAGTGACATTATGTTATCAATTGTTGAACTCTCAAAAAAAGAGAGGGGCCCTTTTAAAACCAAAGAGGTAGGACACCAATTAGACCAAGGTCAAATAATAAAATCCTCTTTGGCAAGATCAGTTACTCAATTTTGATACATTCCTGTCCAAAATCAAACCATATCACCAAAACATAAATTAAAAATACAAATGAGTGAAAAAATATACACTCAATGTGAGCCAAGTTTATTAAAACAATATCATATATGTATTTTTCTTAAAAAATCAATACAGACAATTTCATTATTAAAAAACAACAATTTTGTATGTCTAGTTTAAAAATCAGCTTAAAAACATACAAATGACGACACAGATCACACGGAATTCACAAACTAGTACACCTTCATTACGCAGACATCACAGTGGGAGAACATATAAGACAATTGTATCATGTCATTTGTTTAACACTAGTCTATAATAGATCATTTGGTTCCAGTCAGGCTTTTAGTTTCCTTCGACTCACAAATGTCCCCAAGATCTGGCGTATTAGAAATTAGCAGAGCATCAACACATATCGGTGGATATTAAAATGTTGACAGCCACCTTCTTCAGGAAAAGAGATATCTCCAAGCCACAGTTTGTTCACTATCCAATACATAAAACTGAAAATATCAAATTACACATTGCTAATGGCTCTCAACAATAAAACATTATTTCCTGGTGATATAGTCAACAATCATACCACAACCCAAGCTTACTTAGACAAAATTCTATAATCCATCCAGGTTAAAGCTCCAATCCTTAGGTCATCATCTCCAGGGAAAAGCAGGGACATTTTTATCCATATTCATCAACTAGGACGGAAACTAAAAGTCCGACTGGAAACAAATTATATATTATTTACTGGTGTTAAAAGAATGACATGATACAATTGTCTGATATGTTCTCCCACTGTGTTGTCTGTGTAATGAAGGTGTACTAGTTTGTGAATTCCGTGTGATCTGCGTCGGAATTTGTATGTTGTTATGCTTTTTTAAAACTAGACATAACAAATTGTTATTTTTTTTATAATGATATTGTCTGTATTGATGTTTTAAAAATACATATATGATATTGTTTTAATAAACTTGGCTCACATTGAGTGTATATTTTTTCACTCATTTTTATTTTTAATTTATGTTTTGTTAAAGACTTGCGTTGTAATGGCATGGCGTGGTAACATGCAGTCGTTGTAACGATTGCGGTGTAACTGCATCGCGGTGTACTAACCGCGATGTAAAGGGTGTTCCCCTTAATTTATAGCTGGTTTGATCAGCTTTCGGACCTCGTTTGCATATTGGTTGGGAATCTCTCCTTTCCAGGAAGATGGTATATTTACAAGCTTGATTACCTGTGAAAACAGCCGTTCTAACAGTGAACGTTTTGTTTAACTTGACCAGATCTATAGGGATCCTATTTGGTTCTGTTGCCTTAGATGAGCATGCAGTTTTTATTAGTTCCTCTATTTCTTCCTCTGTTATATCTGGAAATGTTCCATCAACTTTTAGTGATATATAATTGCAAGTAATTGTTGACTTATACAGAATTTTTTTGTGAGTTTCCCTCTTATTACTCAGGATAAACAGATCATCTGGCTGCCTATATGCGATTGTACCATGTCCCACCAGAGACCAATACGCTTTTTCATTCCTGCTTAATACAGCATGATATAATTTTGCGTAGGCATTGTTCTCACTATCCCGCTTTATTTGTAAATTTCTGTTCTTAAATTCTCTCCTTTAGTCTTGTAGCCTCAGATTGCGCTCATTAGACATTGGAAGTTTTAGTATATGTTGCACCATTTTGCGGTAAACTCTCTTTGATTCAGTTATTTCCTAAGTCTTGGGTGTAATTACAATGTTTGTTCTCGGTTTCTGTAATTTCGCCACAAGGGTTGATAATATATTCTTTAGTATAGTTTGCCAAGCAGCTATCCAGTCATCCCCGATTTCTAGCAGCACAATATCTTTTCCAACACTCGATGACATGATTCCTTCTAGATTAGATGCCTTTTCTTTTAGCGCATTATTCCAAATAACAGCAGTCAATCTGCCACTATTGGCCGTTGCATAGGTCTCCCAGTGATCATGCTTAATGTTGATAACTAACCTTTGAGGATCATGGTCACTCTCGAGTCTTGGTATGATAGCTTACTTTTTGCACAGATGGAAATTTTAGTAATGCACAAAGGTATAATCTATGGTGGAGGAGACTGCAGGCCCTCGATATGTTGATGAGGTTGGTTGATCTTCTGCTAGCCTTCCATTCAAGGTTCTGTATCCTGAGTCTGTCAATAAATCATATGTGAACTTGGTTTGGGTACTAATATTTTTAGGCTTATTTTGTAAAGATATTTTGGTTGTGGAATATAATAGCTCACATCTGGTTCTTCACTGCTTGCAGTTTTGTTCACCGGAGGCAGTAAAGTTTGATTAAAGTCCCCAGTTATAATGACCAACAATTGTTCGAGCGCAACCATTATTTGCTCCAATTCATCTAATGTTGTCCGACATCTACACTTATTTTTCGCCAGTTGAGGAGAAAAATATATAGTGATGATCAAAATCTTTGTAGAGTTTTGATTTGTTAAAAGAACTGGTAATATATATTTCAAAGTTGTTTTTATTTTTTTGATTGTCATACATAGTAATCCAACTAGCAGTGCGTGAGGAAAAACTGCATCAGAGTGTCATTGCAGTTTATTGCCTTTTGGTGAATCTGCTGATGAGGTCAAGGGTCTGATTTGCAGGTTAGATCGGGCTCCATATCTAAGGTTCTGACACACAGCGGCTTCTGATATCTACTTTACTGACAATGAATATAACCCATATATTATAATTTCTAAAAGTAATCATCTTTAAAATGCTCATTTTTACTTATTAAGAGTTTTGAACACTGGATAAATAACTTTTATATTTATCTAAGTTACATGTATTTTGCCATTTTCTCCAGCAAGGTTTTCCTATAATATTAGTTGTGTTGTTTGCCAGTAGATCATTGGGGTAAGATCATAACATTTGTAATCAAGGCAACTTTTGATTTTCCCTTGGCCTCTGTTCTCATGGACCAATCTGATAAACAATTATTAATGGTGACTATTGATTTGTATGCACAGCTTTATGCAGATTTAGTCCATGTTTCAAAATTCACCGTGGAATTGGCAGAGAGGGTGTTTGGGTGGCAACAAATATTGTTTCTGGCCAGTGGTCTATTTTTAAGATCCCCCATTAACATGCCACAATAATTTGTACAGGCTGCCAGAGAAAACTCTAAGGGGGTGCCTATCTATAAAATTGTGATGCCAGCGTTAAAGAAAATAATTGCCAAAAAAGCACCGTTGGTGTAAATGTATGAAATGACTGCTGTAGGGGAGGTCTGAACTTCCAAAGTTTGATTTTGCCTAGATTTGCATTATTGGCCTCTGATCAATGTCATAGGCTTCTGTAGACACACACCATTTTTGTGAACCACATGTTCGGCATCTGATGTATTCGTATTATTATTCTGTTTTGGTTGGGTTTTGTTTTGCGGTTTATATAGAGTGAACCTGACCTGATTATGGAACACATTGTTTAGGCATGGGGAGACTGTGATTTGCCCAAAATTAGAAAATCTTGAGCCGAGGTCGGGATTTGAACCTGGTTTCCCAGCTGTTGCTATTTAGCTACATATCAACCAATACAACCCAAATATAAAAATTTGAAAATGAAATTGTGCCATTTGTTAGACCTCCAAGGACGTATATCTTTGGGCTTCTTGCCATGAAGTGCAGTACCGCGCTGTGCAGCACTTCTGAAAATAACACTCAATGCTTGTCTTGACATTAGACTTAGACCTATCCTCTGATCTTATTGCAAGTCTTGCACTGTATACCATTAAGCTCACTACAAAGAAATGCTTTAATCCTTTTTGGAACCTCTAAGCTACATGTAGTCTACGGTGATGCGATTTACTTCCCAACTCATTATGCGATGTTTGGGAGCAAGTGTCTTTTTTAGGGGTTCTTAAAGAGATTCATTTTGAACCACTGGGTTATTTCATATTATTCAAAGATGTAACTCCCTCCCTTTGCTCAGCATGCCACCTCCAGTCCCCACTGCCCCTTCTATCCCTCTCATCTGACATGCATTTGACAGAGGTTGCTCTAGGGGAAGATGATGGATCCCTTTCCACCCCACGGCCAAAGCTCCAGCTGCTAGCCCAGATATTTCCTGTAGAGAAGATATCCAAGAGGGATGCGTTTTTGTGGTCCTGCATTTTCATCAATTTTCTTCTTTCTTCTAGCTCTTACAATAGTGGGACTTCACAAAATGAATGTGATCAAGATCACAATGAACTATGTTAGGAGTATCAGACCTTCTCCCTTTTCCCTATATTAGATTAGATTAAGAAGCTGGCCCAGCTAGCTCGGAACAGCCACGTCTTTAATTGTCTGCAAAATATATTCAAAGAAGGGTAAAATCTCAGATGTTCTGGTAGGGCGCTCCAGAGTTTTGGGCCGAGGTACTCAAAGGAATGACCTCCCATGCTGGTTTGTTTAACCCTGGAAACTGCACACAGAGCGAGATTGCTAGAGCGCAGAAGTCGTGCAGGTTGATACAATTTTATCAGACGGATGATGTGGTGAGGGACAAACCTATCCGTAGAGAAGAGAATGGAGTTGTGTTTCAATATAAGAACCCTAATGTTACATGGATGGAAGCATCAATATGGTCATTAGCTGGGTGGTTCTCTCCGATGAGTTGGCAGACAGAGTCCTGGTGGCTAAGTGTCCTGCTCTGAAAGACCTCTATACTTACCACTTCAGTAGGTTAAGCTTTTCATTGCAATGCTGACTATTCCTCAGTTGATTTCTTCCTATCCGGAATGTTTTGCTTTCCATTGCTGAGGGCCCCAATGTGGGTAATTTGAAAGTAGACAAAGTTGCAATTTCTCTGAATTGATATTTCCTGAGAAAAAAAACTTCACTCTGATGCCTTGAATTTGCATTTTTAAAAATTATTCCAAAACACTTTTTCTCTTGAGGTGTTTCTTTCTTTTCCTTCGACCTAAACATTGATAATTCCTGATGTGTTTGAGCCATTGGATTCCTTTCACTGTGAAAACCATATTAAGTATACCTTGCTGGCAACCTTCTTTATCCATATTCTTATTGGATATCTGAGTAGTATTGAAAGCCCTTTGTTTGTCACAAAGGTAATTTCAGGTTCATATCTCACAAAAATGTTCAATCTGACAGTTCTTTCACCCTCCTAATTGTTTCAAGGCAATGGAGTAATGCAAGACTTACTGCACAGTGCTTGCAGGGACCACCTAGCATTATCCAATATGAGATTGCATTTCTTGTAAGGATACAAAGAAAGTGGTAGGTGGAATGATTGAATTAATCTCAGCCACAGCTAAATACTTGGGACTGCATCCCAGTCCATCTTTAGTTTGCACACCATGCCACCTCAGTTTAGATCCAGCCATATACAAATCAATCCTGCTCCTGCTCCTATAACAACTAGTCCAGACCGAAATGCCAGGCCATGTCCTCCAGGAACTGGAACAAAAGCAACCCAACACTGGTTTCTCCCTGCTTGTGGCTCTTCAGGTGTAGCTTTGCACCAGTGACACAGTTCTATGTCTTGGCATACCCTTTGCACTGAAGGCATCACACTGAAACATATAAAAAAACGTAATGGGTGGAATCAGTGCTTAATTTGTAAATGAATTAGTGCTGGTCCCCAAAGCTCTTCCCAGAAGCCTGCTGCCGGTGAAATTAAATGTTGGTCCGCCGAATACCAAGGCTATGTAGTCTTAAATCCACCTCATGCCTCTTTCATCTATACCTTTATCTGACTCTTGCAGGCATTTGCTTTCTCCCTTGTTGATGGTTTTTCCATTTTGCTTTTGCTCCGAGTTTCCGCTTTGTGAGCTTTTCCTTCTCTAGCTCTCGGTAAATGTCTGGCATGAAAAGATAAGTGCTGGTCCCGAAAAGTAAGTGCAGATCGCCTCCACTGGCAACCACCCATTCAAATTAAGCACTGATTAGAATACTTGAATTAATATCAGCCACTTGTAATTACTTGAGATGCCTCACGGTCCATCTTTATTTCACTCACTGTGCCGTCTCAGTTTGGACCCACCTTGTGCAATACAGTCTTTTTTATTTTTTTTTATTTTTTTTAAAGACCTTTATTGTAGTGTTCCACAATACACAGCTTTGGCCTACAACCCCTCGGGCTGGCCGCGCAGTTTGTACACATGCATTTTGTCGTATATAACACAGCCCCGTGCCGTCAACCCGGGGGTACGGCGGCGGTATAAGGTGCAAGCGTCTCACAGTTTAGAGAAGGATAGTGCAGGACTCATTTTCTCTTTGTTACAGCCATAAAACATAGGGATAATACCACAATGGCGCAAGGGCGCCTAACGATTAACTGCCCCCCCCCAACTCCCCAAAACAGGGTCACCACGTTGAACACTGTAAATACCTCCGTACCGGTGAGGCAACCTCAGCACCCCACTCTATAGCACCTGGAGCAACAAGAGCGTTGGGATTCCTACACAGCTCCTGCTCCGTCCTGCGCGGCGGAAGGAGGCTCGCAAATGCCCCCCCTGAAATCATTCCAGTTGGACCACACTTCCACCCACTTCCGGGGGCACCCTCTCGCTACATATACAGTCTTTTCCTGCAGCATACACCAGTCCATATCACTGTGCCAGTCCGACAGTTTTGGTGGAATAGGGCTTCCCCAGAGTCTGGCAATGTTCCTTTTCTCTACCATTTGTCCGAGCGTCACCCAGAGCCTCCCCTTCGGTGGCAGGTCCGTTGGCTCCCATATGTTAAGGAGACACCTCTTGGCCTCCGGGCGAATTTCCACCTCCCATACCTCCTCCATACACTGTACCACCCTTCTCCAATACCGTTGAATCTTCGGGCAGTCCCACAACACATGGAAGAAGGTACCCGTACCCCCACATCCCCTCCTACAGAGTACTGTGTCCGCCCTACCCATTGTGTGTAGCCTAGTGCAGGAGTTATAAATTCTATGTAGGATCTTTAGTTGGATAAGTCGCAGTCGGGCTGATATCGCGACCTCCCGTGGGGAAGCCAAAGCATGTAGCCATTCCTCGTCGTCTATCTCCAGCCCATCAGCGACCCACTTTTCTCTAAGGGGCAGGAGCGTATCAGGGGGGTTGTTGATTAGTTTTTTATACGTAAGTGATATGGCGTGTTCTGTGAGGTGTCCATCCAGTAACCTATCTTCAAGCGGGGAGGTTTGTGGTGGTTTGGTCTCCGGTGGGATATTGGCCTGTAGGGAGTGTCGCACCTGTAAGTATCTAAAGTATTCAGTGTGTGCCAGTTCATATGTGTCTCGCAGTTGGGCGAACGTGCGGATCCCTGTGGGGCCCCAGATATCCTTGATTTGGGAGATGCCGATCAAGTCCCAGTTGCGGAAGCCCTTGGGGCGTCCCAGATTGCCTAGTTTTTCAGAGGCCCAAAGTGGCGTGGCTAGTGTTAGGACTCCTGACTATCCGAGCTTCCTCTGAGCAATGTGCCATACCTGTACCGAGTGAAGTGTAGGGCCAGTGAGTTTGCGTGTACCCCGTTTAAAGTAGAGTGCTATCTCATAGTTCCCTCCGGGAAGCAGCCATCTATCCATACTGTAGGCGGGATCATTCCCGTCGCCATACGTCCCCTGATTGATCGCTGTGAGATGGGGCGCCCAGTAGGATTTATGAATGTCAGGGAGGGCTATACCGCCGTCATACCACCCCAGTGTGAGTTTAGTCAATGAGATTCGGGGCGACCCGGCCCAGAGAAGGTTGCGCAGCGCAGCCTCTATCGCTACAAAGTAGGCGTTAGGGACCAAGTCTGGATAGTTTTGTAGCGCATAGAGGAACCGTGGCAACGCTAGCATCTTGAATAAGGCTGCCCGGCCCAACAAAGACAGTGGTAGGCGCTGCCAGGATTTGGCCTCCCTTTGTAGCCGAACTAACGGCGGCTTGAGATTCTGCTCGTATAACAGGGTCTTGTTAGTGGTGATGAATATTCCAAGGTACTGGAACCCGTCCTCTGCCACCTTGATCGGGCACGTGTCCGGGAGCCTCGGAGGGTCACCACGCAAGACGTAGAGATGTGATTTGGCCCAGTTGATCCGGAAGCCAGAGTTACGACCGAAACTTGCAAATATGTCGAGTGCCACAATTATCGACCTGCGTGGCCTGCAAAGGTACAGGAGAATGTCGTCGGCGTAGAGGGATATTCTATCCTCCCACCCTTCCGCCCATGCTATACCTTTTAGGTAGACATCCTGCCTAATCAAGGCCGCGAGCGGCTCTAGGGAGAGGGCGAAGAGAAGGGGAGAGAGGGGGCAGCCCTGCCTAGTTCCTCTTTCAAGCGTGAACACCTCGGACAGCTTGTTGTTAACCAGTACCTGCGCCAGGGGTTCGGTGTATAATAGACGCACCCAAGCTATGAATTGAGGTTCAAATCCCAGTTTGCGCAGGACTGCAAACATATATGGCCACTCTAAGGTATCGAAGGCCATGGTGGCGTCCAGGGAGACCACCACTGCATCCTCATGCAGTCTGTGGCGCTGCCCCAGAACGCCGTGTAACCTTCTAATGTTGAGGGCCGTGTTACGGTGGGGCATGAAACCTGATTGGTCAGGGTGGACCAACGAAGGAAGCACCGCCTTGAGCCTGTTGGCCAGCGTCTTTGCCAGTATTTTGGGCTCCGCGTTGAGGAGCGAAATTGGTCTGTATGACGCACAGGAGTCTTTGGGTTTCCCCTCTTTCGGTATTGCCACTATGGTCGCGATGCGCTGATCACAGGGCAGCACCCCCATCTCCCTGCTCTGTTCGAACATGAGTTTCAAGTACTTACTAGTGGCGTCAGGCCGGAGCTTGTAAAGCTCTATCGGGAGGCCGTTGGGTCCGAGAGTCTTACCAGGGCGAAGTTCCCCTATTGCACGCTGTAGTTCGGCCTCAGTGATCGGGCTATCCATAGCCTCCCGATCTTCCTCTGATAGGGAGGGCATGCGAATATCGGTTAAGAGGTCCATGGAGTCCTCCTCCGGCCGGTCCGACTCACGCCTGTAGACCTGCTGGAAGTGTCTCGCAAACTGTTCCACTATTCCCCGGGGCTCTGTCACTACAATCCCGGACTCGGTGCGTATTTCTGGCACCACCTTACTGGCCTGTTGTTTTTTCTCGAGCCAGGCTATCAATTTCCCGGCTTTATCGCTCTGATCATATATTCTGCCCATCTTATGATGAGCCACGGTCTGAGCCTCTTGGGTAACCAGTGCTCTATACTCCGCCGCCTTTAACTGCAGTTTGTGCCTGACGTCCCTGTCCCCACCCTCCGTCGCCTCCCCCTCCAGAACCTCCAAATCCGCCTCGATTGTTGTAACCTGCATGCGCCGCTCCCGCCGTCTAGCTGAGATGACCGAGAGCGCCTCCCCCCTAATCACGGGTTTAAATGCCTCCCACAAGGTGACGGGGGAGTCTACTGAGCCCACATTCTCTTCGAAGTACTGTGAGATTGAGTTGGACATCTGTTTTCTGGTGTCCTCATGTTTTAAGTGCCAAGCGTTTATAGGTGCTATGCAGCCCTCCCGGCGATTCCCAAATACGATGTCTGTACGGACCGGTGAGTGGTCGGAAATACCTCTAGGCAGAAGCGCTGCCTCCAGGACTGTCATGTCGTGTTGCAGAAGGGTAAGGATGTAGTCTAATCGTGAAAATGAATGATGCGACCCCGAAAAGAAGGTAAATTGGGTGTCTGTAGGGTGGAGCAGGCGCCAGACGTCAGTAAGTCCGAAGGTATCAAGAAATTCCGCCAACCACCCCTGCCAGTCTTACAGTCAACAACTTTAATACTTTACTGTCCGACGGCTTCTCAGTCGAGCGTTCGTGGCCTCATCTCGCTGCGTCGTCTCTGGGTGAGTCCCAGCAGGGACTATTCGATCTCGAACGCCAAGACCGCTGGCTCTGCTCACCACCTTCCACTCGCCCCGCCGCTGACCCCGGGGAGGAGTGCCCTGTGCCTCGCCATTGTGCGCCGTCTCGCCGAGGGGCCCCAGCAGTCCCATCCGCGTCCAGCCACTCCTGCACCGCCGCAGGCGAAGTGAAGAAAAGGGATTTACCGCCAGGTATGATCTTCAGTTTGGCGGGAAAGAACATAATGTACCGAATCCCACGGTCTCGTAGTGCCGCCTTCACCCCCTGAAAGGAGCGCCTCTCCTGCTGACCCTGGAGCGTGAAGTCCGGGAAGAAGCGAACCGTGGCCCCCTCGTACTGTAAATCACCATGTTGTCTAGCAGCCTGGAGAATTGCATCGCGGTCTCGGTAGTTCAATATTTTAGCAATAATTGTTCGCGGTAGGGCCCCCGGTTTAGGTTTCGGGATCGGGGCCCTGTGCGCCCGCTCAACAGTGAAGAGCTTAGAAAGTCTCTTGGGTTTCAGGTGGTGGAGGATCAACTCCTCAAGAAAGAGCTCCATACATTCCCCCTCAAGTCCTTCCGCCACACCTACCACGCGTATGTTGCTTCTCCGAGCCCTGCCTTCCTGGTCGTCGAGCCGTAGGGCCATCAGCCGGTGCTGGTGCACAAGCTCGTTGACCCTCCCCTCGAGCCGCTTCTCCGATTCCTGCAGGGCTTTGATGTCAGCTTCATTGGTTTTAGAGCGGTCCGTGGTGTTTCCCAAGTCGGCCCGGAGCAGGTTCACCTCTATCGTGATCTTGTCCATTTTCGTCTCCAGGTTGGTGCCCAGGGTTTGAATTGTGGCCATTATGGACGTCAGGGAGGGTTCCGCCTGGCCTGCGGCCTCCTTCGTCGTCCCTCCAGGCTGTGCCGCCGGTCTAGCTACCGTATAGTTATCCAGCTTGTTGGACTGGGTCGTGGCGCCCCCTTTAGGTCGCATGGTGCCGCCGGTACCTCTGGGGCCAAACGTTCCTCCGTCCGTCTCTGCGCTAGAGCGCCCGCGGGTCTGCGCCAGCTCCGGTCGCCTACGTGGAGTCTGGGCGCAACCCTGGCACCACCGGCACTCTCCAGGTAACAGCTCAGGGCGGGGGGCCCTCCAGTAAGCCTTGCGTGCACGTTATGGGGTCTGCGACCTCAGCCACCCCCCGCCGCCGGCTCTCCAATGTCCAGGCCTCCCCAGCAGCTGCGAACGAGGGCCCCCAACCGGGTAGGCAACACAGGTCACTTCGCAGCAGCAGCCCCAGCTGGTCTCCTCCCCTCGCTCCTGTGGCAGCAGACAGGGAAATGGCCGGGCCTACCTCCGCGATACTGGCGCCGCCAGTCTCAGCACCCTGTAGTCAGGACCCATACCGCTGTACACCATGCCTATGTGTTCCGTTATTGGTTCCACTTTAGTCGTGGCAGTCCGCCGGCCCCCCAAGGCTGCAGGGACACGCAACCGGCGCAGTCAGGCAGTCGGAGGCCAGCGGCACCTCAGCGCCGCATATGGGGCGGCGTCCTCCTCCGATGGCGCCCCTCCGGTCGCGTCACGCGTTAGCCCGAAGCCGGGGCCTCAGGTGGTGAAAGGAGTGGCACCGTAGCTCCAGGAGCGAGGCACTCGGCCGCCGCCGCAAGTCGCGACCGCCGTGCCGAGCCGTCCACGGGTCCCCGGCGTCCGCACAACCGCTCCGGTGGGTCACTTGGCCTGAGGGAGCTGGGGGGCATTCATGGGCAAGCCCCTCAGCTCGGATTCGTTACGGATGTTGTAGGACACCAACGGTCCCGGCGGAGCTCCGGAGTCAGGCGGCCATTTCTTACGGCGCCTGGCCACGCCCCCCGTGCAATACAGTCTTGACCCTGATCCAATAGGAACATCCAAGCCCGAACTGCCAATCCAGGGCCTCCACAAACTGGAACACAACCAACGCTAGACTGGTTTCACTCTAGCTGGGGCTCTTCAATCAGGTGCAGGTTGGTTCCAGTGGTACAGTGAGCATGGGACCCATGTCTGGGCATATCCGTCGCACTTAGGGCATCTCATTAAAGTATACAGAATAATGATGGGTAGAATGCTTGAATTAATCTCAGCAAGGATTGGCAGTACAGGCTGAACTTTTCCTACTACAGCCGGATTAACGCTGATTTGAACATGGCTGGGTCTAGTGTGAGGTGGCATGGAGGGTAAAAAAAGTATGCACTGCAATACAGCCAAGTACTTTCCACTGTATTCCATTCATCACTTTTTTGTATTTTTGCTGTAACTCCCTAAATGTGATTGGTATGCCCACAGATGGGTCACTTGCTCACTGTGCAATTGGAACCAAGCGGCACCTGACTGAAAAGGCCCAATTAGGCTGAAACCACTCTTGGGTTCCTTGTGTTCTGGTTTGCAAAGGAACTGACTAAGCAGTTTGAGCTAGATTATTCCTATTGGATCAGGATCAAGCCTGATTTGTATATGGATGGGTCTAATCTGAGATGGCATGTTGGGCAAGAAAACGATGGAGTAATTAATTACCAGTTGCTGATATTAATTCACGTATTCTATCCATAGTTTTTTTGTATCTTTATTGTGACCCCCCTAAGCGTGATGGGTATGCCCAGACATGAGTCCCATACTCTCTGTGCTACTGGAACCAAGCTGCACCAGACTGAAGACGCCCAATCAGGCTGAAAACAGTCTTGGGTTGTTTTTATTATGGTTCGAATGGAACCTGACTTAGCAGTTTGGGCTGGACTGTTTCTATTGGAGCAAGATCAAGGCTGATTTACCCATAGATGGATCTAATTGGAGGTAAAATGGAGGGCAAAAAACAGATGGACTGGGATGTGAACGTGGGTAATTACCAGTAGCTGAGATTAGTTCAAGCATTCCATCAATCACTTTTTTGTATTGAGATTGCATTTCTTCTCTGCTAACCATTATTCTTATTTAAGTTGAAAATACATAAAGAGCCAAATGTGCAAAGCATTGTTCCTGACACAAATCAGGTCGTTTACGAACAGAAAAAGGGTTTATCAAATGTGCAAAATGTGATACAGTAACTTGTTACTGGATCGCAATTTGCATTAGTGATTCAGTATTTCAAAGGTGTGTGTTTTTGGTGTCCCTTTCAAATATCAGTATGGTATGTATTACTTTATTGTGACTGAATTCTGGTTGCAAAATAGTAATACCTTAACACCATTTTACAAGTGGTGGTAATCCATTCGAAAATGAGAAGGGGTCCTCTTGGGACCCCTTTGAGAATGCTCAAAAAATATTTTTTAAGAGCTGGCATTGGTCCCATGAACCACTGCCCACTCTCAAAACATGAAACTTCAATGTTTAATTTTTTTCTTTTTAAATGTATCCCATTTTCCTTTAAGGAAAATGGGCTGCATTTCAAAAAAAAGATTGCTTTATTAGAAACAGTCACAGACATGGTGATCTGCTGAGCTCTGTAGGCCACTATACCTGCGATGGCTTCGATTCCTTTTGGGTCACAAATTGCGACCTGCCTCAATAATATTCATGAGGTAGGTTGATTTGCGACCCACTAGGAATCGCTATTTCAAATTTGTACGTTTTCTTACATCAGGAACTGTGATTTCCTAGTTACGATTCAGTATGAATTGCATTTATGAAATTATTATTCTAGATTTTTGTACAGCTGGCCCAGATCTGTTGACTGGGTGTGAGTGTTTGATTGGTTCTGATCCTCCGTTCATCACCACCCCCTTTTGTACCGCTTTGTTCGCCATAAGTTGGCAGGGTATGCTCAGACGTGAGTCCCTTGCTCACTTTGCCACTGGATTCAAGCAAGCCTGGCTGAAGACGGCTGAAATGCCAGAAACCGGTCCTAGGAAGCTTGTTTCCGGTCCAGGGAAGGCATGGCTTGGCAGTTCGGGCTGGACTGTTCCCATGAGGCACAGGGTCAGACTGAATTGCATATGGCCATGTCTGAACTGGGGTGGCCGAGTGGGCTAAAGAATGGGGATGGATCAAACCCAGATCTGTTGACTGGGTGTGAGTGTTTGATTGGTTCTGATGCTCCGTCCATCACCATCCCCTTTTGTACCGCTTTGTTCGCCATAAGTTGTCAGGGTATGCTCAGACGTGAATCCCTTGCTCACTTTGCCACTGGATTCAAGCAAGCCTGGCTGAAGACGGCTGAAATGCCAGAAACCGGTCCCAGGAAGCTTGTTTCCGGTCCAGGGAAGGCATGGCTTGGCAGTTCGGGCTGGACTGTTCCCATGAGGCACAGGGTCAGACTGATTTGCATATGGCCATGTCTGAACTGGGGTGGCAGAGTGGGCTAAAGAACGGTGATGGATCAAACCCAGATCTGTTGACTGGGTGTGAGTGTTTGATTGGTTCTGATGCTCCGTCCATCACCACCCCCTTTTGTACCGCTTTGTTCGCCATAAGTTGGCAGGGTATGCTCAGGCGTGAGTCCCTTGCTCACTTTGCCACTGCAATCAAGCAAGCCTGGCTGAAGACGGCTGAAATGCCAGAAACCGGTCCTAGGAAGCTTGTTTCCGGTCCAGGGAAGGCATGGCTTGGCAGTTTGGGCTGGACTGTTGCCATGAAGCACAGAGTCAGACTGATTTGCATATGGCCATGTCTGAACTGGGGTGGCAGAGTGGGCTAAAGAACTGTGATGGATCAAACCCAGATCTGTTGACTGGGTGTGAGTGTTTGATTGGTTCTGATACTCCGTTCATCACCACCCCCTTTTGTACCGCTTTGTTCGCCATAAGTTGGCAGGGTATGCTCAGACGTGAGTCCCTTGCTCACTTTGCCACTGGATTCAAGCAAGCCTGGCTGAAGACGGCTGAAATGCCAGAAACCGGTCCTAGGAAGCTTGTTTCCGGTCCAGGGAAGGCATGGCTTGGCAGTTCGGGCTGGACTGTTCCCATGAGGCACAGGGTCAGACTGAATTGCATATGGCCATGTCTGAACTGGGGTGGCCGAGTGGGCTAAAGAATGGGGATGGATCAAACCCAGATCTGTTGACTGGGTGTGAGTGTTTGATTGGTTCTGATGCTCCGTCCATCACCATCCCCTTTTGTACCGCTTTGTTCGCCATAAGTTGTCAGGGTATGCTCAGACGTGAATCCCTTGCTCACTTTGCCACTGGATTCAAGCAAGCCTGGCTGAAGACGGCTGAAATGCCAGAAACCGGTCCCAGGAAGCTTGTTTCCGGTCCAGGGAAGGCATGGCTTGGCAGTTCGGGCTGGACTGTTCCCATGAGGCACAGGGTCAGACTGATTTGCATATGGCCATGTCTGAACTGGGGTGGCAGAGTGGGCTAAAGAACGGTGATGGATCAAACCCAGATCTGTTGACTGGGTGTGAGTGTTTGATTGGTTCTGATGCTCCGTCCATCACCACCCCCGTTTGTACCGCTTTGTTCGCCATAAGTTGGCAGGGTATGCTCAGGCGTGAGTCCCTTGCTCACTTTGCCACTGCAATCAAGCAAGCCTGGCTGAAGACGGCTGAAATGCCAGAAACCGGTCCTAGGAAGCTTGTTTCCGGTCCAGGGAAGGCATGGCTTGGCAGTTTGGGCTGGACTGTTGCCATGAAGCACAGAGTCAGACTGATTTGCATATGGCCATGTCTGAACTGGGGTGGCAGAGTGGGCTAAAGAACGGTGATGGATCAAACCCAGATCTGTTGACTGGGTGTGAGTGTTTGATTGGTTCTGATGCTCCGTCCATCACCACCCCCTTTTGTACCGCCTTATTCGCCATAATTTGGCAGGGTATGCTCAGACGTGAGTCCCTTGCTCACTTTGCCACTGGATTCAAGCAAGCCTGGCTGAAGACGGCTGAAATGCCAGAATCCGGTCCTAGGAAGCTTGTTTCCGGTCCAGGGAAGGCATGGCATGGCAGTTCGGGCTGGACTGTTCCCATGAGGCACAGGGTCAGACTGATTTGCATATGGCCATGTCTGAACTGGGGTGGCAGAGTGGGCTAAAGAACGGTGATGGATCAAACCCAGATCTGTTGACTGGGTGTGAGTGTTTGATTGGTTCTGATGCTCCGTCCATCACCACCCCCTTTTGTACCGCTTTGTTCGCCATAAGTTGGCAGGGTATGCTCAGACGTGAGTCCCTTGCTCACTTTGCCACTGGATTCAAGCAAGCCTGACTGAAGACGGCTGAAATGCCAGAAACCGGTCCTAGGAAGCTTGTTTCCGGTCCAGGGAAGATATGGCTTGGCAGTTCGGGCTGGACTGTTCCCATGAGGCACAGGGTCAGACTGATTTGCATATGGTCATGTCTGAACTGGGGTGGCAGAGTGGGCTAAAGAACGGTGCTGGATCAAACCCAGATCTGTTGACTGGGTGTGAGTTTTTGATTGGTTCTGATGCTCCGTCCATCACCACCCCCTTTTGTACCGCTTTGTTCACCATAAGTTGGCAGGGTATACTCAGACGTGAGTCCCTTGCTCACTTTGCCACTGGATTCAAGCAAGCCTGGCTGAAGACGGCTGAAATGCCAGAAACCGGTCCTAGGAAGCTTGTTTCCGGTCCAGGGAAGGCATGGCTTGGCAGTTCGGGCTGGACTGTTCCCATGAGGCATAGGGTCAGACTGATTTGCTTATGGCCATGTCTGAACTGGGGTGGCAGAGTGGGCTAAAGAACGGTGATGGATCAAACCCAGATCTGTTGACTGGGTGTGAGTGTTTGATTGGTTCTGATGCTCCGTCCATCACCACCCCCTTTTGTACCGCTTTGTTCACCATAAGTTGGCAGGGTATGCTCAGACGTGAGTCCCTTGCTCACTTTGCCACTGGATTCAAGCAAGCCTGGCTGAAGACGGCTGAAATGCCAGAAACCGGTCCTAGGAAGCTTGTTTCCGGGTGGTGAGCCCCGGGCTCACTGTGCCACTGGAATCAAGCTATCCTGGCTGAAGAGGGGTGGGATGCTTGTTGCCGGTCCAGGGAGGACCTGGCTTGGCAGTTCGGGCTGGACTGTTCCCATGAGGCACAGGGTCAAGACTGATTTGCATATGGCCAGGTCTAAACTGGGGTGGATGGTGAGCAAAAGAATAATGGATTTAACCCAGATCTCTTGACTGGGTGTGAATGTTTTGATTTGTTCTGCATTCCGTCCATCAATTGTGTGTCCTTTGTTTTCTTGCCTTATGTGCGCCAGGTATGCTCAGACGTGAGTCCTGGGCTCACTGTGCCACTGGAATCAAGCTATCCTGGCTGAAGAGGGGTGAAACCCCGAAACCGGTCTTGAGATGCTTGTTTCCGGTCCAGGGAGGACCTGGCTTGGCAGTTTGGGCTGGACTGTTCCCATGAGGCACAGGGTCAAGACTGATTTGCATATGGCCAGGTCTAAACTGGGGTGGCATGGTGAGCAAAAGAATAATGGATTTAACCCAGATCTCTTGACTGAGGGTGAATGTTTTGATTTGTTCTGCATTCCGTCCAGCAATTGTGTGTCTTTTGTCAATTAGAGCACTAAATTACAAGTCCATGTACGTATCTTAGAACACTTGAGTGCCATAGTGAACAATGATGGCAATTACCCTGTATCTCGTCATTTTAAGGCAGTACATGACAATAACCTTACCTGCCTTAAATATTATGTTGTGGATGCTATTCCTGTACCCCGACGAGGGGGCAACAGGGAGCTCACGCTGAAGAAATGTGAATCATGCATTATTTTGGAATTTGATAGTAAGGCCCCTAGGGGACTCAATACCACAGAAGACTTTCACAATATGTTGTGAGAATATTTGCCATATTGTCTACAAACATATTCCGCTTTCTTCCGTAAACACAATGGTAATATATGAGTTCAAGTTTTTCAAGTGAACAATATAGTTATATTAACCATCCTCTGATCATAGATGAAAAATCCTTTCTTGATAGTAGAACACAAAATATAAAATCCCCATAAAAATACATTTTTTAGATGTGTAATTTAGATGTGTCCTTTTAGTTATATTTATTGCATATTTGTAGTTATTTTTTATATATTTATATAGTAATAATGGTTTGCACATAGCACTTTGATTAGGGAGTAGATGTATTTGCACATCAATACGCAGCACTTTAACCGCTAGATGTGCACAAACAACTATCGACCTCAGCTAATTATAAGGACTGTCAACAAATGTATGTTTGAATAATGAGTCAGAAACGTTCCTGTTTATGATCAAATGTAAGAATTGAGGGATACTGTCAATGAAGCTTTAATATAGTTTTGGTTATCAATACAATATGATTCCCATAGTAGCCTCATTTTGAGATTCTTAAGTGTACCTCATGATTTGTTTCAGATGTTAATATAATTTACAGAGAAACACTTATGCATTAATGCTGATATATACATGCTTGTTATTTTAGCGTTTTTATATGCCTATTGGTATCATTATTATCATTCATTGTCCTTACCTGATATACGATATTACCGTCTGGACTATTGTTAGTAGGATAAATGCACAATTGCGACGCTATGGTCCATAACAAGTTTCATATCATGGTTAAAAGTCTGCTTTCTATGTTTATGGGTGATCACGTGATATACCAGGGTTGCATTTAAAAATCTTGCAATGTTACGCATTTCCGCATGTGATCAAGGCTGCAAAGGCAGTCGAAATGCGTTATGACCAGCTCCAAGTGAATAATAAATATCTGAGTTTGCCAGTAAGAGGAGTTTGTGCTTTCTTCATCGCCGGCTTGGCGGAGGTTGGGGATTGCAACTTATCGAGTTCAATATATCTATATCTATATCTATAAATATATGTATGTATGTGTATATATATATATGTATGTGTATATATATGTATATATATGTATATACATATGTATATATATATGTATATATATATTCACTGAAAAAAACATAGGTTTCAGGTACATTATAGTTAATTATTATCATTCAAAAAACCCTAGAAATTCACTGAAAAAACCATAGGTTTCAGGGACGTTTTAGTTAGCTGGACATTTCACTCTTACAAAACCATAGAAATTCCACCGTTATAGTTAGTTCAGCTAACTATAACTCGCGCACCCGCAATGCACTGCTCATGACGTCAAATATTACAACATTCATTACATGGTCAGTGACATCACTGATGACATCACTGATGATATCTCAAATGACATCACTGATGACATCACTGATGACATCATCCATGCGATAATCTGAAGCACCCCCTCACACCCTAATAAAACCTTTGATACACCTACTCTAAAATACAGACTACCATTTTCGAAACCATAGACACACCAATACTAGTTACTACATACCCACTCACTTATTCCTAGGTCTTTACACACATCCACTCATTCACCCATGCAGTCACTCCATCACATCCATCATTCTTTTGCTCACCATGCCACCCCAGTTTAGACCTGGCCATATGCAAATCAGTCTTGACCCTTTGCCTCATGGGAACAGTCCAGCCCGAACTGCCAAGCCAGGTCCTCCCAGGACCGGAATCAAGCGTCCTAGGACCGGTTTCGGGGTTTCACCCCTCTTCAGCCAGGATGGCTTGATTCCAGTGGCACAGTGAGCCCAGGACCCACGCCTGGGCATACCTGGCACACTTAGGGCAAGAAAGCAAAAGACACACAATTGATGGACGGAATGCAGAACAAATCCAAACATTCACCCCCAGTATGGCAGGTACGCTTATGTAAGGTATGACTGTTAAGTTTAGGTAAGCTTTGGCAGGTTAGATTAAGTAAAGGTCAGTATGCGTACGTGAAGTAGATCACGTTAGGGTAGGTTAGGACTGCTTAGACTAGATCAGGGTAGAGTTGGATTTTGTAAGGGTAGGTAAGGTAGGCTATGTGGTATTTGGTAGGGAGGGATAAGGTATGCAGAGTAGGGTTGGGTAGGATATGTAGAATACGCTGGATAGGAGAGGATATGTGGGGTAGGTTGGGTAGGATTGAGTATGTAGGGGTGGTTAGAATGTACAGTGTGGGTATTTAGGGTAGAGTAGTTGCTTAAGTTAGTTAGGGTAGGGTTTGATAGTATAGAATATGTTAGCGCAAGTAAGGTAAACAATCCAGTCGACAAAGAGGGATGATACGTAGCTTATTTATAAGGATTGTATCTTGTATGATATGAGTTAAGCGCACTGGTGACGTGGTTTTGTGAGACAGGAAAAGCTGTATGTAGATTAAACTGTTGTCTCAAAGAAGAGGTGTAAGAAGCTAAAGTTTGTGTTGTGAGTGATGAACCTAAAGTACTCACAAAGTAAAATAATGCAAAGTGGATACTTTTGATAAAGGAACAGTATTTTTGTTCCATCTTAACGGAAGCCTACATGTGTGTATGTCTATACTTTTTTTTAACAAAAAAGATGTAAATCCAGCATTATGTTATAATGAGAGCAAATTAAAACGAATGTACGAGGATCCAAGGCATTCAGGCAGCACACACTTCCGAAACAAAAAGCCATAACTCAGCAATTGTCATTTTCTCAGCAAACTAAATACCTCAGAAAACAAATAGTAGCTTTCAATTGCAAACAACAAATCATTCTGCAGTGTGAAAAAGGACTAATTGTGATTAGCATAAGTACACCAACGTAGTCATCTTCGAAATGCCATGGCTTGATGGAGGGCCCACTCAAGCAATGGCAAACCATAAAGAACTCATGAAAGTCAGTGACAAGGGAGGCAAACCAGAACCAGCTCTTGTGCTGTAGTTATTATACTTCATTTTATAATTACTTATAAGAGGTCATTTAGACAACTGAAGAGGTTTGTAGCTAGACCTAAAAATGGTGGGTAGTTGAGGATTATAACGCTTAATACTGATTAAACTAGTTGGACCCTACAAGGGCCCTGGGGTTTGAGGCTGCCTGCATCAAAAACTACTGGTCAGATTACACTTTGTTTGTAGGTTGAACCAGTGCAAAGGAGGGCAAAGCATTTGCTAGACAAATTCTAACCAGATAGATTGTGCTCTGTGTAAGGCTTGTCTTTGAGATTGTTATAAAGGATCCCAGAGAAGGTAAATGGACTTATTCAACCAGGGTAGGAGTGCTACATTTGCCCAACCTAGGGGAGTATCAATTTCATATATCTACTAGGCAACTAATTAAGCTTCTGCCCCTCACACGTTGAATTTTGGTGTTTGAAGTAAGGCCAGTTGTTTGTCAGGTCACGTTACAGCAGTTCTGTTGTAGCCAGTGCTTCACCTTTTATTCACTGTGCCGTAGAAACCAGCCCACGGTGCTACCAATGGCGAGGGCATCCTTAAGTCGATGGGGAGGCATAGTAGTTGTATATATAGAAGGAGTTATTTACATTCAGTATCGTTTTTCTGATGGATGCATCCACAAATAAATGCTTTTCCAATTGTAACTTTCTCGTAACCACTAATGAGCGTGGAAGTTAAATGGAACTAATGTCGTGTTTCAGGTGGTGTTTTTATTGAGCAATGTCATCACATATGGTTTAGACCTGACGATTCTTAGGAGTTGCACTGGCAACCTAACACACATTGCAGTAAGACAGGCATGCTTTTGACACATCGATGTCAAGATATATTTTTTAAATTGACATACAAGATCAGAAAACCGGACAGCCTATAAGGAAATGTAGAGATTTTGTAAAAGCCTGAGACGACCAGACCCAGTCAGCCAGTGCCAAACTGGCCGTAGCGGGCACTGCCCGTTTTTCTTGTGGGCCGGAAGGGTCGGACCAGTTTTGGACCTGTGGGGGCTGTGTTTGTTACTTGGGGCTGGTTTTGTAGAAGTGCTGCAATAGCGGCCCCCTGTAACAAAAGCAGCAGCAGTGTTTCCCACCAGCAACTCCCCCGCCAATGCCCCGCCACCCGGGGCTGATCCAACTTAATTGCCAGGGCTGGTTTGCGTTCTCGGCACGGCCCTGCAGTCAGCCATACGTCCAACTCTTTTTGACAGCTCTCTACTGCCTCTTAGTCTTGATTTTCTAATTTCATTAAAGTGAAAATAGAAATGATTGTGCACTCATGTTAAACTGTAAGAACGCAGGCAGTTGTGGTGTTTTGCAAGTTAGAAATGATGGAACCCTTTTGGCTCCTGATGGACTCTGTAGCATGGTGATGTAAGTGTTAAAGTGGAATGCAATGAGGGCTGGTTTAGAATGTGGAGTTCGCAGTTACACACAGACCAATAAAGATGTGTAATACTAAGCTCCATGTGTGGTGTAGTCATCGGCAGGTACCGAAGCTGTGGACGACACTACAACTGGCGACAAACTGGGGGGATAAGTACCCCAAAGATCGACAGTTCTCTCCCAGAGAGTGTTACAGTGGTCCAAGCAAACTGCTCGTGCATGGCACGTGTGTTTCAGTTGAAGTACGAAACCAACGCTTAACGCATGTGAAGTCAAATCGCAACTCCAGCTGCTGTAAAGAAGTTGAAAACAACTAAAGCATTGCAAAGAAATCTACATATCAGTGACAGAGAATGAACTGGTCAGATAGTACATAAAGGAACTGCGCTGCTACTCAAGATATAGTCAAATGAAATTCGAAGCGTTAATTCTGAAGGCAGATACAAATAGGTTAACAAACAGCAGCTATTGATAATCACAAATTGCAAGATAACATTACAATTTGAAAATGGTGATGACAAAGAGCCGTCAAAGGATAAAACAGTAATTTACTCACCAGAAACCTGAGTAAAGTGAGCTGGTATGACCTCAGCGACAGGTGCCACAACCTAGACCAAGCCCAGGGGTTGTGTTTGACAAGTATGCAACAATCACCACAGTCTTAAATATCTTTGGAATAGTGAAACAGTGCTTTTCAAATGGAGGCAAAGACCGGGGCCCTCTTTCCAAAAGTCAACAAGGATGATCCAGTGGCCAGCACGACCCAATGCCTTAGAGATGGCTCACTCAAACAGTTCCAAGATGAACAGCCAAGGAAGCCAGAGAGAGCCCACCCTCAATGTCAGCCGCTTCCATAAATGACTACAATGCTGCCACTTTCCTGAAATCACCACCACCGTTTGATACTGCCAAAAAGCAAAATATTGGCAATAGTTGGACTGCTTGGATAGAGACATTTGAGGATTTCTTTGATGCACTTGAAGAGACTGATAACAAAAAGATTATCATGTATCTCAAAATTCTTGCTGGTGATGGTGTAAAAGAAGTCATAAAGAAAATGCCACCAACTGATGAAGAAGTCACATATCCTCAGAATAAAGAAGTGTTGAATCTCAAGTTTAATCTAATGCCAAATGTTGATTACGAATGATACATCTTCAATCAAGAACGCCAGAACATTGGTGAAACAATTGATGAATTTGTGGAGAGACTCAACATACTCATCAGATATTGTAAGTTTAATTCATTTAATGATGAAGAAGCTATGCATCTGAAAATTATTGACGGATTCTTGTCAGATTCATTCAGAAGACAAATGCCGAGAGAAACTCTGGAGCAAGTGTTAGTGGCTGCCAGAGCTGAAGAGCATGCTGATAGACAAGCTGCTGACATGGAGGCCAAAGGTACCCAGAATGCATCCATCATGAGTGTGAAAAGTAAGCTAAAATAAAAGACTGAAGGACACAAATTGATTTTTACCCATAAAGAGAAGTTATCTTTTAGATGTGGATATTTGTTTCCGCACGGAAGTAAATGTCCCGCTCTTAGGTAGATATGTAAAGGCTATTGTGGGAAGGAGACCTTTTTGTGATGGTTTACAAAGGGAAGAAAAAAGTACGTGCATCACGGCGCAAAGACAAAATGGCCGGCAGAACATTCCAGAAGCAACATTTGACGCACAAACACAAGGCCGAGCAGTGACATCAGTTAAGAGAAATAGAAACTGAACGAAGTCGATCATCATCTAAATCACTGTCAAATAGTTCTTCTGTATCAGTATCAAGTGAAAGTGAAGAAAATTATTGTGCCATGTTGATGTTTACCTCAGAAAAGCATGTGCATGTTGGTTTAGCCGCTTGTGAAAAAAAATGTCAGTTGAAGAACGATCGACATGCCAAAGTACCAACGTCATTCAAACTTTGTCCGAAGATTACACTGAAAGTAAATGGTTGTAAAATTATCTCAATTGCTGAAACTTACGTCATTGATAGACAAAGTGCATACATGGGCTGTATCCACAGCCCTTAAAAAGTCAAGTTTCATTTGTAGCGACAATGAAACACAAGAAAGCGGAGGTGCGTGCACCCATCCATGTGCTTCATGGCACAGCGTCAGGTGCCTGTCTACTCAGTTTCTGCACAGCCGCTGATATGGGACTGATTTCTGTTAATTACAACATGAATGATCACCACAAAATAGTAAGTCAATTCACTTCGGTATTTCATGGTTTTGGAAAGCTTAACACTATGAAAGTAAACTTGCATATTAATGAGGGTCTCCGTCCTGTTGGTCAGAGATATAGACAAATTACTTTTCATTTGCAAGAAGCTCATGAAAAAGAACTTGAAGCGTTACATAAGCATGATAATATTGAGCGTTCACCTGATCTGATGCCATGCATTTCCGCTATAGTAGTTGCACCTAAAAAAGGCAGTGAAGGACCTGTACCCATATGTGTTGATATGCGAGTGGCAAACAAGGCAATTGAATGAGAACAACATCCAGGTCCACACATTGCTGACATGATAAAGCAATTAAATGGCGCAAAGTTCTTCTTGATTTCAATAAAGGCTATCATCAATTAGAATTTGAACAAGATTGCAGCTACACTACAACATTTTCTGTTTCAATTCATAAGACTACGTTTTGGTTTGTCATCCACTGCAGAAATGTTTCAAGACGACATTCAATGTATCAAACAGCCTGTCATGAATGCGTTCAATTACAATGATGATAATCATGGTTTTTGGAACTATACAAAACATGATAAGGCTCTTACACAAGATTATCGTTTACTTGCTGAAGCAGGTTTGACTTTGAATGCAGGCAAATGTGAGTTCCAATAGACAAAGCAAAAATTATTTGGCCATATCTGATGTGGGTATGACACCAGATCCTGCTTAAGTAAAAGCTCTTATCAAATGCTTATCCCACACAAGATGTTTCTATGGTGCCTTTATTTCTTGGCATGGCCAGTTACTGTTACAGACACATACAGGAGTGCTCCGTTGAGAGACTTGACAAAAGGGAATGTTTCATTTCATGGGTCTCATGAATGTGAGAAAGGTTTTAAGAAAATGAACTAGGCCATTGATAATGCGACTGAAATGGCATACTTCAATCCAAAGCTTCATACAGAGGTTATTGTTGAGTCTAGCCCAGTCGTGTTAGAAAGTACCCTAGCATAGCACAGCACACACCGGAATGCACCAAGGCATATTGTGGCTTTTGAAAGTAGACGTTTGTCCAAACAGAACATGCTCAGTCATAACCTGAAAAAGAAAGCTTAGCCGTGGTATAGCCTTGTGAACATTTCCATGCTTTCCTGTACAGAAAACCTTTTACGCTGGTAACTGATCATTAAGCTTTACAGACTATATTTAGAAATCCAAAGGCCAAAATGCTTTCCCACATTGAACGATGAATTACTACGGTTACCATTGTGCATCATCGAGAGAACGATCAGAACCCAGCTGGCTACTTTTTCAGAGTTCCTATACAAAGTCATGGTACTCCATCCAAAATGGATGAGGCCTATATCAACTTCATTGTAACATCAAAGACACCAGCTCCCATTTCATTAGCTCAGGTTATCATTGCCATGAACCAATACAGTGATATGTTAAAGTTGAAGGATATAATTACACATCAGTCACGAAACACACTTGACCGCTCACAAGTGATGGTGAATATCAAAAATGCAAAATTGTCAAGAATGAACTGTCCATAACGCAGGAAGGAGTTTTACTACGAGGGTCGAGAAGTCTGATTCCGGAGAGCCTGCTGCAGAAAATAATTGAAGGGGCCCGTGGAATTGTTGCCCCAAAACGAGCTCTCCAAGACCGAGTCTGGTTTCCTCACATTGATGACAGGGTTCAATGCCTGTTATCTATGCAACTGTCTTTCTACAAAAAGTACTCGCCACAACTTGGACATGTCAGAACTGCCAAGGCATGAATAGGAGAGAATAGCCATTGACTTATTCGGTCCACTCAACAATGCACATCACCTGCTGTTGATTATGGTCGAATACTCACGATTTCTATTAATTGAAGATTTTTCATCTATGAGTCATTGAAAGACTGTATGGCAATTTTGCGACAAGGGTTATTCCAGCCATGGTGAAGTCTGATTTTAACAGTCAAGAGTTTGAAGGTTTCTTGAACATCTGAATATAAAGCATAAGAAGAACACACCTTTGTGGCAGCATGCCCACTGAGTTGCTGAGTGTTTTATGAGTATGCTAAAGAAAGCAGTGCAGAGTGCTACTCTTGAGAAACTCGATTTGAAAACTGTGTTGAATACTATCTTGAGAACTTATTGTTCACCCCACTCAACCACAGGTAAAGGTCCTGCGACATTGATGTTCAGGAGAGCAATGAACACCAAGTTACCTCTATAGACCAATCAGAGAAAGAAAGATGAGAAAGCAACTGATGAGAAGGACTTAGTGAACAAGCAAAAGATTAAAGCATATGCTGACAAAAAAAGATTTGCGAAGAACTTCATCCTTAAAAAAGGACATCAACTGCTTGCATGACCGTCGTGGGGAAGAAAACATGATTAAGTGGTGTCTACCAAGGGACACATGGTGACTGCCCAGCACCCTGGGGAGTCTACTACCAGAGACCCTTCTCATTTTATGCTCTTAACTAATTGTCCGTCAGATCTAAGTGTTGAAGGCGAGACTGGTCTGAAACATCAGTGACTGCTGTTGCCTCTACTCTACAGATCCCGAACATTGGTGACGAAAGTGCCCAGTTACCAAGAACAAGATCAGGTCAAACAATTAAAGCATCAAGAAGATCGATTGAAGATATTTAATTGTATATGTCTATCTATATATGTTTTGTAAAAAATTATATTTTTTATTTAACAGAGGGGTAGATGTAGTGTCTTGTGCTATGTTAAAAAACATTTATGTTAAAAAGATTTATATAGCGCGTGTCTACCGGTGGGTGTCTTGGCGTTTTCTGAGCCTGAACATGCTGAGACGGAATCCGATTAGTTGTTCAACAGCCACATTTTAAGCTCCTTCCTGAAAGCAAGCAGGGGGGAGATGGCTCTAAGATGTGGAGGGAGGGTGTTCCAGAGCCTAGCCGTGCTATTGACAAAGCTCCTTTCTTCCCAGGTCACTTTCCTGAACTTAGTAGTGGCAATTATTCTGGCAGTAGCCAAACAGAGATATCGGTTGAGAGTGTACCACTTAAGATGTTCCCATAAAAAATCAGGTCCTGCCTGATGTAGGGCTTTATGAGCCACACAGAGTGCTTTAAATTAGATTCGCTTTTGGACCATGAGCCAATGCAGTTTATGAATACCTAAATAAATCAAATAAAATTTAGGAAATATTCAGAATCATTCTAGCTGCTGCATTTTGGATTGATTGAAGCTTTTCAATCAGTTTTTCCTGCAGGTTTATGTACAATCCATTACAGTAGTCCAATTTTGAAAGGACTAATGCTGAGACCACAGTTTTCCTGGTATTGTTGGGAATAAAAGGGAGGATTTTTCTTATCATTCTAGTAGTGTGGAGGACGAAACTACCTTCGATACTTTAGCTCCAAATTTGAACATGTCATCAATAATAAAGCCCAAGTTTTTGGCTTTCGTCACGGATACAGGTGGTGGACCTAGGCTATCCAGCCACCACGCTGGGGACTATGCAGGGAGAAGGTTGCCAAAACGTATTACCTCAGTTTTACCTGAGTTTAGTTTTAAGCGATGCTTACTCATCCATAAGCTGATGGCAACCCTGCAATCATGGAGCTTCATGGACCTGAAGGATCTTTATCAACTGTTGAAACTACCGGCCATCAGCATAGGAGGTAGGATATATGTTGAAGCTTCTGATCAAAGTTGCTAGTTCCGAAACGTACATATTAAACAGGGTTGGGCTCAGTGAAGAGCCCTTAGGAACCCCTCAAGGCAGTGTGAAAGGTTGGGAGTTATATTGACCCAATGTTAGTATTTGAGCCCTTTCTGAAAGAAAGGATGAGAGTAATGACAGGGCCTTATTTTTGACTCCTATATGGCATTTAGGCGGTGGACCAGAAGCTCATGGTCCACTGTGTCTCACGCTGCAGATAGGCCCAACAAAACGAATGCTGCTGATCCTCCATTGTCCAGTGAGGTTCTTATTTTTTCTGTAGTTTTTATTAAGGCAGTTTCAGTGCTATGGTCTGCTCTAAACCCAAACTGACTACGGTCTAACTGATTGTTGTCGAGGATGAATTTTGATAGTTTTGCATTGATAATCTTTTCAGCGATTTTTGCTATAAGAGGAAGCCTAGAGATGGGACGACAGTTGGTGGGGTCGTTAATCTCAAGAGTTGTTTTTTTTATATTAGAGGGAGGATACAAGCTTGTTTCCACATTGTGGGAAACACCCCTTGTGAGAACATTTGATTAAAAATGGAAGTTAAGTAGGTAGAGATAGGTTGAACCACAAGTTTTAATATCCTGAGGGCATATGGGTTGTCCGGTGATCCTGATTTAGCACCTAGTAGGAGAGCGGCTACTTGATTAGGAGAAGTGGATGTAAATTCCAAAAGTAGGAGATAGCCAGGAACTTCCTGATGACTCAATATTATCCTTGGATTTCGAGTTGTCAAGTATATTAAAGATTTGGTCGACCTTGTCTTTAAAAGTAAAAGCCAGAGTGTCACAAAATTGTTGACTATGAATGGTTGAGTTATTTTTCGGGACCGAAGTGTGCCTCGTGACCACCTGATACAATTCCTTGTTGGTGTTAGATGCGTTCTTCATCTATTGGGTATAGTAAAGACTTTTTTAATTAATAAGAAGGGTTTTGTATTTAGCTACTGCCGATTTGTATAGCTGTTTATCTTTGTCATCATAGCGTTTGCACCAGCTTCTTTCTTGCCTTCTGCAGGCTTGTTTTTCCCATCTCAGAGTTTCAGAGAACCAGGGGGCCGAAGGTTCTCCTCTGTGTTTATGGGATGTAGTTGGTGGAGCTAGTTTAGAGAAGGCAGAATTAAGCCAGTAAGTATAGGCAGAAGCTAAGGAGTTAACATGAAGAGGGATGTCATTGTCCGTTAGAAAAAATGGAACACTTTTAGCTCCTGATGGGCTCCATACAATGGCTACGTAAGTGTTAGAGCCGAACACAATGAAGGCTGGATTAGTATCTGGAGTTCGCAGTTACATGCAGACGTGAAATACTAAGCTCCATGTGTTGCATAATCATTGGCGGGTACCCAGGCTAGGGAGGACACTACAGCAGTGTTATAAACACATCATTTCAGTGGGGGCCATTGTGATGTGAAGTTTTGAAATGTAAACTGTTTAACCCCTTCGGTGCTCATGACGGAACGGTTCCGTCATGAGCCACGGTTGAGCTGTGCTCATGACGGAACCGTTCCGTCATGACCACGCCCGCGCAAGATTCCGTCAGCACAGCGGCGGAATTTGCGCAGCAAGGAAGGGGTTAATGATGATGGAAAAAGACGAAAATAAATAGAGTGAGAAAATAAACTCTATTTTAGGCTCAAGGATTGTTCTTTGCAGCACCCTGATAAGAAAACACTACAAATGTTTGAGAGGAATGGTGGACATTTACACGGTTTGTTTGGAGGTTGAAACGCCTCTGGGACAGCTGGCATTTGGTTTAAGCACTTGCTTCTGAGGTAGGTGAGCAACTTGTGGTTTGTATAGGAATAATATCTTAATAGAAGTATTGGGAGCTGAAAATGAATTTTTTCTCGGCTTTGTAGTAAGTAGAAAAGTGAGGGGATTGTACTGTGACATACCATTATCGCTCTTACATCGCTTTAGGTTATCTGTACTGTCTGACCGGTTAAAACCATTACCTACGAACACATCGGCATGGCATATTTTGTGGGTGAAAGGTTCATCAGGTACTCTAAAACAAACCCTCGCCCCACTTATCCCTAACCATCTGTTCCCTAAACAATTAGAATATTTTCTTCAGTGGACCACTCCCTCTATCACAGGAGGGTGGCTGTTAGACGTGGCATCTTTTGGCGTCTTTCCCCATTCTTTTTGCTTTCTGGTCTCCTGGTTTAAATGGTACGTTGGACTTTGTTTTGCTGGTTTAGTGCCTCTGCACACTTTCTCACTGCTGTTCAGTGTTAAAGTGCTAGTGCCCCTACTGTAAATTGTGTTCATGGATTGGTGTTTCCTTGTTTCGCTTATGTGTGCCCCGGGCCTGGAAATCAAATGCTGCTAGTGGGCCTGCAGCACTAATTGTGCCACCCACACAATTAGCCTTTCAAAGGTGTCTCAGACCTGCCACTGCAGTGTCTACGCGCATTTGTTACTGCCAAGTTAACGTGGCAAGTGCCTCAACTTGCCAGGCCCTAACCTTCCCTTTTCTTACATGTGAGTCACCCTTAAGGTAGGCCCAAGGTACCCCCATGGGCAGGGTGTAGTGTATGTAAAGGGCAAGACGTACTGGGTGTGTGACATGTCCTTATAGTGAAATACTGTGTATTTTGTTTTTCCCTGTTGAAAGTCCATCTGTCCCATAGGATAGCATGGGAGATACTTTGTAATATCTTACAAGTATACCTTCCCATGAGGACCTGATAGAATGATGGAGTTTAGGTTCTCTAAACTCAGAATTTAATAACACCTCTTTTCGGAAAGATGTTTTTTAAATTGTGGGTTTGAAAATGGCACTTCTAGAAAGTAGGCTTGTACTGGGTGTGTGAAATGTCCTGATAGTGTTTTGTTTTTCACTTGAAAGGCTATCTGTCCTATACGATAGCATAGGAGATACTTTGTAATATCTTACAAGTATAACTTCCCAAGGGGACCTGATAAAGTGATGGTGATTAGGTTCTCTAAACTCAGAATTTAATAACGCCTCTTTTCGTAAAGATGGTTTTCAAATTGTGGGTTTGAAAATGGCACTTCTAGAAAGTAGGCATTTTCTTGCTTAGCCATCCTATGTGCCTCTGCTGAGTTGTGTATTGACTGTCTGGTTTTGGAGTGACAGGGGTTGGGGATGTGCATGCAGTGCAGACAGCCAGTGAGAGGGCGGGAGGTTTGAGATGTGTCCTGCCTTTCCTGGGTGACTCAGAGATGGGCTAAATAGACCGGAGTTGCATTTAGTGTAGTGGGAGGAGTTTTCCTTGCACCTGAATAGGCCCTGTCTCATGTGCACAATGCTGCCACCTCCTGCCAAGAAGCTTGACCAGAGAGGACAGAACTGGTGTGGACTGAGCTGAGAGACTTTTGCCACAAGAGAACAAAGGAAAATGTGGTATAAATTTCTGATGGATACATCTGCCAGTGGATTCCTCACCTTGTGAATATCCCCTGCGCCAGCAACATTCGGAAACTTTTGTAGCAGTCCACGCCGATGGGGTCGAAGATGACGTCACAGAGACACGGCTCCGCTCGCGACTCCACTGACGTCACCGGCTCCATAAGAAGACCTCCTCGGCGTGATGACGTCAGTTCCCTTTTTTCCGCGCCGACGACGCCAACGGATTTCGGGAATCGTTACTGGTAGCTTTACCTGTTACTTTGTGTTTATTCCGAAGTTTCTCTGTCTTTCTTCGAGAATGTCGGCAAGGAAGTCTGGTTTCAAGCCTTGCCATGAATGTGACAAACACATGTCCATCACTGACCCGCATGACGACTGCGTTTGGTGTTTGTCATCGGACCACGATGTTGAAGGATGTTCGTGTTGCAGGAAGATGAGCTCAAAGGCTCTTAAGGAAAGAGAGGCAAAGCTCTTTATCGCCCGGATGAAGAGAAAGGAGAAAAGAGGTAGAAGAAGATCCAGGTCGAGGTCGAGGTCGAGGTCGGCTTCCAAGTCGGCGTCGGGACATGCTTCAAAGAGCAAGAAGCATAAGAAGAAAAGGAGGCATTCGTCTCATCACAAGGCCTCGACGTCGAAGTCTAAATCACCTGCTCGGCGTCGAAGGGAGTCAGTGTCTCCTTCTCCTGTTCCGGCTTCGCCTCCCGTTCCATCTTCTCCTGTGTTTTCTCCGGCTCCGGCTGATTCGCCGGTGCCGGCGTCCTCTCCGGCGCCGATGGCTTCTCCAGGTGTGGTAAATAATTTAATTACCGGGACTTAATTTGATACAGAAACATAATAAAAATAGCTCAGTAAATAAGAGGCAGAATCCGTGGTATTAGAGGTTCTAAATGGGCTTTATTCCAATGGTCGATTATAATCGGTTGCTCCAGGTTCCATCACCACGAAGGTTCAGGAAGTGAAGTACATACGTTATTGACAATCAATTACTTTTATACAATAGGCATTACAGTGAGGCCAATACAAGAGGCGTAACAATTGATAGTGGTGATAATATATTCATACGTAGCAAAAATAGGCGTAACTGGGAGTGATGAAAGAACGTCATCAGATGTGATGTCATAAGAGGGTGGTTACATGAAAGAATTTCGCAATGTCAGCAGAAATACTTGGCAGATATGCGCGCGCAGCAGTATGACGTGTGATTGACGTGTAACTAGGGGGTGAAGGGGACTTGACATTTAGCTCTACATGTGGCGACAGAAGTCTGGAGGGTCAAGTCAACCTAATCCCAAATCATATCTAACATCCTATGTTTAAAGAACTATGTTATCCAAAAGAGAGGTCTCTTAGAGTAGAATCTTATTCTATACTGACTATACTGACTGTTAGTGCGTGTACAAGCGTCTAAGTGTCTACACTAGATGCGAGGGCGGAATCTTCCATAGTAACAGGGCTATGAATTACTTGTATGAAGACAGAGAAGTCGGGCCTTTGCTTGGTAGCTGGAAGAATGTTTACTTAAGCTACTAGACAGGAATGCATTGGCCAGGGAGCGGAGCAGATAATTTCCGAAGGTGAAATACAGTTCTTGGCAGGCAGCAAGCTGATGTCAGGCTTCGTGAGCCGCGCAGAAAATGAGACAAAGTTCATGGTCACAGGTGCAGGCTCGGGCTGGAGCTTTCAGAGGCAGAAGGCAGGAAAAGCTTGATGACAGAATCAGGGCCTACTTGCCTGGACTGTAAAAATGGCATAAGTGAACCATATAAAGGCGGTGGCCTTTCGTACTTAGGAATGGAATATCCGGCCCATTCATGGCGGATCAACAGAGGACATGTTAACGGTGGACGCACATGTATTTGCGTCTTCATAACTGGAACTGGAGGGAACATACATGTACTTGTAACATGCACATAGAACCGTTGGGGTCCAAGATAGGGGACATAACTGACCAGAAAAATCCATATTTCCACATTCCCTCCTTGTCCCCTACTTGCCCGTCAAGAGATATCAATCTTCATTAATCCATTGATCTGTTCATATAGCATCATTTGTTCTTCTTTCTTCTTCCGGGATCTTGAATGAAAATCTTGATGTGGAATGCACGATGTGGCACACAGACCACAAATCGCTGGTCCACATTGCAGGCATAAGCAGCAACTGAATAATATGAGAAGGCCAATACCTAGGAAGGATAGAACTCTCCATCCCCAGGCTGATAACACGCTCCAAAACCAACCGGACCAAGTCCAGGTGCCTGGATTCTGGTGTATCTGGCTTACAATCTTATGAAGGCGGGTTATGGCTTTATATACAGATGGCGAATTTTCTGGTATGAATATGCAACAGCTTGATCCGATGACCCTACAAGCTCCGCCCCTATCGGCCAGGATGACGTCAAGGACAAGACGATTTTGAAGCACAACAATCCGCATAGCAGACTGCTCTTCTGTTAAATTGCCTAAGGCGGAAATAGTTTCGTTCACTACTGCTTCAAGGGTTCTAGTCAATCTACGTATCAGCTTACTATTAGTAACGGTACCTATATAAGGAAAGAGACCTTTATTGAAATCTGTGTATTTTTCCCATGCCGTTTCAGTGTAATCGACTATTGGGAGATCTCTCCTTTCTCTATTGTGTACTAAATGAGTATTTCTGTGATAATCAGGAGGAGCTAGGAAAACAGGTGGCAAAAGGAATCCAATGTAGCAGGTACCATCCCAATCTAGAGGCAAACGTACATATGCCGTCTGACCACATATAAAATAGGAATGGCGGGAAGCTCTAAATGTAGACTTGCCTTGATCACTAAATTCTACTACAGTGGTGCATCTACTATGGCCCATATGTATGGAACCATTCTTTCTTATACATAATTCACCTTTTACTGGAAATATTGACATAGCGGGCAAAATTGGAGTAGCTTCGGATTCGACATTTAGGATCATAAGATTAAGCGTAAAATTACCTAATCCATATACTTCATTTTCTAGATCAGTTCCTGTTCTTTTGGGAAGTCCCTCCTTGTTAGGATAGCAGACCTTAAGTAAAACTAAATTCAAATTTCCCCATACCCAGTTATCTTGATAAACTGCAGAATTCGAATCCAGAGAATTAATTAAGCTAAACCATGCTCCACAGGAGCCGTTGTGTGTGAACGGGTATGGAAAAAGAGGTAGAATTCCTTTATAGTTCTGATAGGGAGGGAGTCGGCCACATATCCAACAATTTGTAGCATTGCTAACCTGATGGGAATGATGTAACATACTAATAAAAGTGTTATTGCGCAGCGCAAATCTGTATGACAATTCAAGCGGAGGTAATTCACTAAAAGAATGTTCAGCAGTAACATTGTAAACATGTCTAGAAATAGGGTAAAATATGTGCAACAATATACTTGCAGTAATTATTAAAAGACTTGAGAAAAACAAAATTAATAACGTCACTATGCAATGACTACGCAGTGATTTACAGTACGCCTGTTGTTTCAACATTTTTCGGGTGCTTTCTCTATTCAGGTCCAAGGGATACATGTCAGAGACAATTCAACCGCTTCACCTTGGAGAGGACTTAAACAATCAAATTGCTCGACTGATTGGGCCTGAGCTTTAATTTATAATATTCGGAGTCACTTTTTTCCACAAGAGGAAGTTTTGAGTCAATGGGTGAAGACACACAAGGTGTGGTATTCACATCTGATTTCAGTCCATGAAATTTCTTGATATGACTTGAATGAATCCATCCTTTTCTGCCTTCGATCTTCACGGCTGTTCTTGTTGTGAGTAACACCAGCTGAGGTGACCTCCACCTAGGTTCCAGCTGAGTCTTTCGATCAAAGTTCCTCACGAGGACCAGGTCTCCCGGAACCACGTCATGGGGTTTCACCTCAGTGTTGTCAGGAAAAGCTGCAGCTACCTGTGAACGACAAGATTGTAGTGCAGACATCAAGGAAGCCAAGTAATCTGTCAGCATGTTACAGTCAATATCAGTTATTTTGCGTGGTATAGGCGTCCCCCACATATTTGGTGGTCTGCCGAAGATCACTTCATACGGGGATAGCCCTGTTCGAGAGTGTGCTACCATTCTTGTGTAAAAGAGTGCAACTGGTAATGCTACTACCCAGTCGACACCTTTCTCTCTGCATATTTTGGATAATCTTATTTTCAGAGTCTGATTATGTCTTTCTACGAGACCTGCTGCTTCGGGGTGTCGGACACAGTGGAATTTCCACTGATAGCCTAACAAAAGTGAAACGTGTTTCATTAATTCGGATGAGAACGGCTGGCCGTTATCTGAGTGAACAACACGTGGTAAACCGTATCGTGGGAAGAATTCTCGAACCAACTGTTTGGCAGTAGTCGGGGCAGTGTAATCTGAAACCGGGTATGCCTCCGTCCAACGGGAAAGAGCACATACAACTACGAGAACATATTTGAATCCTCTACATCGTTCCATCTGGATATAATCCATCTGGAGAACTTCAAAAGGGTGATCAGGAGGCTGAAATCCACCCTGTTCTACGGGAACGCTTTTTCCTGGGTTGAACTGGCAACAGATCAGACAGGTACGAACCTTTTGTTTGGCTGCAGCTCGTAAATGCTTGTTGAACCAAATATGTTGAATGCTGTCTAGCATAGCTTTCTCTCCTAGGTGCGCTGGACTATGGATAGTGTTAATAATGACTTGGACCATTGAATCAGGAAGGAACCACACAGACTTTTCCTTCATCAACCATCCTTGATCCGTTTGGATCCCTCCTAATTCAGTCCATTTCTTTATTTCTTCTGGTGTAGCATGTGTCTGTATATCAATTACGTCAAGAGTAGGATCTTTAACCGTCATACAATGTGTTGGCGTCGGGACTATTGTCTTTGTCATGTCGGATGTTTGAGTTTGAGCAGTCTGTTTAGCTGTTCTATCAGCTAAATCATTGCCTTGAGAAATGATATCAGTAACTTTTGTATGTGCTTTGCATTTCATAATCGATATTGCAATGGGTAAATGTATTGCATCTAATAAGGCATGAATGAGGGGTCCGTGCTGAATGTGGGCACCGTGAGAAGTTAAATAACCTCTCTCTCGCCACAGCACGCCGAAGTCATGTACGACTCCGAATGCATAACGTGAATCAGTGTATATGTTGACTTTTTTATTTGTGGCTTGAATACAGGCTTGTGTAAGAGCGACGAGCTCTGCTGCTTGAGCGGACAAGGTATTTATGCAATTTGTTTCAATGATTTCAGTATCTGTTGTGACTGCGTAAGCGGCCATTAACTCTCCTGTACTTGTTCTCATACATGAACCATCTACATACAACGTCAGGTCTGGGTCTGACAATGGGACATCTGTCAAGTCTTGTCTGGGTTTCGTCGTGATTGTAATAACATCAATGCAGTCATGGGCTAGTGGGTCTGTTCCATTCACAGGTAAAAGCGTGGCAGGATTCAATGTGTTACAACGTCTGATTTCTATATGTGGCTGAAACAGTGTTAGTTCGTACCCTGTAAGTCTTGCTATAGTCAAATGTTGTGTTTGCGTTCGATTCACAAGAACCTCCACGGCATGTGGTACTTGTACTGTCAATGGATGTCCTAACACTATGGCATCGCTTTGTCTGATTGCTAAAGCTGTCGCTGCCACTGATTTCAGACACGCAGGCAGAGCCTGAGCTACGGGATCTAATGTACTAGAAAAATAAGCACATGGTTTGTGCGCTCCTGCTTGTTCCTGTGTGAGTACTGACAAGGCAGTACCTTCGCGTTCTGTAATAAAGAGTGTAAACTGTTTACTGTAACATGGTGTTGCTAAAACAGGTGCTTGGCATAGAGCTTTCTTTAAGCTTTCAAAAGCTTGTGTATGTTCCTGAGTCCAAGGGAGAACAGTCGATGTGGCTGCCTCCTGTGTTGTCAACTGAATGAGTGGTTTTGCTAGAAATGCATACTGAGGGATCCACTGTCTACAATATGAAGTGAGGCCTATGAAAGCCCGCACCTCCTTTTGTGTCTTGGGTATTGGCATGTTAGCTATTAACTGAATGCGGTCTGGTGTAAGCTGCCTTCCCTCCTTGGACAGCGAGTGACCAAGGTAAATAACTCGCTGGACACAGAATTGCAGCTTAGAAGGGGACACCTTGTGCCCCTTTTTGGCTAGAAATTGTAAAACTGTCAGTGATGCTTTTTCACATTCATGTTCGCTTCGGGCGGTGATCAGCAGATCATCGACATATTGAAGCAAGGCAGTGTTAACTGGCATGTGGATACTGTCGAGTTCTCGTTTCAGTGCTTGGCTATAGATGCTGGGGCTTTCTGTAAATCCTTGAGGTGCGCGTGAGAATTTGAAGCTACGTCCATTTAAACTAAATCCGAACAAATATTGGCTTTCCGGATCTATTGGGACGCTGAAAAAAGCATTTTTGAGATCAATTACAGTAAAGAATGTTGCTTCGGAATCAATAGCTGTCAGTAATGATGAGATATCGGGGACCACAGGGAATTGTGGCACAATACACTTATTTAATTCGCGCAGATCAATAACCAATCGATATACTGGCGGGGCCTTCGGATCTGTTCGTTTGAGAATCGGAATTATCGGTGAATTACATACATTGGAGTCTGTTTCTACAACCACTCCTTGGGCAATGAGTTCGTCAATGATTTGCAGTAAAGCCACTACAGCATCTGGTGGTAACTTGTATTGTCGCATTCGTGGTAGTACCACTCCTGCCTTTAGTGTGACTCGATATGGTGTAATATTCATACAACCAACATCAGTAGGGCCTTGTGCCCATAGATGTGTAGGTAAAGTCTGCAATCGGGGATCCATGTCTCTAGACACATAATGACCTTTAAAATCACGTAAAAACAATCTTACTCCTTCCGGAGAACAACATATTATAGCTCCTAGAGCCTTCAGTGTTTTTATTCCTAACAGGTTTTCTGGACATGATTTAGTAAGCAATAAATCTGTAGTTCGGGTCAAAGGTCCTATCGTAAGTGGAAGAGGTTGTGACACTTCATTAACAATAGGTTTTCCTGAAAAACCAAGGGAAATATTCTGTGAGCCTGAGAGGGGTGCCCCTGGAACTTCACTACGTTTTATCGTTGTTCGACTTGCCCCTGTATCGAGTAAAAATTTCCTGTCTTGGCCTAATAATTCACTATGTACATAAGGTCCTTCTTGATCTACAGGGATCTCGATAAGGGGTAAGTCAACTTCCCTCTCTAGGCTGTTTCATGCATATCGTTGATAATCAGGATAGTCATACTGTGCGGTCTGGTACAGTTGTCGTGTCGTGGTTTGCGTGGCAGCAACAGGCAGCGCTGGTGCAGCCGGCACAAACTGTATAGTCTGTTGTGGAGCTGGCATGGACTGTGCATGCTGCAAGGCTCCTTGTTCATTCTGATCCTGTCTAAGTGGCCGTGGTCTTTCTTTTGTCATGCCCGTGGCGATATTACGCTTCAGGACTGGACAATCGTGTACATGATGACCTAGTTGTTTACAATAGTTGCATGTCCCTTTTACAGGTCCTGTTAAATCGCCAGAATGTGTCGTACCCTTTTTATGTCCTTCAACTGGAACTGTCTGGGAGACTAGCATTTTCATTTTCGTGTCTTTCATGCGTCTTTGTTCATGATCTTGTTCCTCTCTAATTCTATTGTGATGATACTGTAACATTTGTAACATTTGTGATGGAGTGTTACCTTGCCAGGTACTCTCGAATTTTAATACTCTGTTCTTCACTTGGGGCAAGGAATTTTCAACTAATTTTGTCACAAACAGATGTGGGTATGATTCGCTACTTGCTTTTATACCACTATTTATACCAAAACATTTTTCAAATTGTGCATAGAAATCACTAGTGTCTTCATCTTGCTTTTGTTTACAGGCTGAAATTGCACCCCAGTCTTCCTTTTTCGTGGTTAATAAACGTGGCAGTACCTGTACTAGTAGACCTGGTAGTGCTTTAGTTTTGTCCCCAAGCCCCGAACCTGGACCTCGGGCCTTTTCTTCTGCTTCTAATGCTGTCCAATCTATCTTTTGGTCTCCTACCTCCCACTCTTTTTCCTTGAGTTTTTCATAAATGCCAGCAGGCATCAATACCTTTAATATTGTCATAATGTCGGGATAGGTATACTCTCCCATGAGTAACATGTCTTTAATTTCTCGGTGGAAACCCGCTGGGTCTTTGTCATGACTGGGTACCACTTTCTTCATTTCCAACAATTCTATTTTCGATATGGGCGTATATACATATACACGTTTAAACTCATTGTCCTCGCCCTTTATTGGGTGCACTTCTCGTAAGGGATTCTGTCTGTCCATGTAATACGTGGTTCTTTCCTTGATGGGCAGTGAGACATGTTCTGGGCATATAAAAAGAATGTACTGCTTTCTTGATTCTAGTATTTCTTTAATTAGCTTAGTACCTGAACCTCTCCATCTATTCGTGAGTAATTCGGTCAATATATCAGGTAAGGGACCAGGATCTGAATGTTGGCTTTTATATAGTATAAGAAGTTGTTGAATCATATAAATCCCAGCTAAACGCTGTTCATCTGGGGTGAGATTCAAAAATGTGTGTGCTACTGTATCATCACTATACTTCCCGGGACTGTCAACCCAATGGACAGCTGACCTGGCTAATTCTTGTTCATCCATAGAATCGAGAAAATGATAACCCCTTCGTTCTCGGAGTAATTTATCTGCTGCTTGGAATGAATGCTCGTTAGACCTTATATTTATTATTGGTGTTTGAAAATTCCTGTTATTTTCTAGACATATCGGACGTATCGGATCAGTAAGACATCTAGTACTATTACAAGATCTTCCTCTACCTACATAGGCTATAGTTTCTGACTGTCCTGTGGGCAGTCCTGATGCTTCTTCCTCGCTTTGTTCGAACTGGTCTACCGCTAATCTTTCTTCGTGTAGGCGTTCTATTTCTTTTCGGATCTTTCGGCACATGGCTATTATACAGTTTTGCTTATCATGTCTCCCTTCTGATATATTCTGGCTCCACCTGGTAAGAATCTGCATTGCTTCCGGGTCTACCCCCGGTCGGTCTTGATTCCTGATCACACAATTTATGAGGAAACGCAACAGTTCCCCCTGTATTTCCACTTTCTGGTATTCCATAGCTCTGTTAATACATTCAGAATCTCGCCCGGTTTGGACAAAATGGTATATATTATCTAGATGTGCAGTCATTCCTGGTAATTTCCCTAAATACACTGCGGCTCGTCTGATACGTAATGATGCTAGGGTCATTTCGTCCTCTTTTCCGGGCACAGGGTCATATCTACAATCTATAAGAAGTTCCTTAAGCGTACGGGCATTTATGAGTTTGGGGGTACGTGAATGTGCTGACTCTTGAAAAGTAAGTTTATTTATTCTAGGTGGCGTAGAAAAGATATTGGTAGCACCTCCGGTAGCCCCGTCTGGGGTATCGGGTGTGAAAGGATTCGTTGAACGTGATACAGCAACTATAGGCGTGGATACAGCTATAGAAGTAGCTGTAGGAACAGATGCAGAAACAGATGTGCTTGCCGGAACTTGTGTCAGAACTTGTTGCTGTAGGGATACGGGTACTGGATCTTGGCGTTGAACCTCCCTGGCAGGCGGTCTATGTGGGGCGGGATTAGCATACTCGGGAGCTGCGTCATCTAAATATGAGGAAAGAAAAACATCTTCTGCGGTTCTAGGATGCCCCTTAGAATGTACCTTTATTGGAAATAATGGGGTTGGCAAGTCTTTTGGTATCCCTGGAGTAGCCTTAGGTAATCCTTCGGCCAGAAGGGGATACATACCATTCATAAGGGCATTTCTTTGTCTGTCTACTTGTTCTGATTTCACTCGTGCACCTTCTTCAATTAATAGATTTTCTCGGACTTCATTGGAATTCTCTTTACTCTTCTCTTCCTGTCTACGTGCTTTTTCTGTACGTCTATATGATTCTTTACGCCATAATTCAATGGCGTCTTTCTGTGATTGTCTAGCTTTCTTTTTCCATAATTCTTCCCCTACTTTCACGATGCACTCTGCATCCCAGGTCCCCGCTACGGGCCACCTCTGACTTTCTGGTAATTCCTTAGTGTAGTCTACCCATAAATCAAGAAATAATATAGCGTCTAAGCCGTGTTTATGATACATGAAGTACCCTGGAGTGTCCCTAGGAGGAATAGGAACAGCTTCTTCGAGTACCCCTTTTCTAGTTGTGATCTGTCTTAATTTCGAAAAGAGCGGCATATTGAGAACTGATCTGATACTTGATCTTGAACAAACTTAATACAGTAATCACAATAATGAACAGTCATTCATACCACAATATGCAGAACGTACTAAAAACATTTAACATTTAACATTTAACTGAGCAACAATAATGATGACGATCTAAAGAAAACTTAATCACTAAACATAATACTCGACTTGAACTGAATTATTCTGAATTTATATACTTGATATACTAGATATACTGCTAAACAGTACAGATACACTGCTGAAACAGTGCAGACCGAGTTTGTGTACCCAAACCCGTCTGGACCGGCACAACTTATGTGCACGCCAGAACGCCTCCCCAGTAATGGTACTCACCGGGTAGCTCGGAAACGGAAGGCCTCAGAAACTGGACTGAACTTGAACCGGACTGGACTCGACTCGAACGCTTCGGACACTGGACTCGACTTGGGACTTCGGAAACTGGTGGGCCTCTGTATACCTCGGATCTTGCTCTCCCAGCTAGGCTCTGGTCGGGATACTTCGCACTTCTCACCGCCACGTCTGGGTGTTGATCGCAGCCTCAGTCGCCCCCGCTTGACCGGAGGGAGATACAGGAAATCCTGCTGGTACGCGTTATTGTCCGTCCAGCTGTGGCAGGAGACCGGGCCTGCAACGCACCGCCGGCGCGTGAGATGAGAAAGTGTCCCTGTTCGGGCGCCATTCATGTGGTAAATAATTTAATTACCGGGACTTAATTTGATACAGAAACATAATAAAAATAGCTCAGTAAATAAGAGGCAGAATCCGTGGTATTAGAGGTTCTAAATGGGCTTTATTCCAATGGTCGATTATAATCGGTTGCTCCAGGTTCCATCACCACGAAGGTTCAGGAAGTGAAGTACATACGTTATTGACAATCAATTACTTTTATACAATAGGCATTACAGTGAGGCCAATACAAGAGGCGTAACAATTGATAGTGGTGATAATATATTCATACGTAGCAAAAATAGGCGTAACTGGGAGTGATGAAAGAACGTCATCAGATGTGATGTCATAAGAGGGTGGTTACATGAAAGAATTTCGCAATGTCAGCAGAAATACTTGGCAGATATGCGCGCGCAGCAGTATGACGTGTGATTGACGTGTAACTAGGGGGTGAAGGGGACTTGACATTTAGCTCTACATGTGGCGACAGAAGTCTGGAGGGTCAAGTCAACCTAATCCCAAATCATATCTAACATCCTATGTTTAAAGAACTATGTTATCCAAAAGAGAGGTCTCTTAGAGTAGAATCTTATTCTATACTGACTATACTGACTGTTAGTGCGTGTACAAGCGTCTAAGTGTCTACACTAGATGCGAGGGCGGAATCTTCCATAGTAACAGGGCTATGAATTACTTGTATGAAGACAGAGAAGTCGGGCCTTTGCTTGGTAGCTGGAAGAATGTTTACTTAAGCTACTAGACAGGAATGCATTGGCCAGGGAGCGGAGCAGATAATTTCCGAAGGTGAAATACAGTTCTTGGCAGGCAGCAAGCTGATGTCAGGCTTCGTGAGCCGCGCAGAAAATGAGACAAAGTTCATGGTCACAGGTGCAGGCTCGGGCTGGAGCTTTCAGAGGCAGAAGGCAGGAAAAGCTTGATGACAGAATCAGGGCCTACTTGCCTGGACTGTAAAAATGGCATAAGTGAACCATATAAAGGCGGTGGCCTTTCGTACTTAGGAATGGAATATCCGGCCCATTCATGGCGGATCAACAGAGGACATGTTAACGGTGGACGCACATGTATTTGCGTCTTCATAACTGGAACTGGAGGGAACATACATGTACTTGTAACATGCACATAGAACCGTTGGGGTCCAAGATAGGGGACATAACTGACCAGAAAAATCCATATTTCCACACAGGTCCTGCAGGTCCTTCGGCTCCGTCTCCGACTCCGGCCCAGGATGAGGATGATCAGGCTCCGGGTGAGTCTGTGACACCGCAAGTTCCACCGTCGGCGCCGGCAGGCCCGAGTCCGGTGTTACCTGACCAGTATCCGGCTTTCCCTAATCCAGGTCAGGACCCCTCGCAGTATCTTAATGCGATGTATGGGGTGTTCTCACGGGCCATGTATTCCTCTGGTGCACCTATGGGTCCGATGGGTCCGATGGCTTTTAATCTGGGAGTGCCGCAGGTTTATCCTCAAGCACCGTTTATGCCTTTCTTCCCAGCGACGCCGTCTTGGCAGATGCCGGCGCCGAAAACATCGACGCCGCTTCCCTCTTCACCGGCGCCGGCTCGACCTCGTTCGACGCCGGCTGCTCCAGCTGATCCGCGTTCGACGCCTCTGCCGGCGCCGTCGGATTCGATCACGGCGCCGCCGACGCCGCAGGTGCGGGTCCGTTCCAGGAGGGAGGCGCAGAGAGTGCTGGAGGAGAGGAGCTATCTTATGGATGAGGCTGAAGAGGGAGAATTGGTCGAATCCGATGAGGTGTTTGACGAGTTGAAGGAGGCAAGTGGGTTGGATTTGTCTCCGGAGTGGGAGATCACTCCTCCTTCAGATGAACCTTCTAAAGACGCGGCTCCTTATCATGCTGTAATCAGAAAGGCTGCAGAGTTGTTGGACCTTCAATTGCCATCTGTTGAGTTCAAGTCCAATATCTTGACTGAGGTGTTGCACTCTCCAACCGCGGTGTCAGAGCCGCTGTTGCCTTTTAATGAAGCAATATTGGAGCCTGTGTTGGATGTGTGGCGCAAGCCTTTTTCGGCTCCTGCGGTGTCCAAGGTGGTTGCAAGGAGATATAGGGTGGCTCCGGGGGATCCTGAGTTTTTGTCATCACACCCTTCACCTGAAAGTCTGGTCGTTCAGGCTGCTTGTTCTGGACGTTCAAAAGGTGCGTTTCCTCAGGTCCCAGGGGACAGAGAGGCCAAAAAGGTGGACCAATCAGCCAAGAAAGTCTTTTCTTCAGCCAGTATGGCATTAAAGTCTTCTAATGCGACTTGTTTATTGGGGCGCTATATCCATGCGCTTATGGATTCAGCTAAAAAGTTGGCACCGAAGCTGTCGGAGGTGGATAGGGCAGGCTTCAGTGAAGTACTGTCGGATGCCCAGGCGGCTGCTCGCCAGGTTATACAGAGTGGCTTGGATACAGCAGACTCAGTTGCCAGGGTCATGGGGTCTTCAGTTGCCACCAGGAGGGGTGCATGGCTTAAGTCCTCCGAATTTTCTTCGGATGTCCAGTCGACCTTGTTGGACTTACCTTTTGATGGGTCTGGTCTGTTCGGGAAGAAGGCTGATGCAGCTCTCGAGCGCTTCAAAGAGAGTAAGGCTACGGCTAGGTCGTTGGGCCTTCAATCCCAGCCGAGAGGTACTTTCAAGAGGTACAGAGGTTTTGGAAGGGCGAGTTTTCGTTCTTATAGACCAGCCCAGCAGCAGCAGCAGCAGCAGCAAAGCTCCAAGGGATATAGAGGAAGACTTAGAGGTCGCTCACGTGGCCGTCAACTCTCCTCCTCCTCTTCCTCTTCCTCTGCCCCTCCCACCACTGCAAAACAGCCCTAGATTCGACATTCCGGATCATGCTGGTCCTGTGGGGGGCCGGCTTACCCATTTTCTACAGGATTGGGAATCGGTTACTACAGACCTTTGGGTTCTGGATCTTGTAGAAAATGGGTACGCCCTTCCCTTTCGGGAATTCCCTCCAGTTTACCCTCCTTGCCAAGGTGCTTGCTCGGAGGACCACCGTCTTCTCCTGCAGGAAGAAGTCCTGAAGTTGTTTCAGAAAGGGGCGATAGAGGTGGTTCCGGAGCAGGAGAGGGGTCAGGGATGCTACTCCCGGTATTTTCTGATCCCGAAGAAGGACGGCAGATTGCGTCCGATACTAGACCTCAGAATCCTGAACTTTTACCTGAAACAGGAGAAGTTCAAGATGCTCACCCTTGCGCAGGTTCTTCAGGCGCTGAATCAGGAGGACTGGATGGTGTCGCTCGACTTGCAGGATGCGTATTTTCACATTCTGAAGTCGCACAGGAAGTATCTCCGGTTTACGGTAGGGTCGCAGCATTATCAGTTTGCGGTCCTCCCGTTTGGTCTTACTTCAGCACCTCGAGTCTTCACAAAGGTGATGGCAGTGGTAGCAGCCCATCTCAGAAGGTCAGGGATTTCAGTTTTCCCTTATTTGGACGACTGGCTGATCAAGGCGGAGTCGTCGGAGAAGGTGTTGTGCCATCTGCAGGATACAACTCGGCTGTTGTACAGATTGGGTTTTTCGATCAACGTGCCCAAATCTCACCTGGTGCCCTCTCAGCGCAACCTGTTCATAGGTGCGGTACTGGACACTACTGTGTGTCGAGCATTCCCTCCTCCTCAAAGGATTCTCGACATACAGGAAATGATTCCTTTGTTTTTCAGCGGAGCGGTTGTTCCAGTTCTGAAGGTCCTTCGCCTGCTCGGTCTGTTCACTTCCTGCATACTGTTGGTCAACCATGCATGCTGGCACATGAGGGCGCTCCAGTGGTGCCTCCGCAAGCAGTGGTATCAGCACAAAGGGGATCTCAGGGAGTCTGTGAGGATCTCCAGAGAAGCTGCAGCGGATCTATCTTGGTGGAGCGTGGAGGGCAATCTGTCTCAAGGAAGGCCCTTTCATCTACCTCCATCGGTGACCACAGTGATAACGGATGCATCCACCTTAGGGTGGGGTGCGCATCTGGGGGATCTGGAGATCAAGGGTCTTTGGTCTCCAGAGGAAAGGTTGCTTCACATCAACCTTCTGGAGTTACGGGCGATACGCTTGGCGCTCAAGGCCTTCCTCCCTTCCCTTCGCGGTCAGTCTGTTCAGGTTCTGACGGACAACACTACCGCGATGTGGTATATAAACAAGCAGGGAGGAGTGGGGTCTCTTTGTCTATGCAGAGAGGCCCTGCGTTTATGGTCCTGGGCTCAGGACCATCGGATTTGTCTGATGGCGAATCATCTGGCCGGGGTGCTGAACGTACGTGCGGACAGTCTCAGTCGGCAGTTCTCTGCCGACCACGAGTGGAGGCTCCATCCGGAGGTAGTTCGTCACGTCTTTCGGACGTGGGGAACTCCTCGGGTGGATCTGTTTGCCACTTTCGAGAACGCGCACTGCCTGTCATTCTGCAGTCTCCAGTATCCGATGCAGGGGGCGTTGGGAGACGCGTTTCAGTTGAGTTGGGGCTCACGACTCCTTTACGCGTTTCCTCCCATACCCTTGATTCCTCGGGTTCTGAGGAAGGTTCGCCAAGACCGGGCCCGAGTTATATTGATCGCCCCGGATTGGCCAAGAAGGGTGTGGTACACAGATCTTCTCCACCTCTCCTCGTGCCCTCCGCTCCGTCTCCCTCTGAGGGCAGACCTCCTCTCGCAGTCGGAGGAGCAGGTTCTACACCCCCACCTCCAGAGCTTACACCTTCAGGCCTGGAGATTGAACGGGGCAACCTGAATTCTTTCTCTCTCCCGCCAGATGTGGTGGATGTTATTTTATCGGCCAGGCGACACTCCACCAAATCCATATACTCCTATAGGTGGTCTAAGTTCGTTCTCTGGTGTGGAGAGAGGTCGATTGATCCCTTGAAGGCTCGTTTGTCTAACATTCTGCAGTTTGCTCTTTCTCTTGCCCAGCAAGGCTTTGCTGTGGCCACTGTAAAGGGATATTTATCGGCTTTGTCGGCTTTCCTATGCCTGCCGGATCAGCCGTCCTTGTTTAAATCACCTATTGTGCTTAGGTTTCTCAAGGGCCTTACGAATAAATTTCCTCCTACTCCCTTTATTGTACCTCAGTGGGACTTAAACCTTGTACTGACTTATCTTATGGGTTCTCCTTTCGAGCCCTTACATAAGTGTCCCTTGAGACTGTTGTCTTTTAAGACGGTTTTCCTCGTTGCAATCACCTCGGCAAGGAGAGTAAGTGAGCTTCAAGCTCTTAGTTCAAAACCCCCATTCTTGACTGTGCATGCTGAACGAATGGTTCTCCGGACCAGGGCTGCGTTTTTGCCTAAGGTGGTAACTCCTTTCCATCTGGGGCAGTTCATTACCCTTCCTACCTTTTATCCTCCCCCTCACCCTTCCAAGGAGGAGGAGAGACTTCACCGCTTGGACCCTAAGAGGGCGGTGAGCTTTTACCTGGACAGGACTAAGGACTACAGGATTGATGACCAGCTCTTTGTGGGCTTTGCTGGCTGCAGAAAGGGTCGTGCGGTGCACAAGCGCACCCTTTCAAGATGGATTGTGCTATGCATCAAGATCTGCTACTCCCTAGCTGGTAAGGAGCCTCCGGAGGGTTTAAGAGCTCATTCCACTAGAGCAAAGTCTTCTACCTCTGCTTTGTCTAGGGGTGTTCCTGTGGAGGACATTTGTAGGGCGGCAACTTGGGCCTCCCTTCACACCTTTGCAAAACATTATTGTTTAGACTCTGAGGTGAGGAGGGACGGACATTTTGCCCGTTCCGTCCTTCAGGATTTTCTGGTATAGGGGGATGGACACCCTCCTCCGGGAGCGGGGACTGCTGTGGAATCTATTCACAAGGTGAGGAATCCACTGGCAGATGTATCCATCAGAAGAACAAGTTACTTACCTTCGGTAACGCTTTTTCTGGTGGATACAGTATCTGCCTGTGGATTCCTCACTGACCCACCCGCCTCCCCGTTGTCCATCCTTCTATTCCAGTGTCTCTATGACGGTAATTCTATTGATGATTTCAAATGTATTTATGACTGTCAAGGACATTGGGTTATTTCTAGTGCTTTGATGTTTCTTTTCCACACTGTGTGTGTTGATATGCATATTGTGTACTGTGTATGCTGTTTATGTACATATTGCTGTCAGTCCGTCCGTGTGCCTCGAAGGCACGGAAAAAAGGGCCGGAACTGACGTCATCACGCCGAGGAGGTCTTCTTATGGAGCCGGTGACGTCAGTGGAGTCGCGAGCGGAGCCGTGTCTCTGTGACGTCATCTTCGACCCCATCGGCGTGGACTGCTACAAAAGTTTCCGAATGTTGCTGGCGCAGGGGATATTCACAAGGTGAGGAATCCACAGGCAGATACTGTATCCACCAGAAAAAGCTTTACCGAAGGTAAGTAACTTGTTCATTGGGGCCCAGACCCCAGAACTTTAGAACTCTTTCTGATGAAGGAACCTGAAAAGATGAAGAAGCTATGAGGAGGAACTACCACTTTGCTGTGTGCTTTGCTGTGTTGGCCTACAGTGGCTGCTTCTGTCTTGGGAAGAGAAAGGACTGCACTGAACTTTCTGCAACTTCTTTGTTTGAGTTTCTCCAAGGGCTTGAGGTAGAGCTTGCCCCCTGCTCAAGTAGTCTCAGGAACAGCAAATACTTCAAGCTTACCTGCTACCACCACTGGGAACTGTGTTTTGTGCTGCAACAGAGGAAAAAAACAACCTCACACCGTCAACGATGCCACTGCCGGCTCCATGTCCTAAAGGCACCGCAGAGGGCACCATTGCATTTCGCACCGCAACCCTGGTCTCCTGACGACACCACTGAGCTGCTGCTTGCACTGTGACCTGTGGGCGCTGCACTTCACACTGCCTCTCTTCACACCACCACACTGGTGTCCCTGAAGAAAATGCTCCTCTCCAACATCGATGCCGCTGTTTGCACCATGGCTTGAGGGCACCACTCGTAGGTTACACGATGCACTGCCCTGTCCCACACCGCAGCCTTGGCCTACCGACACCAGCGCCATCGACTCCAGGTCATCAGCCGACGACAGAGCTTCGGCAATGACAACGACACTGCTTGCAACGTGACCTGCCTTTATTCTCTTTATTGTGGAGAGGGAGCACCGCTCACTTGAAACCCCCGCCCCGGCTCACCAGCTCATCCCACTGCCACAAGACTTCTTAACTATAGGGATCGAGACTTGGTCCTGAATTTGGCCTGCAAACACCAGAAGATTTAATACCAGGAAAACGTACTTTCTTTTTGGCCAGACTTTACTCTCTAATGGCCGCTTGACAGGAGATTTTGCCTGGCAAGAGACTCCTACAACACGTGGAAATTCCCTATGCCCTTCTCTATCTGCCTAACTGCGTATCCCATTTGAAGGGAAAACTCAATTATACTGACGCCAAATCGGCTCTAAATTTTGCCAAATATATCACTGCAAAAAAGCCTTCACCCAGAGGCTCGCTGCGTAGCCCAAGCAAGGAACACCTTGTCAACAATGCCGAACAGTTTAACCTCCCTGTGTCTATGGGGGCCCTGATCCTCCTGGGTGGATCTGTGCAGAACTCTGAACATGCTCACTTGACACCTACATCCTTGAGTCAAGACCGGTCGGCTGGGCCCCTATGAGAGCCACTTTTTCCACAGATATGCCAGACAGTAATGGTGAGCCCGCTGTATAACCCTCTGGTGTTTAACACCCATTTGGCCACCCTGCCATACCTTGGCTAGGTCACTCACTCGGATCCTCTCCGCTTCCAGAGATTTTTCCCGGACTCTTTGTTATATTCATGTTGGGATATTGGGGTGGGAGAAGGGGTTATCATCAATCATGTTTGGGTGTTGGAGTGGGAGGGGGTGGGATTGAGTTGCTATCTATATCTGTGTTATGCTGCTTTGTTCCCTTTTCTGGCCCCATACATGGGTTGTATTTCCTTCCCTACCCTTCTCCACGGCACACACTTCTTGGCTGACTCTGATCTTCCCCAAGCACTCTTATTACATAGCATCATGACAACAATCAAATGTTTTATCTGGACTTAGTAATAATCTCCCTGATGGTTTTGGCACGCTCAAGGAGCAGTGGGAAAGAGATCTGGGACCGATAGATGAGGAGGATTGGAGATCGGCCCTCATGGCACCTAGGGAGGTGGCCATCACTCTTAGATTTAGACTGATACAACTCAGGGTTTTACATCGGTCTTATATGACGGGGATAACCCTTGCAAAAATAGGCGCACAACAGAATGACCTCTGTTTGAAGGGCTACCGGCAGCCAGCTACCTTCGATCACGCACTATGGGAGTGTCCACTGGTACTTCTGGGAGAGAGTCACGAATCATATACAGTCTGCACTGGGTAAGACGGTAGACCTGACAACACAATTGGGCTTGTTAAACATCTGGGCAGCCAATGACCTAACTGAAATCGAACAACAGCTAGTGACACTGGGGTGCACACTGGTAAAGAGGGAGTTGGCGAGGGGATGGGGCGGAGTGGCACCGCCTTCCACAACGGTACGGTTGAAAGTACTGGACAGATGCATGATTGCGGAGAAAGAAGTTTTTATAACCCAAGGGTACCCGAAAAAGTGGGATAGAAAATGGACCACATGGAATGTCTATAGAGGTGAAATATGTGTATCTCCAGTGGTGGAGTTAGAAATGCGCAGGAATGTGGACAGAGACGTGACTTCTTAATGTACTTATTGTATTATCCATTGTATAATGTACCTTGATGAGAGTAACCAATCCATATTATGAATCGGTAATTTCTGTATGTCTGTCACGAAGGTTTAAATAAAAATATATTTAAAAAAAAAAATGTTTTATCTGGAACATCCGTGGGCTCAATGACTGCAGGAAAGCTTGCTTGGTAGATACATATCTCGCCAGACACCAGGTGGATGTTTGCTTCCTTCAAGAGCTCCGCCTTAGACACTCTTCTGCCCCATGTCTGCGTGCCAGATGGTGTGGCGTAGCCATCCTACTATGTAATGGCATACAGTGTCAATTGCGATGCACCATTAGTGACAACTATAGTTTATGGCCCCAACTCCGATGACCCTAGGTTCTTCTTGGAGATTCGGCAGTTGATAACCAGCTTCGACCCGGGGGCAATTAGCTGGGGTGGTGACTTCAACTTGATACTGTATAATCAATTGGACTGATTGGGGTTTCCCAATGCCTCCACGCCAGCACTGCATTGGCACTTAACACGATAATCCTCGACAACCAACTTTAAGACATTTGGAGACACTCACACACAGATAGCGCATAGGGCATGTGTATTACGGCACATCACAATGTATGGTCCAGAACAGATTATTGGTTGGTCTCCCAAGATGTCAAGACCTGGTTTGAAAGTAACGCATCTGCCCCGTACTCTCTTTGACCATGCCCCCTCCTGTTGGAGCTCCTCATTCCCCAGATGGTCCCCTGCATCCTTCTCCTGGTGCTTGCCCCCAGGGGCATTGTGGGACGCGTCTTTCTGCTAGTAGGTCCGCAGTGAAATGGTGGAGTACTTCACTCCTAACGACGGCTCAGTGGATTCTCCGTCCATCCTTTGGGAAACCCTAAAAGTGGTACGTGTATCGCGAGACAATCAGGTGTATTAAAGGCCATACAAGGGAGACTTGAACAACCAGAACTTTATATTCACACTCTTGTGATAGAATATTCCTACTCTAAAGACACAGTCAACTTGGCAGCTTTCAGGAACAAACTGATAGAAATTTCAGAAGAAGCAGTTTGAGACACTAACTTCTTGAACCGTGACGTACCGGCCCGCCGCTACGGGGAGGGCTGCTGCCCCGGGAGGACCCTAACCAATATGCTCCACAAACCGGCTGCATAGGGAACTGTTGGAGCTAGAGCTGTTGGATGACAATTTAGAACTCAGTTGGAGCTTTTGGATGACAATTTTGAACTCCAATCCACCTCCTCTGGCTTTTGAGTATGATGACCTCCTTTCACACTAAACTTTACACCGCCGTTTCTGTTCACAACAATAGCTAACTGCTTGCCTATCTGATTACGATCCAACTATTATGGCTAGACTGGGCCCTCCTGGCCTACCTAGACTCCCTGTTCATCGTGGAAGAAATAGTACTGGTCATCCAAAGCATTCTGGGCAACAAAGCACTGGGTCTGGATGGCTTAACTACCACCTTTTATAAAGAATATCCATCAATTCTTGCACCTCACATGCTCTCCATGTTACAAGAATCTCTTGATAAAAGCTCCCTACCACCTTCCCTCAGAGTGGCCGTCATTATGAAACTTTTCAAGCCAGATAAATCCGCCTCCCATTGCGACTCCTACAGGCCACATTCTGTGATCAATGTGGATAACATGATTTTTGCAAAATTCTTGGCCACCTGTCTCCTTCCTCTCCTGCCCACGCTAGTGAGACCAGATGAATCTGGGTTTATTCCGGCTGCTCCACGTCACACAAAAATCCACACCATCTTTATGGTTGTGCATCATCTTCAACCCCAGGTGTCGGCAGCGGCCACCCTACTTGATGTAACGAAGGCTTTTGATTCACTGGAGTGGTCCTACCTCTTCCCACTTCTTGCACGTTTTGGACTCAGCTCTCGGTTCCTCTGCCAGATACTACTCCTCTGCACTCGTCCCATTGCCCGTGTACCACTTAACAGCATGAAATCCGACCTTTTCCCGGTCACTCACGGTACATGGCAGGACTTTCCACTATTGCACATTTTTTTGGGCCATGGCAATGGATCCCCTTGTAGCGTGCGTTGTAGACAACACCATGCCCAGCGAGGCCTTGGCTTTACCACTAGGGATCTGATAGTTTCCATGTATGCAGATGATGTCACCCTATATGTCTGCAGGCCCCAGGAGAACCTTTCTCCGGTAACCCGTGTGTTCATACGATTTGGAGGTTTTTCGGGCATACAGCTCTATTTATAAGTCAATACTATTTCCCCTTACAGATGGCACCCAACCCTTCACAACAGAATACCCACTGAAGTGGGCATCCAATCCAGTATGCTATTTGGGCATCTGGCTCAGTTGCGATCCAGATGAATCCTGGAAGGCCAGTTATGGCCGCGCTGTAATGTGGCTAGAAGACAGAGTACCAATATGGCCTTGGCGACCGCTGTCACTCTCAGGTCGGATAGCAATAGCAAAAAATATAATTCTACTGAAGTTTCTATATCTTTTCCTTAATGCGTCCATTCCCCTTATAGCTACTTTCATAAGGCGTCTAAGATCTAACCTCATAGCACTGGTTTGGGCTGGCACACAACCCCACTTTTTGTGGAAGCTTCTCACCTTGCCACTTACTCAGAGTGTTCTGGGCACGCCTGATATGTTGCTCTATGCGTTATGTGCTCAGGGACAATACCTACATTTTTGGCTCTACCTGACGCCATCCCAGCCTCGTACTGCAATCGCAACCGACCGTGCGATGCCATGGCCAAGTGGTGAGGCCTTATAACTTTCTCAGATCTTTATCCGGGAGACACTTTTATACCACTGTTTGAGGCCCCTGCACCCACACCTCCCACCGCTTTAGAAACATTCCTCTACTATCAGCTTCATGTGGCCTGCCGTGCCTTTCACAACACATTCCCAGCTTCCCCTCTACATTCCAGGCTTTAAAACACATGCTCACTAAACCATCACTGCGTAAACTAGTCACCCACCTATATTACATCATGCAGCGCCCTGCATCAATCACAACAGAGACAGTGCAAATGGCGTGGAAGGCTGACACAGAGCCCCCATTACAGATACCCAGTGGTCCTATTTCTGCTCTCAGATGGAGACACTTTCAACCAACTACAGGTTAAGATCGTTACACTTTAAATTCCTACATCCCATACAGCTCTCTAGAATGGGGTTGGTTGGTGCCTTTTGTGTGCGTCCCCACATGTCTACTTTATACACCTAACCTGGCACTGTCCAAAGGTTGCGGAGTTTTAAGAGGAAGTGTGCTTTACCGTTCTTACCATCACTGGACACTTACCCCTCTGCAGACTACTGGTAGGCCGACTGGGTTACGTCTAAGACGTTCCAGCCTGAGACTGCCGGCTCACCACAATGCTTCTTCTCATGGCCGAATGGAGAGTGGCCATGAATTAGGGCCGGTGACCTGCTCCTACAGTTAAATCCTGGCTGTAGAATGTTACATATTGCTATGAGCAGCTCTCGCACTTCTGGGAACTGATGCCATTACGATCCCGCTCCAAAGACATATGGAAACCTTTTCTGTTCCATGCCAGGAGAATCTCACTCCGAGATTACCTCTGATCACTCTGGGTCCTAAATGCTTCTTCAACTAGTCTAGGAGTGATATCACCATTGGTGGATCCTGGTGTCTGCTGCACACTCACCTGGCATTCTGAGCTCCTTTGTATCTCTATAACATGTTGTAGCATGTAACTATATTCATGCTGGTTGTTAGTCATGTATTCGCAATGTTTGGACTGACGTAAGTGGGGATATTGGGTAGAACTGTGGTAACCTTCTAAACTATTGTGATACCGTGTGAACCTCACCCCTTTTTCTTTACCCCGTTCTCCCGGCCACTCCTTCCCTGGAACCCATTCCCTTTCTCTTTTTGAACTGTTGTAGTTGTGTCACTGTTTTTCTTTTGACTTAAATTCCAAAAAAAACAAATAAATAAAACAAAAACATTAAAGGAGTAGCATACCTATTGATTCAGTGAGCTTTGAGGAGTGAAGAAGAGGGAAAACTTTTCTGAGCAAGGATAATTGTAAGTTAGGGCTTTTAAGCACTAAATGTATCTGCAAACAGAAGGACCTTTTAATGGTGAATATGGTTCCGATATATTTTGATTTTGTCATCTGGTATGGAGATAATCCCAAAACCTCAGGCAACATGAAATGTATGGTGGGGTTGGAGTTAGGCCTGTTGTGTAGGATGAGGACCTCAATTTTGGCCCCAGTTTGACAAAGAAAGCTCTCCCTCAAGCATAAGAAACAATATTTTGCTGTGGTCAGACAAGTTTCTCTTAGATCGAAGAAAAATTTGTGAATCACTGGCACAGAAATGGAGCTGGTAGGTATTGATCTGAGCAAGAGGGCACATAAAGCATTGAATAAAAGAAGTGTCGTGTGGAACGCCACAGTGGATTGGCTTTAGATTGATTTTGGAAGAGCTGATCCTAACTTGATGGTTTCTATTTGTCGGGAATGAGCTTGTTCAGTTTAGGATTGATCCTAACATACGATCCGATTTGTCAGGCATTTCAAAATGATCTGGTAGTCCACATCGTCTCAAGATCAAGGAGGATGGGTTGTTTGTGTCCAGTGCTGATAGGATATTTTCAGTTTTTTATTAGTACTAAATCTAATCCTCTTCCTAGTGTGAATCCTGATTTAATGTAGTACAGGATATTATTGATTCCAGATGATCTTGGTGTTATTCAATGATCTCCCTTTCCAATATCCTGCTAATGGATGTAAGATTACAGATTGATCTCAAGTTGGCTAAAATGGACGGCCCTGCTCAAGGGATGAGTTTTTCGTAGATGTGTAATAACCACATCTTTCAACTGAACTGGAAAGGTTCCCTCTGGGACAGGGGGCTTTGATCACTTCAACAACTTATGGCACCAATGAGAGGAAACATTCTTTGATCCATCATGTTGCAATAGAGTGAATCAGAAAATTAGTTGTTTGTACCTATGTTGCTGAACCTACATTTTGATTCAGTGTCACGGGAAAGAACTGCATAATGTTGTGGTAATCATGGAAAGAGTCAGAAAAGGGTAAATTGGTGGATGTGAGGTCTTATAAAGTTTTCATTAACTTTTCATATCTGTGACTTAAAGAACGTGATAATGACGTTGAAGACCTCAGATGATGGAATGGATTTCTTTCCCGGGTTATCAAGAAAGGATATTTCTCTGAAAAGTTTTGAAAGAGTGAACTACTCTATTTAGAGGATGAAAGTGGGCGTTGACCAGTATAGTATTCTTTTTTCCTCATTACATGTTTGTGATAACCTCTCATGTGGGCATGGGGGAAAAAAGAGGGCACTAAGGAAAAAAGATGCCAGCAGGCTTAGGTTGCTATGAGTGCATACCTTCTCTTTTGTTCCCTCCGCTCAGGTCTCGGCACATCTTCCTGCTGCCTGTGGATGGCTGAATTGGGAACGGATGAAATTGTTGTACTGTGGGGCTTTACTAGCTGCTAAATCTGTGTCCTAGAGAGCCGTTCTTGCATTCTTTGTTCGAGTTGCCATAATGGCTGCAACAAAGGTGAGTGTGTCCCTCAGCAGGCCCGGGTAACGCTCAATGCCGGACAGCATAATAGCACGCTGCAACCATGCAGGCCCGCAGGAAGGCTTAGAGCAGCAACTGGCTCCCTCACAAATTTGTCAACTGGTGCTGACACTCCTTGCAAACCATCCTGGACCGCTTGCTGGTATGGCTGCTGTGCTCGAGTCTGCTCTCTTCCCCTCTGCTATTTTGCCAGTAGCCAAGGTGCTGTTGGAGGCCATCAAAGGGGGAGGGGTGAGATGGAGCTGCGTGGACAACTGACTTCACCTGCTTTTCTTAGAGCATACTGCTGCACCGCTCGGACGAGCTGCCTCACTGCATGGTTGAGACGCTACCCATGCTGAAGAGCTGAATCAAGATACAAATGTTGCTCTTTGATCTAATGCATGGTTTACTAACCCTTTGGTGCTTTGCGACGACTTAGCTACAGTACAGTCTTCTCAATTTAACCCTAGCTTTGACACCACTATTAGAGCATCCAGAACAACATGCCACAATTAAAGCAACTAGTAACTCTCAAGACTCCGTCCATGGAAACTGGGGCCTCTGCTCATAAAACTGCCCCTTCTCAAGACATTGTCAAAACAAATCCTGCTGCTCAGCTCTCTTATACGACTGCATTACAGAAGTGGGTTCCAAGCTACAAGGGCAGCCTTGATTAGGCACATATGAAATGATAAAAGAGCTTGTAGAGAGCTACGTACCCTTGAACAGTCTACTGGACAGGATGTTGTTGACGGCAATACCAATATCTGTAACAGAAGCTTTTAGTGTACAGATGCTCAGGGCAAGTTATTCCCCATGAGCCCTCAGATTTCTAACCCTAAATATCAATCCCAAACATCAGGGAGCGAGTCAGGGTACTCTACTAAGTTTACTATTAATAGCCCAGAGCCTTCGCTTGTCACTATTGTCCAGCTCAACCAAAGCCATCGCTGTGAAATGTTAAAGCCCTATGCCAAGGTTATGGCAGATATCCTTTGGCTTCAGCAAACGTTATCGGACATGGCTGGGAAAGTTTTCTCACTAGCCACCCAGGTCCTCAATCTTCAGCAGAAGGTGGCTTACACTCAAAGTACCACACTTTCTTCAAGGGCAGTGAGAAAGCATGAGGGCCAGCTCTCACTAGTTGAATCCAAGTTGGTGGACCTGGCAAACTGCCAATGGTGGAATCGTTTTAGGATATCGAGGATCCTTAAAGAGGGAAGAAGAGGACGATCCTTGCCAGTACATTATCCAGCTGTTTCAGCTTGCCTTTCCAGACTTATCGGACTAAGACCTGGATTGTCAGATCCAGCATACACACCAGCTCTGGATCTTCGTTGGTGCAGCAGGTGTCAAACTGAATGGCAACAGAAGTAGGCCCCTTCCTATTCTGATATACATTGGGAACTTTCTCCTGCATCAGGCAAGCTATTTAACAGCTTGCCCATCTACGCCGGTAATGGTGAGCTTGATTTCTTTTCATTTGTGTTCTGACTTCTGAAAGCTGACTATAGATTGCAGGTGGAGGCTGCGACAAATGATCAGCCCTTTGAAAGTGGCCGGGGCTGAGGTGTTCCTCCAGCAGCTTGTCTGCTAAAAAATTCAGGTTAGTGGAAAACACGGATTTGCTACGTGGAAGGAGATGCAGAAATAATTCTCTGGCAGTGGCAAAAGCAAGCAAAGCAGAATGGTTTGCTTGGCAGAGCTGAACTGAGCAGTGGCACTACAGATGTTTTTTCCTAATTCCTAATGATATATTTGATATGCTATTCCCGATGTCTGATAGGCTGTCTTTGGATCCAACCTGAGTGTATTAGATCTCTGAGAGCTGCACATATCCTCAGATATACTTCATTTGTTGAGCGAGGGGGCGGTAGGATGTGCAGAAGGCTGTCATCCAGTGCCGACAGTCGATGGGGTGGGTTGATATTTTTCAGAACAAGTGGGGGTGGGGTTTTAGGGCATGTGTGCCGGTGTTAGGACTGTGGGCATTTTTTTTTGCTTTGCGTGGGGGTGGGTTTCTTCGGGTTAAATGTTATCATCAATAGACTTGTATTTTTTGTTCGTTGGACTGATTTAAAGAATGGCATGTGTAGCAGTGAAAAAAGATTTATTTTTACATTGGAAGACATGAAGTTTCCAAAGCAATAGATCCGGAGGGTGAAGGCTTAGCAACAAACACTGCAGTGGTTTAAAATAATGTATTGGAATGTGGCAGGTTTTAATCGCACCCTGAAACAACTCCTGGTCAGGGAAGAAGTATCAGTCTATAAGCCGCAGGTATTGTGTCTCATGGAGACCCATCTAACATCTAAAGACCAGACACTGCAAAGTCAACCGACAAGGCAGGTGGACAATCACACAGATCAAAGTTAAAAATACATTTCAATTATTTGTGCTGTGTATGGCCCAAATAACGATGACCCCAGAATATTTGATATGCTAAACCTTGAGTTGGCACGCTGGCCTGCGAATCTGATAACTTTATGCCATTTCAATTGTATCATGAACTATAAACTAGGTACAACAAACCTATCTACAACTCCTCGCATAATTAGAATTAGGCACTCTAATAAGGCACTAGCTCGAGTCCATGGTTTCGTTGACGCGTGGAGGACCCTAACCTGGATAGCCCTGAGTACACCTACTACTCTGCACCACATAGACACTATTCCAGGATTGATTTGGTCTTCATTCACAGGGCTCAATTCATCACCTACGACCATAATCCTATACTTCTGACTCTTCAAGTATCGGATTTAAAAAGGAAGAGCGCAGATGGATTTATTCTGAGACATACTCCGGTTACTGAACCAAAAATTATACAGGATATGTTGGCCAATGTTTCCATGCCGAGATTGAAAGAAAGACAAGGTCAAGTTCGTAAATTAATTTACCTCACTAGAAGTAGAAGAAGTAATTAAATCTTTAGCAAATGGGAAGGATGGTATTCCTGTTGAAATATTTCAAAACGTTTTCGTTTGAATCAACATATTTTCAGGCTCTCTGCTTCTATACTGAAAGGAAAAAATATCTCACCATCATTTATTACACTATTGTAGTAAGATTTCTTAAAAAGTATAAGAACCCTGAAAATATAAAACTCATACAGGCCAATTAGTCCTCCTAAACGCTGACTATAAAATTATAATCTATCTATTTACATATAGAATGGATAAGGTAGTGGGAACATTAATCAATAAAAGATCAATGTGGCTTTATAACAGGCAGGCAATTATCTACCAATACACATTTTTTTTAATAGAAGCATTGGAATATTTTGAGAAAAAACAGGCTCCCGCACAGGTTTTATTATTAGACAAAAGGGGGACATGGCAGGGATGTCCTCTCTCTCCTATACTTTTGGCAATTCTTATTGAACCATTTGTGAAAGCTATAAGAGAAGACAAGATGATAGGGCCACCTGTCAACAGTATGTCTAAAATCAAGCTCTACACAGATGGTGTCTTTCAGAACTAGGTTTGTGGTTGACAGAGGTATGCACCCTGTCTAAGCAGGAACCACAATCCTACTCCGGGTATGTCACAAACACACCCTAAATTATGTTATGCTCACCCTCTGGTAGCGTGGCACACAGCAGTCAGGCTTAACTTAAAAGGCAATGTGTAAAGTATTTGTTCAACGCTTCAAACAGTAACACAGTTAGAACACCTTCAAAAGATGCCACACAGGTTAGAAAAAGAGTTTAATTTTATAAATAAAACTAGACCAAAGCGACAGAAAATAAATAAGTAGAAGTCGAGAAATGATTTTTTAAGTAATAAACTGTAAAAATAGCACTTAGAAGTAATAAGTACATATTTGGAATATCTGGTCTCGCTAGACTGGGGCAAAGTCAAAAGTTCAGGCTGACAGCGATGGAGCGCGAGCCGGATACAGGATCTCAGTTAGGCCCGCGGAACAAAAGTACCTGCGTCACTGTATAAGAAGATGCGAGGTGCAGCCATAGCGATGTGTTAGTGTCTATCCACGCAGTGGGCAAATTGCATCAATTTTCTTCATACAGTGGCAGCAATGTGTCGGTTCCCAATGTGATGCACTGGCTCTGAATGAGATGTACTGCTACTATTCCTGCTCCTGCAGTAGAGAATGCGTTGATTCTGAGTGCTGTGCACTGGTTCCGAGTGCTATGCGCCGGCTCTGCTCCAGTCCTTTTCACCCAGGCAAGGGAACAAACAGGGCAGCATAGCAAGGCAGGAGTCCAGTAGAGTGGCATTCCTTTCAGCAGCACAGCAGTTCTTCTTCCTGGCAGAGTCTTCACAGGTCCCTAAGTGTACTGAAGTCATGGTATCAGAGTTATGGTACGGATACCCAGTTGTGCTGTTGAAGTTGGGGAGACTTCAAGGAAAGCTTTGTAGTGCAAAGAGGTCCTTCTTTCCTGCCCTGGATCCAGACTCACTACAGGGGGGTATGCAGCCCTTTGTGTGTGGACAGGATACTACCTATTCAGATGTAATAGTGAGGCTGTGCCCAGCTCCTCCCTTCCATTTCCCAAGATGGCCCATCAAGTCACACCTAAGCTCCCTTTGTGTGTGGCTGTCCAGAGGGAATACACAAAGCCCAGCTGTCACCCAACCCAGACTGAACAGAGACGGGCAGCAGGCACCAAAGGGCTAAACTGAGAAAACGCCAGCTTTCTAAAAGTGGCATTTTCAGAATTGCAATTTAAAATCCGATTTCACTATAAATTATGATTTTAAATTGTGATTCCTGAGACACCAGACTTTGGTGTCTTATCTCTTCCCAATCAGAAATTAAACTTATAAAATGTAATAAGGAAACTCCAATGTTATCCTATGGCAGAAATAGGCCTTGCAGTAGTGATAAACGACTTTGGGAGTTTTTCACTACCAAGACATTATAAATCTTAAAAGTACATGTCCAGCTTTTTTAATACATTGCAACACCCCCTTTGGGCTACCTAGGGCCTACCTTAGGGGTGACATATGTAATAAAAGGGGAGTTTAAGGCTTGGCAAGGGGATTTAATGCCAGGTTGACATGCCCTGTGGGTTTTACATGGTCTACCTTAGGGGTGACTTATACATATAAAAATGGAAGGTTTAGGCCTGGCAAGATATTTATCTTGTCAGGTCGAAGTGTCAGTATAAACTTCACATACAGGCTCTGCAATGGCAGGCCAGAACTATGGTTAGAGGGCTAATTAAATGGGTGGCATAATGAGTGCTGCAGGCCCACTAGTAGCAGTTAATTCACAGACCCTTGGCATGGGTAAACATAACTAAATTAAATATGCCAATTGGGGGTGAGCCAATATTACCATGTTTAGGGGAGAGAGCACACGCACTGTAACACTGGTTATGTTATGTTAATTTAATTTATAAACATGCACGAGGAACCCCCAGAGGGGTATCTCGGCGCAGCTCAGAACATAAACAGGTAGGCCAGACTCTTAGGCCGCAAACAAATCAGTCTTGAGAGTTGTTCTGAATTTAAAATGATCAGTACATTGACGTAAGTGAAGTGGGAGCTTACTCTAAAAATAAGGAGCTAAGTAGGAAAAGGACCTTCCACCTGAGCAAGACTTTCTTATCCGGGGACTGTAAGCAAGGCTTTGTCACTGGTTCTTAATGGTTTACTTGGCTCCAATAAGGAAAAAGCTTTGAAGACAGATAGCTTGGGCGATTTCCACTTAAGGACTTATGTGACAGACAGCAAATTTTGAAAAGAATTCTTGTATAGATTGGCAAAGAGGAGAATAAGCTGACCTGGGTGGGAGATTGGTAATAAGATGGGCTGCTGTGTTCTGAATCACCTGCAGGTTATTTATCAATGTCTCATTGATGTAAGGTAATAAGGCATTATAATAATCTAGGTGGCTGATAACCAATATTTGAATTTAGATCTGCCTCGTATAGTGTGGAAGAAGAGTGAAAACTCTCCATAACAAGCCCAACATATGAAAACAGGTCCCTATGGTGTTGCGAACCTGCTCTTGCGTAGTGAGTGCTTGATCAAGTCGACCTCCCAGATTTTTTACAACCAATTTCGGATTAGGTGCAGCGCCCAAATTCGAGGGCCGCCAGTCTGGTGTCCGGAGCTGTTGGGCCTTACCAAAGAGCATAATCTCGGTCTTACTGGTGTTCAGCTGTAGACAGTTTTCTCTGGCAATGGCTCTGAAACCAGCAGAAAAGTGCTCTTTTGCATTAATCAAGTCTTTACTAAGTGTGAAAATTAACTGCGTGTCGTCAGCATATGATTAAGGTTCAAAGCATAAGCTCTGGCAATTTTGCCAAGGGGCGGCTGCATAAATGTTAAAGAGAGTGGGGCTTTAACAAGGTCCTTGTGGCACCCCCTTATCTAATTGTAAAGTTTGTGATTTATAATGGGCCAAATTATTCATCTGAGTATGAACAATTAGAAAATCCTTGAAACATTTTAATTCTGTGCATGGATTCCTATGTCGTGCAATCTTTGTAGCAATCTAGGCTGGGATACCATATTGAATGCTGCTGAAAGGTCCAACAGCACAAGCAGTGATTAAGTGTTCGTGTTAAGAGAGCATCTTTTTTAATCAAAACCTCAATTAAAGTTGTTACTGTGCATAGGGGCATAGGTCTAAAGCCCGATTGTGATGGATCCAACAACTTATTGGTTTCAAGATACTCCATGAGTTGAGCAGTGGTAAAGTGTTCAATCCTAAAACCAGCAAAAACTAGACCAGAAAAATGGAGGGAGTCAGGCAAAAAGTTGGGGGAAGACCACCCTAAGGCTGTCAAGTCTAACATGGTTGCACTCTCTTTTAAAACCCGGTTTGGAAATTCGAAAAAAGGCAATTTATTTATTTATTTCAGTTGATGGGGGATATAAGATTAATAGGTTTAAAATAGAATTTGCTTTATGTGCTTTATGTAATTGCACTATTTTATTCTCAGATCTCCGACCCCCAGTAAATCAGAAACCCAAGAGATACATTGGTATATAGATTACGGAAGACAGAGAAGATCTTTTTACACTGAATTAATTTTGTACCAGTAATTAGTCAAATTAAATCTTTATTTACAAAATGGAATCATGTACCAATATCAATAATAGGCAGAACACAGTGCTAATCCGTGTAAACGCTCTGCTGCTATCTAATTTTTTATACGCTGCTGTGCCCTGTGTTTTGCAGATTAAATGTTTTAAACAAGTCGAAGAACTGTTCTCTACCTTCATGTGCGCCAATAAAGCTCCCAGAGTAGCATTAAATATATTGTACAGGTCGACAAAGGATGGTGGCCTGGCTTTGCCAAACCAGAGAGAATATTACTTTACAAACTTTGCATACTTTTCTGTTTGTGTTTTTAAAACCCAGGAGCAAGGCTAATGGATAACTTTTTTTTAGATCTTGTGCTGAAAGAATATGAAATTCATGCTTTTTTATGCCTGACCAAGTCACCGAAAAAAGTCAGTTATAAACTCTTGCAGTGGTTGTTAAAAGAAAAGAACAGATGTTTACATATCGTGCTATTCCCGTTATTAATGCATCTACTAGACCAGTAGACATCTCAACTGGATATTAAATTCTTGTTGATTAAAAGGCAGCTTACAGATGGGGAATCAATGGATACACATATATTAGAGATTTCTTACACTACAACTAATGGAAAGAGTGAATTGATGTAAGACCTAGTATTAGGTACTCAGAGTTATCCATTCAATGGTCCTTCATTCAAATCTCACATTTTTTAAAGGGTCTAGATCCTAAAACTATAAGGGCCAGATCGAATGTGGTGGAAATAAGCACGTGCAGATCCATAAAGTACTGGAAAACTAGACTCTCTGAATATATCGAGGCCTATATCTTTACCAATTTTAATCAGAAATTGCAGTCATGGGAAGAATTGCCCATTACAGCAGAGTTTTGGAATGAGATAAATCTTTATAACTTTTCAGTATTTAAAGGCGCCAACCTTCAGCGCATGCATTTCTGTACCAAATGGAAGCTATATAGGACGCTTGCTGTTTTGAATAAAATGAATCCTCAAACACCAATAAAATGTTTCAGATGTTCGATGGAGGCCGAGAGCAGTTTACACACATTATTTGGAAATGTCAGATGATGATGGAATATTGGGCTTCCATACGGAATTATTGCCGGAACACGATCAATATTGATTTACTGAACAACCCACAGCTGATATTATTGGGTTATCCATCGGTGGCCAGTTTTAGTGCAGCTCATTGTTTTATTGTATTAATTGCAAGATCTATAATCCTGCAAAATTGGAAAAGAACATTAATTCCCACATTTGAGCAACGGAGAGCCAAAATGCTGAGAATAAAGGCGCTAGAGAGATGCAATGCATTGCATAAGGCTCATATAGTGATTTTTTAAAGCAATAGGATGTGTTTTTTTTAGATAAGCTGTGCAGTAGGGATTTGCATGAGATCATAAAACTATGTTGAAAAGTCAGAGCGGCAGGGGAAATTTGAAAAAATGTGGTGTTATACAGAATTGCTGCTATATTGTAATATGATAAATCAATGTGGTGTTTTAAATTGGTTTGTAAAAACTGAAATATCTTATATTGTCAAGAACTGTTTGTGTATTTTGATGAATTAATGTGTTCTGTAAAGTCTTCCAATAAAAAAAGAAATATTTTCCTCCTCTCAATTAGGAATTACAGCTTACTAAATGCAATAAGGAATCCTTAATGTTATCCTATGGAAGGGGTAGGGCTCACAGTAGTGAAAAAAGAATTTGGGAGTTTTTCCAGTACCAGGACATGTAGAGCTTAAAAGTACTGCGATGGCAGGTCTGGGACATGATTTAAGGTGCTACATAAGTGGGGGGGGGGGCACAATAAGTGCTGCAGGCCCACTGGCAGCATTTAATTTACAGGCCCTGGGTACATTTTATATTACTCTACAAGGGACTTATGAGTAAATGAAATATGCCAATTAGGTGTATACCAATCAAAGCATGTTTAGAGGAGTTAGCACAAGCGCTTTAGCACTGGTTAGCAGTGGTAAAGTACTCAGAGTCCTAAAGCCAACAAGAATGAATTCAGCAAAAAGTGGATGGAAAAAAGGCAAAAGGCTTGGGGGTGACCCTGTAGAGAGGGCCAGGTCCAACAGTATTTAAAGCTGGGGCTGGATCCCGACTCTCTGTAATTATCTCCATCACAATCTTAGTTGCCTGCTTGGGTATTGCTAGGGAATGGATTAGTCAGATCCACCCTACGGCACGTGAATGGTGGGCACTTCTTTGTCAGATATATGAAACCGAGACTGACATCCTAAGTCTTAAAGGCAATTAGGGGGGAACTGTGTCTTAATCAGATATTGGCAGCTGTATTTCCACACTGATATTAGACTTCACTGTGCTATCTATCATGTACTTAATCCTGTACACAGCCAAGTATTCATAATGATCTTGTATTTATTGTGACCAAATCTAGTTTCTGAAAAAATAACAATAGAGATAACCTCTCATGTGGACTATGTATTTAATTTTCTCGGTCTAGGATTTGAGTTTTTTCCATGCTTCTTCAAGATTGCGTCTTCTCCTTTCCATTGTGTTAAAATAGTTTAACATTTCATAGATGATTTGTGCTGTATCTGATGGTGAGTTTGTCTAACATTGTTGAGGAGATGTCATTGCATGAGTGTTCTTGTGACGTTTAAGGAATGGTAGTCACTTAACCTAAGTGCAAAGTATAATTTTAAATACTGGTAAAACTGTTTTGCCCCGCAGTACACCGTTCAAACTGTTGACAGTAAAGTTATTTTCAGGCAACATTTGAAAAATCACATATAGCGGAGAAGACAGTCAACATAGGAAAATGCTGTCCAAACCTTTCCACAAATCTAAAGTCAACTTTATTGTGAAAGTACTTTAGTTTTAGGTAGAGCACAGTTTAAAGGCATTATCTTGATCCATCTGGTATTTTCCAGGTAAATGCTACAACAATTGATGGTGTAACTCCGTTATTTAATGCATGCTCGAGAGGCAGTGCTAGTTGTGTGGATCTCCTGCTGGAGTATGGCGCAAAAACACAGTTGGATTCATGCCAGCCTTCACCGACTCATGAAGCATCCAGTAAAGGTACAGTTCAATCAATTTGGTATGGTAGGTGTAAAAACTATCTGCTAGAACATAATGACATTTCTATTAGTCTATACATATTGAAATGGCTACCTAACATGTCACGTGCTGTATTGGCAGGTTACAGCGACTGTTTGGAAGTACTGATCACCTGGGGTATAGATGTTGACCAAGACATTCCTCATTTGGGAACTCCTCTTTATGCAGCTTGTAAATCCCAGCAAATCCATTGCATTCGGAAACTCCTTTACGCAGGTAACAACACTGTGAGTGCAAAAAATCTATTCAGATCAGCATGCTGTGACCATATACAACTCCAGTGACTTAAGACCTTTAAAGGCTTGTTTTACTAAAAAAAAAGATAGACCATCTCGTTTTATTAGGAATCTTTTGAGAAAGATTGGAGAAAGAAGATTAACATAATTATAATGTAGAAAATACAAATATTTAACAGATAACCTGTCGTTTAAAAGCAGGTTATATACCAGAGGACATTGATTACTTTTGGCTATTAGAGTATACAGTGGCTGGGGCTCTGCCGCCGGAGCTGAAAGAGAGATTCGGTGGGGACTTAGCCGGACTGCGGTGGCGGCCCACGGTTGGGGCCTGGGAGCCAGTGCGGCTGCCCTGGGAGTGACATTGTGGGGCCTGGCACCCTAACATGATGCGCCTTAACAGACCAGACAGCCGTGGACTAGGATTCCTGTGCTGTGGTGGGGTGCCCGGCGCTGGGTGAGGCACGGTGTGGACGGAACGGAGGCCTGGACCACACACAGACCCCCCCCCCCCCCCCCTTTCAGCGATAAGGCACATGATTCGCGCTTGTGGCCCTTGGCCACACAGGGGCCCAGCTGCTAAAATGAGACGTTCCGGCCAGATGATTTTGGATGTTAAGAGTACGTCACTCTGTGGTGCCTCTTAATATTGACTCCATTTCTCACTGTTAATAAGATGGATAGGGCTAACGAGCCCTCTTGGGCACTGGCAAGGGGTCCATACATTGTAGCACCAACTGGCGCCATGCGATACTATCATATTGTGCCCAAGTGAAGGCTGATAAATATTGTTGTAAATTTCCCTATAGGGGAAACTGCGCTGCAGTGGGTCCCTTGGCTGCAGAAGCAGTCAGGCCAGGTCCTGGTGCAGCTTGCGGCTCCTGGTGTAGCTTGCGGCCAGGGGCTAGCTGCATTCATCCCATTGTGTCCACTTGACCCTGGTCATGGAGTCGCCGACTGCTCATGATGCCCCTTGGACCTAGATAGGGGGACTGGCAGGTCATGTGTAGCCTGCCGCTGATATTACCTCACAGATGATTGGAGTGCTGGCTGTTTAGACATGACTAAAGACAAACCCTCTGATCCAACGGCCAAGCAAAGCACCATCGATAAATTTACCAGTGCCGGCGTGATGGTTATGGACCCGAGTGCGGCACCTGGGTCCGCCGCAGACAACGCAGCATTGCTGGCAGCCATTGGGCAGTCTAGATATATGCTAGATGTCAAGATAGTGGCGGTTGGCTCTGAGGTCACTCTGCTGCACCAGGATCTCCGGACTGCAGTAGATCGGATCACCGAAGCAGAGACCAAGGTGTCAAGTGTTGAGGATTCGATGACAGCCCCCATCAGAAAGTAAGCTAACTTTTGAGACAAATGAGCTGGGGCACGGGTGGAAGATGCTGAAGGACGTGGCCACCGCAACAACATACACCTGGTGGGCTTCCCAGAAGGGTGCGAGGGTTCCTCCGTGATCAAGTTTTTGACTCAATGGCTTTGATCCATCATACCTGCAGAATCCCTATTGACATGCTTTGTTTTGAAGGTGCCTTGACCGGTAATAGCTAAGCTCTTTAATTACCTCAATAGAGATGCTATTCCTGAAGTCAAGATAAGATCCTGTTCGAATCGCATCAAATAATGATATTCCCGGACTCTATAAGGATGGTCCAGCAGCAACATCAATCTTTTGTGGCAGCAAAACAGAAACTACGGGAGCTCAAACTACTATACATGTTGCTATATCCAGCACGCTTAAGAGTGGTCTTTAATTCACAGACTCTGTTTTTTGATATGCCAGAAGAGATTTTCGCTTGGACAGATAAAGCTGTATCGATGAAGCCTCACACTCCGCTGCAGATGGACTCTATCTCATCCTTGAGCTAGCGATGCAACCCTCCCAAAAAGTCCACAAAGAAGCAACATGATTGCTCTCGATTATCCTGGTGAGAAAGCCGTCCAACTGAGGAACACTAGCTGCTTATAGACGTTAAGATAGCACATGTGTGTGTGTGTATATATATATATATATATATATATGTACTGTTGTCCAAACCTCAGTTTGCACTTTAAGCATGCTCAATACGCGACTTCATGTGTAGTCCACAGGAACCTTCGCATAGGAGTATGCTTATGATGAAAATCAATTTTGCGTATTTTGCACACAACACTAAAGCACTTATTCTTCGGCCAAAATCTAGGTACTGTGATATATTTTGTTACAGTAATATTGTGGCCGCGGACTGGGAACATGTAGCACACAGCACTTTTTTCTAGTTCTTGCACCTTATTGAAATATATATGTTTTTTTTAGCACATTTTCACTTTATTAGCGCTGAGCAACGGGATTGCAGCTATTTGTGATGACATACACTTTTTTATGGGGATAGGCTCCACTATAAGCAATCAACTCAATTTTTATTTTGGACTAGGGTTGTCTAGGCATATCAGACATTTATGCAAGTATTGATATAGACATTTTGCCCCAAATATATTGTGACATGCTAAATTGTATTAAGAAGATTTATTTTTCATACTATGCTACCAAATGTATTTGGCCTTCATATGTTTAAATTACCATAACTATATTGCATTCAAGCGTAAAGTTTAACTCATGCCATAGTATGTTGTCTATGTTAACTGAGTTTTACGCACTGGCACTTTAAATACAGGTAACTTTGTCTTAGCTTTGTCATGTGATGAAGGCCGTGAACCGGCCGAAACGCGTCATGGCGTACTGAACTGGTGATAATAAAATCTACTTTGCACGTATGCTGGGTCCACGCTCGTTTTACTGGAAGTTGATCAACTAACGAGGGTTTTGGATATATGTGTATATATATATATATATATATATATATATATATATCAAGTACATTAGACTCTAGTCCAGACATTAAGCTCTCCGGGTCCCCTGTTTGGGTCCAGGAAGAGACTCTTCAGCGACAGATACTTCTTGTTCTTTGAAGTATTGGGGTGAGGGGGATCTTGTGTTCTATGTTGTTACATGGCACATCTTTGGTACAAATCTCCCGGAAATCCCTATACTTGAACCCATGGAGATACCGGCATTAGTTATTAATGTTGGATATAGAAGGTGACGGCCTTAAAGGTCACATTCAAATTCTCACACAGAAAGTCTGGGATGTTCTTAATAAAATTAAACGCAGTGCCATGTTGAAACAGGCAAAGAGACTAAGGGCTGACATCCAACTTTTACAGGAGTCACATCTCTTAGGACCACAGAACATCAGATACACACAGACGTTTCACTCTGGGTTCACTAGGGGCTCACGGGGATTTGGTATATTAATTAATCAGAGTGTCCCATTCAACCCAATAGAATATAGATGGATGATTATGGCAGATATGTCATCGTGACCAGTACACTTTATGGGGGATCGCTCACATTGGGTTGTAAATAAGCTCCTCCTCCATTAGGACAGACTTTTGTGGAAAATGTATTGGTATATGGAGAGGACTGCCAGGTGGTCTCTCATTCATGGGTGCTGACTGGAATGACATACTCAATTCAGAGGTAGACAGATAACGTACTAGAGGGGGGAGAGGTAGAGAAGGGGCCATCCAGATTAAACTTGATAGTGACCATCTTTGCCTGGACCGACACATGGAGGGCATATCATCTAACCGAAGTGGGCTACACTTTTTGACAGTCCATGGTTTATTTTCTAGGCTCGACTACCTACTGATTCCCACTATCTATACACATAGTAACGCATGTTGATATGCTGCTGAAGGGGTTGTCCGACCACTCCCCCGCGGCCCTTCCGCTTCATGTTGGCCCGGATTCCCTTCAGTCCGATGGCACATGCCGCGATGACACTTGCAGAATCCATCATATAAACTGCTCCTATAAAAGTCACTACCGACTACTTCTCCATAAATGCTCCTACGGCATCCTCCAAAAAAATACTAGGGGAAGCTCTCAAACCAACATTGCAAGGGGTAGATATTAGTTATTGTACGGGTGAGCATAAGTGCAAGACTCACGCATTGGAGGTCCTGGAGGCTCAGATGCATACCATGGATGAGAGAAACCGTTGTGTGGGTGATGTAGCCTCACAAAGGCACCTATATCTCATTTAGCAGTAGTATCAGCTGGTGATCCTCGATGACGCTAAATTAGTATGGCAGGCTGCACAGAGCTGCATATACCAGTGGGGGGACAAATCGAGTAGGATGCTACATAGGCTTTGCCAGGCCACACACACACAGCCTCCCAAGTCCCATTGGTGCGTGATGCTGATGGGGTGCTATTATCCATCCCAAAAGTGGTGGCCCACAGCTTCGCGAATTATAATCTCTGAGTATATACAAAAAAAAAACACAACAACAGCATCACCAGTCTGAAAACCAAGAATTGCAACAGGAAGGCTAGATATCATGGACTCTCCTGCTATTCCCCCAGGACCTTGAAAACTGTGCTTAGCCCAATCCATGTATTTCCATTCTGCCTCCACTTCAGAAAAGGGAGGAAATCCTTACTCATAAAGGCACATCTTCTCACAATGTAACCACCTCATTACTGGACCTTAAGAAGATAGTTCCCCCTTCCCTTTGTCCCCAGCACCTGATATTACCCTCTGCTTCCTGTGCAATGTTTCATTTGAGAGTAACAACTCAGTTACTGACCAGCCATACTGATTACCCATCATTTCCATCCTCCCTGACATTCTCTATAGTAATATGCTCTTCAAGCAGCATATTGTCACATGTACCCTCACAGACCCACCACTAAAGGCTCCTCTTGTCCTTTTTTCGGGTCTACAAACCGTCTTAGTCAAGTGTTGTGAAACACCTATCCTCACTGTAAGAAATGGTGTTATTGGTTAAGAGGGGCTTTAACCCTTCTCAAGCAACAACCACAATCCTTTTCATGGTGAACCATAAACGTGACTACACTAACGTGCTTAACCCTCTGGTAATGGGCACAAAAGCTGTTAGGCTTAACTTAGAGATACTGGGTTAAGTATTTATGCAGCTCACAAACAGTAATAAAGTGAAGACACAACACAAGAAAAATCTCACACCAATTTAGAAAAAGAGAGAAACATTTAATAAAGAAAATGACACCAAAGAATTACAACCAGTAGAACCAAAATTATTAATGTTAGGTGAAAGATTGCTCCTAAAATATCAAAGCGCCTACTTCGGGTATCTAGTCGCGTTAGTCCTGGAAAAATGCCAACTGCAATTGAAGCGCGGTTCGGATTGTGTCCGGTCTCAAAATTCTTTCGGACTTAGAAGAATATTTGAGGAAAAGTTCCTGAGAAGGTAAAGTTCAGAGGGGTAAGGCAGCTGGTGGTGTCCAATGAGGAGGCATCATCATTGGGGAGCCATTGGACGGAGTCGCAGTGAAGATTTCTACCTTCAGACTTTGTCACTGTTTTGGAAGACAAAAAACTCCAGCTGGATAAAGCTGCAGGCTATAGAGGACTCGGACTCCATGAAGCCAGACACCTTTGGTGAGAGGACCTGCTGAACAGGATTTGCTGCTGCAGAGAAGAATGTAGCGAGTGCTACCGAAAGTCAGCCTGTATTGTGTTTCTTACATGGCCCATTATCATTTTCCCTATGTTAGCCTAATCATGCACATTGTATGCCGCTTTGGTTTTGCACGTTACTAAATATCCCGCTTGCTTTGTGCTACGTTGTATTTTCACACAGAACGAGCACAGGTTTTCGTATTTATTTTTTTTCATGGCATTTAGTAGTCTGAACAACCGAGGCATGGTTAAATAACATTGCCCCTTGTTATTCTCTCTGGTCAGACACTAGCACCTAGACATAATAGAAGAATGCAGCTGCTGTTTTGAATACTTACATCTTGTCACATAACTAGGTACAGGGGCTCTGGGAAATGACACACACAGAGCGAAGGTCCTAAGACAAGAGGGCTCCATCAGCCAAGATGTAGAACATCCACCTCTGTATTTTAAGGTACGGGGTCCACCACTAAACCTAGAGATCTGTAACTGCTTAGCTATAGTAGTGGAGAGGGTTAAGGTAGATCTGTTAGATAACATGACAATGTTCTTTATTGTATACGGTTTATTAAACATGTTGATGACATTATTTACATGTATCTGTTTAATAATTGTGGCGCAATTATTGCATCTTAGAGCACGATAGTTTAAATAAACATTGTAAATTTCCTTTCTGTCTCTTTTCTATCTTTTTTGTGGACAAACATGAGTGAGACAGCTAAATGGTGTGTCCTGTTACCGCGATCTGAAAGGGTCAGGAGTTTTGTGTTCTGGGGTGCCAAATCACTTGTCTCTCTGGAAAGGTTAGGAGGGCAAGTGAGGCACTATAGCTAGTCGGGCTCGATACTGATATAGTATGGTGACTCAGTCCCATTCATACTGATGTTCTGTGGTCCTAAGCATAGTCCTGTTCCTGAGCAGAATCTCTGCAACAAGGCTGACTGGTGATGCACCTTGGGCAAATCGACAAGCAGGTAGGTCCCATTCTTCTGTTGATGCTTGGACCAGATTTTACAGTTTGTCAGGAGCAGCACCTTCAGCACCACCACAAAGGGCCCAGGACTAGAGTGGCACCACATGGGGGTCAGGGCTCTCTCTAATGGAGGCCAGGTGCAAGGTACAAGGTCTCTGGAGCATCTTATGTCCCAGTAGCTCACATAGGAGGCCAGCTAACTTGCCCTTGGAGTAACTCTGGTAGTCCTGAGTTCAAGCAGAACGCCAGGCCTCAAGCAGCAGGACAGTCTTCTGGTAGTAGTAGGGTCATCCTCTGAGGTAGAAGGCAGGCCTCAAGCAGCAGGGCAGTCCTCTGGGGGTCCTTATTATGTCATCATCAGGTCCAGGCGTGTACTGAAGAGTTGGTCTGGCAGTCCAATATTTATACCTGGTACCAGCCTTTGAAGTGGGGGAAACGTCTAGGCTTCCCCACATCTGGTTTTGGAAAGTTCCTTCCCCAGCTCCAAGTGGTCTAGGGTGACAAACGACTGTTGTTAAGTTCCTTTGTGATTGTGCTGGAGGCAGTCCTTTGAAATGTAAGTGGAGCTCCACCCCACCTATCTGGCAGGATGGACCATCCCCTTTTGTTTCACTGTCTTGGAGGAATACACAAAGTCAAACTGCCAAGCTTTTCACAGTCTCTGTGACCCAGGACTCAGTTTGCAGGCTAGGACAAGAAGATGTCAACTTTCTAAAAGTGCCTATTTCAGAATTGTGCCTTAAAATCTTTATTTCCCATAAAAGAGGATTTTAAATAACAATACATTTGAGACCAAACATGACATTTCTACCTATTCCCAAACCAAAGGTAGCATTTATTAAATGTAACAAAGTAACCTGTTATCCTATCAGAGAGGTAGGCCTTACAGTAGTGAAAACAAATTTGAGTTTACTATTACCAGGACATGCAAAACTTGCAAACTAATGCCCTGCTTTTTAAATACAGTGCACCCTACCAAGTGGTAGTTTAGGGCCTACCTTAGGGGTGCCATGTGTGTAATAAAGAGGAAAGTTTAGGCCTGGCAGAAAGGGTATTTTGCCAGGTTGAATTGCCAGTTTAAAACTGTGCATAGGCTGTAATGACAAGCCTCAGACATGCTTTAAAGTGGTACTTTAGTGAGTGGCACAATGGGGGTTGAAGGCCCACTAGTAGCATATAATTTACAGGCCCTGGGTACATGTAGTACCATATACTAGGGACTTACAGGTACATTAAAGTGCTTTAATTTGGTCCAAAATTGGGCCATACCTGATTAGGTATGGACCAATTTTACCATGTTTAAAGGAGAGGGCACAAACACTTTATCACTGTTTGGCAGTGGTAAAGTGCCTATGGCAACAAAACCGAAATTCAGAAAATATATATATATATATATATATATATATATATATATATATATATATATGTATATATATATATATATATGTATATATATATATATATTACCTACTGGCGGTCGCCAGTAGGTAGTTATAGTTAGGACCCTGTTTCCATAGGAAATCCGCAACATTCTATTTTGAATAACTTTGGCGCCGGTCGACGAATCCTCGCGAATTTCTCAAAATAGGTGGGGCGCTACGCTCCGCTCCTACCCTGAAAGTCTCGGGGGGATTCGTCAAGCGGGGGCTGAGATAAAAGGGGGGTCCCAAAACGCGTTTTTCCCATGCATTTTTCCATAGGACCTTTAGACAGGGCTACAGCCCGAACGGCTGAACAGAATTACTAGAAATTTGGCAGAGAGGTAGTCCTCAGGTCAAGGAAGTGCCTTTTGTAGGTTTGGTGTAAATCTGTTCAGTAGATTCTGAGAAAATAGCCTTTAAATCAATATATATATCTGAGCCAGCTTACGGTACGCTTACCGTAAGCTTACCGTACGCGTACGGTGGCGTGCGCGAGCGCGATTCTGATTGGCTGTTACATCTAAGTAAACATTCGAATCGGTCGAAACCAGGAAGCGGCGGCCGCCATTTTCTCTCTCGCACTCTGAGGGGGGGGGCTGTAAACAAAGGCAAAAAACATATAAAGGGGCTGTTTAGACAGCGCCCATGCACATAGCCATGTTAGTTGAGTCCTCAAAGATCCCCCAAGGCCAAAAACGGTAAATTTTTATTTTTTGAAAGTTTCGCCGATTACGCTTACCGTACGCGTACGGTGCGCTTACGCTAAAAATGTTAATAAAAAAAAAAAACTCTCTGTGCATGGCATATTATTGTCATCACTTACAAATTAAATTTAACAGATTACCTATCACAAGGAAGCGCATAATATGTCCTCCATGTGCGCACGGTGCGTAACGTGGGCATGCGGTGCGCGTAGCGCACCGCGTGCCCACCGTGCGTGCACGGCACTAACTGCGTAGAGTGGGCGCGCGGTGCGCGAAGCGCACCGCGTGCTCACTGTGCGCGCACGGTGCGCGAAGCGCACCGTGCGCGCACGGAACGAACTGCGTTAAGTGGGCGTGCACGGCACAAATGGCGTAAAGTAACTTAGCATTTAAAAAAACGTACAAATTCACTGAAAAAACCATAGGTTTCACACACGTTATAGTTAGGAATTAGCATTTAAAAAACCTTGCAAATTCACTGAAAAAACCATAGGTTTCACACATGTTATAGTTAGCGGAAATTTTACTGATAAAAAACCAATGAAATTCCCCCGTTATAGTTAGTGCAGGCAACTATAACTCACGTGACCGCAATCTTCTGCTGATGACATATGTGTCTTTATGAAAAAAAAATATTTGTAATATATGTATAGCTAAAAATGTATGGAAGAAGACATGGGCAAATAAGTGTCTAAATACAGTATTAGCATCAGCAGAGGATTGCGGTCACGTGAGTTATAGTTGCCTGCACTAACTATAACGGGGGAATTTCATTGGTTTTTTATCAGTAAAATTTCCGCTAACTATAACATGTGTGAAACCTATGGTTTTTTCAGTGAATATATATATATATATTACCTACTGGCGGTCGCCAGTAGGTAGTTATAGTTAGGACCACGTTTCCATAGGAAATCCGCAACATTCTATTTTGAATAACTTTGGCGCCGGTTGACGAATCCTCGCGAATTTTTCAAAATAGGTGGGGCGCTACGCTCCGCTCCTACCCTGAAAGTCTCGGGGGGATTCGTCAAGCGGGGGCTGAGATAAAAGGGGGGTCCCAAAACACGTTTTTCCCATGCATTTTTCCATAGGACCTTTAGACACAGCTACAGCCCGAACGGCTGAACAGAATTACTTGAAATTTGGCAGAGAGGTAGTCCTCAGGTCAAGGAAGTGCCTTTTGTAGGTTTGGTGTAAATCTGTTCAGTAGATTCTGAGAAAATAGCCTTTAAATCAATATATATATCTGAGCCAGCTTACGGTGCGCTTACGGTGCGCTTACCGTACGCGTACGGTGGCGTGCGCGAGCGCGATTCTGATTGGCCCTTAGATCTTAGTAAACATCCGAATCGGTCGAAACCAGGAAGCGGCGGCCGCCATTTTCTCTCTCGCACTCTGAGGGGGGAGCTGATAAACAAATGCCAAAAACATATAAAGGGGCTGTTTAGACAGCGCCCATGCACATAACCATGTTAGTTGAGTCTTCAAAGATCCCCCAAGGCAAAAAACGGTAATTTTTTATTTTTCGAAAATTTCGCCGATTACGCTTACCGTACGCTTACCGTACGCGTACGGTAAAAAATTTTTGAAAAAAAAAAATCCACACTCTCTCCACCCCGTGTGCAAATGGTGGCCGATGGCCACCATTTGTGCATGGCATATAAGAGCACAGCATTTCCCAAAAAAATTTCAACAGATTACCTATCACAAGGAAGCGTATAATATGTCCTCCATGTGCGCACGGTGCATCGTGCGTACATGGCCCATCTAGCGTAACGTGGGCACGCGGTGCGCGTAGCGCACCGCGTGCCTACCGTGCGTGCACGGCACTAACTGCGTAAAGTGGGCGCGCGGTGCGCGAAGCGCACCACGCGTTCACTGTGCGCGCACGGTGCGCGAAGCGCACCGTGCGCGCACGGAACGAACTGTGTTAAGTGGGCGCGCACGCCACAAAAGGCGTAAAGTAACTTAGCATTTAAAAAACCGTACAAATTCACTGAAAAAACCATAGGTTTCCCACACATTATAGTTAGGAATTAGCATTTAAAAAACCTTGCAAATTCACTGAAAAAACCATAGGTTTCACACATGTTATAGTTAGCGGAAATTTTACTGATAAAAAACCAATGAAATTCCCCCGTTATAGTTAGTGCAGGAAACTATAACTCACGCGACCGCAATCTTCTGCTGATGACATATGTGTCTTTATGAAAAAAAAATATTTGTAATATATGTATAGCTAAAAATTTATGGAAGAAGACATGGGCAAATAAGTGTCTAAATACAGTATTAGCATCAGCAGAGGATTGCGGTCGCGTGAGTTATAGTTTCCTGCACTAACTATAACGGGGGAATTTCATTGGTTTTTTATCAGTAAAATTTCCGCTAACTATAACATGTGTGAAACCTATGGTTTTTTCAGTGAATATATATATATATATATATATATCATACCACAGTTTGCTTCAGCAAATGAGGGCGCACTCGGGAGACAGATGATTTGTAAAAATCTTTATCAACCATCAAGTGGCAAAGGGCACCTTGTCATTATAGTCCGCCTGACGCGTTTCGGAAACCATTCCTTCTTCATAGGCTTTGCTCAAATATATCGCACCACTGTTGACGTGCCTCAATTTAAATAGTTGCCCTCCAATGGGCTGCTCGTATGAGTGTCCCACTCCCTGCTGGGATATGTAGTTCGTCAAAACAGCTTGCATTTTACCCAAATGGGATTGAGCCAACAAACATCTCCTCGGCCCACAAATGAGCCGCAAAGTGCACGTTCCACTCGTCATCCAAAGGAACTGTCTCCCCATATCCAGAGCTCGGCACAATTCCGAACCCCATGTCCCCTTCAGATTCTCGGGGTGGTGCTGCCCTCCATGGCCTGGAGCCGCCATGAATACATCATACCACAGTTTGCTTCAGCAAATGAGGGCGCACTCGGGAGACAGATGATTTGTAAAAATCTTTATCAACCATCAAGTGGCAAAGGGCACCTTGTCATTATAGTCCGCCTGACGCGTTTCGGAAACCATTCCTTCTTCATAGGCTTTGCTCAAATATATCGCACCACTGTTGACGTGCCTCAATTTAAATAGTTGCCCTCCAATGGGCTGCTCGTATGAGTGTCCCACTCCCTGCTGGGATATGTAGTTCGTCAAAACAGCTTGCATTTTACCCAAATGGGATTGAGCCAACAAACATCTCCTCGGCCCACAAATGAGCCGCAAAGTGCACGTTCCACTCGTCATCCAAAGGAACTGTCTCCCCATATCCAGAGCTCAGCACAATTCCGAACCCCATGTCCCCTTCAGATTCTCGGGGTGGTGCTGCCCTCCATGGCCTGGAGCCGCCATGAATACATCATACCACAGTTTGCTTCAGCAAATGAGGGCGCACTCGGGAGACAGATGATTTGTAAAAATCTTTATCAACCATCAAGTGGCAAAGGGCACCTTGTCATTATAGTCCGCCTGACGCGTTTCGGAAACCATTCCTTCTTCATAGGCTTTGCTCAAATATATCGCACCACTGTTGACGTGCCTCAATTTAAATAGTTGCCCTCCAATGGGCTGCTCGTATGAGTGTCCCACTCCCTGCTGGGATATGTAGTTCGTCAAAACAGCTTGCATTTTACCCAAATGGGATTGAGCCAACAAACATCTCCTCGGCCCACAAATGAGCCGCAAAGTGCACGTTCCACTCGTCATCCAAAGGAACTGTCTCCCCATATCCAGAGCTCGGCACAATTCCGAACCCCATGTCCCCTTCAGATTCTCGGGGTGGTGCTGCCCTCCATGGCCTGGAGCCGCCATGAATACATCATACCACAGTTTGCTTCAGCAAATGAGGGCGCACTCGGGAGACAGATGATTTGTAAAAATCTTTATCAACCATCAAGTGGCAAAGGGCACCTTGTCATTATAGTCCGCCTGACGCGTTTCGGAAACCATTCCTTCTTCATAGGCTTTGCTCAAATATATCGCACCACTGTTGACGTGCCTCAATTTAAATAGTTGCCCTCCAATGGGCTGCTCGTATGAGTGTCACACTCCCTGCTGGGATATGTAGTTCGTCAAAACAGCTTGCATTTTACCCAAATGGGATTGAGCCAACAAACATCTCCTCGGCCCACAAATGAGCCGCAAAGTGCACGTTCCACTCGTCATCCAAAGGAACTGTCTCCCCATATCCAGAGCTCGGCACAATTCCGAACCCCATGTCCCCTTCAGATTCTCGGGGTGGTGCTGCCCTCCATGGCCTGGAGCCGCCATGAATACATCATACCACAGTTTGCTTCAGCAAATGAGGGCGCACTCGGGAGACAGATGATTTGTAAAAATCTTTATCAACCATCAAGTGGCAAAGGGCACCTTGTCATTATAGTCCGCCTGACGCGTTTCGGAAACCATTCCTTCTTCATAGGCTTTGCTCAAATATATCGCACCACTGTTGACGTGCCTCAATTTAAATAGTTTCCCTCCAATGGGCTGCTCGTATGAGTGTCCCACTCCCTGCTGGGATATGTAGTTCGTCAAAACAGCTTGCATTTTACCCAAATGGGATTGAGCCAACAAACATCTCCTCGGCCCACAAATGAGCCGCAAAGTGCACGTTCCACTCGTCATCCAAAGGAACTGTCTCCCCATATCCAGAGCTCGGCACAATTCCGAACCCCATGTCCCCTTCAGATTCTCGGGGTGGTGCTGCCCTCCATGGCCTGGAGCCGCCATGAATACATCATACCACAGTTTGCTTCAGCAAATGAGGGCGCACTTGGGAGACAGATGATTTGTAAAAATCTTTATCAACCATCAAGTGGCAAAGGGCACCTTGTCATTATAGTCCGCCTGACGCGTTTCGGAAACCATTCCTTCTTCATAGGCTTTGCTCAAATATATCGCACCACTGCTGACGTGCCTCAAATTAAATAGTTGCCCTCCAATGGGCTGCTCGTACCCATTTGGGTAAAATGCAAGCTGTTTTGACGAACTACATATCCCAGCAGGGAGTGGGACACTCATACGAGCAGCCCATTGGAGGGCAACTATTTAAATTGAGGCATGTCAACAGTGGTGCGATATATTTGAGCAAAGCCTATGAAGAAGGAATGGTTTCCGAAACGCGTCAGGCGGACTATAATGACAAGGTGCCCTTTGCCACTTGATGGTTGATAAAGATTTTTACAAATCATCTGTCTCCCGAGTGCGCCCTCATTTGCTGAAGCAAACTGTGGTATGATGTATTCATGGCGGCTCCAGGCCATGGAGGGCAGCACCACCCCGAGAATCTGAAGGGGACATGGGGTTCGGAATTGTGCCGAGCTCTGGATATGGGGAGACAGTTCCTTTGGATGACGAGTGGAACGTGCACTTTGCGGCTCATTTGTGGGCCGAGGAGATGTTTGTTGGCTCAATCCCATTTGGGTAAAATGCAAGCTGTTTTGACGAACTACATATCCCAGCAGGGAGTGGGACACTCATACGAGCAGCCCATTGGAGGGCAACTATTTAAATTGAGGCACGTCAACAGTGGTGCGATATATTTGAGCAAAGCCTATGAAGAAGGAATGGTTTCCGAAACGCGTCAGGCGGACTATAATGACAAGGTGCCCTTTGCCACTTGATGGTTGATAAAGATTTTTACAAATTATCTGTCTCCCGAGTGCGCCCTCATTTGCTGAAGCAAACTGTTGTATGATGTATTCATGGCGGCTCCAGGCCATGGAGGGCAGCACCACCCCGAGAATCTGAAGGGGACATGGGGTTCGGAATTGTGCCGAGCTCTGGATATGGGGAGACAGTTCCTTTGGATGACGAGTGGAACGTGCACTTTGCGGCTAATTTGTGGGCCGAGGAGATGTTTGTTGGCTCAATCCCATTTGGGTAAAATGCAAGCTGTTTTGACGAACTACATATCCCAGCAGGGAGTGGGACACTCATACGAGCAGCCCATTGGAGGGCAACTATTTAAATTGAGGCACGTCAACAGTGGTGCGATATATTTGAGCAAAGCCTATGAAGAAGGAATGGTTTCCGAAACGCGTCAGGCGGACTATAATGACAAGGTGCCCTTTGCCACTTGATGGTTGATAAAGATTTTTACAAATCATCTGTCTCCCGAGTGCGCCCTCATTTGCTGAAGCAAACTGTGGTATGATGTATTCATGGCGGCTCCAGGCCATGGAGGGCAGCACCACCCCGAGAATCTGAAGGGGACATGGGGTTCGGAATTGTGCCGAGCTCTGGATATGGGGAGACAGTTCCTTTGGATGACGAGTGGAACGTGCACTTTGCGGCTCATTTGTGGGCCGAGGAGATGTTTGTTGGCTCAATCCCATTTGGGTAAAATGCAAGCTGTTTTGACGAACTACATATCCCAGCAGGGAGTGGGACACTCATACGAGCAGCCCATTGGAGGGCAACTATTTAAATTGAGGCACGTCAACAGTGGTGCGATATATTTGAGCAAAGCCTATGAAGAAGGAATGGTTTCCGAAACGCGTCAGGCGGACTATAATGACAAGGTGCCCTTTGCCACTTGATGGTTGATAAAGATTTTTACAAATCATCTGTCTCCCGAGTGCGCCCTCATTTGCTGAAGCAAACTGTGGTATGATGTATTCATGGCGGCTCCAGGCCATGGAGGGCAGCACCACCCCGAGAATCTGAAGGGGACATGGGGTTCGGAATTGTGCCGAGCTCTGGATATGGGGAGACAGTTCCTTTGGATGACGAGTGGAACGTGCACTTTGCGGCTCATTTGTGGGCCGAGGAGATGTTTGTTGGCTCAATCCCATTTGGGTAAAATGCAAGCTGTTTTGACGAACTACATATCCCAGCAGGGAGTGGGACACTCATACGAGCAGCCCATTGGAGGGCAACTATTTAAATTGAGGCACGTCAACAGTGGTGCGATATATTTGAGCAAAGCCTATGAAGAAGGAATGGTTTCGGAAACGCGTCAGGCGGACTATAATGACAAGGTGCCCTTTGCCACTTGATGGTTGATAAAGATTTTTACAAATCATCTGTCTCCCGAGTGCGCCCTCATTTGCTGAAGCAAACTGTGGTATGATATATATATATATATATATATATATATATATATATATATATATATATATATATATATATATATATATATATATATATATATATACTTTATTTGCCATTTAAATTTTTTCGTTCTAAAAACCCTTTGACAGCATAAATGTATCATGCTATGCAAGTACGTAATTTAAATAATTAGAGCAGCAACTTTTGCTAATCTTGTTGCGTAGATGTAGAAGAATAGCTTACTAGAGAGAGTCCTGTCATTTTGGCATACACGGCTTCCTGTTTGTCTTCTTCGGGTAAAAGAATAGCCATGGGCATGTTTAATCATTCTCACACAGGTAAGAACTTTGATCTCATGTCAAGATGCTAAGGCATTTGGACATAGACTTCATTGTTCAAGGAAAGGGAAATTCATGAATTAGCTTTTTATAAATGTAACAATTTACCTCGTTCTCTGGCATCGAAGATTTTAACACCTTCTTTCAACATCCTGACCACAGAAACTTGAAAATGTATAATAATGGAATTTGCCATTTATGTACCTTCCCTACATCCTTTAATTGCATTTAGGTCTTCAGTTTAGTGAGTAGATCATTCACATTTCATCTTTTTGCAATTTTTTATGCCTTGAGATCTATGAGGGATCCGTCCTTTATTTGACTAATAGCGTGATGTATTTGTAAATCCCGGCATTGTATTGTATGAATCATTTAGACTTGTAGTTTGGAAGGATGAAGGTTCCAAATGACTGTGTATCTCTATCATCCCCACATTTTTTTCTTTGTCCATGTAAGTCCCACAGCCTTTTTGTTATCAATTTTGTGGGTTTCTAATCCTGAGAGATTCAGGTGTCCCTCCTTTAATCTTTAAGGGTTAGCCGTCCATCTCTCTCTGCAATGGCATTTTGGTAAAAGCAGCCTCCTAATCATTCCATGTTTTCTGATGTCTTGTTTAATGTTTATTTTTGTTTTTGCTATGATTGTGTCTTGGTATCCACTGGTTGCTCCTTGCTAGGGGCCATTCGACATTTGTGGACTGCCTCCCCACAAAAAAGCCCAGAATTGTACTCTCGCCACAATGTGGTGCAAGGATGTTAGGTACTGCTTCAACAATATGACTGTAAACCTGGCTAGATCTTACGAGAGACAAGATATCCAAACTCCCATTGGACTTTTACTCTCTCTGAACTCTTGCGAGATTTTGAACCCGAGTATCTCCTATGGAATTTAATGCTCCTTTGGAACCCTTGTAAGATTTAAACTCCCACAGGTGCTCGCAGAAGGTCCATGAGCTGTGCTTGCTGTACAGAGGACCCGTTTTCTGCACATGGGGTGCTAAGACCATGGGGTACTTAACTCAAGGTTAGTTCTGGGATGTTTAAATAAATTGATGGCTGGACAGAACACATCTTGAAAAAATGTTATGGGATTTCTTGACATGATCTGAGAGGTATCAGGCTTGCACTCTAGCAGAACAGCTGCTCTAGCAATAAGACAGAGAAATCTATTATTCAGAGGTGTGAGAGGAATTATGAGCAGACTAATCTGAGAGTACTCATGATTCTAGTCAGACTCCAATATTAAATCAAGTACAAGAGCAATCCCATTGAATCCGAGTGGCAGTCTTGTGGCTTTACAGTGTATTATGGACAACTAACCTCACAAACGTTTGCAAATTGCTTGAGTTCAGTACCTTCTTCAGCACTAAGACAGGTGTGTATTGATTAACAAGGCCATGGAGCGAATTAACAGAGTTACAGATATGTCTAACCTGTCGTTCCTCACTACAGGTTGGCTTGACAGAGCAGCTGCTATGTCTATTCACCTTCCCTGTGAGCTCCTAAAAACAAATGATTCTGTTAGTTAAGGTGAGTCCTATTTGAATCTCTCTAGGACTCCGAAAGTGTTGGACCACTACCAGGAAACCCAGGCTTATCTCCCTTAGCCCCTCAGTGCAACCTCAGTGCAGCCTCCTGTACTGGGGCAATTTATTCTAGACATGGAGCACCACCACCACAGTCTTGGCTGTCTCCCTTGCAGACTGCCTCTAACTAGGAGTACATACCCTGGTCTATCTTTTATATTCTCCTGTTTTACAAGATAATATTGGCTGGGGACCAGCCATGTGTATCATGTATGTGAGCAGTAGACCCGAGTTACAGTGCTGTGTCACCACATTCGTCACTAGTCTGACCAGGCCTGACTGATGATGTGCATAGTTTTTTGCTGTATTGATATCAAACATCTCAATGCAAGTAACTTAGATTGCCAATGCTAGACATGCACTTGTTAACCAAACATTTGACTGGTCATGAACATCTGTACTTTTCTGAGACTAATGTTCGTAAGATGTAGGATAGATGCTTCCCACAAAGAACAGCAAGAATAGCTACATCTCCCATCCTCTCCTGTTAAATTGTGTGCAGGATCTATCTGAGGGGAATGCAAAAGGTTTCTCACCTGAGTAGTTTTTAGGAGATTATACATTAGCAGGGGCTTCTACTCGGTGGCCACTATAATGAATTTGCCATAGGGTACCCAGAAACCTCTCTGACAACTCCTCTGAGAAACATTGCTCTACACTGAATGAATGAATGAAATAAAATTTATATTGCGCAACTAAAACCCGAAGGCATCAAGGCGCCTACAAAACAAATCAAAACCAGATCAAAACCAGAAGGCAGAACACAACTACAAGTATGACCTCGCAAAAAGACGGGTTTTCAAAGCATTTCTAAATAGCTGTAGAGTGGGAAGGGACCTAAGTTCCAGTGGAAGAGCATTCCACCACTTAGGTGCCAGAATGGAAAAGGCTTTGCCCCCCCCATTTAGTTCTCCGGATACGGGGGACTAACAAGAGAAGTCTATTAGAGGAGCGCAAGTTCCTGGAGGGGCTATAAAAAGATAGAATAGATCCAATTCCAGTAGAGCTACCATTAGCTAAGGCCCTATAGGTCATGCACATGGTCTTAAAAAGTATCCGGTCCTCTATAGGAAGCCAGTGTAACAGTTTTCTGGCAGAGGTAGCCGAAGCACGCCTGGGCAGATCCAGGACAAACCTAGCTGCTGCGTTCTGGACCAATTGCAGGCGCTGCAGCAGACTTCTATTCAGTCCCGCATATAGCGCATTGCAGTAGTCCAGCCGGGAGCCAATGAGAGCAACAGCAACTTGTTTCCTTGCCTGCTGCGAGAGATAATGCCTGATTTTCCTCAGTATGTGTAAAATGCCCCAACAGGTAGAGACAGTTCTATTGACTTGTTGACACATGCTGAGGGTGGGGTCGATCAAAACTCCTAGATTCTTGGCCGAAGAATGTCTGGCAGATGTTCAAACTACAAAAGATGCTCTGACTCTGATTGGTGGGTAGCAGTTGTTTGGAAATATAAGCTGGGGGTACATATTTGAAATGGGTGCCCAAATTGAATAATTTGAATATGTCATCTTTATATTTACATCTTTTCTCTGTTTTTATTCAGGAGCAAATGTTCAAAAAGGCCGATATCTGGAAACCCCACTGCATGCAGCAGCTCAACAACCCAGCACAGAGGTTGTAAATTTACTTCTTGATTTTGGTGCAGATATTAATGCTAAAAACATAGATTTAAGGAGACCTGTAGAGGTAGCAGCCCCAAGCAGTCTGGTTGAACGTCTGTTGCTTCTGTATGAAGGTAAGTTGGCTGTTTTTTCAATTGTGCCATAGCTATTTTAAGTTGTTATAACACCTGCTTTCCCCGGCAGGCAGCATTTATTCTTTTAGTGGGATGGCTCAGCAAGGCTAACTCACCCTTTCAGAGATTTTATAACATTGCATTTAGAGTGAGGCACACTTTTTAGGTCTAGTTAGAGACTGCTTTAGTTGTAAGCTAGTGGGCATGTGATGAACAAAAAATAAATATACAGAGTGGCTTTAGGTCAGCAGCCACAACAGCTGCAAGTTTATCAGGAACCACAGCAGCGACGACGGTTGTGCCCACAGCCTGGACAACAGCAAAGACCACAGTTGAGACTAACAAAGCAATGACGATAGGTTCTACTGCAGCAGGAATATATACAATGACTACAGATGCATCCTCAGTATGAACCACAACTGCCATTATAGCGGCAATAGCAACAGCAAAAATTACTTCTGCCACAGCAACGAGCCTAGCAACCTTAATAGAAGCCTCAATAGCTTCCACCACATTTACCAACAACTTTAGCAATAGCAGCTGAAACAAAAGTTGCAATCACAGTGGGAACCACCGTAGCGTTGACAGCTTCCACCACAGCTCTGAACACAGCAGTGACTTCGGTATCAAACATAATGCCACCATAACGGGAACAAAAGCAGTGACTTCATCTATAACCACAGCAAAGACCGCAGATACCACCATAGCAGGAACAACAGCAGAGATAACAACAACTTAAGTACAGCAGGAATGACAGCAACAACAGCTACGTGCACAGTTGCCACTATTACAGTGAGCACAGCAGCAGCAATAGGTGTCATGGCAGCAGTGACTACAGCTGCCAGAACAGTAGTGACTACTGCAGGGACAACAATAGCAAAACCAGCTGCAGGAAGGCTTGGACAAAAGCAGTGATCACAGCTACAATCACAACTGGGATAACACCAGCAGCTACTATAACGGCAGCAAGCAAAGCTCGGCCATATCAATCCACAGTTGCCACCATGGGCGAGGCCAGAGCAGTAATGTAAGCAATATCATGCAGGACCAAAGCAGAATCCAGGGATGCCATTGCCACAGGGGCAACAGCTGCTGTTGCCTCATTGTTGGCATTAGCAATATCCACAGTTACAACCCCAGTAATCACCCCCGCAGGATTTATAGCACTGAGTGCAGCTGCAATCTTAGCAGGGACAACAGCATCAAAAGCAGCTTCCAAAATGTCAGCAACAGTTGCTTCCACCATAGGGTTGGCCACAGCCACCACCACAGAATTAACATCTGCTGCAAGAATAGTTACAACCGCAGATTGGACCACAACAGTTATGCCACCTTCCTCCTCTAAAGTAGGCTGAGCAGAGACCGCAAACAGCAGACACCACAGCAGGGGCCAAAGCAGTAACCATAACTGCCAGCTTAGCACGGTTAACAACAGTTGCTAGCAAGACTGGGAAATCAGCAGTGACCACAGTTGT